>NC_134265.1:92085973-93285973 GCF_031893055.1 Leptodactylus fuscus | reverse complement strand
TTCTCTCGCAGCACTGGGGGCATCCCCAATGCTGCAAGAGAAGTCTCCAGCACCGCCTCCATCTTTGTCTGGAACGCCCTCTCTACGCGTCTTCTTCCGGAGCTGGGTTCAGACTGCACATACCCGCTGGCCACAAGAAGATGGCCGCTCACACTAAGGGCTCGTGCACACGGAGTTAACGCGAGTGTCTTTTAGCATAATACACGTGTAAAAATAACACTCCCATTGACTTCAATGACATCTTTTACACGTGTAAAAAAAAAAAAGGTGTTATTTTTACACGTGTATTCTATACACGTGTACTATGCTAAAATACGCTTGCGTTAACTCTGTGTGCACGGGCCCTTACTGTGTAAATGGCCATTTTCTTGTGGGCATGCGTAGTCTGCTTTGGCCGAGGCCTAGAAGTTTGAACCCAGCTCCGGAAGAAGACGCGAAGAGAGGCCGTTCCAGATGAAGATGAAGGCAGTGCTGGAGATTTCTCTCGCAGCATTGGGGGTGCCCTCAGTGCTGCGAGAGAACTTATTTGCATACTGACAAAAACCGGGATTTCTTCCAAACGGTGGTCCGAAGAAGACATCTAAAGGTAGGAGAAGAATAGTCTTTCTTAAGGCTATTCCGACGTGGCAGGCAGAAAAAATAAAATTTTAATGATAGAATCCCTTTAATACTCTGTTCCCTTATGCAGCTCTTTTCTTGATTTATTTTACTTGCTGCTCTTTGTACCACTGTTATTTACATACAGTGAATTGGTGGACAAACTACATTTCTCATGATTTATCTGCCTGCTTTCACTCTCTGTGTACCCCTCCCTTCCCCACTCTCTTCTGCAGTGAAATTGCAGGTAATCACTTCCACATCTGAGGTCACGTGCCGCTGAGAGTTTTCATTTGCTGCCTGAAATGCTCACAGGGAGGGGTAGTGAGCTTGCAAATGGAATGTCACTCCGAGGTCCTTGATCTGAAAATAAATCAGATAAATGGTGCTGAATTTAAACAGGTGCTTTGTTTTGATGCATCTTGCTCTTTGGCCCATAGTTTTGAAAACTGATTAACCCTTTTAAGTCTGCGCCTTACATTTGCAGTGTCTCAGGTTTAAAGCCTAGGACTATGTACCATAAACATATTGAATATGGTCGTAAACCATTTTTATTCCCCCAGTAGCATGTTCATATGTACATTTTTTATTTGTTCATTTTGATATTTTCTCTCTTTCAGGCTACAAACATGCCAGTGTGTTTGATTAATGGCTGTACATTTACTCCAGGACGGTATCGTAATGGCCATGAGATCAAACTACACACATTTCCAAACTCCTTGCAAAGAATAAAAGATTGGCTGCTGCAAATGGGACAGATTTTTCATGATGTTGACAACATTGCCCAACAAATTTTGGATAGCAAGCTCAAGAAATCCAACAAGTTTCGCCTTTGCTCTCTGCACTTTACTGATGACAGTTTTATTGTAAATGCTGGTGGTCGAATTCTACGTCCAAATGCTTTGCCCACCATTTTCCAAAGCTTGCCACATTCTTCAGAAATGATACATGAAGATTTATCTCTAAGAAAAACTTTCAAAAGGAAGAGAGAACAGAAAAGATCCAGTCAAGCTAGCTCGCTTTATGTGGTGTCACCACAAAATCCATCACCGCAAAATCTGTCGCCACAAAATCCATCACCGCAAAATCTGCTACCACAAAATTCACCTTTGCAAAATCTGTCACCACAAAATCCACCATCCCCAATAGCCTCTCAGATAATTGAAGTAAAAATTAAAACAGAAGATCCTGACGATTTTCCGTTATATGCTACGTCAACAGAAGGGTCAATAGAAAGCTACGGCGCTGCCAACGAAACTGAAACGACAAAAACTCATCAGGATGCCGAAACCCAGACGGAATTTACCTTTAAAAATTCAATCATTTATTTACTGGACAATGATTTCTTGACCAGTAACACTGCCATTGACCCTTGTGGTCCACCATACTTCAGCCTTCAAAACCCAATTGTAGCACTAAACTGTAGTTTTATTCCTGCCCTTGGTAGACCATCTTAGAAGACTCCTCTTAGACTCTCATACTTCCACTCACGGATATTTCTTGTCTACTTTTTGGCTTTGATGTGTTTCCTCAGATCAGTTTCTTTATGTCAAGGCTCTGTAGAAATTGTATTCATCTGTTACACCAAGTGATGTGATGCATATTATATATTTTTTTTATTTTATTTTTTTAAAATCCCTCACCGGTCAATCATTAACCATTTACTAATATAGCACATTTATGTCTAGGTGCTAGTGTTTTTATCATTTTTTTTTTTTTTATTGTGCAGCCAGATGTTTTGTTTAACTTTATGGTGAACTATAAACTGCGGTATAAACAACTTGGTTTTGCTTGTTGCATATGAGTTTAGTGGGGTATTTTACAATCTATAAACACAGCATGATGTGTTTTTGTCTTGGTTTTTTCTTAATTTTCCTGGAGTTTTTCTAGTACTCTAAGGGTGTGTGCACACAGAGTTTTTTTGCAGGCAAATTTTGACACGGAATCCGCCTACAAAAAAAGCTCCCATTCATTCGCGCTTTTTTTCCTGCTAGCGGGAAAAAGCGAGATTCTACTTCTTCCCGCGGTTTCCGCGCCGCGAGACTCCCTTCTGATTAGGTCCATTCATTCGGGTCTAATCGGGAGCGGAATGCCACGACTGAATGCTGGTGCACTGAATCGGCTAGCTGTGCAGAGAGTTTACATGGCAGATTTAGTTTCCGCTGTGTGAGCATACCCTAAATAGGGTTTGAAAATCAGCAGGAAAAAAAGGTTAAAGGAATTCTATCATTAAAAAACTGTTTAACTTATAACCACATAGGAATAACCTTTCAAAAGGCTATTCATCTTTTACCATTAGGGGCCGTTCATACGGAGTAAACGCGAGCTGATTATGGCAACATACACGTGTAAAAAAAAAAAATGGCATTGAAGTCAATGGGAGTCTAACTTTTATACATGTATTTTTTTTTTAAACGTGTATTTTGCCATAATCAGCTTGCGTTTACTCCCTGTGAACGCCCCCATAGCTTGAAGGTCCGCACCGCCGGTTTTGAATTTTTCTTTTCTTCATTATGGTAATTTGTGCTCCGAAAGCACAGGGGGCATTGTTATCCAGTCTAGCGCTGCCTCTGTCTTTTGCGTCTCTTTCTCTTCACGCCTCTTCTTACACGAGACCACGACAAAATGGCGACTGAACATTTTGTGGTGGTCTCTTGTAAGAAGAGAAGGAGATGCAGAAGACAGAGGCAGCGCTGGAGTGGATAATAATGCCCCCTGTGCTTTCTGAGCCCAATTACCATAATGAAGAAAAATTCAAAAACAGCGGTGTGGACCTTCAAAATAAAGTTAAGAGATAAACAGCCTTTTCAAAAGCTATTCCTATGTGGTTATAGGTTAAAAAACAGTTTTTTAATGACAATCCTTTTAAACAAAAAAAGAGGGGTAAATGTGTGAGACCTCTCTTGCCTGTGCCAGGTCCATCAAACATATGAAGGACATCTGTGTGCCACCTGTACTTACATGGACCCATTTACTTTATATAGCGAGCCTAGGCTGAGTCCTGAGATTTACCCTGGGATTACTGCCACATACACAGGTATTTCTCACTTTAGTCAGCCTCTGAATGATTGCCCTGGCTGATTACGTGGTCAGCAAAAGTCTATGGCCGCCTAGATGTTAGTAGGCGGCCATACACTAGTATTTTGTTGTCATTTGTTAAAATTAAATACTGCACACAGAAAAGTTACTGTGATGCCAAAATTATTTTATTAGTGTACAGTATACCATATACAGAAATACAACTTAATATATACAACCACCTTCATACAACTTCACAGCAAACTGAGATAAGTAAAAGTTGCACAAAGCTCAAATTTGCAACTAAGGTAGATGGTGGCAGTCAATGGATAAAAAAATGTCTTACCTGACGGAACTTTTTTTGCCTGTGATAAATGTTTTATACGTTCATTTCTAATGATAAGTTATCGCTATTGTTGTAACTTGCAGAAGATACCGCTAGAGAGGCTAGTCATCATATTTTACACTATAAAGATCAGGATTGCACAGGCTAGAGACAAATGTAAACTTTGATTGTTTTGTGTTATAAGTGTTTGGTGCAACTCTTTTGGCGCCATAATGTGGACACAAATGCCTGGGTCACAGTGACAATAAACAGCCTGATTAGGTTCAGAGGATATTGCATAAGAATATCCCTCTGATTAGGCTCAAAGGGGTATTATGTGACCTACAATTCTGGTTGAGGCTGGAAGGAACACTTTAACCCTTTCCCGACATCCGTCGTAATAGTACGGCGTATGCTGGGTGTGTAACTATGGCGACCGCCATAGCCGCCGGGTGTATACTGCTTTATGCAGTAGACAACCGGCGCTAATGTCTCCGATTGGTCCCCGGACCGATCGGAGGCATTAACGCCTGCGGTGCTGCGGTCAAAGGCGCCGGAGGCGCCATTTGCCCGGCGGCGCATGGGCACCGTCATTATTCCAGTGATCGCTGGCGCCTGGAGCAAGCTCCAGGGCCGCCATCACGTTTCCATGACAGCCGGGAACCTTTACAAGGCTCCCGGCCGGTCTGCATTCACTTTCTTTTGCAGGCTGGTCTATGCAGCCTACAAAATAAATGATGCTTTTTTGCAATGCTTTATTATTGTAATGCATTGCATTAGTGATCAGACCCCCCTGGGGTTCAAGACCCCTAGGGGGTCTAATAAATGCAAAAAAAAAAAGTAAAAAATATAAAAAGATTTTTTTTTAAAGTATTAAAAATTCAAATCACCCCCCTTTCCCTAGAACACATATAAAAGTAGTTAAATACTGTGAAACACATACATGTTAGGTATCCCTGTGTCCGAAATCGGCTGCTCTACAAATCTATAAAAATATATTTCCTCTACGGTAATCGATGTAGCGGGAAAAATAGTCAAAAGTGCCAAACCGCTGTTTTTTCACTGTTTTGATTCTGATAAAAAGTGATCAAAGCAAACACATTTCCCGAAAATGGTAGAACTAATAAGTACAAACGGCCCCGCAAAAAAAGACGCCCTATACATCCCCGTACACGGACATATAAAAAAAAGTTACGGCTATGGTGACTTTTAGAAAAAAAATTTTTAACACAGTTTTGGATTTTTTAAGGGGTTAAAATGTAACTAAAACCATATAAATTTGGTATCCTCTGAATTGTAACGAAACAAAGAATACAGAGGACATGTCATTTTGGCTGCACAGTGAACGCCGTAAAACCGAAGCCTGTAAGAAAGTCACAGAAATGCATTTTTTTCTTCAAATTCACCCCATTCTGAATTTTTTTCCAGCTTCCCAGTACATTATACAGAATAATGGTGGCATCATGAAGAAAAATTTGTCCCACAAAGATTAAGACCCCATATGGCTCTGGGAGTGGAGAAATAAAAAAAAGTTATGGGGTTTAGAAGGAGGGGAGTCAAAAACGAAAATCAAAAAATGCCATTGACGGGAAGGGGTTAAAGCCCAATATCTCCAGATCCATTTTCTGAGACCTGCAGACCTCCATTCCTAACAGCTAATCGCTCCAGATCTTTATGGACTATCATCATGCTCTTGTTATCTTTATTAGGGTGAGATTCTCTTTTTTTTTGTGTGTGTGAATTGAATCTAAAATCTATTATCTTAATAGCGCTTACAGATCCTGATACATCAGTATTAGTTACAAGGACATCCAGGGTTACTGAAGTGTCTCCCTGTCAGGACATTTGACCCATGTCCATGGTAGGGAAAGAGCTAATCCTGCAGTTACATACGGTAGGTTTTCTAGGATTTTAATAGCTTAAAGGCTAAGGCCCCATGTAGAGAATCAGTGCCAAATCTCTCTGTGGAAACACATTTTAGGCATTTATTGGGAGAGCATGGAATGAATAATGTATTATGGTGCATCATGGCAGCCAGACTACAGTGTAGACGTGATCAGCTGGCACACAAGCATTTGCTTATTTATCTGTGGATCGCAGATACCTTATATACTCGAGTATAAGCTGAATTTTTCTGCACAGTTTTTGTGCTGAAAAAGCCCCCCTCGGCTTATACTCGAGTCAAGCAAAAAAAAAATATACCGTATTTTTCGGACTATAATACGCACTTTTTTTCCTCCCAATATGGGAGGAAAATGTGTGTGCGTCTTATAGTCCGAATGCAGCGTGTGCAGCGTCTGTGTCCTGTCTATGAGGAGCAGCACGGAGAGCAGCACGGTGCCTGCCTGCTCTGCCCCTCCTTCCCTGTCTGTCGCGTGTTTGCAGGAGCGAGATATGAGAGGCAGGGAAGTAGGGGCGAGCCAGACAGGTGAAGGAAGAGTGGTTTCAAGCTTGCCGAGAAAACCACGCCTCCTTCTCCCGTCTGGCTCGTCCCTCCTTCACTGCCTCTCAGATCTGGCTCCGGCAATGAAACCACACAGACAGGGAAGGAGGGGCGGGCCAAACGGGAGGAGGAGGCGTGGTTTTCTCGGCAAGCTTGAAACCACGCCTCCTTCACCCGTCTGGCCCGCCCCTACTTCCCTGCCTGTGTGGCTTCATTGCAGAAGCAAGATCTGAGAGGCAGTGAAGGAGGGACGAGCCAGACGGGTGAAAGAGGTGTGTTTTCAAGTTTGCTTAGAAAACCACACCTCCTTCACCCGTCTGGCCCGCCCCTTTTTCTCTTCTTACATAGCTTCACTGCAGGATGTCTCTTTCCATCCATGGATGAGATTAGATAGACAGACAGATAGACAGACAGGAGATAGATAGATAGATAGATAGGATAGATTAGATAGATAGATATGTTCAAATCACCCCCATATCCCTACAATACATATAAAACAAAAACATTACTGTGAAACACATACACATTTGGTATCCCTGTGTCCGAAAGCCCCCGGTTCTATTTACATTGGTGAAATATTATTATATTATTAAATATTTCACCAATTTTTTTTCCTTAATTTTTTTTCCCCTATTTTCCTCCTCTAAAACCTTAGTGCGTCTTATGGTCCGGTGCGTCTTATAGTCCGAAAAATACGGTATATACATTTTTTTTTTTTTTTTTTTGGGGGGGGGGGTCTATGACCAGCCACAATAATAATGTAAATTAGTGGGGAAAAAAAAAGCTTTTAAAAAATATAATAAAAAAAATAAATAAAAGTTCTAAATCACTCTTTTTCTCTAGAATACATATAAAAGTTGGTCAGTGAGGTATGAGGAGATCCAGGAAAGGGCCAGGTCTGAGATACCAAGGGATGAAAGAATTTCTAACAGGAGGGAGGGGTCGACTGTGTCAAAGACAGAGGAGAGGTCAAGGAGGAGGAGGACAGAGTAATGGCGCTTGGCTTTGGCGGTTAGAAGGTCATTGGTGACTTTTGTTAGGGCAGTTTCAGTGGAGTGACGGAGTCTGAAGCCTGACTGTAGTCTGTCAAAGAGCAGGTTAGACGAGAGATCGGAGGAGAGTTCGGAGTGGACGTGTTGCTCAAGCAGTTTTGAGGCGTACGGGAGCAGTGAGATGGGACAATAGTTGGCTGGAGAGGACGGGTTGAGGGATGGTTTCTTAAGTATAGGTATGACTGTGGTGTGTTTGAAGGCTGAGGGGAAGGATCCATTGGCTAGGGATAGGTTGAAGAGATGGGTTAGGGCCGGAGTAATGACTTAAATGAGCTTGGGGATGAGAGGTGACTGGATCGGGTCAAGCGCGCAGGCGGTGAGGTGGGATTTGGAGATTAGGGAGGAGAGCTTTTCATCAGTGACAGTGGAGAAACTAGTTAAGGATGAGGAGCAGCGAGCAGTTGGGTAGAGGGGTTGCCGGGGGTGTAGGGTGAGACTGTCTCTGATAGTGTCAATTTTACTTTTGAAATAAAAGGCAAAGTCATGAGCTGAGATAAGTGACATCGGTGGGGGTACAGGAGTTGAAGGTAGTGAATAACTGTTTGGGATTGCGTGATTGGGCAGATATGAGTGTGGTGAAATAGACCTGCTTAGCATAGGTGAGTGCGTTCTTGAATACGAGAGCTGCCTTTTTGTAATTGAGAGAGTCTTCCTTGGAGTGGCTTTTCTTCCAGAGGCGATCTGCAACCCGTGAGGTACATCTCAGTTCAGCCAACATTGATATAATACAAGAATCAGCAACTGTCAGCCCTCCAGCTGTTGTGAAACTACGCTAAGGGGGCGTTCACACTACCGTCGGTGTCCGACATGTAGTGTCCGCTCCTAGTGTCCGCTCAAAATCTGTCACGGACATTAGGAGCGGACACTAGCTGTGTCCGTGACACCTGTCATTCATCTCAATGGGCATCGGGTGCATGTAGGGTTCTTCTGTCCGCTTGAGAAGTCGGACATCTTCACTTGCAGACAGGGAAGGACGGGCACGGAGTGCATAAGAACGCACCCGATGCCCATTGAGATGAATGACAGGTGTCACGGACACAGCTAGTGTCCGCTCCTAATGTCCGTGACAGATTTTGAGCGGACACTAGGAGCGGACACTACATGTCGGACACAGACGGTAGTGTGAACGCTCCCTTACCAGCATGCACACTTGGTCAGCTGTTCTCAGTACTCCCACAGTAGTGACTGGAAAGTGACTTCTCCTGATTTTATTAGATTGGTCCCAATGGGGCTGACAATATAAATTACAAATTAAGTTATTAGGATGTTTTTTGGAATGTAGGCTGAAGCCAGAGTACCCAAAGAAGATCTACGTACACTTGCAGAGAAATTAGATGTATAAACACCATGGCAATGTTTTCCCAGGTTACAAACCCAGGCCCCAATGACGGAAGGTAATAGTCATTGTGTTGGCCAACTTTAGCGTTTCCTGGTCTCATCACAGCCTTTTTGTCAGTCTCACTTTAACCCCTGGTTCCAATTGCTGGAGTCTACAGTAAATGTGTCAAAGATACATCTGAGGTGAAGAATACTTTCAGTAAAACCAAGTTGCCCAGTAAAACCAATTTTATGGCAGGAACATGAGGCAACTTACCCACACTGTGACAGGAACAGCAATTTCCTCTTAATACATTGATGCTAGGCCAACTGAAAAGGACGTTCACAGGTAAATAAAGAATGGTTGGGAAAGCAACAAATTTACATTTGAATTTACAACCGTGGCACATGTGCATATTCTTTATTTTCCTATGAACTCAGTGTATAGGAAGAATGGACCAGGCCCATTGGGGAACATGCATTGGATATCTTCATACAGGAGTGATGTTGTCTATGTTGATTGTACCGAAGCTGGCAATCTCTTATGCCAACTCACCTTCCCATCTGCAAACATCAATTCTTTAGGTTAAGCTGGATAAGGCTCCATGTAGTGAAATACAGCTAAAAAGTGCTAAAGAATAAATGCAATAAAAACGCATTGAATGACTTTGCTTTGTTTTTGCTGTGTTTTCCTGTGTGATTTTTCTTAAATCTAAGGGTAAGTTCACACGGAGTATTCTGGCTTGTCATTTGGTACGTAGACGCCGCGGGAGGATTTGCAGGCCGTATACGCTCCCATCGTTTTCAATGGGAGCTGGTACCGTACACGCGGCGCTATTTTGCGGCCGCCGCAAAATCACGGCTGCAAAATAGCGCCACGTGTACGGTACCGGCTCCCATTGAAAACAATGGGAGCGTATATGGCCTGCAAATACTCCCGCAGCGTCTACGTACCAAATGACAAGCCAGAATACTCCGTGTGAACCTGGCCTACAGGGAAGTGCGCATGCTTTTTAAGGATCTTTTCCGCAGCTGTTTTTTCCTGCAACGTGTGGATCGAATTGGCCAGAATCTCATTCACCTTGCTAATACCCCTCTGAATATAATCAGGACATTGATTGGCGCCATGACCCTGACATTTAGCAGTGTCCAGATCGCATTTCTAAAAGAGTTGCACTAAAGCCTTACAACACCTTTACAAAATGATCAATAAAGTTTACATTTCACCCTGTTCCTATCCTAAGCAGATCTTTATAGAGTAAAATACCCTGACCTCATCTCTAGACACTAGCGATAACTATTATCATTAGAGATGAACATATAAAACATTTCTGATTGACGGAAAAAGTTCCATCAGTTAAATAAGACATTTTCCCCCTACGCCCAACAGCAGCACAACTGGGGTATTCCTGCCCCTATGAGCTGTAGGCCAGGTTCCACACACACGCTTCCACACACACCTGGCAGGTAGGCCAGGTTCACACGGAGTATTCTGGCTTGTCATTTGGTACGTAGACGCACAGGTGGAATTTTTAATTACCTAACAGCTTTTGACCTCTATAAGAGGCCGGAAGACCTGCTCCTCCCTTGTGTTTTTTTCTGTCCTGTGGGACAGGACAGGTGGTCGGGGGGGGGGAGCAGATGTTCTGACCTCCTATAGGGGTCCACTACTCTCCCCCACCGGTACCTGACAGCAGAAGATCTTTTTTCTGGACATCCTCTTTTTTCAGCAGAGGTCCCCTTCTCCCGGCGGGGACCCTGCCGGCTCGTGCATGCTCCTGTCCGGCTGGCGCGCCGGGTCGGGGCTTTCCCCTAGGAACACTAGACCTAGGAACCTTTCTCAGGTTCCTCCGGTCCGCCGTCTAATAGGGTCCGCCGCACATGCGCAGTGCGCGGGTCTCGCGGCGGACGGGAAGAGAACAACCCCTAGACACGAGCATTGCACGGTAGTTCGGGAGGGGGGTCCCCCGGTCCTGGGGACCATACCTGGGTCAGATCCCCCTCCCCCTGTCTTCTCCCCTCCCCTTTTTTTCATGAGATTCTGGCTCCGTTGTAGCCCCTACCCCTTGGGCGGGGCTCCGGGCAAAACCCCGCCCCCTGGCCTATTTAAGTCCCCTTAGAGCTTCAGTTAGTGCTTGTCGCTCCGGTTGAAAGCACATCAGTTGGTGAAGCTCCCTGGTCAATTTCTGTGCTGGAGAACTGTCTTCATTGACTAAGGTTTGGTGGACATGGCCGGGGGGGGGGAGGGAGGTTGGAGAGTTGCATCTCTGAGTGCAGTAAGTAGTTAGTGTATCCTTTTTCTTCCTCCTCAGAATGTCTTCTTCTTCCTCCACTGTTCCGCCTAGAAGGAAGGCTACTTCCAAAAGGAAGCATCTGGCGTGCGCTTCTTGTAGAGTGCCGCTGCCTGATGACTCCCAATATCGCTTCTGTAAGGGGTGCAGGGCCCCCTCTGTTGAAACAACTCCCATGCGAGAGATGGTGTCCTGGTTGAAGGGGTACGTCCAGGACTCCATGAAAAGAATGGAAGCCGTCTCCCTGGCCAAGAGGCCACGGCTGGATTGCGAATTGTCCCTGCCGCCTCTGGAAAAGCTGCGCCTCAGGGATGTGGAGTCGTCTTCTAGTACGGAGGAGGAGAAGGAGATTTTTTCCCTGGACAAAATGTCCAGAGTATTCAAGACCCTAAGAATCAGAGACCGGGAAGGCGGGGAAGGCTCTAGCCGTAGGTCTCGTACCGTCAGGCCCTCTTCGGAGATGCTCCGCCTGATGGAGGGCGAATGGAGGCACCCGGAGAGATCCTTTGCGCCATCCACACGCTTCAAGGCACTTTTTCCCGTCTCTGAGAGTCAACTAAAGGCGTGGGGTCCCCCGCCAAAGGTGGACGTCGCCGTGGCCAAGTTATCAAGGCGCTCCATCCTTCCATCAGAGGACGGCTCGGGCCTCAGGGACCCCATGGATCGCCGAATCGAAGGATCTTTGAGGCGTGTATATTCGTCCGCCTCTGCCCAGGCCTCTTTGGGCATGGTCACGAATGAGGTAGCAACTGGCTTACGCGCAGAACTGTCATCCCTGGCCAAGGACATCGATTCCGGCGTGGATCGTGATGATCTCCTCGCGGCAGTGTCCGACATCACGCTGTTGGTGGATCACCTGACAGAAGCTACCCATTTTCAGACCCGTCTGGCGGCTAGATCCATGGCACTGGCTACTGTGGCTCGCCGACCCCTATGGTTGAAGCCCTGGAAGGCTGACCTTACTTCCAAAAATAGCCTCTGTGGTCTCCCCTTTGAGCCCGGACGGCTGTTCGGAAGGGAGCTCGACCATATCATGGAAGGCTGGGCCGACTCTAAGAGCAAGAACCTGCCACAGCCCCTTGAAGGTCGGAGTACCTCCTTTCGAGGAAGAGGCACTCGAAGAGGCACCAGAGGCCAGCGGAGATCCGGGAAAGGAAGAGGTCGGGGCTCATCTCATGGCCGTAAGAATGCCCCCTTCTAATTCCCTCTCAGTACACCCCCCCCCCCTTCCTACTTCCCCCCCTCCCCTGGGGTGGGCGGTCGTCTTTCCCACTATGTGGAGGCCTGGCGGCAGAATATTCGGGACCCCTGGGTCATCCAGATGATCCAGGAAGGTTATAAAATTAATTTTGTTTCCCAGCCGCCAGAGAAGATGGTAAGAACCCGCCCTCTTCAGGGCCCCAAACAACTTCATCTGGAGAGATTGATTCAGGAGTACGTGGACAAGGCCGCGCTAGAGATGGTTCCTCGCGCAGAACAAGGCACAGGCGTCTACTCTCCAGTCTTCTTGGTCCCCAAGCCATCAGGCGAGTGGCGTATGATCATCGATCTCAGGTATCTGAATCACTTCATCCGCAGGCTGCGGTTTCGCATGGAAACCATAAGGTCAGTACTACCTTTCATGCACCCTGGAGATCACTTCGTCACTCTGGACCTGAAGGACGCCTACCTCCACGTACCCATCTTTCTGGCACACCGAAAGTTCCTAAGGATTGCCATAGACATACAGGGGAAAGAGGCGCACTTCCAGTTCGCAGCCCTCCCGTTCGGCATATCCTCCGCCCCCCACACCTTCACAAAGGTCATAGCTCCGGTCGCTGCCCCCCTGCGCCTTCAAGGCATATTCATAGTCCCGTACCTGGACGACTGGCTTCTGAAGGCTCATTCAAAGGAGGTTCTTACCACGCAGGTGCAGACCGTCGTAGCTCTACTAGACAAGCTGGGGTGGCTGGTAAACTGGCAGAAGTCAGTGATGGTGCCATCAACACGAGTTCAGTTCCTGGGACTTATTCTAGACTCTCTCAACATGACGGTCTCTCTACCCTCTCCTCGCAAAAGAAAAATTGCTCGGGCGGCACATCATTTGTCTTCCACACGGAAGGTCACCATCAGGACGGCTATGAAGGTCCTCGGATTGATGTCCGCTGCCCTAGATGCAGTTCTTTGGGCCCTATGGCATATGCGCCCTCTACAGAACGAGATCTTGAGAGTCTGGAATCACAGTCCTTCAGGTTTACAGAAGCCAATCCAGTTAACCATCAGCACCCCGCAAACCTTGCCCTGGTGGACCCATCTGCGAGATGGGAAGTCCTCGGTCCAGCCCGCCTGGACCCTGTTGACTACAGATGCCTCCCTCACAGGCTGGGGAGCTCATCTGGGGGAGACCCCAGTTCAAGGTACATGGAATCAGCGGGAGAGGACGCACTCATCCAACTGGCGCGAGCTTACCGCAGTTCATCGAGCCCTTCTGTCATTTGCACCACTTCTACGAGGGAAAGCGGTCAAAGTAAGATCAGACAATCTGACGACAGTCCACTACATCAACAAGCAGGGAGGAACCAGGTCCCCCTCGCTCATGCAAGTCACCAACCTGATCTTCTCCTGGGCAGAACGAAACCTCTCCCAGCTGGCCGCGGTACATATCCAGGGCCGCCTGAACATCCTAGCGGATCAACTCAGCAGAGGCCGGCCGACCGCAGGCGAATGGTCCCTGAACCAGGACATCTTCCACTACCTGACCAGGAGGTGGGGTCTCCCCGAGGTGGATCTGATGGCCACCCAACACAATGTCAAAGTAGAAAGGTTTTGCTCCCTGTACCGGGAAGACAACCCTTTGGCTGTGGATGCCCTGTCAATACCATGGAGGTTCGAACTGGCATACGTGTTCCCTCCCATCCCGATGATACCGAAGGTATTGGCGAAACTCAGGCAGGACCAGACTTCGGCAATAGTGATCATGCCGTTCTGGCCAAAAAGGGCATGGTTCACCGACCTTATCCTTATGAGTCGGGGGAACTACTGGAGGCTTCCACCAGTCAGGAACCTGGTGTCACTGAACAGTCGGCCGTGCCTGGGCCTAGACAAATTCAACCTCACTGCCTGGAGGCTAACCGCGCCATACGCGCAGACAGAGGATTGTCCCAGGGAGTGCTAAGTATCTTAGCCCATTCAAGAGCAGAGGCAACCAATCAGAGCTACCAAAGGATCGCCCGGATATTCCGAGATTGGTGTACAGGCAGCCACCGCGATCCAGACAGAGATGCAGTCCTAGAGTTCTTACAGAACAGCTTGGAGAGAGGACTAGCACCTGCCACCCTCAAGGTTCAAGTGTCAGCTGTATATGCTCTCCTGGAGATACGGTTATCACAAGATCCTCTTGTCAAACAGTTCCTTAGGGGGGCTGCCAGGCTCCGCCCCCAGGTACGGCCCCCTGTCCCCAGGTGGGACCTGGCCGCGGTTCTACAAGGGCTATGTGCGCCCCCCTTCGAACCATTATCTGAAGTGGACTGGAAGTACCTGTCATTTAAAGTGACCTTTCTGTTGGCAATAACCTCCGCCAAGAGGGTTGGCGAATTGCAGGCTCTAGCAGCCTCCGAACCTTTCATAACTTTCTTTCCTGACAGAGTACAGCTAAGGTTCGTCCCAGGATTCTTGCCGAAGGTACCCACACTTCAGAACACCAATCAAGTGATCACCCTACCGGGGTTCTTTCCCTCCCCTGCCACTGAGCAGGAGGAGAAGCTACACACCCTGGATCTGGTAAGAGCACTACGTATCTACCTGGATCGTACAGCACCGTTCCGAAGATCAGAGAATCTTCTGGTTAATGTGTTTGGCCACAATAGAGGCGCTAAAGCATCAAAGGTAACCCTGTCTAGATGGATCAGAGAAGCTATCAGCTGTTCCCTACGGGCTCAGAATCTTCCTGTTCCAGATTTCCTACGAGCCCATGCCACCCGATCAGTGGCGACATCATGGGCAGAGACACGGTTCCTCTCTCTAGAGCAGATATGTGCTGCAGCCTCTTGGAGCTCACAGCTGACTTTTGCCAAACACTACAGATTGGACTGGTGTACGGCCGATGCTACAGCATTTGGTCACTCCGTCTTGGCATCAGCCTGCCAGGAGGTCCCGCCCTAGGGGAGATAATACTTGCTAAATCCCCAGTTGTACTGCTGTTGGGCGTAGGGGGAAAGAAAGATTATGAATGATAATCTGTTTTCCCTTAGCCCAAACAGCAGCACAAGGCTCCCTCCCTAAGAGGTGCTATTGTACAGATTTTGTGTATGTGTGTAGCTCTTGGCATAGATTGCTCTGTATATCATACTTGTTACTAACACAAGGGAGGAGCAGGTCTTCCGGCCTCTTATAGAGGTCAAAAGCTGTTAGGTAATTAAAAATTCCACCTGACCTAACAGCTCATAGGGGCAGGAATACCCCAGTTGTGCTGCTGTTTGGGCTAAGGGAAAACAGATTATCATTAGAGATGAGCGAACAGTGTTCTATCGAACACATGTTCGATCGGATATCAGGGTGTTCGCCATGTTCGAATCGAATCGAACACCACGTGGTAAAGTGCGCCAAAATTCGATTCCCCTCCCACCTTCCCTGGCGCCTTTTTTGCACCAATAACAGCGCAGGGGAGGTGGGACAGGAACTACGACACCGGGGGCATTGAAAAAAATTGGAAAAAGTCATTGGCTGCCGAAATCAGGTGACCTCCATTTTAGACGAATAGTGGATTTCAAATCCGGGTCATATGAGAATGTGAACTTTGTGACTATGAGACAGGGATAGCTGTACAGGCAGGGATAGCTAGGGATAACCTTTATTTAGGGGGGAATGTTATTAAAAATAACTTTTTGGGGCTCTATCGGGTGTGTAATTGTGATTTTTGTGAGATAAACTTTTTCCCATAGGGATGCATTGGCCAGCGCTGATTGGCCGAATTCCGTACTCTGGCCAATCAGTGCTGGCCAATGCATTCTATTAGCTTGATGAAGCAGAGTGTGCACAAGGGTTCAAGCGCACCCTCGGCTCTGATGTAGCAGAGCCGAGGCTGCACAAGGGTGCAAGCGCACCCTCGGCTCTGATGTAGGAGAGCCGAGGGTGCACTTGAACCCTTGTGCACCCTCGGCTCTGCTACATCAGAGCCGAGGGTGCGCTTGAACCCTTGTGCACACTCTGCTTCATCAAGCTAATAGAATGCATTGGCCAGCGCTGATTGGCCAATGCATTCTATTAGCCCGATGAAGTAGAGCTGAATGTGTGTGCTAAGCACACACATTCAGCTCTACTTCATCGGGCTAATAGAATGCATTGGCCAGCGCTGATTGGCCAGAGTACGGAATTCGGCCAATCAGCGCTGGCTCTGCTGGAGGAGGCGGAGTCTAAGGTCGGACCTGAATGGAGACTGGTGTGGAGCGATCTTAGACTCCGCCTCCTCCAGCAGAGCCAGCGCTGATTGGCCGAATTCCGTACTCTGGCCAATCAGCGCTGGCCAATGCATTCTATTAGCCCGATGAAGTAGAGCTGAATGTGTGTGCTAAGCACACACATTCAGCACTGCTTCATCACGCCAATACAATGCATTAGCCAGTGCTGATTGGCCAGAGTACGGAATTCGGCCAATCAGCGCTGGCTCTGCTGGAGGAGGCGGAGTCTAAGATCGCTCCACACCAGTCTCCATTCAGGTCCGACCTTAGACTCCGCCTCCTCCAGCAGAGCCAGCGCTGATTGGCCGAATTCCGTACTCTGGCCAATCAGCACTGGCTAATGCATTGTATTGGCGTGATGAAGCAGTGCTGAATGTGTGTGCTTAGCACACACATTCAGCTCTACTTCATCGGGCTAATAGAATGCATTGGCCAATCAGCGCTGGCCAATGCATTCTATTAGCGTGAACTGAGTTTGCACAGGGATTCTAGTGCACCCTCGGCTCTGCTACATCAGATTGCTACATCTGATGTAGCAGTGCCGAGTGTGCATCAGATGTGTAGTTGAGCAAAACTGACTCAGCACTGCTAAGTCTCTGCATTCGCATAGGAATGCATTGGCCAGCCTTCGGCCAATCAGCGCTGGCTCTGCCGGAGGAGGCGGAGTCTAAGGTTGGACCTGAATGGAGACTGGTGTGGAGCGATCTTAGACTCCGCCTCCTCCAGCAGAGCCAGCACTGATTGGTCGAGTTCCGTACTCTGGCCAATCAGCACTGGCCAATGCATTTCTATGGGGAAAAGTTAGCTTGCGAAAATCGCAAACTGACAGGGATTTCCATGAAATAAAGTGACTTTTATGCCCCCAGACATGCTTCCCCTGCTGTCCCAGTGTCATTCCAGGGTGTTGGTATCATTTCCTGGGGTGTCATAGTGGACTTGGTGACCCTCCAGACACGAATTTGGGTTTCCCCCTTAACGAGTTTATGTTCCCCATAGACTATAATGGGGTTTGAAACCCATTCGAACACTCGAACAGTGAGCGGCTGTTCGAATCAAATTTCGAACCTCGAACATTTTAGTGTTCGCTCATCTCTAATTATCATTCATAATCTTTCTTTCACTCACTGACTGCCACTATTAAAAAAACAACAAAAAAACCAAACAGTTTCTGGCAGCTTTCAGATGGGCGTAATAGCCGGATCGGGGGTTGTACCCATAGTACAGATGAAACAAACTTCCAATGGATCATCAATTCCAGGATTATGGATAACTAACTGCAGTAATGATGAATTACAGGAACTTCAGAGATTCATCCATAACATGGAAGCAATAAAGTACCCTTATTATGCCAATCTGAAACCAGCCTTACTCATAATATTAATTTATGAAGATTGGCGAACTGTTTCACCATGAGCCAGGTTTGACCCAAATATTCCAAATTGTTTGAATGACGATTCATCTTAAAAGAACTAAAATGGTTGTTGCCACATGTATTGCTCAGGAACAAGAAGAAACACTATAATTTTCTAGCACCACCTGGCATCAGCTGACCGTCTTTCAGCCAATAGTCAGTGTTAAGTGGAAACCTTACAGTGCTTACAGTATATAAGTAACACAAGGCATTGCAGTGATGGTGGATGTAGGGATGGATGTGTTTTTCATCTCACTAGATGGTACAGAGCTCTGAGGGCTGCAAAGCTTGCAAATTACAATAAACCTAGAGAATCTTAGGAGAGTTTAGATTTAATCCTATAGCACTTACAAATTATCAAAATGTGCAAATTTTTCTATATAACCTTTGCTTTTTGCAATTTTAACCGATATATGTGTCTAAACAAAAAACACACAAGCAAGCACCTTTCCCTAAAAAATGGTTAATGTTTGGTGCATTTTAAATATTAAAATTTAGTGTCAGCGCATCCATTCTCCACAGACATACATATCACATTGACATAACTTCATCTGTTTTTGCCTTAGGGCTCATTCACATGGGGACAGAGGGGGCAGATTTTGGCGCGGAATCCACGTCATAATCCGCCCCCTCACAATGGTGGTCTCTGGAGACCACTAGCGATCTTTTTTCCATGAGTGGCATGTTGCCACTCACGGAAAAAAAGAAGCGAGTTGCCCTTTCTTCAGGCGGATTCCGCGGCTCCGAGGCAGCACCCTCCGAACTAGGCCCATTCATTTTGGACCTACTCCGGAGCGGGAAGCCATGACTGACAGTCGCGGCAGACGTATTTTGTTCCCGATTTTGTCACGGCTTCCCGTGTCAAAATCAGGAACAAAATTCGCTATTCCGTGCCCATGTGAACTAGGCCTTAGAGAGCTAGAAAATGGATAGATAGGTTCCTAGGAACTCTTACAGTGTTATACACTATGTTTTAAAATAATTTAAGTTGTGGTTCATACCAACCTTGTTCAACCGGAAACAAATCTGGGACCTGAATCCAAAACAATGAACTTCGAGAGGTTCACTCATATCTAATAGGTATAGAGATTATAATAATTAATTAGGGTTACAGCTTGTATCAGGGAATGGTATATGATATTCTTATATAAACAGAGAAACACGTAGGACAAAGACAAGGGTGAAGAACACACAGGGAAGGAAGGTAGGGATTAGAGGCCTCGTGTGAAACAGTAAAGCTGGGTTCACACTGGGATTTTTAGACCAGATTTGGTGCGGGAGCCACCTCCGAATCTGGTCCAAAAAACGGCTAGTCGCGACTGGATGCTGGGCCGGTGCACCGGCATCCAGTCGCAGCATTCCATTCTGGATTAGGCCCATATGAATGGGCCTAGTCGGGAGGGAGGTATTGTGCTGAGGCGGATTCCATGGTGGAATCCGCCGCAAGAAAGGGCAGGCCAACTTCTTTTTTCCGCAAGCGGCACAAAATCATCCCATTGAAGTTAATAGGAGGAGTTTTCTTTGGACCAGATTCTGAGGTGGATTCCACGGCAAAATTTGGTTGAAAAATCATCTTGTAAACCGAGTTTAAGTGTCCCAGTGAGACCAGATTACCTCAAAGGCCCTGACCTTGTGATTAAGGGAAATGGTCAAATAATCCAGGCTGCAAATATCCTTCATCCAGTGGAGGGCAATAAGCGTTATAGCCGCAGTACATAGATAGAGTTTTTAACATCAGTGAAGACCAATGAAATTCATCCATTGTTTTCACTGGCAGCTAAAAAACTTATGCAAAACTGATGACATTCAGCCATCAAAAATGAAATAAAATGTAACGGATGCATAGCTGATGCAAAATGGGCATCAGTATCTGTTTTTAACAGACATTAGATCCATTGAAAACATCACTATCGGTCTAAGGCTCCTTACACACGACTGAGATCCCTCTGTGGGAAACAGTCCGTGCATGGGTGGTAGGACCAAGACTGTACTCGGCCGTGACTTATACAGTGAGCTCCTGAATAGTCCGATCACTACAGTAATAAACTGACATAATGCTATCAATTTATTACTGTAGCGATCGGGCCGTTCAGATGCTCGCTGCATGGTAATTGACCCCTATACACACGACCCAGTTCAATCCAGGTCCTACCTCCTACACATGGACTGTTTCCCATGGATGGGACCTGGTCATGTGCAACGGCCCTAACAACTTTTTGGAAAGTACATTTTGTTTGCGGAAAATGGTTGCTTGAGCATGTTGTTTAGGCCTCCTTCACACGGCCTTGTGGATTGAACAGTTCAGTAAAAAAGGCACCCCTGACACATGAATTGGTATCCATGTGTCATCAGTGGTTTTCATTGATACATACATTTAAAATGGACTGTATATGGTAAATGGTATAGGACTTGTTCTATATTTTGCAGTTCTTTAATTCGTCTCGGACACACAACCGCAAAAACTACAACTGTGTATATGGCCCCATTCAAATGTATGGGTCCATACTTTTATCCACAATTGCAAATAAAATACACGGTCGGGTGCATGAAGTCATAGTTGCAAATTGTTGTGCAATTTTTGCATGTAATCTCTATTTGCTGCAAAGTTGCATGAAGGTGGTTGTATATTTGAAATATTAAGTTGTATTTTTATATATAGTAATCTGTGTGTGGTCAAAATGTAGATTTTGGTATCACAGTAATGGTTTGTCTTGTGCAGTATATATTTTTTTAAAACATTAGTGGAAAACAGCAAAATCATGCTTGGATTCTGTTTCAGTGTTTTTGACTGTACATGTGCTGTTGATGTTTGTAGTATATATTAATTTTGTACACCTTGAACTATTATTTTACATGTGTTGTGTGAGTGAATGTAAGATTGAATAAGAGTTTTAGTTGCAAATATAAGTTTTAATGCATTTTTGAAAAAAAATAATTTGTGTTTGTCACAAACTTACATGAAGGTGGACATGACATCGATAACTCACTGAGACAAATGTAATCCTCAGGATGTCTACTTTCAAGAAATATATGAGGTTTAGGGGTGCACTTGCTTTTCACAATGTGAAATCCCTAAATTTTTTTAGCTTTTTTAAAAAAATATTTCGAGCTTAAGGCTAAGGCCCCATGTTGCAAAACACAGCATTTTTTGTTGCAGATTTTGTTGCGGTCAGGAGAGGAATGAAAAGGAAAGGAACATATAAAGGAAGTACATAGATGTTTTCCTTCTGTTATATCCACTACTAAATTTGGTACAAATGAAAAAAGTGCTGCAATATCAACAACAAAAACGCTCCGTTTCCGCAACATGGGTCTTTAGCCTAAAAGCTGATTTTTGTGCTTTCCAATCCCTACTCCAGCTCAGTGCAGTCTTTTTCTTCAGCCTCCAGAGGGCCCCCATGTGCCACATATTACATCATCATCATGACATAATGTGTGACACACAGGGTCCATTGAAAGCTCAAGAGGAAAGAGGAGGCCTCAAGCAGGATCAGGGATCAGTAAGTGAATGCAGCCTGTATCCTACAAGCTGAGTATCAGAATTAACTTGTCTTCTCTCTGGCCCCTCCCACTCCTTTCTGTTCTGGGCGCACTTGACATCACAACAGTGTGCATGGAGTAAGAAGGAGTGGGACAGAGAGCATAGAGAAAAGTAATGACCTAATGTTGCTAGTAATGACCAGTAAAAGGGCCACTGTATGGCTCATAGAATAGTTCCTTCACTGGTCGCCCCCATACAGTGGACCGTTCACTGCCCCCTTCCTCATGGGCAGTGATGGTGGCTAATATCCTATGCAGGGGTATTAAAGTGTGTGTGGCCTTAGAAGGGAGTATTAAAGGGGTTGTGTGGATTTAATTTTTTTATGGCCTATCCTTAGTATAAGCCATAAATTCTTGATTGGTAGGGGGGCCGACACCCAACCCTTGGACTGATCAGCTGTACGGAGCCGCTTCCAATGCCCCTCCTGCATACAAAACGGGACTGGAAGCAGAACGCTCCATCCATTGTATAAGATGGAGCACTTACTGAAATCATTGGGAGCCGAGCTACAGTATTGTGTACAGGAAGAGTGCTGGAAGAGGCTCCGTACAGCTGATGGTGCCGCTTGTCGCCCGTTCCTAACAATTAGGTACTTATGGCCTAAAAGAAAATTAAACCCTGGCAACCCCTTTAATATTACCTACTAATGCCTCCAACACACTTTAATGTCCCCACATAGGATATTAGCCTCCATCACTCCTCCCACACAATATAATGGCCCTATCTCTGGTCCCCATACAGCAGGGGTCTCAAACTCAATTTACCTGGGAGCCGCTGGAGGTAGAGTCTGGGTGAGGCTGGGCCGCATCAGGTTTTCCACAAGCTATGCATGCCGCAGCAAATTTAGCCTCACCCACTTTTATGTTGACTCCGCCTATTTTCATTCATTTTTCATGTGCCCCCACATAGTATAATCCTTCTACAGTCACCTATACATTACATGTCCCCACATTATAATGTTCCCTTCCAACTGTCCCACAGTATTAAGTCCCTCTCCTGGTGCCCCAGTTTAAACTGGGGTAAACTAGAGGGGACATGAAACTGGGGCAGCTGAATGGGGACATTAAACAGTGGGGGTAGTTGGAGGGGGGCAATAATTTAATGGCAGCTGAAGTGGGACATTAAACTGGCAGCAACTAGAGGGGGACATTAAACACAGGCAGCTAGAAGCAGACATTAATCCGTAGGGGTAGCTGGATGGTGACATTAAACTGGGGGCAACTAGAGGCAGATAGGTCACCCTACAGCTACTCCCACGGTTTAATGCCCCTTCCAGTTGTCCCCAGTTTAACTGCCCCCCTTCATCTACCCCCAGTTTCATCTCCCCACACCATTTCCCCCCAGTTTCATAACCCCCTTCATCTGCCCCATTTTATGTCCCCCCTCCATCTGCCCCCAGTTTCATGTCATCCCTCCATCTGCCCCCAGTTTCATGTGCTCCCTCCATCTGCTCCCATTTTCATGTGCTCCCTCCATCTGCTCCCATTTTCATGCCACCCCTACATTCCCTTCCCCTCTCACTACCTTTAAACGGCACATCCCTTCATCTTCCGGCCGACACACTAAGATACGCCTCCTTAGTCACGTGACGTCACACACAGGTCCTTCAGTTTACAGTAGTACAAGCTTTCCACAGTACAAGCTTCCATCACCCATCGCTTTTATTGCTATTATAACAGCGGGGGTGTGTGTGTGGGGGGGGGGGGGGGGGTGATTGGAGGAAAGTTTGTTAAGTACAACACTAATGGGACATGCACGGAGCTCTGCGGGACAGGAGTATAACAGCGGGACAGTTGAGAGCTATGTATTGAGGTGGGGGCCACAAACTATTGTCCCGAGGGCCGCAGATGGGCCGTGAGTTTGAGACCCCTGCCATACAGTATAGAGAACCAGTGAAGTGTCCATCAAAAAAATTAGGCCCAGACAACCTATTTAAAGAGATTGTCTATAAATTGGTGCAACCCTGTGGTGGCCAGGGAGGTGTAAATTAAAAAAAAAAGCATAGTGTCTGTTTGGTCTCATTTCTGGAAATCCTGTACCTGTATGGTCTCAACAGACACATGTGGCTCAGGACTCTCAACAAGAAAATGCCGGCATGAGACTAAACAGACACTGGCAGCGGACAACGGACCATCAGGGACAGGTGAGTATGCTTTTGTGTTTTTTTAATTTTACACCTCCCTGTCTCCCATATGTGTTGCTCCAATTCCCGGACAACCCATTTAAAGGGTTTATCCATCTTCCTAATATTGATGGTCTGTCCTTAGGATAGGCCAGACAGACAGGAGTTGGTTTAGGTAGTGCAGTGCTGCTCGCATCGTATGGCAGGTGAGCAGTATGGCCTCAGACATGCTATTACCTGTAGCTGCGCTGTTTCGGTACAGCCAATCTTCAGGAATTCTGGCTGTGGGTCCTGACAATCAATTCCACTGGTGGGCTCTAGACATCCCAGTCAGACACTGCAGGTGTAGGCCTAAATGACACGCATGAACTCTGCACATGTTGAACTCTTATTTTAGGAGGTGTGGTGCATAACATTTTTTGTTTAGCTTACACTTTTAGCAACTAATACATTTTCCAGGGTGGGACTATTAAAGGATTATCTTATTTTATATGCATTTTTTTTTTAAATAAAATGTACACTTCATATCAAAGTTGCATGAAGGTGCCTAGTTACATATAACGCTAAGTGGCATTTTGACAATGCTGCAGGTGCCTGTTTTCAGAAAATATATTGGGAAGTTAGTGTGATTTTTTAATTTTGTAATTTAGGCTTTATTTGTACATCTCAAAAGTGTGAAAATTGTCCTGGCTTCCAGTGGTGCAAAATGTCCATACACCCCTGGCAACGAAAGGGTTACAGAAGATCTGTAACCAAGTATACAGAATATTAAATGCCATACATCATGTGTTTTCCTGCCCACTAACTTACATATGACCTTCCAGGGGAATTTTACAAATTAAAATTGCCAAATTGATCTGGGACACAGCGAGAATCTAATGATGTATGGAGCACTGCAGAGCATAGCAGAGCATTGGATGAGATTTTATGACGCTTCATCCACACGCAGCCAAAATATACTGTACCACAAATTGACCTGTGCCACAGCCTGTCACTTTATGCTGCTGGTTTTCACTGTGGCTTTTAATCTTTACATTGCAGAGGATGAAAGCAGTGACATAACCACAGCCATTACCAAAGGAATTCTACAGCAAAAACAACCAGGTCTTATGCTGCAGCAGAAATCTGACAAACCCATGATGAAAATTCAGCCATAGATGTTAGCTAGGCTTTGGCTCAAAAAACTGCAGCAAAATCTGCAACCAACAATGCTGCATTTCCACAAGGTCGGGCCTTAGCCTGGAGCACAACGTTGAAAAAATGAATGCAGAAACGTTTTTTGGTCTGGCACTTACCAGAAGCCACAATTCCCTTATATTTATAAATAAAAATAGGCAGGGACCGTGCATGTATGAGAAGATAACCCAGCCACAATAAGGAAATCATGGTTGAGTTTCTTATAAGTCCCAGACAGTAGAAAGTTCCTGCATCATGGTCAAGTTCCATTGGCAACTGATCAAGACAAAAATCTGTCACCACTAAGATGGCTAGAGAAAATTTTTAAAACACTGAAAACAGTTTAACTTGTCTTTTACTTCAAATACGGTTATGTTCATGATAATGATCCCTTTAAGGGGTTCGGCATGGAGTTTGATTTTCTAGTCAACTTGTCCCAAAAAGGTGCATAACATGAGCAAGTGTGTTTTATTATGTATATAAATATGGAAAAATACACATGACTTTTCTGACATCGGCCCTTTTTAGTCTTTTTGAACCAGGGAGCTGAGACAGGGAAAATTCAGCAAGAGGGGTTTTAGATATAGGTCAGTGATGGCGAACCTTTTAGAGACAGAGTGCCCAAACTGCAACCCAAAACTCAATAATTTATCAGAAAGTGTCAACGTGGCAATTTGACCTTAAAACAGTGTGGATCCACAATTGCGAAAAGTTATGGACCCACAAAATATGGTCATGTGAATGGGGCTTTACAGAGCTTTTAATGATACAATAAATTTGTACTGCAAAGTAATAGTTTGCATTTGGTATAATTTTGAACAATTAATGTTCACTATTTACATCACACAGGATCTGTTTTATTGTGACCGAGCAATGTTATTACGGCCTGTACTAATATCACGTCTGCTATAAAAAAAGATACTTTGTGATATAAATAGTGAGCGGCCCGCACACAGTACAATGTACTCCACAGTGATCCCCACACAGTACAATCTGTTCCACAGTGATCCCCACACAGTACAATCTGCTCCACAGTGATCCCCACACAGTACAATCTGTTCCACAGTGATCCCCACACAGTACAATGTGCTCCACAGTGATCCCCACACAGTACAATCTGTTCCACAGTGATCCCCACACAGTACAATGTGCTCCACAGTGATCCCCACACAGTACAATCTGTTCCACAGTGATCCCCACACAGTACAATCTGTTCCATAGTGATCCCCACACAGTACAATCTGTTCCACAGTGATCCCCACACAGTACAGTCTGTTCCATAGTGATCCCCACACAGTACAATCTGTTCCACAGTGATACCCACACTGTACAATCTGCTCCACAGTGATCCCCACACAGTACAATCTGTTCCACAGTGATCCCCACACAGTACAATCTGTTCCACAGTGATCCCCACACATTACAATCTACTCCACAGTGATCCCCACACAGTACAATCTGTTCCATAGTGATCCCCACACAGTACAATCTGTTCCACAATGATCCCCACACAGTACAATCTGTTCCACAGTGATCCCCACACTGTACAATCTACTCCACAGTGATCCCCACACAGTACAATCTGTTCCACAGTGATCCCCACACAGTACAATCTGCTCCACAATGATCCCCACACAGTACAATCAGTTCCACAGTGATCCCCACACTTTACAATCTGCTCACACAGTGATCCCCACACAGTACAATCTGTTCCACAGTGATCCCCACACAGTACAATCTGTTCCACAGTGATCCCCACACAGTACAATCTGTTCCACAGTGGCCCTCACACAATATAATCTGTTCCACAGATGGGTGCAGACAGAGAGGGCTTTGAGTGCCACCTCTTTGTGATATAAATAGTGAGCGGCCCGCACACAGTACAATCTGTTCCACAGTGATCCCCACACTGTACAATCTACTCCACAGTGATCCCCACACATTACAATCTGTTCCACAGTGATCCCCACACTGTACAATCTACTCCACAGTGATCCCCACACAGTACAATCTGCTCCACAATGATCCCCACACAGTACAATCAGTTCCACAGTGATCCCCACACTGTACAATCTGCTCACACAGTGATCCACACACAGTACAATCTGTTCCACAGTGATCCCCACACAGTACAATCTGTTCCACAGTGGCCTTCACACAATATAATCTGTTCCACAGATGGGTGCCGACAGAGAGGGCTCTGAGTGCCACCTCTGGCACGCGTGCCATACATTTGCCACCATGGATATAGGGGCTGCAGAGGTAACAGTTGCTACAGGCCCTGGACCCTAACGGTGCTCTATAGGTCCCTCAGCCACATAAAATATACCACTATTTTAAATGGCACAATGTAGGCAGGGACCCCATTATACATTGGGGCAAAGGAGCTTCAATTTACACCTCTGGTCAGCAAGTACAATAGGACTTTCTGATGGATCTGTAGACATGCACTATTACTGATGGTATTATCCTCACTACGTGGGTGTCCATTGCACTTGGTGAGCTTGGTGTACATGAATCAGTAGCTCCACAGCGTCCTCATTAACACCGCTCATCAGACCAACCAATAGTGGAATATAGTTCATGAAACGCCTAAATATTTAGCATCATTACAAATTCTTTACTGCAGTAGTTAAAATGATTTGACATTACTTTTCACTAGTCCCATACATATCTTTATCCTGACAAGTGTTCAGTTTCATGTTTTTAATCAAGGGTTAATACAGAAGCTCGTGGAGCTGTTGTGTTGTTTTACATACATGACCTCAGCCTAGATAGTGGAAATCTTACCCCGACACATTCTTTCACACTGTCTAAAAATATACAATCATGATATTAGATATGACAAGGCTTCTTTCTGCAGTCATTTTTTTTTTACTCCAGTAATTTTCCACTCTGACATATTGCAGGTCCATGTATTACAATGTAACTATTATTATATTCTAAGATGCATGGTTCAATGTCACCAGGTAAGATAAATTGTCCTCACGTGATGTGAACTCATCTGGTTAATATAACCATTTATTGTCTAGTAAATAAACTAGAACACCTAAAATCCTGCTAGTATATCACAGATGAAGGTCTATTACTAGGACAAGAGTGACACCTGCAGGGCTTTGGCATATTATAATATGGTACATTGTGACCAAAAACTATCCATTATAGCACAGATCTTTGCCATAAGTATTATTTCACCGAATTTGAAAACCCCTATTAAAGAGTGACCATGAACCTACAGAGCAGGTGAAGAGAACACACCTTGTAATAGACTTTATTAAAGAATAGTGCCTGTTTCTTCACTTTTTTTTCCTACTTCTACCACTAATCAAATCAGTACAAATCAGTAACAAATATCCATGGACAGGGGGGACCCCAAACGGAAACCTATACGCATAGAAAAATGTCTATCTGGGAAAACACGTGGACCCCATAAACTATAATGGGGTCGGTGTGGTCTCCGTTCGGTTTCCGCATGAAACAGCAAGCAGTGCTTTTCTCTCCGCATGTTTCGTGCACAAACTGAACGGAAACCACAAAGACCCCATTATAGTCTATGGGTCCCCGTGTCCTCCCAGCTAATCGCTGGGAGATTTGATTTCATTAAATATCGGCACACCATACAAAAAAGGTTGCCGACCCCTGCTCTACATCTTAGGAAAAATCCTAAAAATATCTATATGAAATTTGCGAGTCAGGCTAAGCGTGTTACGGTCAAATGTCTTAGCCAATATGAGAATGAGGATTTTAGAATGTGTTTAGTTCTTATTAATCAGACAAGCTAACATTGGTTTTCCTGTATATCAGGTAAGCTCCATACAGAGTTATATCACCCACCCCCGGGGCGTGATGAAGCTGGAGACGCCTCCGTCATTGTGTTCAGTTGCTATAGACACCAGTGCTATTGTTGTGTTGTGTGTAGCCACTCTTTGCATTTTAGTCTTGTGTTGCTGCTGTTTGCTTACCAGACACTTCAGATTGGGGTCTCCTAAACTAAAAAATTGTCATCTTCTCACAAGAGGTTTGTATGTTTCTGCTGTCTGTATAGTATTGATGTATGGAGTTTAATAAATAATGTTCTTGTTTGTGGAGTAATGTTTAGCACAGGCTCAATGATCTGTAATGCATTATAGAAAACAGCATATACAACATTAGTAAAGTCTAAAAGTAGAGAAAACGTTATCATGGAAATGTAGTAAAACAAAGCACTTTTTGGCAGAGTGACTTTTATTTCAGTTGTTTTTCCAACTACTTAGAGCAGTATTTAGATGTTGTCATTAAGTTTTCTTCTTTGTATCTATATTTTTATTTTTTGGGCATATTAGTAACTAATATTGATTCCTATATAAACTCTTTTGTTCGGTAATTCTGAAAAAGTGCAAACTGTATTGATTTCTCTGTTTATGTTTCCATCCTGATATTAGACAAGTTTGAAAGAAGTTTTTGCTACAAAAATACTTGACGCTACCAAGGTTTATGCATCCAGGTTGACCATCCTCAGTACATTACAAATAGGCCCATATTTAGTAAAGTTGTCCCTGTTTACTCGCTTACATTTTCAGCTGGGTTTTTATTCGTTTAGGCCAAGGCTCTAGTGTAAATGTAGCGATTTTGCCACGGCGGAACCGCCACAGCAAAAAACGCAATGTTTTACAGTCCCTACAAAATAGACCCCTTTTTCCCGCGCTGATCATAACGGGTTTTAGGCTCCGTTCACACGGATGGCGGATATTGGTTCTGATTCTGACGTGGGAAGCTGCATCAGAATATGGCCAAAATCCACCTGCTGCGACGACAGTTGCGGCACTCCAGTATGGCGTAGGCCCAATGAATGGGCCTAGTGCGGAGCGTGCTGAATCAGCTGCGGAATCCGCCTGAAGAAAGGGCAGCTCGTTCCTGTTTTCCGCTAGCGGTCTAGATAGACGACCATTGTGAGGGGGCGGATTATGACGTGGATTCCGCTCCTTACAATCATATTTTAATAAAAGTACAAATAATATATCTACAGATCTATTACAGGGATGATGTGTGATTTTGATTTCAGGTGCTGATGCCTTTGATAAAATACCCCAGGAACTTTGAGCCACCATGGAGAGATTGGGACAGAAAAGCACAGAAGTCTGGCCTGAGGAATACAGTTTACAGTGTAAATGGAGATCAATACACTGGAGAGTGGCTAAATAATCAAAAACATGGTGAGTCCACAAATCTGTGCCTGCCAGCTCCCATATAAATAATAGTGCCCCCCTTATTAGTAATAGCTCCCTTATAAATAATAGTGCCCCCTTATAAACAGAGCCCTGTATCTGTAGTAGTCCCAGCGCTGCACCTCCCATGAGGCGACCTGAAGCGACCGCTTCAGGCGGCGCTATGCCAGGGCCCCGGGGAGGGCGGCATTTTTGCTGACCTAAGCCAGTCCAGGACAAGGTGTCCCGGACTGGCTTAGGGTCACCGTCACTAGGTGGTGGATTGGGGAGGCCGTTAGAGCAGCGCTGCTCCAGCGGCCGCCCCTCACGCTCAGGCAGAGAGCAGGTCCTCTCCCTGCCTGCTCTCTGCCTGCTAAAGACGCTCGCTCCGCTCAGCCCCGACCCCTCCATGCAGCTCCGCCCCCTCTGGGCTGCCACGCCCCCTTCCATGTGGCTCCGACCCCTCCTCCGGGGGGGGGGGGCTTTCTGATGTCTGCCTCAGGCGGCAGAAACCCATGGTTCACCCCTGAGTAGTCCCCACTTTAAATAATAGCCTTCCTTATCTGTAATAGTTCCTTGTTATCAGTAACAGTGACCCCTTACAAATGATGAAGAATGACCGGTGGATGCGAAGAAACTGCGCTACTCTCTTGAGATAACCAACACACGTACTTTATTCCGCTTTTCTTAAAAACACACGACTTTAAGAAAAGCGGAATAAAGTACGTGTGTTGGTTATCTCAAGAGAGTAGCGCAGTTTCTTCGCATCCACCGGTCATTCTTCTGCATTTATCGTTCCCCAAGGGGTATTTGGATGTTATTACTGCTGCTTGAAATCTCCCTTGCAATTTGTACACGATCCATTTGAGTGTAATTTGTGCATTTTCCTGTGTTGCTCGGTATTATTTCTTTGTTATTCCCTTACAAATGATAGTACTTTGGCTGCCCTTAATGGATCTATATCCAAAGAGGATCTGGACTCTGCCAATGATGCTTTTAAGAATGGGAATTCACTCCACCTCCTCCTGATGTTTAATCAGGTCCTGCAGGGTGGCAAATTCTCTCAGGACATGCTTAGTGCATCCATTACAGTTATTCCCAAATCCAGAAGAGATGCTACTACCCTTGCCAACTATAGGCCCATTTCCCTTTTAACCTTAGATATAAAGTTATTTTCCTCCATCTTCGCCACTCGTCTAAACAGCCTCTTTCCAGCCCTTATACACTCCGGCCAGGCCTCCGATAATGTTGAAAAGCTCTGCAATATTGTCCATTGGGCCAACTCCAATCTTAAATCTCATTGCTAGCCCTGGACATTGAGAAAGCCTTTGAAAGTCTGTCCCAGACCTATCTTTCCCATGTCCTACGGTTCATGGGCATAAATAGCCATTTCCAGAGACCTCTTTGCGCCGTTGATTGCAATCCTATTGTATACTTGAAACTTCCAATGGATTCCCCGACAGCTATCTATATCCATCGCGGCACATGGCAGGGCTGCCCCTTATCCCACACTTTGTTTGTTCTTGCCATTCGGCCACTAGCCATTACCATTCACTCTCATCCACATATTAAGGGTGTGAAGACTGAAGATTGTGAATATAAGGGCTAGTTCACACGTGGGGGGGTATGGCGTATTCTGGTCCTGATTCCGACGGTCAATGAATGGAGGGAGCCCCGGAGGGTGCTGCCACAAAGCGGATGCCGGGGCTGAATCAGCCGCGGAATCCGCCTGAAGAAAGGGCAGCTCGCTTCTTTTTTTCCGTGAGCGGTAACATGCCAGTCTACCTAGACTTCCATTGTGAGGAGGCGGATTCTGACGTGGATTCAGCACCAAAATCCGCCCCCCTCTTGTCCCGTGTGAAGGAGCCCTAAATTTAGTCTTTTTGTGGATGACATGTTGCTGACTATCACAAACCCTTTGATGTCGCTCCCGAATCTGATCTCTATTATTAGTTTCCCCTAATAATATATATATATATATATATATATATATATATATATATATATATACACTCACCGGCCACTTTATTAGGTACACCATGCTAGTAACGGGTTGGACCCCCTTTTGCCTTCAGAACTGCCTCAATTCTTCGTGGCATAGATTCAACAAGGTGCTGGAAGCATTCCTCAGAGATTTTGGTCCATATTGACATGATGGCATCACACAGTTGCCGCAGATTTGTCGGCTGCACATCCATGATGCGAATCTCCCGTTCCACCACATCCCAAAGATGCTCTATTGGATTGAGATCTGGTGACTGTGGAGGCCATTGGAGTACAGTGAACTCATTGTCATGTTCAAGAAACCAGTCTGAGATGATTCCAGCTTTATGACATGGTGCATTATCCTGCTGAAAGTAGCCATCAGATGTTGGGTACATTGTGGTCATAAAGGGATGGACATGGTCAGCAACAATACTCAGGTAGGCTTTGGCGTTGCAACGATGCTCAATTGGTACCAAAGGGCCCAAAGAGTGCCAAGAAAATATTCCCCACACCATGACACCACCACCACCAGCCTGAATCGTTGATACAAGGCAGGATGGATCCATGCTTTCATGTTGTTGACGCCAAATTCTGACCCTACCATCCGAATGTCGCAGCAGAAATCGAGACTCATCAGACCAGGCAACGTTTTTCCAATCTTCAATTGTCCAATTTCGATGAGCTTGTGCAAATTGTAGCCTCAGTTTCCTGTTCTTAGCTGAAAGGAGTGGCACCCGGTGTGGTCTTCTGCTGCTGTAGCCCATCTGCCTCAAAGTTCGACGTACTGTGCGTTCAGAGATGCTCTTCTGGCTACCTTGGTTGTAACGGGTGGCTATTTGAGTCACTGTTGCCTTTCTATCAGCTCGAACCAGTCTGGCCATTCTCCTCTGACCTCTGGCATCAACAACGCATTTCCGCCCACAGAACTGCCGCTCACTGGATGTTTTTTCTTTTTCGGACCATTCTCTGTAAACCCTAGAGATGGTTGTGCGTGAAAATCCCAGTAGATCAGCAGTTTCTGAAATACTCAGACCAGCCCTTCTGGCACCAACAACCATGCCACGTTCAAAGGCACTCAAATCACCTTTCTTCCCCATACTGATGCTCGGTTTGAACTGCAGGAGATTGTCTTGACCATGTCTACATGCCTAAATGCACTGAGTTGCCGCCATGTGATTGGCTGATTAGAAATTAAGTGTTAACGAGCAGTTGGACAGGTGTACCTAATAAAGTGGCCGGTGAGTGTATATATATATATATATATATATATACAGTGCCTACAAGTAGTATTCAACCCCCTGCAGATTTAGCAGGTTTACACATTCTGAATTAACTTGACATTGTGACATTTGGACTGTAGATCAGCCTGGAAGTGTGAAATGCTCTGCAGCAAAAAAGAATGTTATTTCTTTGTTTAATTTTTTTTTAAATTGTGAAAAGTTTATTCAGAGGGTCATTTATTATTCAACCCCTCAAACCACCAGAATTCTGTTTGGTTCCCCTAAAGTATCAAGAAGTAGTTCAGGCACAAAGAACAATGAGCTTCACATGTTTGGATTAATTATCTCTTTTTCCAGCCTTTTCTGACTATTTAAAGGGATTCTGCAGGAGCAGCGATGGGGGCGTCCCCATTGCAGCTCGAAAGCCGACCGCAGGGCCGCCTCTATGGTCTTCTGTATCCTCCCCTTGCTTCTTCAGCGTCTGTCGGACGCCTGCGCAGTACGCTCTGTTCGGCGAAGATTGCCGAACGTACTGCGCATGCGCGAAATTGCGGTGCCCGCACTATGGCTGGGACCGCAATTTCGCGCATGCGCAGTATGTTCGGCAATCTTCGCCGAACAGAGCGTACTGCGCAGGCGTCCGACAGACGCTGAAGAAGCAAGGGGAGGACACCGAAGACCATAGAGGTGGCGCTGCGGTCAGTTTTCGAGCTGCAATGGGGACGCCCCCATCGCTGCTCCTGCGATGGGGACGCCCCCATCGCTGTGAGAGAACTAATTAGCATACCGGTACAAACCGGTATTTTGAACGAACGGCGCGGCGGAGAGCACTTCCACAGGTAGGAGACGAATAGCCTTTTTAAAGGCTATTCCGACATGTTAACTAGAAAAAAATGTGTTTTAGTGGTAGAATCCCTTTAAGACCCTCCCCAAACTTGTGAACAGCACTCATACATGGTCAACATGGGAAAGACAAAGGAGCATTCCAAGGCCATCAGAGACAAGATCGTGGAGGGTCACAAGGCTGCCAAGGGGTACAAAACCCTTTCCAAGGAGTTGGGCCTACCTGTCTCCACTGTTGGGAGCATCATCCGGAAGTGCAAGGCTTATGGAACTACTGTTAGCCTTCCACGGCCTGGACAGCCTTTGAAAGTTTCCTCCCGTGCCGAGGCCAGGCTTGTCCGAAGAGTCAAGGCTAACCCAAGGACAACAAGGAAGGAGCTCCGGGAAGATCTCATGGCAGTGGGGACATTGGTTTCAGTCAATACCATAAGTAACGTACTCCACCGCAATGGTCTCCGTTCCAGACGAACCCGTAAGGTACCTTTACTTTCAAAGCGTCATGTCAAGGCTCGTCTACAGTTTGCTCATGATCACTTGGAGGACTCTGAGACAGACTGGTTCAAGGTTCTCTGGTGTGATGAGACCAAGATCGAGATCTTTGGTGCCAACCACACACGTGACGTTTGGAGACTGGATGGCACTGCATACGACCCCAAGAATACCATCCCTACAGTCAAGCATGGTGGTGGCAGCATCATGCTGTGGGGCTGCTTCTCAGCCAAGGGGCCTGGCCATCTGGTCTGCATCCATGGGAAGATGGATAGCACAGCCTACCTGGAGATTTTGGCCAAGAACCTCCGCTCCTCCATCAAGTATCTTAAGATGGGTCGTCATTTCATCTTCCAACAAGACAACGACCCAAAGCACACAGCCAAGAAAACCATGGCCTGGTTCAAGAGGGAAAAAATTAAGGTGTTGCAGTGGCCTAGTCAGTCTCCTGACCTTAACCCAATTGAAAACTTGTGGAAGGAGCTCAAGATTAAAGTCCACAGGAGACACCCAAAGAACCTAGATAACTTGGAGAAGATCTGCATGGAGGAGTGGGCCAAGATAACTCCAGAGACCTGTGCCGGCCTGATCAGGTCTTATAAAAGACAATTATTAGCTGTAATTGCAAACAAGGGTTATTCCACAAAATATTAAACCTAGGGGTTGAATAATAATTGACCCACACTTTTATGTTTAAAATTTATTAAAATTTAACTGAGCAACATAACTTTTTGGTTTGTAAGATTTATGCATCTGTTAATAAATCCTGCTCTTGTTTGAAGGCTCTAACTTATTTGCATCTTATCAAACCTGCTAAATCTGCAGGGGGTTGAATACTACTTGTAGGCACTATATATATATATACAGTGTGTATATATATATATATATATATATATATATATATATATATATATATATACACACAGTCATGGCCAAAAGTTTTGAGAATGACACAAATCTTATATTTTCACATGATCTGCTGACCTCTGGTTTTTATGTGTGTTTGTCAGATGTTTTTATCACATACAGAAATATAATTGCAATCATATTATGAGTAACAAAAGCTTATATTGGCAGTTAGAATTAGTTAATGCAGCAAGTTAATATTTGCAGTGTTGACCCTTCTTCTTCAGGACCTCTGCAATTCTCACTGGCATGCTCTCAATCAACTTCTGGACCAAATCCTGACTGATGATAGTCCATTCTTGCACAATCAATGCTTGCATTTTGTCAGAATTTGTAGGTTTTTGTTTGTCCACCCGTCTCTTGATGATTGACCACAAGTTCTCAATGCGATTAAGATCTGGGGAGTTTCCAGGCCATGGAACCAAAATCTCTATGTTTTGTTCCCTGAGTCATTTAGTTATCACCTTTGCTTTATGGCAAGGGGCTCCATCATGCTGGAAAAGGCATTGTTGATCGCCAAACTGCTCTTGGACGGTTGGGAGAAGTTGATCTTGGAGGACATTCTGGTACCATTCTTTATTCATGGCTGTGTTTTTAGGCAAGACTGTGAGAGAGCTGATTCCCTTGGCTGAGAAGCAACCCCACACATGAATGGTTTCAGGATGCTTTACAGTTGGCATGAGACAAGACTGGTGGTAGCGCTCACCTCGTCTTCTCCGAATAAGCTGTTTTCCAGATGTCCCAAACAATCGAAAAGGGGATTCATCAGAGGAAATGACTTTACCCCAGTCCTCAGCAGTCCACTCCCTGTACCTTTTGCAGAATATCAGTCTGTCCCTGATGTTTTTTCTGGAGAGAAGTGGCTTCTTTGCTGCCCTCCTTGAGACCAGGCCTTGCTCCAAGAGTCTCCGCCTCACATTGCATGCAGATGCACTCACACCTGCCTGCTGCCATTCCTGAGCAAGCTCTGCACTGCTGGTGGCCCGATCCCGCAACTGAAACACTTTTAAGAGACGGTCCTGGCGCTTGCTGGTCTTTCTTGGGCGCCCTGGAGCCTTTTTGCCAACAATGGAACCTCTCTCCTTGAAGTTCTTGATGATGCAATAGATTGTTGACTGAGGTGCAATCTTTCTAGCTGCGATACTCTTCCCGGTTAGGCCATTTTTGTGCACTGCAATGATGACTGCACGTGTTTCTTTAGAGATAACCATGGTTAACAGAAGAGAAACAATGATGCCAAGCACCAGCCTCCTTTTAAAGTGTCCAGTGATGTCATTCTTACTTAATCATGACAGATTGATCTCCAGCCCTGTCCTCATCAACACCCACACCTGTGTTAATGGAGCAATCACTGAAACGATGTTAGCTGGTCCTTTTAAGGCAGGGCTGCAATGATGTTAAAATGTGTTTTGGGGGATAAAGTTCATTTTCTAGGCAAATATTGACTTTGCAAGTAATTGCTGTTAAGCTGATCACTCTTTATAACATTCTGGAGTATATGCAAATTGGCATTAGAAAAACTGAAGCAGTAGACTTTCTCAAAACTTTTGGTCATGACTGTATATATAAATTTACCGTTATAATAGCTCCCTTGCCCCTGTATGTATATTATATTGCCTCCCCTATAAATATTTCTCCCTTAAAATAGCCCACTTTATAGATCCCCTTTTGAATTTTCAGATAACAATAAATCTTTTGCGCATCTTACTACGATCCCCCCCATGAGTGGAGCAGCTGAAGTCTCTCCAGTAGGACTGGCACAGGTGGCACAGTGCAGTGATGTCTTCATTCCGCCTGTGCCGTGATGTCCTGTGGTTTACTGTCAAATCTCTATGGCAGCGCAGGGACTTTTCAACTCCCTGCTACTTCCTAGACTTAAACAGATGCAGCAGTTAGGGGGTGTTCACACTACCATTAATGACAATCAGCAGTGTCCGTAGCTATTGTCCATTACAAGATTTTAGCAACAGACACTAGCAGAACCGTCAGAAATCCATTAAAAATTCCATTTGTTTGAATGGGATTTTATCTTATGTCTGTTTGTGTCTATTTACACCTAAGTCCATTTTTTTCCAGTGGACAAAATCCTACATGCTGGACTTTTCTGTTCATTAGAAAAAAACGGCCGGCAAGTGTCCATTATTTTTCTAACATTGAAGTCTATGGGCAACAGCAGTGGCGTAACTAGGAATGGCGGGGCCCCGTGGCGAACTTTTGACATGGGGCTCCCCCAACTGACACCGAAGACCTTGACCAACCCCCTCCTACACATTCCTGCATGCTCTATTATGCCCCATAGTGGCCGCTGCACACAGTATTATCCCCCATAGTGGCCCCAGCACACAGTATTATGTCCCTTAGTGGCCCCTACACACAGTATTATCCCCCATAGTGGCCCCTGCACACAGTATTATCCCCCATAGTGGCCCCTGCACACAGTATTATCCCCCATAGTGGCCCCTGCACACAGTATTATGTCCCTTAGTGGCCCCTACACACAGTATTATCCCCCATAGTGGCCCCTGCACACAGTATTATCCCCCATAGTGACCCCTGCACACAGTATTATCCCCCATAGTGGCCCCTGCACACAGTATTATCCCCCATAGTGGCCCCTGCACACAGTATTATCCCCCATAGTGTCCCCTGCACACAGTATTATGTCCCACTGTGGACACCCATAAACAATTATTATACACTGGGGTCTTTTCAGACCCCAGAGTATAATAATCGGAGACCCGGGGGAATAAAAACATAAAAAACTGCTGTTTCTTACCTGTCCCCCGGATCCTACGCTGTCGGCCTCTGCTGCCGTCCTTCTTCGATGACGTCGGACGTCACATGACCCGGGACGCAGGCCGGGTTCATGTGACGTCAGAGACATCAGACAACTAGGAAGGAGGCCTGGCCAGGATCGTGGAGAGGTAAGTAACAGTGTTTATTATGTTTCTCACCTCTCCCGGCCCGCCAATCATTAAACTTGGGGGTCCGAAAAGACCCCCCGAGTATAATGATAGCAGCGGTAGCAGCTGTCACCGGGCCCCTAATGGCGGTAGTTACGCCACTGGGCGACGGACAGTAAGTGATAGCCATTAGAGATGAGCGAGTACTGTTCGGATCAGCTGATCCGAACAGCATGCTCCATAGAAATGAATGGATGCACCTGGTACTTCCGCTTTGACGGCGGCCGGCCGCTTAACCCCCCACGTGCCGGCTACGTCCATTCATTTCTATGCGAGCGTGCTGTTCGGATCGGCTGATCTGAACAGTACTCGCTCATCTCTAATAGCCATCTGTTATGATAGCTGTCTGTTTTTTGTTTTTTTTTTCTAAAGGGACACTTTCATAACAGAATCCAATGGTAGTGTGAACCCTTCTTAAGTGGACCTTCCCAGATTCCCACCCCCAGCTTTCAGCTTGATGCTCCAGATCCTAGTGGCCCCTTTGCCCAGTCTGCTCCTCCCATCACTCACTGTCCCACGCAAAGCCCACAATTTACATTCCCTATTGGCGCGTTTTTGGAGTGTGGGATGAAACTAGAATACAGGGAGATAACCCCTACAAACACGGGGAGAACATACAGACTTCATGCAGACATTGTCCTAAGCTTGATCTGAACCCGGGACTCCAGCGTTGCAAGGCAACAATGCTAATATAGATGGTTGGAAGCCCAGAAAGTCTGCTGAGCATACAAATGTTTATTGCGTACAATAAATTCTTATTTGCACACATTCATATCTTTATTTGAATTGTTATCTTTCAGGCAAAGGCACGTATGTATGGAAAAGCACCAACTCCATCTATGAAGGAGAATGGAAATATGGAAAAAGAAGTGGTTTTGGGACATATAGTGTACAAGACCCCAACACTGGAGAATATGTAAAGGTTTTTTCTGGCTCCTGGAAGAACGACAAAAAACACGTATGTTGTATTTTTGGTTACACAAAGACATTGGGATCAAGACTTCCTATTCTGCCAAATCTATCAAAATGATATTTTACTGGTTAGAGTAGAGCTAGATATACCCGTATGTCCAGCTAAAGCAACATAAACTTGACAAATTATAAAATAACACCAGCTAAAGTTAAACATATCAACTGAGAACAATAACAGATTTTTTTTCCCATATTTTAGTTAAAACTGGGCAGTAGACTTCCGGTCAGGCTACGACCCTTGTTTGTAACAAGTCATTCACTTTACCACGTTCTGTCTGTGGAACATGGAACGTGTGTCGGCAGCATTTCCCAGACTGACTATAGCTGTGGGAATGGAGCTTACTGTAACATAGTGAGCTCCCCAATGGTGTTTGCAGGGTGTAACAAGTAACAATGGGGCACTACTCTATCATGACCACCTTAAAGGACCTTTTATCACCTCCAGCAATTTAAGTTTTTAGCTCCTTTTAATATGCACCACTTTACTGATTCCAGCAACTTTTTCTCTATCCCCCACTGTTCCAGAGAAACAAGTGCAGCCAGTTTTGTTGCCTGATGTGCTATTTAAGCTCTGTATTGTCAGAAGGGCAGTAATCGGCCATATACAGGGATTTTTACAAACAGTAAAGCATGAGCTGTTGTTTTTCTACACCAATGAAAGTAACTATCATTAACCAAAACATGTGACTTCAATAAAACATGTTAGGCTTAGTTCACACGTGAAAAAAGCCTAGCTGATTTTGTCACTGATTTTACAGCGTCACTTTTTTTGGACACTGTTTTTTGCATTGGACGCTGTTTTTGACACTATTTTGATGCTTTTTCAGTCGCTGTTTTTTGGAAGCTTTTTTTTTTGCATTACAAAAAAGTACATGATAAAAAAAACCAAAACAGCTGCAAAAATAAGCGACCAAAAACCGCTAGCGGTTTTTTCAGCGCCCCATAGACTCCTATTCATTTTTTCAGGCGTTAAACGCCTGAAGAAAGGTCATGTCGCTTCTTTTTCTGCTAGCAAAAAAAGCTAGCAATAAAAAAAGCTAGCAGAAAAAAAAAAGCTAGCAATTCACATAGGACTACATTTTATGGAGGCTGATTTGGCCGCGAAATCAGCTGTCAAAATCAGCGTCCATGTCCCCGTGTGAACTAGCCTAGGCCTTATTCCCAAGTCCAGAATAATCAGGGACTGCATGCAAACCCATATATTTTAATGGACACGTGAAAACGGTAATATGCTCCATTTCATTCAGTTTGTGGACTATGGAGCACAAAAATGGATCAGCCACGGACAATACACAATCTGAAAATAAACAGGATGGAGTCTGTGATTATCATAGGAATCATACATCTGCAACGTGTACATCTGCAACGCTCACAGGCGTTCACTTTTCAAACCCATTCACTTGAAAGGGTTTGAAAACTACTGTAACTGCTAGGTTTCCGTCCCCTGTCCAGTTTCTCGGGAAGACGGAAACCCAGCTGGCTAAAGCGCGTATGGGCGCAGATGTGAACCCGCCCTTAGGCTGCTTCCTCAATTTACTGATGAACTGCATGCAGTTTTTAATTGCAATTATAACGAGAATATTTCTACAATACCAGTAAAGATTTTCAATTTAATATCCATTAGCATACAGGTGAAATGCATGGTGTCACCAAAAAATAACCTATGTCATCAGGTTTTATGTGAAACTTTTTTTTGTGATTTTTTTTTCTTAAATGTTTTTCATATTATTTATGTTTGAAATCCTCAAAACCCTGCAGTTCTGACTTTGACCACTAAGTCAAATAATATGCTGACACTTCCAGTTTTCTGTAGGAGATTTCCTTGCAGCAGCCACGTCATGTATCAGCATACTGATGATCACAGCTATGGGCTCGTTCACATCTGCGCCCAGTGTCCGTTCATGCAGGTTTCCGTTTCCTGCACAAAACTGAGCAGGAGACGGAAACCTGCAGGACTCTTTCAAACCCATTCATTTGAATGTGTTTGAAAGATGTCCGGCCGTGAGCGCTGTCAGACCGGGTCCAGCCGTGTGCGCCGGTGAGCATTTTATGCTCTCCGCCGCAAAATCGTTTTTTTTTTTTTTTTTTACATCGGACACAAAGTCGGACATGCAGTACCCTGTGTCTGGTTTTAAAAAAAAAAAACTGTTTTGCAGTGGAGAGCATAAAACTCTCACTGGCGCACACGGCCGGACCCAGTCTGACAGCTTTCCGTCTTCTGCATGCAGAAGACGGAAAGCTCAGAATGGACTCCGGGCGCTATTGTGAACCTAGCGTCTCATGTACATAAGACACACCAGTTACAGCTTATCTACTGTACTCTTTGCACATGTCATAGAGCATGCTCAGAAAAAACACTCTCATAGAAGTCAATAGGGTCTGCTCCAGACCACTGTGTCAATGGTCTATGGCCCAGCTCAAGGAAACAGAAAGTGATATTTTAGGCTTAGTGGCAAGAGTTAGAATTGCAAGATTTTTAAGATTTTTTTTAGATATAGATAATAAATGGAAAATTAAAAACAACATCACCAAAATGTTTTAACATAATATTTTTAAAATAAAAATATGATTTAAACAATGGCTAATTTTCTGATAACACTTTCCCTTTAAGGTACATATACTAATATTTATTGGTTCATTTTGACAGGGTTATGGGACTTATTTCTACACAGATAAAGAGTATTATGAAGGCGACTGGGAAGCGGGACAAAGAAGTGGTTGGGGCAGAATGTACTTCGCTAATGGAAATATTTATGAAGGAGAATGGCGTGAAGATAAATACTGCGGCCAAGGAATGTTACGGTTAGGTGCGTCCTTTTATTATTATACAAGCATGATCTACTAATGTAATATATGTTCATTTCCACCTCTATCATTTACCAAGATCAATGAAGTTAAGGTCCTATTAGAAAGGATGATTTTACACAGGATTATTAGGAAGGAACACTCATACAAGCGCCCATTCCCGATAATCACCCTGTCTACTAATGTCACCGATCACCTAATGATTGAGTGTTTGCTTGTTCATCGGATGATCTCTTGTTTGCAGCAGGATATAGAAATCATTGTTTGTTAGGAGCATATTACCCTGTATAATAAGGTTGTGCTTCCTAGTATTCAGCCTGCATGTCCTCAGCCTGTGTAATGAGCACTTTCTGAAAAATCATTTTTGTTTAATACCACTTTTTATTTGATTTGAGCAGAGGGTTGGGGTTCTTAAAAGGGTTTTTGGATTTAAGGTTTATTTTTTTTAAAGTGGCAAGTTCATTTTACAATAAAAAGTATTGGGATTCACATACCAGTTCCTGTATCTCTGCCATTCTGCTATTCCATACTATTCAGTATAATATATATATATATATATATATATATATATATATATATATCATTATACATGATACTGAATACTACTATATGGCATCTACCGCTGGCCTCTGACATGTTTACATCACAAATTTTTCCCTGTATATACATCAGAGAGCATTAATGTGATGTGAACGGAAACCGCTTGTTGTTTACATTTATAATAAGAGGAAATGGTAATTCTTAGTAAGAGTTCATTCACACTTGTACCCAGAGGCGTAACTAGGAGTGGCGGGGCCCCGTGGTGAACTTTTGACATGCCCCCCCAACCGACCCCCTCTTATGCATTCCTGCGCGTTCTATTATGCCCCATAGTGGCCCCTTCACACAGCATTATCCCCCATAGTGGCCCCTGCACACAGTATTATCCCCAATAGTGGCCCCTGCAAACAGTATTATCCCCCATACTGTCCCTGTCACTGTTTCTTACCTGTCCCCCGGCTCCTACGCTGTCTTCTCTGCTGCCGTCCTTCTTCAATTACGTCGGATGTCAAATGACCTGGGACGCAAGCCGGGTTCATGTGACGTCAGAAAGGACGGATGGCAGGATTGTGGAGAGGTAAGTAACAGTGTTTTTTATGTTTCTTACCTCTCCCAGTCCGCCAATCATTATACTCGGGGGTCCGAAAAGACCCCCGAGTTTAATGATAGCAGCGGTAGCAGCTGTCACCGGGCCCCTAATGTCCCGGCCCTGTGGCAGCTGCCTCTGCTGCTATGGCGGTAGTTACGCCACTGCTTGTGCCCAGTGTATGCTTTCTGCCGGGTTTCTGTCCTCAGCACCGGCAAAACTGGACAGGGGACGGAAACCCGGCGGGCAGCTTTAAAACCCATTTACTTGAATGGATTTGTAAAGGTGTCCGCTTGTGTTCTCGCCTGTAGCCTGTCTGCGGGGAAACTGTTTTTTTTTTTTTTTAGACGGACACAAAGTCTTACATGCAGAACTTTGTGTATGGCTAAAAAAAACAAAAAACGGACAGGCCACAGGACACCGGTGGTCACCTTTACAAACCCATTCAAGTGAATGGGTTTTAAAGCTGACCACCGGGTTTCGTTCTCTGTCCAGTTTCGCCAGGGCTGAAGACAAGTGGAACGCACACACTGGACAAAAGGCGCAAGTGTGAACGAATAAATAAATTGGTTTGTCCTTGGATGAGCTTTTCATTTTGGTTTGTATGCATTATCTTATAATTCCTATATAACCCCAAACTATAGTGAAATGATTTATCTAAGTATACTGTAGCTCACTGTAGTACATGTAGTCCATGCTGCATTATGATCCCTTCCATCTGTAATTCATGCTAACACGTCATACATTCAGAAAGTAACAAGAGAAAAGAGACAGATGTAAGTAAAACGACAGGATCAGAATAGACAAGGTTTGTTGGTATTCTGTAACCATGGAGACACATAGAACTGCATAGGAGCTTTAGACACAAAGTGAAGGATTGTTATGTTTATTCTGAGTATGGGGGATCTGTTAGGGCAAAATAGAATAAATCCAGAGAATCTGAAGATGAGACAGATTTGTGGTGATGGTGTAGAAGTGTATAGCAGAGCTGTAGTCATGTAGCGATAAAGCAGAGCTATAACCAATTGCAGAGCAGATATCTACTCTTGCAGCAATGAAGCAGAGCTGAACCAGTTATACAGCAGAGATGTACTAGCTTGACATAGCAGGGCTGAGGTAGCAAGTAGGACAGCGGAGACAATATCTGCGAATCACAGACGCAGATAACAAACCACCTGTTTCTGCACAAAAAATATTCTCATATTCTCTTTTACGACAACCCACAATGTATTTGCTCTTGGTTTAAAAGAAAAAATACCAATTATAAGGTCATGGAGATAACCCATCTCATTTTTGTCACAAAATCCAGGTCTCTATTGTGGGGATGCTCCTGACAGTGCGGGACGTGCAGAATTGAGGAAAAAATTGCTAGAAATCTGAAGGGTTTTATTTGGGTAGAATACTAATGCCAAAGGGCTAGAGGTGGAAAGGGGGTGCGTTGGGGGTCAGTACTGCTCCCAGTGTTGCCGCTCTGTAGTGTTCGGCAGTTCTGCTGAGGTATTTTGGACTGTGCGGTTGTATCTGGCGCTGTTGGAGTGGCTTGTGGTGCTCGGATCTTCTGCCTGGTCGTTTCTGATGGACACTGGTATTTGGCACTGTCGGGGAGGTATTTTTTGTGGCCATGTGGCATTTGGTATTGTTTCGGGTATTGTGTGTGGTGTACAACTTATTGGCATTTGTTTAGCACTCCACCATAGTATTTCTTGCTGGTGAGGCCCTGGTGTCACAACATTATAATATCCTCTGTGTATTTACAGCAAATGAAAATCGCTATGAAGGGTCCTGGAAAGGGGGAAAGAAGCATGGCCCTGGAAAGTTTTATTACCTTGATAAAGGCCAAATGTATGAAGGAATTTGGGTAGAAGATATTCCAAAGTGTGGATCTATGGTGGATTTTGGCCGTGCAGAAGCCCCATATCCAACAAAATATCCTATTCCAGAGGTAAAAAGTGTTTATATTTATATTTAAAATGATCATTTCCCAATGAATGTGAAATATAGTGATGGAATTTTAGATCAATTAGTTTGGAGCAGGGTGAACCTCTGTTCTTCTGGCCACATCCTCAGATTATATCATTCCTAAATCAAATTTAAAGAGGTATTTCCATCTATGACTTTTAAGACATATTGACAGTATATCCCATAAATGTCTTATAGAGTACATCTGGGACCCTTATCTATTGGGGCAGCACTACAAAACAGAGGTGATAAGATGGACTTAGGCCTGGTTCACAGCCGCATTCGGTATTCTGTTCGGGTAGCCCGCTTGGGGACCCCCGAATGGAAACCTATATGCATAGAAAAGCAGTTAGTTTCTGTATGAAACATGGGGAGTGAAAAATCCTGCAAGCAGCACTTTTCCCTCCACATATTTCATGCGGGAACCAAACAGAAACCACATGGACCCCATTTTCCCATAACTCCCATAACCAACAATGTAGATAGCTTTTCACATCTAAGGCCCGATTCACTTCTGGGTTCATTATTCCGTTGGGGAAATCCGCTTGGGGCCTCCGAATGGAAACTTATACGCATAGAAAAGCAGTTACCTGGGAAAACACGTGGACCTTATAGACTTTAAAGGGGCTCTATCACTAGGAAAAGTCATTTTAACTAATCACACCTTTGCATAGCCCTTAGAAAGTCTATTTCACATCTACATTTTGTATGTAGATTGCCTCAGTGGTTTCTGAATAAGTCCGTTTATATTCATATGCTAATGAGACTAGTGCACTATAGATCATGCACACCTCTCTGCTGTTTTCTATGGGAGGCTGCTGCTGGGGCTGCTGGTGACTCAGCTTCCTGTTTGCTTCTCACACACAGAAGATAATGGGAGAGAGGAGGCTGCTGGGAACTTCCTGTACTGGCTGGAAGATCATTAGCATATGAATAAAAACGGACTTATTCAGAAACCACTGAGGCAATCTACATACAAAAGGTAAGTGTGGAATAGCCTTTCTAAAGCCTATGCAAGCATGTGATTAGTTAAAAATGACTTTTCCCAGTGATAGAGCCCCTTTAAAGTCTATAAGGTCCATGTGTTTTCCCAGGTAACTGCTTTTCTATGCGTATAAGTTTCCATTCAGAGGCCCCAAGCGGATTTCCCCAACGGAATAATGAACCCAGATGTGAATCGGGCCTTAGATGTGCAAAGCTATCTACATTGTTGGTTATGGGAGTTATGGGAAAAGCTAAGCATTTCTCTACTGTCATAAAATACAAATATGTGGCCAACTCATTTCCTCCTTCCTGGAGTGGAGTACAGAATCTGAAAGATCATGTTGATATGCTGTAATAATAGTGAAAAATAAATAATGCAGTGTAATACCAGTCATGGACTATGCATATTAGTTACTAATCTGGTTTCTTTAGGTTACTACAAATAGTACTTATACAGCCCCTGGCACCCTGTATTGCCAGCCAATCTATGCCCATTAATACTGCCGGCCATACATTGCACTCCTAATACTTTCCTGTGTCCGCTCCGTGTTATGTAACCCTCCTCTTCTCTGTGATAACCAAGATACATGTGAGCAGCCAACAGAGGGCACTCATATATGTCTTCAAAGACCTGTATCGTAAGGAAGAAAAAAAAAACCATACAACCACCATTTAATGACAGCTACATTTTTCCAAAGCAAAAACAGTGCTATCTTTGTCTTTTTGACACATTTATCTGTTCTGATGGTTATGAGATGTACAGAATGGCATGGATTCCAGCTGTAAAGGCACAAAAGTGAGAACTTTATTTTAAAAATATTATGAATACGGCAAACAATAAGCAGGATACATGTAAATACTGCATGTACTGTGAAAAATGTGTCTTAAATAATAATGATAATAATAATAAATTATAAAGTGCACAAACTCAAGTATAATCTACTAAAACATAGCTTAATAAAACAGTCAAGCTGGTTTTGGCCATTAAACTTAAAATAACAAAAATTACACTTTTAAAGAAAAAAATATTGCAGGATTTTGAGAAGTATCAACAAGTAGCATAGTACTTCTCCATTAAAAGAACAACAAGGCTGTTTCTATTACATGCCGGTGCTCAAACAACGCATACTCCTTACATAACTGCAATAAAACCAGTAATTGCATATTAATATGAATTATGGAAGAACACGGGTCAGGACTTGGGTCTTGTTTCAACCCAGTAACTGTGTAACCATGTAAGAGTTTTGTCAACAATACCATCTGCTTCCTCCCGTCTACTGCGCATCCTGTTTCCGCCACTACATACATATTTAGAAGGAATACCACCCATTTTGTATGGAACTAGTTACAGTACAGAAAATGTCATCAGTAGTAGTTAAAGGAAGTTTATATGAAATCTCCAGTCTAAAATTAAAACTGGTGCATCAAATCTGGATCTCTTCTAAGACCTCATTTATACTATTTTCATAAAAATGGAAGTCCACGAATGGAAACATCCTGAAAATAGTCATACTCAGGGCATTCTCCATTTGGGAAAAAGAAATCTAAAGACCAAAATTAAAAAAATAAATAAATAAAAAATAAATAAACATGCCATGATCACACAATTGGTCCCTAACTTTCTGACGCTAGGACCCACAACAATTAAAACAACTATAGTTGTATTCAAAACCAGAGAATACCAACCAAAGAGAAGTATATGGCATAACAATGACACAATCTGGCATCCTTCCTGCTTTCTAGCTGTATTTTCCGGTCTATTCTTCTGTGCTATGTTAGGACAGATATAGATATTTACACAGTAACATAGGTATTACATTGCACTCCCACTTTACTCCATGGTCACCATAGTTATGGTGAGTGAGGCCATTTTGTAATCAGCGATTCATTGTTTTTTTGCCAGGAGGAATGTGGGACAAGTCTGGATTGGTGCCAGAAGGTGCGACCCTTCTCATTGGTTAAAGGGGTATTCCCACCTCACATACTCATCAGTCTTTACTGCTGTAAAATCTTCTTTCTTCCTGGTTTCTTGCATAATTTGGTGGGTGGGGTTTCACATGCAACCTGCCGTTTAGCTCCGCCCACCCATATTGGACTATGAAGTACAGGCAGCAGCAACTCCATTCTGTGTTCCATACAGAGACTGCCTGTCTCTGCCATAATGAACACAATTGAATTAGCTAGCCTGATAACTGGGAGAACAGAAGAAATGAAAGCAGCTCCTCTCCCCTAGCTGATAGCAGGAACCTAGGTCATGTGGTGTAGACACAGGAATAGCTAGATACACAGGCTCGCTCCCTGCACTTAGCCCCTCCTCCCTCCCCCCTGAGAGCAGTAGATACATCACTTGACTAATGAGCAGCTAAGTCAGGGCTGTGGCCACAAAGAATTGAATAAAAGTAAGATAGTGGACAAACAAAGCAGTTTTGCTTAAGCAGTGTATTTAGGAAAAGTCTTACATCCACATTAACAAGCAGTATAGATAGGATCCTTGTGATGGGACAACCCCTTTAAGGCAGCTGGGAGGGCACAACCTGAGCTCATTGGTTAAAGTCTGGGGGTCTGAACTATTGTGAATTTCTGTGTTCCTAATATAGCAGACTGCAACCCCTGGAGGTTATTACACCATTGATGAGGTTGTAACCCACATTTTGGGTAACAATAGTCTAGGGCAGGGGTAGGGAATAGAGATGAGTGAACACTGTTCGGATCAGCCGTTCCAAACAGCACGCTCCCATAGAAATGAATGGAAGCACCTGGCACGTACACTTTGCCGGCGGCCGGTCGCCGTGCCAAGTGCTTCCATTCATTTCTATGGGAGCGTGCTGTTCGGAACGGCTGATCCGAACAGTGTTCACTCATCTCTAGTAGGGAACCTTTGGCTTTCCAGCTGCTGTGAAACTACAACTCCTAACACGCTTCATTCACTTCCATGGGAGTTCCAAGAACAGCAGAGCAAGTATGCATGCTGGGAGTTGTAGTTTTGCAACAGCTGGAGAGCCGAAGGTTCCCTACCCCTGGTCTAGGGTAAAGTGGTACTGCTATACTTTTTGGTTCTATAACTATATCTAAGTTATGTAAACCTCATTTCCATAGTGTGCTTTTCTCCTAGTTTACTGCATGTAAAAAATATATATGTATATATTCATTTTTCCAGTGCCCATAGCCAAATCATTACTAGTTTTTAGGTTAAAAATATAGAATTATTTACAATTTAGCTAATTTGTTCTCATATGTAACTTACAGAAAAAAAATATTAGTAAGTAAAAGGTAGCTATATACCATATATAGCTGTTGGCAGGAGCTTGTTCTGCCTTCAGCTAATAGTCCCATGTATGTATTCTCAGTGTGGAGAGGTCCTTGCCAAGTAATTCTATTCTCATGGTAGATAAACTGCTGCCAAACAACTGGGCGTGTTGAAATCCAACATTAAGGAGGGGGCCCTACATAGCGTAAACGCCACAATTTGGCAACAGTGTTTTACAGTCCTGGCAAAATTAATGGCATTCTGGCTAATCAAATCAAATCAAATCAAAAAATGCTTTATTGGCACGTCCGAATAGGTATTTGGCATTGCCAAAGCTAGTAAAGTGGGTGGGTGGGGGGGGGGAGTTGGGTTGGGTGGGTGGTGGGTGGGTGGTGGGTATGGGGGGGGGGGGTTCGGTTATAACAGTCCATGGAGTCTCATCTTCCTCTTCGTTGGTGACTGCTATATGGGGAGGTGGGGGTGGGGGTGGGTGGGGCGGGTGTATTGGGATAAATATAACAGTCCATGGAGTCTCATCTTCTTCTGGTTTGGTGACAGCTGGACACGTATTGGGCAGCGATCTCCACAGTGGCCTCTTCTTCTCCCAGTAGGATGTAGAGTTTCCTCTTCTCGTCTGCAGATATGAAGTCTGGGATGTGGGCAGAGAGTCTTTGGTAGTAGACGGCCCTCATAGCTGAGTATTTGGTGCAGTGTAGCAGGAAGTGGGTCTCGTCTTCTAGGACCCCCTGGTCACAGTGCTGGCACAGTCTCTTCTCCCGTGGCTTGTACGTCTGTCTGTATCGCCCCGTCTCTATCTCTAGGTTGTGGGCGCTCAGTCTGTATCGGCTCAGGGTCTGTCTGTGCTTGGGGTGGCTATCCACACATTGCAGAAAATAATCTGCAGCGGAAATGCTGCAATTTGAAAAATTTTTTCCAAATCGCAGTATGTCAACTATACCTACAGAAACGCCTCCATGTAGCGCTGTGGGGGAAAAAAAACGTTACCTGAGGCATTAGCCTAAAAGAGTTATCCAGTATTTCAATATTGATGGTTTATCCTTAGGGTTAGTTCACACGTGAATACTTTGTGGCGTATTTTGGTCCGGAAAAAAAAACGCTCAAGAAAGGTCATGTCCCTTCTTTTTTCCGCTAGCGGTCTCCATAGACCACCATTGGGAGGGGGCGGATTATCACGTGGATTCCGCGCCATAATCTGTCCCCTCTGTGCCCGTGTGAATGAGCCCTTAGGACTCCACAGATCGGCTGCTATGGGACATGAATATTAGTATAATTTGAAAGTTGTGATTCTAGGATTTTAATAGGATATACCTGGAATTAAGCGCCAGTCCAGGCATGTGTTTAATGGTAAAACATCCTAGGCAGTGAAAAGGTTAAGAATCTGAGACACACTGATCATAGCACCCCAATTACATCTATATGCTCAGGGAAGCATGTCTTCACCAAGTTAGAGGATACTGCCGCTCTTCTTGACTCTTGCAGTGGTGAACTTGGTGGCTTGTCATTCTCCAACCCTGTACAAGCAGTAATGTAAGTAGTAGGACATATGACTTACAAGTACTGAAACAAAAATCTTCTCTGCAACTAGCCGGAGGGTCAGGGACTTCATGGTCTTGTGAGATTTACAGATACGCAGTGAGAAAAAGTAGAGCAATTTCTACTGCAGAATGACATAAGTAAAGGTCAAGCACATTCTTCTGTCATTTTCTCCCAACTTTAAAAAATAGAAATAAGGTTCAGTTTAACGCACATTCTCATATCAGTTCTATGTACTTACTGTATTATAGATACTTCTAGGAGAGTGACTCAGCAACACTAAATCAGTCCATATAAACTGTAAATCTAGCTATATAGAAGATGGTATGATGCAAATGCGGTTTTTCCTCTTTCTGCTTTTATTATAGCGTCAATATAGCCATGGGCAGAATAGATGAGAGGGAGGGTGTCAGTATCACACTGGCCAAAAAAAATAAAAAATATATATTTGGGTTTCTGGGGTGTAAACTGGTTTTTCATACTGATGACCTATCCACAGAATAGGTTTTTAGGGTGTGATCTATGGGGTCCGACAACTGTACTCTGCACAGATTGTTGCTGCAGCGTCCGGGTGCTGGCAGCTGCTAGTGGATGGGCAGCGCACAGCAGCCTTGTCCATTGCATAAGCTGTGCTTCAGGGGAATTGTAGTCTCTCCTATTACTAGAATAGGAGTGGTGCTGTACACCATGCCCGTCCACTAGCAACTGCCAGAACAGCTCATCTGTGCAGGGGTACCTAATTCTCTTTTGGTAAAATTCTCAGTAAAATTCCCAAGCAATCTCTTTGTCTTGCACTGTTTGTGATTTCTATCCCAATAAAATAATGGATTTCAGAAGTTATAATATTGAAGGACTTCCAGAAATAAAAAGGGTTTCTATACACATTAGATATAATTAAAGGGGCTCTATCACTAGGAAAAGTCATTTTTAACTAATCACACCTTTGCATAGCCTTTAGAAAGTCTATTCCAAACTTACCTATAGTATGTAGATTGCCTCAGTGGTTTCTGAATAAGTCCGTTTTTATTCATATGCTAATTAGACTGGTGCACTATACATCGTGCACACCTCTCCTATTGTTTTCTATGGGAGACTGCTGATGATGATGATTCAGCTTCCTGTTTGCTTCACACACACAGAAAATAATAGAAGAAAGCAGGCTGCTGGGAACTTCCTGTACTGGCTGGAGGCTCATTAGCATATGAATAAAAACGGACTTATTCAGACACCACTGAGGCAATCTACATACTAAAGGTAAGTGTGGAATAGACTTTCTAAAGGCTATGCAAGCATGTGTTTAGATAAAAATGACTTTTCCCAGTGATAGAGCCCCTTTAAGGCAGGGGTGGCCAACTAATGTGTATAATGGTATCCTAAGTCTACCCCGAATGCAGCTGTAGTGGGGAAAGAGGGATCTAGAGTGTTGGCTTCTAGCAAGCCCTATATTTTGTTCTATGGAAGAGAAGTTTTTTTGGCAGCGACTTGTCCCCATCTATCTGAAGAACACATGCATACTAAGCTCTATGGAGGTGGGTAAGGAGGCAAGGTAGATAGCTGATAGCCAACACTCATTCAACGTGTATGATTTCATATGCCATCATAACTGGGCATGGCTATACTTTCTTAATGCCCAAGAACCATTTATAAAACGGTTCACGACAAACCTCAATTTGCACGCAACTCACCCCTACACTTATTTCTTTCCCCTCTCAGGTAAAAGTGGCAGATCCTGAAGGTGTCCTTGAAGCTGCTCGAACAACATTTCTTGAAACGGAAGAAGGACAGCAGCTTTACTAAAGTCATTGTTTGGGACATGCTCTTACACAATTACGTGCCATTTGTACATTATTAAAGTAAGCCAAACATTCACAGAGAAGGACTAGTAAAATATACTATTTAAAGTACTATTAAAATACTAAGGTCTACCAACTCATATACACATCAATGCTCCAGAATAAAACATAGATGGCCAGGTTTATACCAGGATTAAAAAGGTGCTCAGATGGCACCAATATCATCCAAGAGCTCATGTGACAAGTGGCACAACCAGAAAGACAATAATAGCTAAACAGTATACTGTACAAAACACAGTATCACCATCTATCATGAATACATCCCAATGTGTTTCCCCAAATTATACTATATGTATTGTACAATATATTGTATCTTTAGGGGGGGCACATATCAAAATAATGTGCCAAACAGCTAAAAAAAAAAAAAAAACAACCTACAAGTTTATACACACAGATTCCACCTAGCAATGAAAAATCTTCAAAATAAAAATCTTGCAGTTGGTGGTTTGGTCAGTCTTTGGACTCACGACTGAACTGACTGATAGTGGCCAAAGAGGGCAGAAGGAGCATCCAAGACACGGTAAATGTCTCAGTAAGATATACAGATGAATATCTTCAGTTTCACATTTTATGTTGGCGCTGTGGCAGAGGGCATGGTTATTAAGTTATATTTTATTAGTCCTTCTCTGGGAATAACATACTGTGTAAAGGTGCTGATACTATTATAGTTTAGCAGGGAATTTCATTACTTCAAGCAAAGTATCATATTTAGGCCAAAAGTTACTTCCAGATCTGCCTTCAAAGAGAAGCCTTGGCACTTCATAAGAGGCAGCTGAGGTTCTGCATTTCCATAGGAAAAAGTCATATGAATATGTACACCTTGTATAGAGAATATGATCAGTAATAGGGAAAGAAAGGCAGCTAGACTATTTGAAAGGTTAAACAGGTTTTCTAGGGAGGGAATCACTATATTGTAGGCCTATGATCTGACTCGCAGAACAGTCTCTAACATTGCTCTGTCTATTTGCACACAGGGTACTGTAGCTTTGTCCCATTGAGCAGAACAGGACACAGCTTATGTACCTGCACTACAGCTACTAAGATGGCGGCATTCAGAGACTCACACGAATTCAGAGTCTTACAATCACAGCCCTGATATTGATGGTCATTTCTAACCACAGGCCATTACTTCTGATCTGGTCAAACCCTTTATAGGCTGAGGCCACATATTGTAGAAAAGCTGCATTTTTTTGTTGTAGATTTAGCATATATATATATATATATATATATATATATATATATATATATATATATATATATATTTTTTTTTTTATGCCAAAGCCAGGCGTGGATTTCGCAGACACTCGGCTTTTGCACAAGAAAGTACAGCTTTTCCGTAACGTTTGGCCTCAACCTCAGATGGTTTGTGGTGAACCTCGCCTTGTAAAGCAAAGACCCACATACACTAAATCAGAATTACGACTTTCACACGGAAGAGTGACCAAATAATGTGCTGCCTCAATGTCTTAGCGTCTATTCACACGGAGTAGCGTGCCGCGTGACCTGGCACGTATACGGCGTTTGAGATTTTGAGCGCCGTAAAAGATCCCATTGATTACAATGGGAGCCTGGATTGTATACGCCGTGTTATTTTGTGGCCGTGATTTTGCGGCCGCAAAATAACGTGGCGTATACGATCCAGGCTCCCATTGAAATCAATGGGAGCTTTTACGGCGCTCAAAATCTCACACGCTGTATACGTGCCAGGTCACGCCGCACGTTACTCCGTGTGAATGGACTCTTTAGATAGTTTTCTAGTATTTTATGTCTGCTGTACAAGAGGTAGATGAATGGTACCGTGAGACACATGAAAGGGTTGTGCTTCCAATGGTTAATAGTGTACGGAGCGCAGCAATATGTATGTCAGTCAGGCCCTCTGAACTGCGGTGAACATTTGACCTATTTCTGTTAATAGAGAAGTCTTTCTACCCTCATGGAAAGAAATATGTATTTTGAGCACGTTAAAAAAAAAAAAAAAGTTAACTCTTTTGCCACCATAGACATGTAGACAGTACCTTTAGATAAACCTTTTCAGATTTGTGTCTTACAAAACCACACAGACAGCGCGTCCACAGTTCACCCAGCCTCCATTTTATTTCAAGGCTCTTAAGTATAAATATTCCTTAGTAAAATGACATTTTGCAGGTTATTTCTTACAGTGCTTTCCACAACCTCCCTGCCATTGTGTGCTCATTTCATATACTGTACCATACAGAATGATTAACAATACACTGTGCAAGACGACAACGTGACAGACCGATATGCGCAGCAGAGGGTAGACATTTAGATTTATGTTCCCTTTTCTTTACATTTTCTAAGCATTTCACAATTACAAAAACATTACAACATGTTGAACATATCAGATCTGCTTATATTGTTGCTGGTAGCCTTACAGTAACCATCGCACCTCACTATTCACATTTAAGATGTATGTATGTGCATATTTATAACGTAAAAATATATGTAAAGGGAAAACTATAGTGAAAATACATCTCAGTCATTTTGTAAAGGCCAGGACTCTATTTATATGCATAAATAAAATATCTATCTTTTATGTTTTTTATTTCTATTACAGCATTTTTATGGCAGAAAAATAACGTCCCAATCCCTAAGGCTGGATTCACACACTGCTTTGTATTTTTTTTTTTTTTTTTTTGGGCTGAAACGCACCTTTGACAAACTTTTTATTAAAATATAAAATGCACTACATACAAAGCAGTTTGCTTGGTGGGATCTTCAGTGTTTGTGGCTGGATTTTTTTTCTCAAATTTCATGTTCTCAGTAGGGCCTTTTCCCATGGGCTTCTTTGTAAGAAACAAAGACCAGAAAATGCAAGTTTTAAACATTACAAAATAATATACGGTAAAAGAAAAAAAAAAACTTGAAAAAAACCTGTGACAATTGTAAAACACTGCAAATCATGAACACTGGGCATTTTACTTATATTTATAAAGACTGCTAACAATGTGTGAATGAAGCCTTAAAGTACATCCCATTGTGAAAAACATGAAGCACTGACCAGGCCTTCATCTTTAGAAAGCATTTGGGGGAAGGTATTCTGCCAAGGGAAAAAACTATGTGTGCAAGCAGTCACTGTACAGTGGCCTCAGGATACAATATTTCCAGCATACAATGGGTCTTTCCAGGGCCAATAAACCTCAAAACCACATTCAACGTCACAGATAGCCCAGATCTGAAGCACGCATGGTTGGCTGGACAGCCAGTGAACATGGCTATATTATTGTTATACACAGACTGGCCATCTAGTAGCGCTTCAGTACTACATCTTAGGTACTGCGCTTTACCTGTGCTAGGAGACGCTTCTTGTTTGGACACCAGGTAAGTGTGGCTTCCTTTTTGGCATACAGTGCAGGCCTCTGAAGAAGCTTCTATTTTTTACATAGAAAGTAATTTCTGGCTTCCAGAAGACCAGTCTTAACCTCTTATCTAAAAGGACTTGCTTTACCAGTTTTAGTTTTTGACCCATTTTATTATGATTTTTTTTCTCCCTTGTATAGGGTTTTTAGAGGCTTCAGAACCAGTTACTGATTTCCCATAATTATAGTCTCAGGTTGCAATAGACATTGGAACCAATAACTACTGTAATGCAAGACGTTGCTGTATATACATATGCAATGTATGTATTTAATAATGAGGGAATGAGAATGCCCCTGGAAGGACAAAGGTAAACCTGCTAAATCTCAGGCTTGTGTTTTTCAAAACCGATTTCAATGGGGAAAATTAAAACCAGACTCCTTATAAGTAACCACAGCAAAGATTACAGCAGATACCAACATGCAGCTTCTTAGTGTGACGATTTGGGTTAATACATCAGATTAGCTACAAACCCCAAATCAGAACTAGTATCCACTAGGGCCACTTTCAGGTCTTACGCGCGCTACACATTGAAATAAATGGGTTAGAAAGCCTCCCATTGATTTCATGTGTAGCGCACGTAAGCCGGCACCCATTGAAGTCAATGGGATCTGTTTTGAAGTGCCTTGCTCGGACACGTGTTTACGTGTATAAATGAGCGGCGCGTTACTCCGTGGGAATGGGGCCTAATAGAAGTCAAAACATGGGGGGGGGTTGGGAATGTGTGTGGTGCTACTGGTTTTGGCTTGCAAAATTCTGACCATAAAAGTGCTGCAAGAAAGTGACACAAGGCTGTTTAGTAAGGTTTAGTGGCTTCAGTCTTTGAAAGTCTAAAAAAGAATATTCTGGATCTATTCTACAACTGCACTAACTAGATCCACACAAACACAAGTGGAAGTTGTAGGGCAGATTTATTGCACTTATTAAAAGGGGTTTCCAGGACTTTGTAACTGATGAGCTAGTGTCAGGATAGGTCATCAAATGAAGATCTGTGGGGTCTGACACCAGGGATTCTCACAGATAATGTTTGACACTTCCACTTCACAGTCCATGTGACACCACATTCACTAGTCACTTGTCCCATTCAAGTGAATGGTCTGAGCTGTGACACCAAGAACAGCCATTGTACAAATGTATTGTGCTTGGCAAGTAGTGAAGAGGCTGCAGCGCTTACTCCAACACTATAGCCTCTTCAAACAGCTGACTGGCCAAGGTTGGGGTGCTGGATTCCCCTCCCACCCCACTGATCTTTAATTGATGACCTTTCCTTTTATCACAGAAGTTGACTTGGGTGGCTTACAATAGGAAACCCCCAATGCAGGTGTGAACCTTTTTTTGGGTCTGCTTGGGGACTGGAAAAACAAACCCAAAACACTTAAAAAGCGTCGTCCTGCAGAACCCATAGACTATAATAGGGGTTGACCTCGTTTCTGCCCGAAAAATGCAGACAAAAGTCCTGCTTACATTTTTCAAGCGGAATGGAGGACAGAATCCCCAAACACAGATAAGAGGAGAGGCATGAAAAAACACATTGTTACTCTGTTGAGTATACTATATGTGGTATATGTCTGGGCAAAACTGAAAATAAATTGATATAATCAGAAATGAGTAATTTTTAATGATGACAGAATATATTATTTTGTACCTGCTTGTGTAGCCTTAAATAACATAACTCCATAAGTGTCATTATCTAGTTTTTTACTATGGGAGTGGTCCATTGGATGACACTTGTGTGCATCGCCCTTTGGTTTTTTTAATAGTTTTTGAAGCCAAAATCAGAAGTGGATTTACAAAAACAAAATAATAATGTGTGTTAATTCCCTCCTTTTATGATCAATACCACGTTTTGGCATAAAAAAAATGAATGATAAATTTGTACCAATACATAACGGGAATTGAATTATTTATAATAAGGCAACTTTTATGTTAAATTTACAAAATATTTAGCCCTTGTGCACTGTATAAAATTTTACTTCAGTGGGAGGTTTTCTTTGATCAATACTTTGTAAGCATTTATGAGAAGTGGGTTGCACCCAAACAATGTAGGTGGCACCCTGACCGCTGGTCGGACATGCATCTTATAAGAGGAGTGAAAATGAAGTGACGCACACATGTAGACTTCCATGAAGATGGACATATATTTGTGCTATACTTTCCCTTTAACAGCAAACAAACCTGGAAGCAATGAGCTTAGTATATTATATAATTATAGGATTTCTTTTTTTGCATTTTTTTTAATCAATGTATTCCAATAACGAAACCTGAAGATTATAAACTTTTCTTAGTTACAAAAAAGAGGCTATATTTGCCATTGCAGGCCAGAGGGCATTACATCTATAACTATTTCAACAAGATCCTCGTATTATTGCAGCCAGGTGCTAAATGTTCAGAGTCCATCTTTGTAGACAAAATGTAACAGGTCAGACACGTATACTGCATCTTTGCTGATGCATCAGAGGCACTTCAGACAACATGGTAAACTTATGAAAAAGATTATAAATGTGCGAAAAATGCTGTAAAAAATAATGTTGATTGGGATCAACTATAAGAGTCTCTGCATATATACATAAACACTCTATGTTAAATACTCAAAGCAATCCAGTGGCTCACACGGTTATTGTGGCATGCATTACAAAAACTTTCTGCCAACTTCCCTGCATGCAGCTGAAGACTTCCAGTGACACTGACAAGCAAAGCAGCCAAACACACATTGCTCGCCCAGAGAAGGGCATAAGACAGCTGAATTCCTCATAACAATCATATAAATGGGAAAAATCCAGGCAAACATGCTGCAGTTTAATATAAGAGTGAAAAGTGTATTCTTCTGAACTGCTCATAAGGTCTAATCTGGGACTGGTCCGCAGCTTGAATGGAGATTTCCAAGCAGCTGGTTGTGGATAGCAGACTATGCAAAAAGCCTGCAAAAATCCATGTTCTGCCCTGAGAGAGCTAGATCTTAGGTAAACTGAGAATGCATAGATATTTACCCCTCTCCCTCGTTCACACTGGACGTTGGTCAGAAAGAACCGTATAAGCTCTAGATTTGATTTCTGCCTCAAAGTGCATTCTTAGTATTAAAGAATTAGCCCTTCCTGAGCTCCATCTCAGCCCACTTCTCACTTATGTATCCAAAACATCATAAGACACAAGCAATTAACCCTTTAGAACAAGACTTTTATGGGTAATGACCGGGGGATTGGACAGAGTCCCCTCTGTGGTCTAATTGGTCCTGAAGTTGAGCCAGTTCGGCAAGTTCATTCAGCTCCTGGAACTGTCGATCTGTTTTGTGACCAACAAGCGATCTGTAGAAGTGAACTGCAAACACTATAAAAATTAATCCAAATGGCACCATTATACATGTCGAAGCTATGGCCGCTTCTTTCCCAGGACTGATGCCGTTGGTATCATTGACAGCTGACTTGGGATTGTTCACTGGGAGAAATTTTACCCAACAGAGTAGCACGACCTCGGCAAGGAAGAGAAGAGTTCCAATGACGGTAGAGAAGGCCCATGCCAGCTCAATGTGACGGTGCATCCTCTCATGGGGAGATTCCTTAACAGAGTTGAGATTGTGGACATTGCTCACGGCTTCTATGTTTGGTAGGATACAAGTGCTGATCATGAGTGCAAATAAGTGGACGGCAACCAATACAGTAGTACAGGCACTGAAAGCTATAAGGAGGCCAGTTGGATAAGCATGGTTTGCATCTAGCTGGACTTCAACCATTGCAACCTAAAAAGAGAAAGAAGCAAAAAAGTTACTTCTCACAGAATAGTATATTGAGGCCATACAATAGAAGGGAACAATACAGACATACAATGCTAAAATACTTAAGCAACATACAGCATGTCTGTCTAACGTGCAATGTTCTCTGCTGCCAAGTCTAAAGTGCAGTTTATGTTATTTTTTCACGACCTCAAATATTGACATTAAAGTGACGTTCCAGCATTTTTTGTATTTTAGCTATGCAAGGTAGTCAGGAGTAGATGCAAGATCTGTTATTTCTGATGCTGCCACCCATATCTAGTAGCCGTATTCATGTCTATGTCCTGTGTATGCAGAGCTAATACTAAAAGTGATCTTACAGGATCTTAGACTATGAGGACATTGTCACCACAGGTCCTAGAAGTTACACAAACTGCTACTGATTGGGAGGGTAATGGGTACGCAATGACCTGACTGGTGGATGGGGAGGGGGGGAGCTAAATGGAACAGATTACATGAGAGGCGAAAAAGGGATTTTGCAGAAGAGGTAGAGCAGAAAACTAGGGGACAGGACTTTGCTGAATCTGAGGTCACATGATAGTTCCCAATAGTATCTGAAGAAAGCAGAAAAATACCTCCTACAGCTCAAACCCCATCCCTCCCCCCAAAAAACCCAAAACAAAACAAAAAATCTGTGTCTTTCCTTATCCAGCTTTTCACTTTCTTAAAAAATAAATAAAATACTGTAATGAGTAAAAAAAATTAAATAAATCACACCAGAGTATCCCAAAAACAGGCAAAAGTCAATCTAAATGGCCTGTATTTTGCAGTAGACTCAGAATATGATGAAACAGCTCCTGAGGTTCTTGTCAATTTTTTTTTTTGTCTTTTCTTTAAAGTGCTCCATCTCCAAACATGGTAGGAAAATCTGTGGACCAAATACCTATCTCTGTGTGAACAGGCCTTAATCAGGAAAGCATTATATTTTTCTGTTATTCAAAGAGGATTAGAAGCAGCAGCACCTGGAAACCAGAGGAGCCACTGTTCGTAAGCAGGGGAGGATGGACAGAACAGTAGCGCAGGAGGCCAAGCAGACACTACATATACATATATATATATATATATATATATATATATATATATATATATATATATATACACACACACACACACACATATATATCAGCTTAAATTATTGAAAATCAATGTTGGGTATATACAAATATGTATCTATCACTACAACATTCCCAGGTAATCGCTACAGTGAGATCGTATGTTAAATCTCCGTATGGCTGGAAATTGTTAAACTCTAAAAGTGCAGAATTTGTTCATAGCTCAATACCAGGAAATTGAACAGTCTGTAGCAATGATGCACTTGTAACAAGGCTCCTCTCATAGGCTATTGTTTTATACAAACATGGCACTACTATTTTTAAATGTTTGTGAGTAGATGGAATAAAAAGAGCTAAGCCAAGCATAGTGTAGCTTTTATCTACACTATGCCTGGTTGTTCTTAGATTTGGTGGACACCCAAACATGTATATAGATCTTTGCTAAATGATACTGTTTTGTATATACATGATGGAAAAGAAACGCTGGGTTCACACCAGCACTTGTACTACATTCGGGGATTGCGTTCCATTCTCTGCATGAAAGATGCAGGAAAAAAAAACAAAAAAAACCCAAAAGTAAAAACAAAAACCAGACAGACTCCATTATCCTACTAATATTATACATGTGAAAGTTTGTGTGTTTGGATGTTTGTTCCTCAATCACACAAAAACAGATGAACGGATTTGAATGAAATTTGGCACAGATAGTTTGTAACCTCGATTAACACATAGGTTACTTTTTATCCCAGTAAATGACATGGTTTCACAACGGTTATGAATTTATGCTCACATACTATATTACACTGCTCTTGGCTGTAGCTGATCTCAGCTTCTGATAAAGCCAGGTCTGTTATCTCTCTATGTAAACACTCAGCTAAATCTCAATCCATTCTGTACAGCATTTGCATATTATCTGATCTGCTCCAGGCAACATGCTGACACACTGGATGGGAAAACACCTTTAGGGTGCATTCACACGGTGTAATGTGCCGTGTGACGCAAAATCATGGCCGCAAAATAACCCCGCGTATACGAGCCAGGCTCCCATTGAAATGAATCGGAGCTTTTACGGCGCATGAAGTCTCACACGCCGTATACGTGCCAGGTCATGTGGCACGTTACTCCGTGTGAATGCACCCTTAATCCAAATTGGCAGTTTGCTACTTTTAAACATGCCGGGAAAAAAGAAAATCTAATTTGTTGCAAAATTCTAAAACAACGACAGCTATAAATGTAGCCAGAAGTCAACAGAGTTCTCCTCAAGCGGAGCTGACGGGGATCATCGGCGCCAACAACATGCTCATTATATGGTGTCCCAGCGAGCTGCTGAGATGGCGGAACAATCACGGGCACGGTGTGAGGAACAAGTTTAGCGGCAGGCCAGCTTGACAGCTGCCGAAATGCCAGAGCAGGCGATCATCAACGCCAACAACACGCTCATTATATGGCGTTCCAGTGAACTACTTAGATGCCGGAACAATCTCAGGCACGGCGTGAGGAACAAGTTCAGCAGCAGGACAGCTTGAGAGCTGCGAAAATGCTTGTGCAGGCAAACCATCGACGGCAGCAATTTGCTGAATATAGGTGGATCATCGATGCCAATAACATGCAGACAAAGTCGTGGGCAGAGGAGAGTACATCATATTTATACGGCGATTTTTAAAAAATCTTTTTTCTTTGATTTTATACTGCTTTTCGCCCCCTGCGTGGGGTTTATTGACAATTATGCCTGTATTGTCTTATTTACATTTTCTGCATTAAACCTTTTTGACACAAACTGCCCAGATATACTATTTTATTATTGGCAGATAGCCTAATATTGCTATTTCTTAGGTTTAGAAAAAGGAAGAATGTTGTTTTATGTGTACACTGTTAAAAGAATATTGTGCATCACCTGGAGAATTTATCTAGCATTATTACAGGGGTTAGCTTTTGGTAAATCTCACCACCCCCCTCTGCAAAATGAGTGATCAGATTACATTTAGTGGGAATGCCCATGGCCATACAGGAAAAACAATCCATGAGGCTGGTGTGTTCCTGACGGAACTACGCCATGTGCATAGAATTCCCTGCATCATAGTCAGTGAGCTTTTGAACACCCTGATCACTACTGTACTAAAGTGACATAAAGCCATCAGTTTAGTACAGTATCAATCGGCCCAGCAGTCTATAAAAGATAATCTCTTTTTTATGCGGATTAGGTTTCAGTTCAGGGGTCCCCTTTCCCCAAGAGGATCCCCTCAATGGAAACCTGAGCACAGATGTGAACCAGGCCTTAGTTGTTTCCGCTCCTCTACCTGGAACTCACACAGAGAAGCCATGACCAGAGCACAGCTTATTCCAGTTATTGTAGAGATTTCTAGTCATATCCAAGGGATTAGGAAGGAATTAAACAGCAACTCAGAGGAACATAACCATGGAGATGTCAGACTTATCATGGGATGAAAATGAATTAGCTTTGTTTTCTAACAATCCCCTTCTTTATGTTTCTGGCACTTATTCATAAGGCTGGATAAATCACTTACCCAGCCTTCCCATCTACCTTCCCTTATAACTGCTATGTCAGGACTACCTGACTGTGTATACACCACTCACATTCAGTGCTCCGCTACTCAGGGATATATTGCAGGAAAATGAGCAATAAAGTGATGGTATGTTTATAAGCAGCCAAAACAAATTGCTCCTGGATTTTCTTTTTAATTAAGAAATTCCTCTCTCTGACAAGGGAGATATTAGTTCCATGTTAGGCACCAATGCAATGTCTAAAACAACTCCCCTAAGCTCGGACAATTGTCTGTCACTAACTTCATAGAAACCGAATACAAACAGAGAAGGACAGGATGCAATTTGGCTCTGAAACACAGGTCTGAGGAAATGGTGTGGATATGAGGGTCAGGGCGGACGGCTGGGGGTGCGCAGAAACCCTATACAGAAATCTGAACCCAAGTCCATAGTGCAGCAGGCTGCTATCCGTGCCATATAACACATCATTAACTTTCTATATTACATTTCATTTTACATCAATGGGATCCAAGATGCAGTAATGCCACATGGCTACCATTTCCTTCTGAATTATACACTATTGTACAGGAATAGGATGCAGTCCCAAACACCTGCATACATTTTTTTTTTAAAAAGAATTGGAACAAGATACTGCCAAATGGGTGGCATCTGTCATCATTCACTATCATGCTAAAAATGAGATAAGATAATCCTTTAATAGTTCCACAGTGGAGAAATTTCAGCATGTTACAGCAGCATAGTAATACAGGTACAGGGATAATACACAGTAATATATTACAGACGTAGGAACACATAAGCTGAGAAGAGAAGATATACTAGGAGTCCATAGCAGCTAAGGAACAGAAGAGAACAAAGGAAGACTTCATAACCATAATCATTAGTTCTCTGTGCGGAGTGATCTTCGCTTGGTCTGATGTAGATTATACAGCCTGGTCGCGGTTGGAAGGAAGGACTTGCGATAGCACTCCTTCTCGCACTTGGGGTGAAGCAGACGGTCACTTACAGTGCTGCCAAGTGCCATCCAGGTCTCATACATGGGGTGGGATTTGTTCTCCCGCATGGAGGTCACCACAGACAGTATCCTTCTGTCACCCACCACCTGTACTGGGTCCAGGGGGCTCCCCAGGACAGAGTTGGCCCTTCTGATCAGCCTGTCAAGTCTATTTCTGTCCCTGGTTGATATACTGCTCCCCCAGCAGGCCACACTGAAAAAGATGGCTGAAGAAACCACAGAGTTGAAAAAGGCCCTAAGAAGTGGCCCCTGGACTCCGAAGACCCTCAGCCTCCTGAGCAGGTAGAGTCTGCTGTGGCCCTTTCTGTGCAGCGCCTCCAGGTGATCAGCCCAGTCTAGTTTATTATTGAAGAGCACACCCAGATACTTATAGGTCCTGACTATCTCAATGCGTGTCCCTTGGATCTCCACCAGGGTCAGAGCACCTCTCCCTTTACTAAAGTCCACCACCATCTCCTTGGTCTTCCCAGCATTAATCCTGAGGTGGTTCTGCTGGCACCATTCAACAAAATCCCAGTTTAAGTCCCTGTATTCCCTATCGTCACCATCAGTGATGAGGCCTACTATAGCAGAGACGCACTTCTGTCTTTTTTTTAACTGAAGATAAGACAGAAGTACGCTTTAAACTTTGTATTAACATCAGAGTGAATGAGGACTGCAAATGGAAGATGCTATGCCTGAATCCTTCATGCTTATAGTTTTCAGTCCATTGATCTGATCCTATGATGGTTCAGAACAGATAGAAAAAACAGCAATCTAAACAGTGTCCTACATTATACTATATTTTGTATATAGAGCTATGTGCTTATAAAGGTATATTTACACTTATCAGATTTGTGACTTAAAGGGATTCTACCATTAAAAACTTTTTTTTTCTAGTTGACACGTCGGAATAGCCTTAAGAAAGGCTATTCTCCTACCTTTAGATGTCGTCTTTGCCCCGCCGTTCGGTTAAAAATCCAGGTTTGTCGGTATGCAAATGAGTTCTCTCGCAGCACTGGGGGTGGGCCTCAGCACTCAAGACAGCACTGGGGGCGTCTCGAATGCTGTGAGAGAAATCTCTCTAGTGCTGCCTCCATCTTCGTCAGCAACGGCCTATTCATCTTCTTTCGGTGCTGGGGTCACACCATTGGGCCGCAGGCAGAGCTGAGTGCACATTGCGGCGGCCATTTTTTCGTGGCCGCTTACGCGAGCAGTACGCTCTGTACTCCATAGAAGTACAGGAGAGTACTACGCATGCTCACGTAAGCAGCCACAAAAAAATGGCTGCCGACATGTGCACTCGGCAATGCCTGCGGCCCGATGGCAGAGCCAACTGCGCAGGCGTACAAGTGCGACCCCCCCCCCCCCAGCGCCGGAAGAAGATGAAGAGGCTGTTGCTGACAAAGATGGAGGCGGCGCTGGAGATGTTTATGAGCGCTGAGGCACTGCGAGAGAACTCATTTGCATACCAACTAAAACGGATTTTTAACTGAATGGCGGGGCGAAGACGACATCTAAAGTTAGGCGATGAATAGCCTTTCTTAGAAACAAAAGTTTTTAATGGTAGAATCCCTTTAACCATTTCTCTACACAGCATTTGTAGGAATCCTTTGGATTTGGATGTTGGATCGTTCTGACTATTCTGAACGTTTTATATCAAACTCACGTGTTTAGTAAAGTTATTATGAGGAATTATTTATGTACTTCACTAGAATCTGAGAACATGCTGATGGTACCAACTGCTCTACTGAGACAATGGAAACTGTTATAGCATTTCCTCTTACCGCACTGCAATAAAGTAATCTAATACTACTTACATTTCAATATTAACAAATAGACAATTTTTAATATAGAGATTATACAGTATTTCTCTCAAAACATGTCCTGTCCATAATATTCTAATTGTTATTAATGATCAAAGTTTATATAGCTCTAACACCGGGGTCAACACTCCAGCTGTTGCGCAACTACAACTCCCAACACGCTGCATTCACTTCCACGGATGTTCCAAGAACAGCAGAGCAACTATGCATGCTGGGAGTTGTAGTTATACAACAGCTGGGGTGCCAAATGTTACCTACCTCTGTTCTAACATATTTCACAACACTTTACAAATCATGGGTTCATGGACAAACAAACAAAATGCTTGATGCTCCCCCCCCCCCTTGGAGGGTGAACAGAAAGGGGTTTGCTGGGCAGTGCAAGGGCTGAAGTGTTCTATTAGGAAATACAATACACCTGCCTCAAGAGATGTGCTTTCGTATACACTCAAAGCTGTGGAAATTGGGTTTTAATCTGATTATCCAAAAAAGAAAAATCTAGAGAACTAGTGCAGTTCAGGAGAAATGTGGGATATGGGAGCGGGAGGTTGAAATTATAGAGGATGTTAGTCTTAGATCATTGGCAGAACAGAAAGCACGGTTAGGATGATAGAGATGAGGGAGGAAATGCAGGTACGTGCAGTGCTATGGAGAGCTCGGAGGATGAGGGTGAGAAGTCTATATCGTATTCTATAGTGAACAGGCAACCCATGACTGGCACAGATTGGAGGCAATCATTTAGTGTTTAGACTGATACAGGAACATGACTTCCATGTTCAAGAAAGAGTTTATTGAGGGGGGAAGACAGATTTGTAGATGGGGGAATATGAGCCAGAACAGGAAGCCACAATGAGAGCAGTTACTTTCTACAGAACTGAAGTTGAACTCATGCAATACTAGGTTTCCTCTGTACAGGCCTATACATTGGAAACGCCTGCCTAGCTCAGGCCTCCCAGGCAAATTCAACTTATTGATGGCGGTGCTCATAGAGAGACACACGTTGCCTGCATTTTTAGGAATGGTCACCAATGAAAATTCTATGTATGAAAACATATATATCACAAAACATACATGCATATGTAATGTGGTAAGAACATTGCTGTGAATTGTAATATTCTTCTTCTCTAGAATCTGAATAATGTATACAACATAGTCCCATACAACAACTATACCAAAAGTTTCAGGACAGCAACTCCTGTCCATATGTCTATTAAGGACAAATGAACACCAAAAAAAATTCCAAAAAAATAAAAAGGCAGCATCTTAAAAATTCCAAAGTATTATCTTTATTTACACGTAGAGTATAATAGTGCTTCCGCTGCTGTGTGGAACCATCATCATTAGACTTGTAGCTCCAATGAGAAGCTGAAATGCTGCTATTGCTCACTATTGGTGACTAAAGATATTCCTTTGGAATTTTTTGGACGCTGCCTTTTTTATTTTTTGTAATTGTTTATTGTGGGATCATGGAGATGGTGTAACAAAGGCTTTGCATCCCAAAAACAATGAATCCTCGCAATGGGGTTTTGAGGTGCTGATACTCCCTGCCCAAAGTTGATACAACCTCATGATATTGAATTTATATAGGGCTCCTTCATTCTGTATGCAGTCACTATTCTATAGCGTCTTGGTTTTACACCGCTGTGGGATACCGCTGCTGTGCAACCATTAAGGGGTTAAATTGACTGTGTTTTTAAAACAAGCAGCTGTAGAGAACATTTCATTATTATACCCGCCCCCGTATTATTAAATCTTGATGGCTAAATCTTGTGATGAAAGCCGTAGCTAAGCAGAACAGTGGCAATGTCCTAATCTATTAATACTAGGATTTCATAATCCCAAACTATGCAGAGGCTTAACTGCAAAAACTGGGTCTAGGCACCCAGCAAATGTGCAAGAGTCCTGCATATAGTGGGGTTTATACCAGTGGGGTTCGGTGGTATCACTGTACATCCCAGAAAAGAGGAAAAATTGAAAAAGGCATCATTCATTTGTAATGGGACTGCACGATGAGACTGAAATGTCATTGTCATTTATATTTCATATATTACTTATTATTACATTATCTCTAAGACGTCCTTGCATTGTTGTGACATTACTTTTTAACTAAGAATATATAAAGATGTGCAGCCAAGGCCATATTAAAATGGTTATGACGCTCGCGGCTTGGACCACTGTGAGTCCATATGCTGTTAAGACCCCATGGACACAACAAAGGTGCATCAGAATTGGGGCCGAGTTTGCAGTGGAATTCTACGAGTGCATTCAGGTCTATGGGGCTGTCAGATTCATTCTGTTCCAATAACATGGAGTAGCATAGGACCTGCTCTATAATAATCCAGTAAGTGCATTTACAGAGAAAATAGCTGTGAATGGAGCTGCTTATTTCATACATTTCTGTAGTATATTACTTCAAGTGTAACTAAACTTTAGGACAACGTCTGATTTTCTGGCAGTATTTGTGCCGTTAATACATTTTGTAATCTACTTTATTAACAAATTTTATCTCCTTTCTGTGAAATCCCGCATCCCTTTATTCTCTCCCTTACTTCTGTATTGAGAGCTGTTCTTGCCTCTCACTGAATGTTACTGTGTATGGAGTAGGGGGCTGTGTAGTAGAGAACATGAGGGGAGGTCACTTCATACAGTTATATCTCATACATTATATAATATACAAACTTGATTGAAAACAGTCAGGATTAGGATATGTATATGCAGCTGTATAATATACAGTATATGATATGAATATCCTAATATTGATTGTGTTTCCAACCAGTGTTATCTCTAGAAATAATATAGAAAACACTGCATCCTTAGAGTCAATTGAAAGAAAAGAATCTCCTCTTTCATATGACACCAAATACATGAAATAATTTTAGTGAAAGTGATGGGGTATACTATGAATTGAGAATAAGGTGTCTTAAAAGTTTGTGACCATTTAAAGGGGTTTCTGATGACCTATCCTAAGCTGTGATACCACACAGCCACTGTGACATGGACGGTGAGGGGCTTGGTTTTGTGTGAAAAGCATTCTTCAGACCACTGTGGTCACTTTATATATTAGTAACCCTGCTGATACTGAGGGTCAGCAACTGCAAACCCCTTTAATATGGCTATGAAAGTTAGCCTTAAAATAAAAATGGTAGCATCTAAATGTAAATGGCACCTTACAGCCTACCAGGAAGAGCAGGTCCTCTGCCTTTCTATATATCCTGGGTGACAGACAAGCACCACGGCAGCTGAAAATAGATACTTTAATTTTAACAGTCAGGCTATATTCATATCTGCATTGCGGCTCCTGACCCCATCGCAGAATCTTATCTTACCAAGGAGAAATACAACGTCATTTTTTCATCAAAGTGACGGACACTTTGACAGACCCCAACAAACGCCATTAAAAGTCAGTGAGGGCTTTCAGCAGGGCTGTGGAGTCGGGGATGAGGCCAAGTTTGGGAAAAATTAGCAATTCCAAAATTAACTTTTAATTCTATTCTATAATAAATGGCATTGTATAATTCTGCAACAAACTGCATCTGAGGATTTACATCCATAGTTATTTAATGATTTAGAGGAGTTTTACTATTTCTGTCTCGCCATGGATGTCAGCCATTTATGAAGGCGTTGGAGTTGGGATGCGTAATAATATAAGTCAGAGCTGGTGGTTTGAGCAACCCTGGCCATCAGGAATCACCATTATACTAGAGATTATGATGGGGAGGTGACTAGAGCCACAACCAAGGCTTCAGGGTGCTTAGAAGAATAAGGTCACTTTCACAGCATCACTCTTTTTGTGAGCCAAAACCATGGAGCTAGTGAGAAGCCCCCCCCCCCCCCAATTATGGCTTATAAATACCGATCAAAATATTCTCATGTAAAAGTAACAATGGGACTTTTGCAGGTGGTGGAGGGTTAATCTTCAAGGCGTCTGTAGCTGAATTTGTAATGATTTTAGTTTTCACCAGAAATCTAAAATTACACGTTTCTAGTCCGTGACCTAAAGCTAAGTTTATATGTAACCTGTTTTTTAGGTTTCCTGTTCTGACCTGATAATAACCTGTATATCGGCATGTAAGATACTGAGAGTCACTGCCTCACCACAGGACTAGAGATGAGCGAACACTGTTCGGATCAGCCGTTGCGAACAGCACGCTCCCATAGAAATGAATGGAAGCACCTGGCACGTACACTTTGCCGGCGGCCGGTCGCCGTGCCAGGTGCTTCCATTCATTTCTATGGGAGCATGCTCTTCGGAACGGCTGATCTGAACAGTGTTCGCTCATCTCTACACAGGACTACTCTCCCAATATCAGATAGATTGCTACAAGACTGCGAGTCCATCAAATACAGAACTGCCTGTGTGTAGGATCTGTACCCATAAAAACACCAAGATTACGGCTGTTGAAGGTTGCCAACTGTAACTTACCCTTGTGTGCTCAAGGCAGTCTGTTACCAGAACCCAGCCCACAGATAGATGGATTAAGGCTAGGTTCACACCTGAATTCCTTTTCGGGTTTTTGTCCCTGAATCCGCTTATGTGGAGTGAAAAGTTCTGCAAGCATAGTTTTTAGCAATGTATTTTTTGGGCAGACCCCAATATAGTCTATGGGGTCTGCAGGTAACCACTTTTTAAGTGGACTGGCCGTCAGTTTTTTGGGTCCTGGAAACTATAACGCCGGTGTGATCTTAGTGTCAGCTTGCTATAACCCAACTCTGGTTTCCCACTGTGAATTTTTTTAAATCATTAAAAAAAAAGCAACAAATTACAAAATCACAATCTGAATGGAGACGAATACTGATGCTCTCTCGATAGGATGTCAATCTTGAAAAAGAAGATAATCCCTTTAAGGTGACATCCTAGAGATCAGCCACATTATCAGAGGAGACGACCCTTTAACATGTCACAAACCTGTCAGGCTGGGGGGGGGGGGGGGGGGTAGATGTGCCCTCATTAAATAGCACTGGGCAACTCAATTCCTCAGAAGCTGCAATGTTAAAAATGCCATCAATGTGATCTGAGCCATAGCTATCATTGTACAGACTATAGGAACACTATTCAGACACAGCAGAGCGAAACAAAACTTCAACACTTCCCAGCACAGTGAAATGAATGGGATCTGACATTTCCGCTACTCTAAATATCAAGTGTGAACAGTTGTCAAGTGACACTAGAGATAATTAGAGACATGTAATGCTAATGTCAGCGGCAAACTGAAAAGCTAAGGACCATGGTGAGTGCTGGCAGTGGTAATGTGCTAGATAACCTTTACTGCTACAGCATGAGGGGCAGCTGGAGCACAAGTGAAACTCCTCTAGTCCCTACTCAAGCAGCTGTACATGTGAGAGCAGGCCACCACTTCTCCTATACACAGAACTTGTGGGGAATGCACATGACAGCCGGGGCCGTCCATGTAGTGACCAGCAGTAACCTTGAGCAGACACCGCGGATCTTCTTACCATGGCGAATCCGGAGAGTAGCGCCGAGGTGCGGCTGGAGGCTTTGAGCTTGGCCCGGCTCAGGTAGAGCTTCCTCCAGGACAGCGCCTGCATCGAGTGCTCGTTCAGACTCATGAGCTCCACGTAGCTCCGGCTAATCCACTCAGGGTAGGACAACTCCTCCTCCTTCACCTCCTGCTGCTGCTGCTGGGGCCGCGGGCGGGATCTCTGTGGTACTGGACTGCGCTCCGGTAACATTTGCCCTCAGCCTAGTAGAGATCGCCCATCCGCCTCATGGTACGCACTGGGGAACCTGACAGACTCCTAGAGAGGAAGATACTGCGAACCCGCAGGCCTTTGCCAGAGAGGGCGTCACCCGCCCTTTTCCTCAAGACTGACTCACAAATTGTCGCCTTAATTTTGCCAACCAACTTCAGTCATCTTGTTACTTCCGCCAACCAGCAGCGACGTGCAGTAGTACGGCCAGGAACATTGTGCGCCGCAACCACACAAGGAATGTTCTTCATGTTCTTCTGCGCCCCCTGGTGGCTGGAGGATGGGTGGCAGGTTGTCTGTTCTACAGAGAAGTGACCCAATACAGATTATGTTGATTTGTTTTAATGAAAGAGGAAGCCTGTGTTTGCTTCACTAGGAAGTCCATCTGCGCTTCATGAACCATTATGTTCTATGGCCCTAAACACACACAGAACCAGGCCCCCTGACTCGGGGGGGCCCACCTCTGGACCACCACAGCACAAGTTACACATCAATACTCTAGATTTTAAGGACACATTGATCCAGGGTTTTTATACTGAATGCCAGATTTGAAGTCGGGAAGGAATTTTTTCCCCTGAAATAGGGCAATTGGCACGAGCCTCATGGGGTTTTTTGCTTTTCCCTGGATCAACACTGTAGGGATTGTAGGGTTATAGGTTGGACTTGACAGACTGATGTCTTTATCCAACCTCATCTACTATGTAACTGTGCATGACAATGTTGCAGTTGAAATACATTATAGAGGAAGGAGCCTCTCACTTCCAGCTCTACTAGTAGGGGGCTCTTGTGCTAGGTTCACACTTGGCCCGGTATCCGTCCACTGCCAAACTGTTTAAAAAGAAACGGAACGGTCTAAAAACTGATTCCAAACAGTTACAGAGCAGATGCCCAAATCTGTATTTATAGACAGATTAGTCTATAGGTGTCTGTCAAAAAAAACTACCCGTTTGTGTCCATTTTTGAACAAATTTGTTTTTTGTTCTTTTTTTCCTTCTTCATTATGAGGATGGGCAGAAGGAAAAAGAGATTCCAAAATGGACACAAACAGATGACTATCCGTTTGTGTCCACCTTCCATAGACCTCAATGTTAAAATAAATAAATGGATTTTGTTGCTGTCTGTCTGGTATCCTTATGTTTTGGACAGAGAAAAAGTCCTGCAAGTCTGAATTTTTTCTCCATCCAAAAGAGCATTGAGTGGTTGTCCGGGAAATGAACAAAGTGCATGCTCACCTGTACCAGGGTGATCTGATGTGTCCTGCAGATGTCCGTTTGGGCGCGTGCTGTGCCTTCCCCACCATAAATTATGCACTGCACATTATTGGCCTCAGTGGTGGTTGGAAAGGATCTGGTGATGTCAACTGGGGTCCTACCTGCCTCCATTGTGGCCACTGATTGGCCTCAGTAGTCACGTGTGGCATAGGACTTCTGGTGGAGATGGCGCAGCGCGCACACAAATGGACGGCACAGTGACAGGTATGTTCTTTGGGGCTTTTTTCAGATTTTTTTTTATGTTTAACCTCCCCACCTTCTCTGTAATTTGTCTAATTCCAGGACAACCCCTTTAATACAAAGGGATTATTAATAGTCATTATTAGAGATGAGCGAGTACTGTTTGGATCAGCCGATCCGAACAGCACACTCCATAGAAATGAATGGATGCACCTGGTACTTCCGCTTTGATGGCGGCCGGCTGCTTAACTCCCTGCGTGCCGGCTACGTCCATTCATTTCTATGCGAGCGTGCTGTTCGGATCGGCTGATCCGAACAGTACTCGCTCATCTCTAGTCATTATTAATAGAAGGAGGGCATTAGGGTGCAATATTTATGACAGTGGGCATCGTGGCATAATTTATACATTTATTAATAGGGGAACTGGCAGTATTAATTTTAGGTTGTACTCTGGGGCATTATTGATTTAAGGGGGAATACAGGGCATTATTAAGTAGGGGAAATATTCTTTGAGGGGCACATAGTAACGTTATTAAATTAAAAGGGCACACAAGGGTATTAGTAATTTCCAGAGGATTTTTAGATTTCTTATTTTATAATTGAAAATAGCAGCAGGATGGCGATTTTATGTAGGCGAGAACAATGTGGGTCGGGTGCCTGGAAAAATGAGGAGCCAAAGATGTCTCTTGCAAGCTTTACAGAGATAAAACACAGCTGGAAAAACCGTGCTCATGGCAGTCCAGATGGTAGAGACAAAAAATATGAACTAGTATAGTCACAGATGTCATCTGTACTGTAACTACCGTATTTTTCGGACTATAAGACGCACCCAGGTTTTAGAGGAGAAAAATAGGGAAAAAAAAATTTCAGGCAAAAAATGGTAAAATATTTAATATATGGGAGTTGTAGTTTTGGAACAGCTGCAAGGCCACATTGACAGGTGACCCTGCAGCTGTACGGGGATGTATAGGGCGTTTTTTTTGTGGGGCCAGGTGTACTTTTTAGATATACCATTTTGGGAAATGTTTATTGCTTAGATCACCTTTTATTTAATTCAGAGGCAAAACAGAGAGAAAAACCTGGCGGTTTAGCACTTTTGATTTTGACGTTCACTGTACATAAAAATATTAGTAGACCGGGCATTTTCAGACACAGGGATACCTAATGTGTATGTTTCACAGTAATGTTATACTTTTATATGTATTCTAGGGAAAGGAGGTGAACTTTTATTTATTTTATTTTTTTATTATATTTTTTTTGTGTTTTTTTTTTTTTACTATTTTAATATCCCCCGCCTAGGGGGCTTGAACCTGCAATCATTTGATTGCAAGTCCCATAGACGGCAATACAAGTGTATTGCCGTCTATGGGAGATTCTATACATTACTATCGCGGAGGGTCATAGACCAGCCGCGATAGTAATATATATCTATGACAAGCCTCGGAGCCTTCATTAGGCTCCCAGCTGTCATCGGAACAGGTCGGCTCCTGCGGCCTCGCCGTGCAGGAGCCGGCCTGCATCACTAAAGGTATGGGGCCGGTGGGGGGGGCTAACTGACTGCCGGGACCTGTGGAGGAGGAGTGGATTTGCAGCATGGCCGCGCTACTGCCACCGCTGGTTTTCTTCAGCGGCAGTAGCGCGGCAATCTGCAGGCCCCGGCAGCTAAGACAGTCCCCGGCATCTGCTGTAATAGACCGGCGGATGCCGGGGAGTGTCTTAGCTGCCGGGGCCTGCAGTATTGTCACGCTCCTGCCGCTGAAGAAAACCAGCGGTGGCAGTAGCGCGGCAATCTGCAGGCCCCGGCAGCTAAGACACTCCCCGGCATCCGCTGGTCTATTACAGCAGATGCCGGGGACTGTCTTAGCTGCCGGGGCCTGCAGATTGCCGCGCTACTGCCGCTGAAGAAAACCAGCGGTGGCAGTAGCGCGGCCATGCTGCAAACCCACATTCAGACTATAAGACGCACCCTCATTTTCCTCCGAAATTTGGGGGAAAAAAAGTGCGTCTTATAGTCCGAAAAATACGGTATCTAAATGGTCTTCAAAGACCTATGTAGAGCCGCTGTCTACCAGGTGGACATGGCTCACACTTTGTCAGCATGTGAGCTACTTCTTTACATGACCAAGCCCTAAGATCGACTACCCACTTCTTGTGGGCGGGGCGGCCTGTAGGTGGGATGGGGCATGTCTGTGGGCGGGGCTGGGCAGGGCCGGCGGATCGTGAGAGGTGGCCGCCCAGGCATCCCCGCTGTCTGCTTCTTCACAGCGCAGGCTGAGAGTTATCCCTGGACACTGGCAGGCTGGGGCTGCGGCAGCCCTGCCTGCCAGTGTCCATAGATGACTCTCAGCTTGCACTGTGAACAAGCACTTGCAGGCCGCTCTTAGAGATGGAGGGGGCCGGGGTGCTGCTTCCTCACAGCGCAGGCTGAGAGTTATCCCTGGAGACTGGCAGGCTGGGGCTGCGGCAGCCCCACCTGCCAGTGTCCGTAGATGACTCTCAGCCTGCGCTGTGAAGAAGCAGCACCCCGGCCCCCTCCATCTCTAAGAGCGGCCTGCAAGTGCTTGTTCACAGCGCAAGCTGAGAGTCATCTATGGACACTGGCAGGCAGGGCTGCCGCAGCCCCAGCCTGCCAGTGTCCAGGGATAACTCTCAGCCTGCGCTGTGAAGAAGCAGACAGCGGGGATGCCTGGCTGCATCCCGCGATTGACCCATACGTCCATTGCCATCGACCGGTAGATCACGATCGACGGATTGGGTACCCCTGTACTACAGTGAGTCATAGATGATAACTGAACTTTATTCTCAGCTTCACAGGAAGGCCTGTTGGAAGTATGATATTGCTACAATATTTGGATATCACTTTACACTGACATGTGAACTTGCTTTTGAGCTGTCACAAAGTTTATTGTGTTTTATTGTTTGTCTAAATTTCTGTAAAACGTTCAGATAAAACTTCAGAATCAAAAATTTTACCTTTGGCCTGTTCACACGGGGCAAGAGGGGGTGGATTTTGGTGCGGAATTCACGTCATAATCTACCCAATCACAATAGCGTTCTATGTAGACCGCTAGCTCTCTTTTTTCCATGAGCGGCATGTTGCCGCTCACGGAAAAAAGAAGCGAGCTGCCATTTCTTCAGGCGGATTCTGCGGCTGATTCAGCCGCGGTATCCACCTCGTGGCAGCACGCTCCGGACTAGGTCCATTCATTTGAGCCTACGCCAGACCGGAGTGTCGCGACTGTCGGAAGTCGCGGCTGGCGGATTTTGGCCCTATTCTGATGCGGCTTCCCATGTCAGAATCAGGACCAAAATCTGCCATCCACGCCCCGTGTGAATGAAGCCTTATACTGCATCAGTAACAGCATATGACTTTCCAGCTAATAGGCTGAGTCCCAACATTGCGGAAAAACTGCTTTTTTTGTTGCAGATTTTGTAGCGTTTTTTTGAGCCAAAGTCAGGAGTGGATTCAGCAGAAGAGAGAAATATAAAAACTTTTTATAGAGTTCCCATTCCTTTTGTAGCCATTCTTGGCTTTGGCTCAAAAATCTGCAACAAAAAAAGCTGCTTTTCCGCAATGTGGGGCTTCAGCCATATGCAGGAACCAATCTGTGGCTGCACTGTGCCATCTGAATGAAGCCTGAGGATAGGCCAAGATAGATCATACAGCACAATATTACATAAAATTTCAATACATATATTATCTTTATTTAGTCAAGTAAATATTAAAGAAAAAGCATCACAAAAAAAGGCCACACTCATCCAATACCAAATAAAACATGACCCTATGTAGGATGCAGACAGATCCTTGCAATATATTATGGAAACAGGTCAGGTGCACAATCCTGACATAGCGCCCACCACACACCTACAATCCATGAGGAGATGGCTGCATTTCAAATGTACACACATAAAACCTATACAAGGTGTTGTCACATAATAATGTGAGTTACAGCAACAAAGAAAAGCCTATTTGTCACCCCCACACTATTTAGATCAGACAGACTTCACAGCACCTAAGGGTGCATTCACACTACGTATATGGCAGCTTATTCTGAACGTAAAACACGTTCAGAATCAGCGGCGTATAAAGCAGTTCCATTCATTTCTATGGGAGCCGGCATACGAGCGCTCCCCATAGAAATGAATGGGCTGCTTTTTTCACTACGAGCACTCCCATTGAAGTGAATGGGATGTGCTCACGTGTACGGCTCGGCATGAGCAGAGCTAGCCGTACACGCGGGCACTTCCCATTCACTTCAATGGGACTGCTCGCAGTGAAAAAAGCAGCCCATTTATTTCTATGGGGAGCGCTCGTATGCCGGCTCCCTTAGAAATGAATGGAACTGCTTTATACGCCGCTGATTTTGAACGTGTTTTACGTTCAGAATAAGCTGCCGTATACGTAGTGTGAATGCACCCTAAAAAAGTAATTTTTTTTTTATCCACATCCTTCATGGATTGTATGTGTGTGAATGGGTTCTATATCAGCATTGTGCACCTGGGCTTTTTCTATCATATAAGGGACTCTCATATCATGTGATATGTCATATATCATATCATAAGCAAGGGACTCTCTGCATCCTACACAAAGCCATGTATCGTTTCTTATTGGGTAAGTGTGGCCTATTTTTCTGAGATGGTTTTTGTTATTATATCCTTTTTTAAGTAATAATTATAGCAATGCTGTATAGCATTCGGCAAATGCTGGTTCTGCAGCAGGCCCGTGCTTGCTAGTCGGGAGAGCTGGCAGCTTGCGTTTATGCAGGAGCTGACTTTTTTCTCATAGGAATGCATTGACCAGCATTGATTGGCCAGTGTACAGCATTCGGCCAATCAACGCTGGTTCTGCCAGAGGCTCGTCTGTGAGGAGGCGGAGTCTAAGATCGGACCTCAATGGAGACTGCTGTGGTCCGATCTTAGACTCCGCCTCCTCACAGATGAGCCTCCGCAGAACTAGCGTTGATTGGCCGAATGCTGTACACTGGCCAATCAACACTGGTCAATGCATTCCCATGAGAAAAAGTAAGCTCCCTTGTAACCGCAAGCTGCCAGCTCTCCCGACTAGCAAGGATGAGTCTGCTGCAGAACCAGCGTTGATTTGCCGAATGCTATACAGTATAGATATAGATAGTATTTGAACGAGTACAAGTATTTTGAATACCGTAGTATTCATTCGAATACCTACTAGATCGAATACTACTCGCTCATCTCTAATCACTAGTTAAAAACATAGTCAGGAATGTGATTTTATATGCAGAATGAACTGCTGTATATTAAGCTGAAATTCGCAACTGTATTTTTTCACTAATGATGTCTCAAATTCTGTTATAGCTAGTTCTTAAAGGGGCTCTATGAGCAAAATCATGCTGATAGAGCCCCACATATGCGTGAATAGCCTTTAACCCTGCTGTTATGTTCGGGTCAATATGACCCGAAATGATTTTTGAGACCCTGCAGATTTTTTTTAATGAGGATTTGAAACTAGTGGTTCCTTGACTTCTCCTCATTTGTGGAGCTCTACATTTTTTTTTTTTGTTTACTTTTTGCTACACGCTGATTGTTACACTTGTATTGTTCGGGTCAATATGACCCGATAGCATTTTATACTGTTCTACAGGTCTCTGATTATTTCTGACTGCAAAAGTTATGTTTTTTTTTATGTGTACTTCTTCTCCAAACTGGTGGCATTCCGAGGTAGGTGCCCATTCAGACAATATATACTAAGTAAGCCAGCAAAATATGGCAGCAAGATCTGGACATTTTGCGACAGCAAAAGTTCATATGCTCTAAATGTTCAAGTGTATACAGGAAAAGCCCCTGATGAAAGACCTGAAAAAAATCAGGGTATGCGTGTTGTTCTAGATTTGACTCATGGACTAAAAGGACAAAATGTCACGTGACAACTTTTTTACATCCTATCAACTAGGCCAGATGTTGAAGAAAAAACAACTTACCTTGCTGGGTAGTATGAGAAAAAACAAACCTGAACTACCGCAAGGTATCCTTAGCAAGAGAGAGGTGTACAGTTCAACTTTTTATTTTTCTGGAAATACAACTGTTGTTTCTTATGTTCCAAAAAAACAAACAAACAAACAGGTAATTCTCATGAGCACAATGCACCATGTCAATGCCGTAAGTGATAGAGAAGACAGAAAGCCTGACATTATTTTGGATTATAATGCCATAAAGGGAGCAGTTGATACTTTAGACCAGGGGTCCTCAAACTGCGGCCCGCGGGCCACATGCGGTGAGGCCATATATTGAGAGCAGAAAAGTGACCCCCAGAAGTGAGGGAGCAACAGCCATTGTAAAAAGTGTCCAGCATGCTCAAGAAAGAGACTCCACATCCACGGCCTCCACCAGCACAGCTACCAGCAAGAAAAGGAAGAGATGGAGCTTCTGTCCATCTTCTACATGTCGGGTTTTTCTGTCCGCTTCAGAAGTCGGACATCTTTACATGCGGACAGGGAAGGAAGGGCACGGAGTGCAACAGAATGCACCTGATGCCCATTTAAATAAATGACAGGTGTCACGGACACAGCTAGTGTCCGCTCCTAATGTCCGTGCCAGATTTTGAGCGGACACTACCTGTCGGACACCGACAGTAGTGTGAACGCCCCCTTATTGATCACTTAAAGCATCTATGGTGCGTGCTGCGATTTCTATACACTGTATTGTGGGTTCTGCAAGCACAACCACTAACTTCACCATCTGAGTGTCTGGGATCAGCGACATATCTCTAACATTCGAGTGAATGGGCAGAGCTGCAGAAGCAAGCACTGTCACTGCACAAATGTATGGCACTGTATAGGGTGAGTACTGAAGAGGCTGCAGGGCTCACGTGAATGGGATCAGCCAAGGTGTCAGACCCCTGCTGATCTATAATTCATGACCTAAGGATAGGTCATCAGTGTGTAAGTCCCTAAAAACCCCTTTATTAGTCCACATATACTATTGTGATTGCATGGAAATTTTGGTTTACTGTAAGCAAAGGAAACCTCTGCAGATTGTCTGTGAAAAGCGCTGCCGGAACAGCTGCGATGCGTTGCGCTTTTTTGCTGCAGCCTGCTACATGGGGCCTTAAACTGCACCAGATTCATAGATTGTAAGCCCTCACGGGCAGGGCCGTCTACCCCACTGTGCCAGCCGATCACTGTTAGTATTATATCTACCTGTATATTCTGTGTACTGTATGTAAACCCCCAAATGTAAAGCACCATGGTATTAATGTGCTATATAAATAAACAATAATAATAAATGTAAAGCATCTGTATGAGTAACGTCTACGGCCGCTTAGTAATGTGAACAGTGTGCAGACAAGCAGCCCTGCCCCCAGACAAAAAAAAAAACCTGTGGAAAGACAACAAAAACACATGCAGCAGGGGGAGGGGCGACCCTCACACAGGCCACACCCCCTCCAGATCGCTGTTGTGGAAACTATAGAGGTGCACGCTCCACGCACTAGTCATAACAAATAAAAGGCGAGAGCTGCTCATGCGCCTGCGCACAATCAGCCCCCGTGACCGGCCAAAACATCAATAGGAAAAGGCTTCCGAGTGTCAGCAAATGTCTGATTCACTGTTAGCAGCAGCCCACGCGTGTTCGCGGCAAACTTGTCAGTCATGTGGCCCCTGCAAGCAGTGCTGCCTCCTGTAGAGCATGACGTCAGCGGCCCCGCAGCCAGCGCTGCTTCCTTGTACTTTGTAGAGCGCTACGGAGATCAGTAACTTTTTATTGTTCCGTGTGCGGTCCCGCTTCATCCCCTCTGGGCACAATGCGTGGCAGACTATGGAGCCTGTAAGAGAGGAGCCCACGTCTTCTCCAAGCACTTTATACCACTGCTCCATCACTAACATGGAGGCAAAGAAAGCATCTGGAAGAAGATTGGTGTGTACATGTCACTAGTCCTTTGTGTGGGTGGTACATGCTGGGGCTCCTCGCATGGCTTTGTTATGGTTGCTGGTGTGTACGTGCAGCTGTGTGTGTCCCTGCTGGCTGCCTCGGTAACTACTTGTAGGCTGTGAGGAGGAGAGCAGCTGCTACTGCTGAACATGGCCCCGGCAGAGGCAGGCACAGGCCCTGTGCACTCCGGTGAATCCCCTGCTCACACCAGGAAGTGTCCTGCAAGCCGTGCTCACGTTACGCGGCTCCTAGGCCGGCCCCTCTTCCTTGTTTATATCCCTCCGTGCAGCACATGGCATTTAAAGGTCCTGCGTGGGCTCGGTTAACCCTTGCGGCACCATGCGCAGGATCCAGTCACACGTACAAAATCAGTCGGTAGAAATCGTAATGTGGGTGACTAGAACGTAGCAATGCGGTCGCATCTCCTCAGTGCAGAATGTATTACATAGCTTATATGTATAATGGCGCACTCCGGCCCCCAGTATGTACCGATGGCTGTAGTCACAGGGTGCGGGATAAACTGATCAGTATCCCGGGCAGTCTCGGCTCCCGCAGGTCTGCTGTGCCGGGCATTGGCTTACAGGTCTGAGCTCGTCCATGTTTGTTCTCCCCACAGCGGACCATGAACCGGACACAGTACGCGGAGCAGGACGATCTGTCTGACGTGGACGACATGGTCAGCATCCGCGGCTTCAGCCTGGAGCAGAAGCTGAGCAGCAGCCACTACCGAGGGGACTACGTGCAGTACATGGACGGCAAAGGTAGCGGCGACAGCGGCCCAGCTCTCCTCAGCGGTGGCGGAGCCGTCTGCACGTGCACGACTGCTCCAGGGGATTCAAAGTTCCCGCCAGCAGTGGTGCAGTACAGTAGGTGTGAGGAGGTGGCGCCGAGCTGGAGGGGCTGCAGGGAAACTCCTGGAGTATGCTGAGGGGGAGACGTGTCTAGTGGGATATTAAAGGGGCTGGCCTGTAGGTGGATGTACTGGGGTGTGCTCACCCCTTTAATGCGTGTGACACAACGCACATCTGTTATAACGCACACGCTTTGGTAGTTTTATTAAGACTTCATTGATTTGTGTACATTGTTTCCCTTTACTGGTGTTGGGAACTTATATGGCGTATATGGTCTATAAATTCCATGGCTGGCATAAGTCTGCCCATATAAGTCTATGGCTGTGTTAGGCCAGGGCTACATTGTGACTTTTGCAGTCTTGATTTTACAATTGAGCTTTATCTGTTGTTCTAGTGAATGAGTTGTGTGCAAGCTAGTGAACTGCAGCAGTCGCTCAATAGTTAAAAAAAAATTAGTCATGGTGTGGCCCTGGTCTAAATGATGTGTGATGGGAGCATAGCCTAAAACCTGTGTGGTTCCCCAGTCCTTAAAGAGGACCTTTCACCATTTTGCCCACAGGCAGTTCTATATACTGCCGGAAAGCTGACAGTGCGCACTAAAGAGGGATTGGGTATTAAGTAAGTAAATACATTTTTATACCGCTAGTATGATTAGGCTTTCCCGATGTGGGCCCGGTGTGAAGAGCTTACGGTCCGGTACCGTAGCTCTTCTATGGTCAGGAGGGCGTTTCTGACACTCAGTCAGAGACGTCCTTCTTCACAGCACAGCCAATCACGCTGTGCTGTGAGAGCCGGGAGGAACGCCCCCTCCCTCCCTGATAATGCTCGTCTATGGACGAGTACTGCGAGCAGATGGAGGGGGCGTTCCTCCCTGCTCTTACAGCACAGTGCGATTGGCTGTGCTGTGAAGACGGACGTCTCTGACTGAGTGTCAGAAACGCCCTTCTAACCATAGAGCACTACGGTACCGGACCGTAAGCTCTTCACACTGGGCCCAGATCGGGAAAGCCGACAGTGTGCTGAACTCAGCGCACTGTCAGCTTTCCGGCAGTATATAGAACTGCCTATGGGCAAAATGGTGAAAGGTCCTCTTAGGGAATCTATCATTGGCAAAAGAAAGTAGTTTTTTTTTCTTTGACTAAACCCCATGTATTGGCTATTCCAGCAGTGCCTTTGTTTTTAAGGTGTATCCTGTAGATTTTGAATAAAGTCACTTTTCCTATTCATCTGCAGTTTCCCCAGAGAGCACAGGGGGCTCATTGCCCCCCCCCTTCCCACACTGTACTTGCAGCTTGATTTGCATATCAATTAAAAACTAATTTTCTTTGCTTTAATTCACTGGCTTATGGTCACAAAGTTCTGGTTCTACCACTCTAAATTAGGCTAAAAAAAACGCGGTTTATTTCAGCTAGTGAAAAAAAAAAAAGTGACATCACATAAGCTATCTTCACGCAGATTCCGTGGCTGAGTCAGCTGCGCCGTCCACGGCTTGAGACTCCCTCCTGATTAGTCCCATTCATCTGGGCCTAATCAGGAGCGGGATGCTGCGACGGAATGCTGATGTATTGCAATGGCATCCCGTCACGGCTAGCCACATGAAAAAGCTGGCGGTGGAAAGTGAAGAGGAATTTCCTGTGTGAACTTACCCTTATTCTGAGAAATGCAGTATGTGAAGCTAACCTACCATACAGTGCAGAACATAGACTTGTGCAATATAAAGTCTACACAAATGTTTTTATATTTTCTACAGATTTTACGTATGAATATGTTCAAAGAGAAGCTCTTAAAGTCCCTCTTCTTTTTCGCACTAAAGAGGGATTGGGTATTAAGTAAGTAAATACATTTTTATACCGCTAGTATGATTGTATACTTTAGTGAATGTGTACTTTAGTGTTTTCAAACCCATGAATGTCTATGGGTCTATTTTTTTTGACACTTGAAAAACAGTCCATTAAAAAAATGGGCATGTGAATAAACCCAGACAAATCATCACATGGTCATTATGCCGTTAATTTTTTTTTATTTAACCCATTTCTGCGTTTTGACAAGATGCTTCATAGCCAGGAAATGATCCTGAAATGAGTATCCTGGTGAAGGTGCTGTTATATATTAATGACCAGGCTATTCCAATATGCAAATATGTATTAAAGGGTTTATCCATTTTCTACTGTGGATGCCATATCCTTGGAATATGCCTTCATTCATAGATTTGTAGGGGCTGTCCACCCGGACCCTGCAGATCAGCAGTACCATTCCCTTTATATGACTGGAGCCACACTGTTCACTTGTATAATCTGGAGTGGTGGGGGTAGGTACTGCACCACTGCCATATAGACTTCAATAGGATAGTACTGGAGTACCAAAACCAGTCATTACAGTTTGGACAGCGAGTAAGCAGTGGGACTCTCTTCCTGTGAACGTTACCAGGAGCCACGCTGTCACGGTACAGCTAATTGGATAGGCCATCAATATTAGATCTGTGAGGACCTGACAACAGGGACCTCCTGCAGATCTATTATAAGTTGTCAATAGTGCCACCTGGATTACCCCTTTAAGCTGGTCAAGTGCTTTTTTTTGGTTTTGCTGATGGTGGGGTTTTACAAACAATGCCATCATCAATCAGATGCCCACATGACAGTCATCCAAAATCTAATGTGTATGCCTGGCTTTAGACCTCATTCTCACAGCTGTATAAAGGTCAATCTAAGAGAAAATGGGGTCAGCAATTTGTTTTAAGTATTTAGCATCAATGACAATTTTGGAACTGACAAGCCTTGTTGGTTGGCATATATATATATATATATATATATATATATATATATATATATATATATATATATATAAATTTGTGGATGTAAAAATAGATGTCACACCTCAGTACTCATTCAGTATCAAATCTATTTTGTCCTTTTTTTTTTTTTTTTTTTTTTTAAACTGTAGAATGCCAGAACAAGACTTCTCTGTCAGGGATGTGAAACTACTGGTGGGTAAGTTGCTACTTTTTGTTGTTCATTCTGGACCCCTTTTAAAGTTATGTCATTATTGATTTAGATACATAAAATATCCTACTCACCGTTATAACACTTATGAAGATGAACGTGATCAGCTTGTACAATATGAGTAATGATGTTGCCACCTATCCTAGTACTAAATTGGGGAATATTGCTTAGAGTTCTTAGACTGGCAATTCTCAACTTGCCTGCCATGATAATGTGGAGGTGGAAATTGCTGCATGTCTTCATTCACCTTTTTATGCACCCTTAGGCTGGGTCCACACGTGGGTTTTTTGGACCAGATTTTGACACTTAGACCGCCTCAGAATCCGGTCCAAAAAACGGCTAGCCGTGGCTGGATGCCGGTGCAGTGCATACAGTGCATCGAAATCCAGTTGCGGCATTCCGCTCTGGATTAGGCCCAAATGAATGGGCCTAGTGGAGGGGAGTGTTGTGCCGCAGACGTCTGTGGCTGATTCAGCCGCGGAATCCGCCTCAAAGTGCATGTCTCTTCTTTTTTCCGTGAGCGGGAACAAACCGCTCATGGAAAAAGGAACCCATTCAATTTAATGGGAGGCGGTTTTTTGAGCCGGATTTTGACATGGATTCCGCGTCAAAATCCAGACCAAAAAGTACATGTGAACTCAGCCTTAGAATGCTGGTACAGCAAACCACGTATCCTAAAATCCAGTTTTTATTTGATACATACAAAAATAAAATGGCCGCTTTTTTAGACGACAATAGATCCCCATCATGCAAAGAAAGGCACGTTCTGAACCGATAGAACCTTTCTAGTCTGTGCACCCGGATCCACCAAAAGGGATGTGAGGTTTTTTTTATAACATATTATAGAACTTTTCTTGCAAGTGGGCTGTGTTTTCCCTCTCTCCCTATCCCACACTAGTTGGTTAGAATACTGGTGCAGTTGAATGGAAATGTGAAAGTATTAAGCTACCTGCTTCGCCATTCAGGCATCTGCTGGTGATGCAGTAAGTCTGTACAGAGCCGCAGACTAGAGTGCTCCTTGGAGACAAGGATGGATAAGTGTTACTACTAATTCTGCCATATAAAGAAAAGAATAGAGAGGGAAAAAAAACAAAAACACTACTACTTTATGTGGCCAATGGAGAGATTCAGTGTTTGGGGTCCACTAAGGGGGCATGATTGTATGTGTTGGGCTATTGGGGAGCATAGTGACAGTAAAAGCTGAATTTTTGTGCTGGCTGAAAATTACAGGATACAGTTGCTTTTAAGCAATGTAATTGTAGGGCAGTTAAAACTACATGAAATAAAGCTGTGAATTTAAATCCTTATTTTTTTCCAGGGATTTCCCTGTTTGAGAATATTGGGGAAACTTTGCCTTATACAAAAAACTGGCAGTACAGACAGTGGGACAAATTTATTATATATTTTTAACATTTTGTTTTGTAAGTAGATTTAGATATGGTATTTTGGCTGAATGTCAAAATTAATAAGTTTCTGCACCACTAATGATATGAATTTCTTCATATGACTCCTGCTCTGCTCAGACAGTGGCCTCACTATCTCTTGACTGAGGATCTAAGTAGTAGGACTTCTGCTGATCAGACATCGATCTATGGGATATGTTTTATTTATTGGAAGCCCCCTTAAAATGGTAAAGGCTTAAAGAGGTTGTCTGGGATAATTATAAATCGCTGCACTAATCTAAACACCCTCCCCACTCCTACTTTCTAAATAACATTAGTAATAAAAATATATATATATATATATATATATATATATATATATATACAGTCCTATGAAAAAGTTTGGGCACCCCTATTAATCTTAATCATTTTTAGTTCTAAATATTTTGTTGTTTATAAAAGCCATTTCAGTTTGATATATCTAATAACTGATGGACACAGTAATATTTCAGGATTGAAATGAGGTTTATTGTACTAACAGAAAATGTGCAATATGCATTAAACCAAAATTTGACCGGTGCAAAAGTATGGGCACCTCAACAGAAAAGTGACATTAATATTTAGTAGATCCTCCTTTTGCAAAGATAACAGCCTCTAGTCGCTTCCTGTAGCTTTTAATCAGTTCCTGGATAAAGGTATTTTGGACAAACAATTCAAGTTCAGTTAAGTTAGATGGTCGCCGAGCATGGACAGCCCGCTTCAAATCATCCCACAGATGTTCAATGATATTCAGGTCTGGGGACTGGGATGGCCATTCCAGAACATTGTAATTGTTCCTCTGCATGAATGCCTGAGGATTTGGAGCGGTGTTTTGGATCATTGTCTTGCTGAAATATCCATCCCCGGCGTAACTTCAACTTCGTCACTGATTCTTGAACATTATTCTCAAGAATCTGCTGATACTGAGTGGAATCCATGCGACCCTCAACTTTAACAAGATTCCCGATGCCGGCATTGGCCACACAGCCCCAAAGCATGATGGAACCTCCACCAAATTTTACAGTGGGTAGCATGTGTTTTTCTTGGAATGCTGTTTCTTTTTGGACGCCATGCATAACGCCTTTTTTTATAACCAAACAACTCAATTTTTGTTTCCAAAATGAAGCTGCCTTGTCCAAATGTGCTTTTTCATACCTCAGGCAACTCTATTTGTGGCGTACGTGCAGAAACGGCTTCTTTCTCATCACTCTCCCATACAGCTTCTATTTGTGCAAAGTGCGCTGTATAGTTGACCGATGCACAGTGACACCATCTGCAGCAAGATGATGCTGCAGCTCTTTGGAGGTGGTCTGTGGATTGTCCTTGACTGTTCTCACCATTCTTCTTCTCTGCCTTTCTGATATTTTTCTTGGCCTGCCACTTCTGGGCTTAACAAGAACTGTCCCTGTGGTCTTCCATTTCCTTACTATGTTCCTCACAGTGGAAACTGACAGGTTAAATCTCTGAGACAACTTTTTGTATCCTTCCCCTGAACAACTATGTTGAACAATCTTTGTTTTCAGATCATTTGAGAGTTGTTTTGAGTAGCCCATGATGCCACTCTTCAGAGGAGATTCAAATAGGAGATCAACTTGCAATTGGCCACCTTAAATACCTTTTCTTATGATTGGATACATCTGGCTATGAAGTTCAAAGCTCACTGAGGTTACAAAACCAATTTTGTGCTTCAGTAAGTCAGTAAAAAGTAGTTAGGGGAATTCAAATCAATAAAATAAGGGTACCCATACTTTTGCATACTTTTATATATATATAAATCTCGGGGGCGGTCATGTGACCAACCCAGGGACATTTTCTGATTATCCTATGAGGATCCGTTTCCCCATTCCCAGAAATGGATTGTCACTACTACTTCATTCCCCATCCACTCCATCATACTTACCATCCATTGCTTCTTCCGGTGAGATGGCTCCTCCCTCTGTACTGACAGGGTGCGCGCTCTTCTCCAAGCAATGTGTGCGCACTGCTGCTGGTAATAGTGCACATACAGTACAGGAGAAGGAGGGGTCGTCTCACAAGAAGAAGCGTAAAATGTAAGTATCTAGTATGGGTCGGGAATTGGGCTGAATAGGTAGGGAAGGACAGGGTAGCTAGAGAGACACGGAGTTACATATCAGGAAACTGAGCATATAAACAAATGCAGGAGACACCAGGGGCCCCCAGAGACGCTCAGAAATCACTCAAAACATGCTAAAAAGTATGAGGTTACACTTATTAATCCATTAATAGCACTAATAGACACTTTAAAAAAAAAAAAAAAAAAAAAAATTTTTGCCTGGAAAACCCTTTTAAATAATAATCATTTTTTATGCGAGGACAGCATATTATATCTACATGTCATTAACACTAGTAGCCAAAGTGGCCAAAAAATGTGGACATGTGTTCAATGCAGTATATTAAGTTGACAGATCTGCTTAATGCCAACCAGCAGAATTGCGAATACAGCTCTGGAATATGACATAAATTTATTTCTGCTGTAACTCTGGACCAGTACAAATGGTGAAGCGTTGTATGTACAGGTGAAGGTCTAGCAGTCTATTGTCAATATAACGCTAGGTTCACACTTGCGTTCTTCTTTCCGTTCTGTGCTTTCCGTCTTCTGCATGCCAGAAGACAGAAAGCACAGACCGGGTCCGGCGGTGAGCGTTTTATGCTCTCCGCCGCGAAACCGGATTTTTTTAACCGGACACAGAGTACTGCATGTCCGACTCTGTGTCCGGATTATAAAACCCGGTTTCGCGACGGAGAGCATAAAACGCTCACCGCCGCTCATGGCCAGACATCTCTCTCACCCATTCAAATGAATGGGTGAGAGAGACTCCTGCAGGAGTTTCCTGCTCTGTTTTAGGCAGAAACGGAAACCTGCAGAACGGAGTTCACAACGCTGATGTGAACGAGCCCCTACATTCTTGCACTTCATGCATCCATTATCCAGAACTTGTGATTTATGTAAGCACAGTACGCAGGATTGGTTACCTCATTTCTCATCCTGATGACTCTTCAGTTAAGGTTGCTGATGGGCCTGAGTTGTTGGTTTTATGCTGTTGTAGATATAAAAAAAGCTCACAGTATCATATTAAAAAGAAAAAAAAAAAACTTCTGCAACTTGAGCGCCCTCTAGTGTCTAAGTATCTTACAAAGTTCTGAAAAAAAACACCAAAACAAATGTATAGAACTTTCAAAGGAACCGAAAATAAAAAATGAGTGCTTTATAGAAAAGTAATATTGATGTAAATACCATGAGCATAGTAGGTATAGGGTGAGTGGAAGAATACGTTGAAGGATGAGGACTAAGAAAAATAAATTGTTACAGGCAACAAGTCGTGGCCCTATAGGTACAGCTAACCAATTTGAATTTGGATTTCTGCCATGGGCATTGTCTGAGCAGTCTCTCTGGTGTTTATTCTTTGTTCTCTCGTATAGAGATCTGGACTCTGATGTATGGAGACTACCAGGATGCTACATTTGGAGTCTTAAAGATGCTTGGGCAAAGCACCTGAGGGTCAGGCAAGAGAATGGCCACGAAGTAGAACAAGCAGTCACTAGCATGCTAGAAACCTATATTGCTCAGGGCCTTAGCAGACTACTATAGGTAGGGGATGGATTTCTTAGTGTAGGCTGACCTTTTAAGAGAGCGAGACAAAAGGAACACATGCCTTTAATGGAGCCGAGCTAAAGGCAGTGGGATACACTGGGTTACAGGGAAAAATCTGCGCTATTTAAATATAGTAACCCGGTGGTGTGGGAGCCCACTCCCAAGACACCGGACAGTGGAGGCTAAAATAGAATGCTTTTCATTTCATGAATTTACTTGCCTGCAGAAGATGATCTTGGTAAATGAGAAGAAAATGTCAGGTTTTTGGGCCCTGCAGATACATATTGGATAACATCACTTGTCACATATCATATTAAATCACTAACTTATCTTTGCTAGCAGTCATTTACTTGTATAGAATAAAAGCAACCAGCTAGGGCAACATAATGTAGAGACCAGCACTGTGGAGTTGAAATAAAGTTACCAACGTTGGCTTCAAAATAATGATTATTGTAATTCTATTCTACCATTAGTAGTATTGTATAATTAGATGCATTGCTTGTTGCATATTTATTTTCACAGGAATTCAATAGTAGCTTTAAAAGAGTTAGAGCTTTACTTTTACTGATAAATACCTGACCATATATGAAGGAGTCAGAGTTAGTGTTTTTCTGTTAACCTCATCATCTTTGGTTTTGTTTTGTCTCATTTTACAAGTAAAACTGAATAATCTATAAATAAAGGGTCTCCGCCATTCCCCGCCCTCCCCCTGCCCTGTCTGAGAGGCTGAGTTCTGATTATTAAGATTATCTCCTATTTATTCTTATTCCTTTCTAGGTTTGGTGTATCTTTTAACTATATACAGTTTTATAAAGTGCAGTGTTTGGATAATAGAATTATCATTTTTGCTTTGTCGACTTGAAATTTCTCTTCTTCTGTAGGAAGCCGGCGCGTAGTGGATGTGATGGATGTGAACACACAAAAGGCCACAGACATGAGTATGTCACAGTTTGTCCGATACTACGAAACACCAGAAACTGAAAGGGAAAAACTATACAATGTGATCAGCCTGGAGTTCAGCCACACCAAGCTAGAAAAAGTAGTCAAGCGGCCAACTGTGGTATGGTGATTTGTTAAAGCTGGGGTGCTTACATCTCAATATAAGCTATAGGCAAATATTGGTCGTAAGAGATCCAGTAGAAAGGGAATCTGTGAACAGGACAACTTGCATAGAGGTTGTGCTTCATTGTGAGGTGGATGATAATCTGTCACCAGTCTTGGTGACGGACTCCCTTTTTAAAAGACAATGTTTGTCTCAAAATTCATACATGGATGTATATTAGTAAGTCAGAAGACTTTGCTTTCCTTAAATATTAAAAGGGTTGTCCAGCTTTAACAGAAAACTAAACAATGGTGAAAAATGAATTAAAATAATAAAAGTGGAATTACATCCAGGGTCGCTGCTCCAGTTCTCTCCGATAGGTTTTGAAGGTGCATTTCTGTGGCCAATGATAGGATGTAGTGGTCATATGTGTCTTCATTACTACAGTCAAGTATACAAAGCTTGGCTTGGGGAGACTGGAGTGGCAAGTGATACTGCTTTTAATATTCCGTTATACTTTACACAATTTCCCTCTTTTGATATAAACTGCGCAACCCTTTTTAAGAGGACCTGTCACTACTCATGACATGTCTGTTTTAGTGAATACTTGGATTCCCATCTAATAGATCTTCTAGAGCATCTTCCTTTAGAACTGTGTTGTTCCTCTTAGAAATATATGAATAAATTAACAACTAGATGTTAAGAGTTGCCGGGTGATCTACATTATTTAAGGCTAGTGGGAAAAAAAAGCTAGCAGAACCCATTGAAATCAATGGGAGGCTTTTTTTTCAGCGTGGAAAATTTCACACCAAATTCCTCACCGTTTTTCTCCGTTTGAATTGACCCTAAGACCCTTTAATGCCCCACAGAGCAGCATAAACACTGAAATTTTGCCATGGCAGAAACTCTGCTGCAAAAAAACACCATGTTTTACGGTCACATTGCAGAAAAGGGACGTGTTGAACCGACGCTGGAAGAAATCTCTGGACTTACTGTGAAAAGCGCTGTGGGAAAAACCGCAATGTGTTTCCGCCACGGTTTTTTCCACGGTGCTTTTTGGCTGCGTTTTGCTACGTGTGATCTTAGACTAAAGAGGATCTTTACTCTAGGCACCTAGCGGAAGCAACACAACTAGGAGCCAGGGTGCTGGAACCTCAGGGACCATCTGTTATTACTGTAGCTTAGGGTTGTTGGCATTTTCACGTTGCATGTATCGCTTTATAGAGTGCCTGCTAATGTTACTAAGCATTTTTTTATTATGCGGTATTTTAAGTATCACTTATGAAAAACTGGAAAACCCCTTCAAGTAGTTCTGTAAATGCAAAGATCTCTATCTGTTAACCTCTAGATCCAGGCTATGGGGTATTTAGGATGAGCATGTTGAGCAACTGTCTGTCTATTGTTCTCCTCATTGCAAGAAGTGTTTTCAGGAATAATGCCTGGCCACTGGCAGAGGTTTACTTGCATGCTCCTCCCAAATGTCCATTTTTAGCTTACTGGCAGGCACAATGCCTTAGACCTGTGGTTTTGGGAGCCATGTAATACCTCTTGGCGCTTATTAGATTGTCTTGAAGTACATCCAATAAATGACATGACTTTAGGCATTTCGAGTCTGCAATAAATGTGTATTTCTAATTTTACTTAACTTCATGTAGGTGGATGCCGTGGATTGGGTGGATAATATGTGGCCTCCGCATTTGAAAGAAAGGCAAAAAGATGCAACAAATGTGATCGCTGAAATGAAATATCCCAAAGTAAAGAAGTAAGTAGATTTGTTCTTTATCCCTTAGTTCTATTGTATTGTATCCTGTGCTGTTATGTTAGAAATAAAATAGTGCTGCTTTCACACTGGCACATGTACAGCTAAGTTGCTCCGCCACCTACTCATATGCAGCAATTGATTGCTGTTATAGCACTTGGTATACAGTGGAAGGACACAATTTTTGGCAGTAAACATTGTTTGGGGTAAAGCGCTGTACACACAGTGACGCCTCTGTTCAGGAGATCTGTTGGAATACCTTGTGCCTTGAACTCTTATTTTCCATTGGTTTCCTTCTCACCAGTAGTGATAGAAAGGACACTTAACAGCTCAGTGATATGTGAAGGACATCCCGCAGCCACATGTTGCCTTTCATGGCAGGGTCCCAACTAATATTTATCAACAGGCTGAGTCTTGCCCACACACAGCAAGGGATTCCCAGGAATGTGTCTGCCCGATTGCAAGGCTTCCTTGGCCTGATTGTCAGATTTATTGCCAAGTTTGGCCATCTACGAATATGCAGGACCTACCAGCCTAGGTGTAATATCTGTGGATGAATATGGAACATGTATCTTCTATGTCCAACCACGTGTCATCTTGTACCCCGTGCTAGAGGCCGGCCAACAGTTTTACCCAATAAACTTATCCTTTCACTCTATTATTGTAATGGCTTGCACATATCATTGTTTCATTCACACAAAGTTTCATTCGATTCCAAAAACTCTTTCCGGGGGAATTTGTATTTAATTTTTTATTAGGAGTGTGTGTGTGTCTACACACACACACACACATGAACAATATGCTTTTAATTTTTATTTTTTTTTTAAATTGTGAACGAGGGAATGTTTTCTGTCTGTAGTATACAAAGTCTCTGAAGAGTGAAGATGGACAGACCTAGATGCTTGTGCACATCTAACACTGTCTTTCTGACAGCAGTGCGTATCATTTCATCAACCCCAGTTCTAAATGTGGTTGCTAGGCAGCCGGTGTCGATGTACTAGAGGTGTCTCTGATTTGCGCCAGCCTCTTGTTTGCAGAGACCATGCACACTGTCTGCATTTTGCTGACATCTTTCAGCTCTGTGTGTATGGGGAGGAGGGGGGCGAAGCCACAGCTAAGTGGATTCTTTCCAAGGCATTTGTGACCAATCGTTCTTTCTGCTGCAGAGAGGTAATGGAGGCTCCAGAGGGCTAATCCCTACTGTGTTCATTTAGCGGTTTGTGTGTGGTGGAGGGGTCTAAGGATTCCACTGTTCTTGGTTTCTAGATAATTAAGAATGATGGATGAAGCCATAGACTTAATCTTTTCAGCTTTGCATGAGAAATAAAGAATTTATTTCTAGCTGCCTTTTTATTTGGAAACATTCAGTAGTAATGAGTTTTCTTTCCTGTCACACAGTAAATGATTTTCCACTGATTAGTAGAGAATTGTTTCATTTTAGTGTTTCAGCTCAGGTAGGACGTGCTTTGGAATTCTCCGATATTGAAATTAAATGTAGTTGCTCCCCTTTTATTGTGTCCGATTTTATGACTGTGTAATTGCTCTAGGGCATATAAACACCCCCATGGGTGTCTTGTCTGCAACACTGTTATACCATTAAACATAGCAATTGTATTTTTTCTCTCTGCATTGGATAAACAGTGTCAGTAATTTTACTATGATGTCATGTGATTTACTTGTAGTTTTACAGTGTACTGCAAGAAGCTACCAGGCACTGCTTTGTACAGTGGAATTATATCACACCGGAGGGGTATAAGATGTACTGAATTTGTCACACAGGCAAATATTTTTATTACAGATTAAAATTGTCATATTTTAAAGGTAATTTTTCATTGTAGACATTTATGGCAAATGGGGGCAAAATATGCCCGAAATGTCTTGTCCTTCAAAAGTGTGATCTGATCCCAAGGACTATTGACGCCATATGCGTATTCTCTATTAGACTTTATGCACACAGCGGCATTATACAGCACCTGTAGACCTTTTTGGTACTTTACTATTTTTCGATATTCTTCTTGTATCTGTGAGATTACGTATAAATCCAACAGAAGAAAAAAAAACTGTGCCATAGTTGTCAGCTGCCATGTTATAGATTTCATAGGAGAGATTTATGAGGCTAAATGTGCCACAATTCAGGCTTAATTTATGTCAGAAAAGCGGCTTTCATGCATTATACCCCATTTATTATTTGTTTTAGTCTCATGAAGAATTTAACCTCCTACAAATATCACATTTCCGTGTAGGGATATTGGCAGGCATTAAATACTTTAATTCCCTAATAAAAGGGGCTCTTTCTGGCTATAATTTATTGGGTATCACGATGGATCGGTGGTTAGCACTGAAGTCCTGGGTTCAAATCCTGCCAAGGACAACATATGCAAGGAGCTTGTATGTTCTCCCATGTTTGCATCTTCTGGGTATTCCCACAATCCAAAGACAATACTGATAGGGAATGTAGATTATGAGCCCTGTCAGTCAGTGACTGACTAGATCTATAAAGCAGTGTGGAATATGATGGCGCTATACAAGTAAGCTAAATAAATAAGGCTGGAAGTGCAATAGGGGAGTCTCTAGCTCACAAGTAGTAAATCCTTCCAGTGCCTAATCCCTTCTATGTGCCACCCTTTTAATCCAGGTTTGGACCCTTTTTTTGTATCGCTTCTGTCATATTTTAGACTACTTTTGGGAGATTAGTGATACGGGGTTACATCAAAGGTATGTTTGGAATGTCTAACAGCCCTATATGGTAATGTGATTTTTGCAGAGAGTGATTTCTTGATGGCTCTTTCCTTTTTTAAGATGCACAACTCTGCCCCAGTGTCCTTAACATATCAAACAGTGGTTTCACCCTGTACATGTGTTGCTATTACTGATATCGCTCTGGCCTTGTCTTTGGTGAAAGACAAACTTTCATAATGGGGTTGTATTAGGGAAAAACTGGGTATTGTTTTTTAGAGTTCATTGTGCGGGCACAATTACATAGTTTTAACACCACTACAAAGTCCAAAAGTTTGAATGCTACAGCATTCAATAAATGGCAAAAATATTAAGTGTTCAGTTTGACATTTTCAGACGTAGAGGTACATAATGTGTTTGTTTTTACTTCATTTTTATGTGTCCCAGGCAAAGAGGTGGTGATGGGGTGATTTTGAATATTGGGTGTTTTTGTTTTTATTTATTTATTAATTTTTCCTTTAACATTAACTGATTGCCGCACCTGGATTTCGTTTCAGGGACCAGTGATCCACCCCAAAATGGCACCTTGGCCAGTATCATGCCACATAGTATTATGCCCCATAGTGGCTTCTGCACAGAGTATTATGCCCCATAGTGGCCCTTGCACACAGTATTATGCCCCATTGTGGACCACCTATGTACAATTATTATACTCTGGGGTCTTTTCAGACCCCAGAGTATAATAATCGGAGACCCAGAGAAGGATACAAACATAAAAATCACTGTTACTTACCTCTCCTGGGCTCCAGCGCAGTCGCTGCTGATGTCAGCCATCTTCAATGATGGAAGAGACATAACTTGAGCCGGGCTTGCTTTGCAATGCGTAAGGACGCACACCTGACCCATGTGACGTCTGGGATGTCACCAAGTAGGCCCAAAACCTTCCTGAGCCAGGAGAGGTAAGTAACTGTGTTGTTTAGAGATGAGCGAACACTATTCGGAACGGCCGTTCCGAATAGCACGCTCCCATAGAAATGAATGGAAGGGGGCCACACGGTGGCTCAGTGGTTAGCACTGCAGCCTTGCAGCGCTGGAGTCCTGGTGTTCAAATCCCGCCAAGGGCAAAAAAACATCTGCAAGGAGTTTGTATGTTCTCCCCGTGTTTGCATGGATTTCCATCCCATATTCCAAAAAAGACATACTGATAGAGCTCACAATGTACATTTTTCCCTATGTGGGGCTCACAACCTACATTTAAAAAAAAAAAATAAAAAAAAAATGAATGGACGTACCAAAGTCTGCCTGCCGGCCGCTTCCATTCATTTCTGTGGGAGCGTGCTATTTGGAACAGCTGTTCCGAATAGTGTTCGCTCATCTCTAGTGTTGTTTATGTTCCCTCACCTCTCCTAGCCCTCTGATCATTATACTCGGGGGTTCTGAAAAGACCCTCGGGTATAATGATAGCTGTGTTTGTGGGGTTCTTTATACCTCCCTTAAGTGCACAAGAGCAGGATTTTTGGCGATGGGGAGCTTGATCCAGGCTACGTACCATATACAAGCAAATGTGATATATAGCTAGTATAGCTTAACCAGTGATCCAATATAAATCAAATAAGTCGCAATAGCACAGGATCAAATATATTTAAAACTTAACATTTACTAATATTCCTTAAAATATTTACATATAAGCACAAATAGTAAGTGCCTCGTGCTCAGAACCAGTGCTCAAATATAAAAAGAACAGTCTTATCACAGCCGGACAAAATGGAGCTGGGAATCATAATGCATTATCATAAACATCTAAGGTTCAAGGGGTAGGGGATACATCCCTATCATCCTATACATAGCTCCTGTCCTGACAACATGAAAGATTTGCTCTTCAGGTGATAGCTGGCTAGCATTCTGGATAAAGCTTTAATAGGGTTTGCTGAATAATAAAGTAATATACAATAAATCTTCCTCCATGTTCTAGAGCTTATTAGCTTTGTCTTTTAGGCTTCTGGGAAATTCCAAAATTCACCTCTCTGCTTTGTAATAGTATCTTAACTTGAGAGAGATGCCTTTTAGGGTGCTAGGAAAGATGGATAACATACCAAATAGTGTTAGGACTGCTGAAGCAAAATCTGCGTACATAAACCCTACTGTGTGCTTCCAAGTTGTCTAATCTCTAAGTGGATTTTTCTTTACTAATGACCTATAGACAGGTTAAATCCATAAAAAGATAGAAATGGGTGGGCACTCACCATTCATATTCCAAAGGACGACATTCGTCTTCTCTTTTCTTTAAAATATATCCTTTATTAGGTACAAACATAAATGAAATCCAAAGGGAGGGAGTGATAGCACTATTGGCAAAAAGAGGCAACAGCCGTTTCGCGTTCAGTCACGCTTCTTCAAGCCTAAAATGCAATATCACGGACTCCAGGCAACAGGTCTTAAATACAAAACCATAATTACACTTGATCAGAAACAACATGTGTCAGCCTGGAAAGACAACCAATCAGATCTATACTATAAGGTCACTTCAAGGGATAGCCAATCAAATTTACAACAGTATATAACATGCCCCTTTCACTTTCCACTTTCTCCCATGGTAGGGTTTAGGTAACGGACATTGTCCAATCGGGTCATTCCCTTTTGGCTCCACCCTTCGTTGGACCTGAATGGAAACCGTTGTGTACTAAGGCCAACCAATCAACGTTTCGCCACTATTCCCAAGCTCCGCCCATCATTCTGCCTCTATACTGAGGCTGTCAATCTCAAAATGGGAACGCCTATCCAGTGAACTACCAATGAGCGTAATGCCGACATCCATAGGGATTCTTTAAAACAGAACGGCGGACCACGTGACTTGATACAACCAATCCTAAAGATGCCGACCAGCATGCGCAGAATCCAGCGAAGTAGCGGACCTGAAGGGAAACAGTGAAAAATACTCGCTATCAACACGTGACCCATCGCAGCCAATCATAAGAACGCCGACCCAATACCAAGCTTAAAGGTAGGCAGCAAGAAATATCTGCTGCAGACACGTGACTGGCGACAGCCAGTCCTAGGAGCGCCGACCATTTTACATTAAATCAATTATCACGCTAAAAGGTTCGGCCCGTCTTATTAAACATGTGCATGAAAAGCATAGCGGCAATGCTGATTGCCTTAGGTTTGCTGGTATTGAACAAGAAAAATACCTGTCCGAGGTGGTGATAGAAAGAGACTTTAACTTCAGCGAGAAGCAAGATGGATCTTGAGGACCAATACTATGGGGCCTTTGGGGTTAAATGAGAAGACAGACATGAGTGTCTTCCTTTAACATAGTGGCTCTTAGTCTGTTTGAGCTTCTCCTCTTTTTGCATTTATGTATATTCTGTATTAACGTTCTTGTTCCTGTCAGCTTGGAAAGATGAGCCTATACTAGGTCTATGTGGATTGAATGTTATCCACTTTTTATTTGAAGGTCATAACCCATTTTCGGGCTTAGCTTTCCCCTATTGTTTGTCTGCCTCCATTAGATTTAATGTAAAATTGTCGGCGCTCCTAGGACTGGCTGTCGCCAGTCACGTGTCTGCAGCAGATATTTCTTGCTGCCTACCTTTAAGCTTGGTATTGGGTCGGCGTTCTTATGATTGGCTGCGATGGGTCACGTGTTGATAGCGAGTATTTTTCACTGTTTCCCTTCAGGTCCGCTACTTCTCTGGATTCTGCGCATGCTGGTCGGCATCTTTAGGATTGGTTGTATCAAGTCACGTGGTCCGCCGTTCTGTTTTAAAGAATCCCTATGGATGTCGGCATTACTCATTGGTAATTCACTGGATAGGCGTTCCCATTTTGAGATTGACAGCCTCAGTATAGAGGCGGAATGATAGGCGGAGCTTGGGAATAGTGGCGAAACGTTGATTGGTTGGCCTTAGTGTACAACGGTTTCCATTCAGGTCCGACGAAGGGTGGAGCCAAAAGGGAATGACCCGATTGGACAATGTCCGTTACCTAAACCCTACCATGGGAGAAAGTGGAAAGTGAAAGGGGCATGTTATATACTGTTGTAAATTTGATTTGCTATCCCTTGAAGTGACCTTATAGTATAGATCTGATTGGTTGTCTTTCCAGGCTGACACATGTTGTTTCTGATCAAGTGTAATTATGGTTTTGTATTTAAGACCTGTTGTCTGGAGTCTGTGGTATTGCATTTTAGGCTTGAAGAAGCGTGACTGTGAACGCGAAACGGCTGTTGCCTCTTTTTGCCAATAGTGCTATCACTCCCTCCCTTTGGATTTCATTTATGTTTGTACCTAATAAAGAATATATTTTAAAGAAAAGAGAAGACGAATGTCGTCCTTTGGAATATGAATGGTGAGTGCCCACCCATTTCTATCTTTTTATGGATTTAATTGCCGCAAAAGCTTTTTTCTGGGTAGTTGTGCACCTCCATCGTTCCCTTTGGCTCTTTGAATATTTATCCATATTCCGAGGATACTGACTGATGGTCAATATATGTTCCTACTATATGTTTCATTGGGGAAGTACAAGCTGTGCCGTCTGCTGTTTTTCTTGTTTTCTATAGACAGGTTAGTTCATGAGTATGTGATCTGTGGGAGTACAACACTTCCCCATTGGTAAGTGTTCTTACTGATGCACCAAATATGTCCCTTGGAATACTGTATATGTTGAAACAATATTTACTTTAAAAACACAAACTTTTATACAAATTGCATAGACTCGCATACATGGATTGCACTCACTATACAATTACATACACATGCAATTATACACACTTTAAAATTATACACAAATACCTATTATACAAATGTATACGATTACACATACACACACAGTGGTACACACCCTCTCATATATACATATTCCATGTGCAGTTTTACATAGTCTACCATTAATTTACATTTTTTTAAGGGGCAGTCACAATTTTTTTTTCCTTGAAGTAGAATAATTTTTAAGTTTTGATTTCTTGATGTAGCTGTTACGCACTTGCTATGCTAAAGGTGGCAGCAGACGTTTGATAAAAGTAGGTTGACTGTTGAACAACTATTGAAAGCATGATTCTCTGGGGAACTATTGTTTCACAAACTGTCATACACATTTTGCTTCATATGGGCTGTTACAGCCTTTCAGACTGGAAATAAGTTTTCAGTCATACTGGGAAATGGACAAACTATCTTTCTAGGAATGCTCTCAGAACATTCTTTCAAAGAAAGATCATTTGTGGATGATTCTTTTGTCCAAAAGACTATGGCAGGAAAATTTGAAACCTGGGCAACCTCTTTTCAGGCAACGATGGTGTGTCAACAACTGACTAAAGCACTTGTATGTTACTTTTCACCTTATAAGCGTTTATTTTACCATCACCACCACACATATCAGTTTTTCCAAAAATAATCCCTAGCTTTTTAAGTAGACTTGAAATGTAAGCCCTACTCCAAAAATAAGCCCTAACTAGTTTAACTCCTTCCTCGACAATTGTTGTGCAATTACAGCAGATGCTGTAATTGGGTCCTTAAAGAGGACCTTTCACCATATCCGGGCACATGCAGTGTTATATACTGCCAGAAAGCTGACAGTGCACTGAATTCAGCGCACTGTCGGCTTTCCCGATCTGTGCCCGGTGTAAAGCGCTATCGGTCCCGGTACCGTAGCGCTTTACAGTCAGAAGGGCGTTTCTGACCATTAGCCAGAGACGTCCTTCTGCCTCGCGGCGCCTATCGCGCTGTACTGTGGAGCCGGGAGGAACGCCCCCTCCCTCTCCTGATAATGCTAGTCTACGGACAAGCTGTGTGAGCAGAGGGAGGGGGCGTTCCTCCCGGCTCCACAGCACAGCGCGATAGGCGCCGCGAGGCAGAAGGACGTCTCTGGCTAATGGTCAGAAACGCCCTTCTGACCATAGAAGAGCTACGGTACCGGGCCGTAAGCTCTTCACACTGGGCACAGATCGGGAAAGCAGACAGTGCGCTGAATTCAGCGCACTGTCAGCTTTCTGGCAGTATATAGAACTGCCTGTGCCCGGATATGGTGAAAGGTCCTCTTTAAAGATGGCAGCCGCTCTGCTGCTGAGTGGCTACCATAGCTACTGGGTCTGGAGACTGTACTGGGTCTCCGGAGACCCGGAGTTAATGCCCACGATCAGTGTCTACTCTGATTGCGGGCATTGTTGAGCATGACCCACCACCCCCCTTCCCACCAAAGTAGCACAACCTCCATATCTGCTGTACCCAGTCTCTGCTGTACATTACAGCAGAGACCCGAGTTAATGCCCATGATCAGAGTCCACTCTGATCGCAGGCATTGTTGAGTGTGCCCGTACGTAATGTTGTATTGCAGTCTATGGGATGATTGCAGAGATCCAATGCCAGGACCACTGCTGTTTTGAAGAGGTTGTAGCTTTGGGGTAGGTGCTGTGGCCTCTTTGAAATAAAGAAAGCACAGTGTTGTACTCCTTTCAAACGCGTAATGTGTGAGTTTCCTGGGTGTCTGACTCCCAAAAATCTTCAGTTGTTCACCTAGACCTATCTTAAATTATACCTTCAGTTATAAACGACATTGTATAAATGAATAGTGCAGTTGAATATGTGAAACTTTATATTTTATCACGTTAAAGAAGTATGTTTTCTTCTCCACTTTTCAGGCTGATTTGCTTTCTACGTTTTAGTATATGAAGTGAGGAGGGTGAGGAAGAGGCTGCTAGAAAACACACTCGAATAATTGCTGTGGCTACGCTCTGCTTCTCTGTGCTCTTTTAAAAAATTGTATATAAGTGGCTACCAGTGCACAGAATGAGGCAATAAATCAATTAACCGGCTGGTACCAGCCTCCTCCCCTTTCCATAGAGTTCTGTGTGTGAGGCTGGATTCAGAGGTGGAATCTTGTGTAAACCTTCTGATGTGAATATGAGCAGCAGGAGAACAGTTTAATAAGTGCTGAAGGAAACAGATCTCCTTTTAATAAGATATATTGCATTAGTAGATTCTTATATGAAATGAAAAGTTGTTTATAACTGGATGTACAATTTAAGGATAAGTCAATTGATAAAGCCAGGAAAACTCCTTTTTAACTTTTCTCTGCAAATTTTAAATATGCCTAGGTGTATAAATTTAAGCTAAAATGTTGTTAGAGACATAGTCTAACTTTAATATTAAGCATAGCTATACATGTAAACCCATCCATTTGTTTTATTAACCGCAATGTAGTCAGTGCCAGATGTGATATTCTCCTTACGAGATCAGAAACAACTGTACATGTAAAGTGACATTTTAATTGTATTTATTTAAAAAAATTGCTTATTGTCTTGTTTAGCTTTAATGGGACGTATTTTGCAGGTATTGTTTGATGAGCGTCAAGGGCTGTTTCACAGACTTTCATATTGATTTTGGAGGGACATCTGTTTGGTACCATGTTTTACACGGAGGAAAGGCAAGTCTACAATACTTCTTGTAAATTGTTGTTTTGTTTGTATTTAAATTAAAGCGGTTGTCCAGGATATATAGTTTTTCGCAAGGAGGTGGGAAAGGTGAAAACAAAAAAACCCCACCATACTCTTCTTGACCCAATGCTCCAGTGTCTCCCACCGTGGTCCAGTTCTGCTGTTTTGTTCCAGCAGAAGATCTCGCCTCACGTGACTGCTGAGGCCAATCCGTGACCTAAGGAAAGGATGGGTGATGTCCTGGTTCCTTTCCTTAGGCCGCTGGGAAAGTGCTGTAGAGCGAAGACCAAAATTCAGACAAACTAAGGCACCACCAAAACCCTTTTTACCCCTCATTTGATAGAATCACTTCCAGGTACTGTGATTAGGTTTATAACAAATTTACTCCTAGCTGATGCTCGTGAATAACTTATCAGTGTTATATCCCCAAGTATTTTGTTGTTTTAATAAAGTATTACTTAAAGGGTCATTTCCATCTCTGAGATTTATGGCAGAATAACAGGATTTGCCATAAATATCTGATAGATGCAGGTTGCACCTCTGGCACTTACACAATTCTCAAATAAAGCCTTCCAACCCCAGTTTAACAGCTATTGTTAATAGAGAGATTTGTCACATGTGACATAAATGTTAATAGAGCATTGGCTGTGCCTCATATGTCTGTGACGACATTATTCCTTTATGTTACACATGGGCATTTAAAGTCCAGAAAATATTGTCTGCTTATCATCTGTTTTTCCAAAACCTCACTGTCTGGAGACCCAGACTCTCAGTATCATGGTTATGTATAATGCTGTAGCTCACCGTTGTACTGGCTGTGACTAGCAGCATCACAGATAACCGTAATACTTAGTCAGTCCAAGTCTCTGGAAACTGTGCAATTCAGGATATAGGGCAAACGTACAAACCTTATATTTTGGACTGGAGCTATATCCATGTACAGGAACTAAGAGTCTGCCACCCTTATCATATGCCCTAATAGTACTCTCTGCTGGCACCTTTTTTGGTCATGTTGCACACAACCAGGATGTGTATGGGGCACTTCTAAGTCCCTTTTTGATTATAAATGATTTATAGGGGAGCTTATTTGTTTGTACTTTTCACAACCTCCGTCGGCCTCTGTAACCTGCCCTTTGTCTCTCCTTTGAGTGTCCTTCTTATTCTCACAACATATAATGGCTGTGTAGTTTATAAAATGCCCATAGTTCCATATATACACATAGTAATCCTCCCTTGAACAGGGACTCTTTCCCTGAGCCATGTATATGTACAAGTCTACTGTGCCTATTGGAAAATCTGGCCTTGTCTATGGATCATGACCTCTGCTTACTTTACCTCACAACCTCGTCCTCTCCACCGTTTCCACTATTTGGTCTGTCGCTTTTTTCAAAAATATTATCTTTAGTTTCTGTGACCAAAACATTTTAATTTATTTTATTAATTTTTTATTTAAGTAATTGAATGGGAAATGATTGATATTCTATATGGAACATTTATAGCAACTTATTATAAAGGATATTTCACTTAAGAATATAAACTCCCCTCTTATTTCACACACCGTATTCTGAAGACTAGCCAAAGGCTGTCTCGCTCTGTATTGTAATCATGTCTTCAGTACCGGACAACAGACCCACTGTGAGCTATTGACTCAAGGAGACATAGGCTCACCGTGCTATAGTTATCTATGTCTCCAGAAACTGTTCAATTCGGGAAATATGGCTGATAGCTGGACCATGTATTTTTCTGGTGCAAAAAAAAACATGGGCAGCTGGCCTAAGAGGAATCTTAATCCCCTTTGCCACATTTATAAGATGTCCATATCATAAAAGGATATATGTGGCTACATTAAACTTAATTACAAATTTTGCACTCAAAAAGCTTCACTTCATATATTTTGAGCCCTGGGTATGACAAGGCAAAGTAAAAATGAATGTATCTAGGTGTCTAGAAGTCAATCATTTCATATATTCTCCTTTAACAGTGTTTCGAAAAATTGTCAGTGTTGTACAGGCACAGTTTAGAATCTGCATTACAGCTCACATACCTAGACATCCCACAGTTCCACTAAAGCTGAGAGGATCCCATGTTTATCGAAGTCTAATTTAGTAGACCCCCAGCGGGTCAGAGTATGGTAGCTGTAAAATGGATGCTAAAATCTTTCCCATGGCAATTTTGCAAGGATTTTATATACGGTAACTATTTTACTGTGTTTGGGTTTTAAACAAAAAAAAACAAAAAAAACATAGGAGCTAAATGCATTAGAAGTAGCCCATCTAAATCCATTTGTATGTAATTGGTTGAACTGTAGTATATTGGGTAGCTAATGCAGGCTGAATTCACAAATGAATATACTTCTCTATCTGAAGCTTTTATTTTATGTCCTATATTCTTCAAAGCAGTTTGCTTTAGGATAATAGCTTACCAATATAAGATTGGTAGGAACTAACAAGCCACTAATTTTCGGCTGTTATTGCGACGAAATCTGGCCTAACATTGAGGGACATGCAGTGACCTTTACAGCAGCTCCCCTTCCTTTCAGTTGACTTTCAGTTGATCATGGGGGTGCCATGTTAGACTGATTTGATATTCATGACCTATCCTAAAGAAATGAGCTTGTTGGACATCCCATTGCAGGTTTGACAGTCAGTACTCTTTTGGTGAGGCATTTTGGATATAGGTGTTGAAATTTGTTCCCACTAATGTAAATGGCAATTATGAGGGCACCGATGCTGGATGAAACTTTGCTTACAATTGCATTACAATTCATCCCAAGGCTGTTGCTGTGGTTAGGGCTCATTGCAGGCTACTCTGTTTTTTCCACAAGAAATTCAACAATGTTTTCATGATAGACCTGCTTTGTGCTCAAAGTACGACTTGGCATGGCAAATATTATCAGGATAGCTGTTCGTATGGAGTTTACATTTGAATAAATTATTACAATAGGTTATGGGATGCTATATGAAGATGTTTTAATATGGTTTTAGAAAAGCACCAATAAAGATATGTATATTTTTCTATATGTGGGTGACGCGTCTTGCATTTTTATTATGCATGGTTATATGTATATTTGTATAGGCAATGCTACCTCCTATGCTAAACCTGCTACCTCTTGTCAACCCCACCCCCCTCCCCACCTCATAGATTGTAAGCGCTTGCAAGCAGGGAACTCGATCCCATTGTGTGAATTGACTTCTTACTCTGTTATGTCTCATGCTGGCTGTACTTTAAGCCTACGATTTGTAAAGTGCTGCGGAATATGTTATAATTATTATTGTTTTTATTACATTTTCTATGCTAAAAGCTAGATGATTCCCTTAGCATAGATCACTTTGTGTGGTGCCCACCATGCTTTCTATTGATATAATTTTTATACTATTGAGCTGAACTGAAGCTGTATATGGCCGCATAGAGGCAAAGTGAAGATAGAAGTAGTAAACCATATATGATGGTCAGTAAAATGTCTTATTCTGTAGTCCATTCACTCCAGGCTTACGCTAGGTTCATACTAGCATTGGGGTTTCCATTCTTCGGAACCCAAAAAATGGAAATATAATCTATTTAAGACTAAGGTCCCACAGTAAAAAAAGTGCTGTGGGAAAAAAACATGGCAGCAACACATTGTGGTTTTTCCTGTACCGCTTTTTAAAAAAGTTTGCAGAGGTTTTGTATTTTCTGCTTCAATTATACCTATAGGGAAACCACCGCCAATTTTCATAGGTATAATTGACACGCTGCGACTTCCAAAACCGCAACGGTGTATTTTTCCGCAAAGTGAGGATGGGATTCGCCATCCACTTTGCTGTGACTGTAAAATGCAGCATTTTTTTTTTTTTTTCAATGGTGTCTCTGCTGTGATCAAACCACAATGTTTACGCCTTGTGTGACCCCGGCCTAAAAAGTGTTTACTTATGGAAACCTGCTGCCCTCATAGACGATAATGGGGTATGTTGGGTTTTCGCCTGAAAAATGTGTAGAGAAAAGTCCAAACACTGGTGTGACTGAAGCTTTAGTGATTCTGTACTAGGTTACATTTTACTTCGCTTACACATTTCCACTTCTTCTATCCATGTCTGAGCGTTTGGTGTAAGGCACTAAAAGACCTGTAAAGTAAAGAGGGACTTCTGGTTGCTGTGTGAATCAGGGAAGGCTGCCAGTCTCATAACCTGCCAGGGAAAACTTTGAACAGCCATATGAGAGCATGTGTGAGTTTCTTCACACTCTCTATGCCCAGCACAAATGGTCCACAGAATAATATGTTTTACTAGAGTGTAACTTTATATAGGTAAAGTCATGTATAGGAAGAGGCACACGTTATAATAAAACTGTTGGCGGTCATTTTATAGCGTCTACTATTGACCTATACATATATTGCTGTATACATGTTATAGACATTGTCATCCCACAAAAGATATAGAGTGAAGAAGGAAACAAATCAACTTTCCCTAGTGTCCTAGAACAGTGGTCCACACCCTTTTTTCCACCAGGGATCAGTTTCAGCAAGACAATTTTTCTATGGCCCGGTGGGGGTGGGAAGGGGTGTGGTTGGGGGCAGGGTTAAGCATGGGGGTGTAGATTAGAATTGTACATATGAAAACACAAGAGAAACTGCAAACTGACGGACACTGCAGGTTATGAAGATGGCTACTGATGACAGACACTGTTATGAAGATGGCTACTGATGACGGATATCCCTCCTAATGCTGCTATTAACTTCACTACAGCCTCACTACAGCTACATTACACGTCACAGGGGCAAGTGACTTGTAATGTAGTTGCCCAAAGTTTGGTAGGCAAGTGCGTAGTGGAGCCAAGACCCGCTGCATGTCCTACATAGTACTAGAATCCCGGACATACAGCAGGTTCCGGCTCAACCCCACACTTTGCTCACCTTATCCCGATGAGCAACAACCAAGCGTCAGTGTTGTGGAGATGGCTGGTGGGTCCTGGCTCAACCCTGGGCACTCGCCAGGTCCACAGCAGCTGCTGACTCCTCGCTGCCAGTACGCGGACCGGTGCAACATGGTCCGCAGACCGGCGGTTGGGGACCTCTGTCCGAGAGCAAAGATTGCCAGATACTGTTTTGTATATACTGTTAATGTTAATCTTTCTTTATATAGCACCAACATACTACACTGCACTTTACAAATGCAGAAGTAACAAGCAAGTAAAAACAAGTATTAAATAAAAATATAAAAAATTAACAATTTGATTTAAAAAAAAAAAAAAAAAAAAAAAAAAAAAAAACTTGTACAAGAAATCTAGTGACAGCCCCTGACTGGACAGCACCTGCGCTCCCCAGCTGTTGGCACCTGCATAAGCCTTTAAGTACTGGTGGCTGCAGGGATGTCATAGTATTACTGGAATTGGGTTCTGTTGTCAAAGCCACCTGCATGTTAACCTACGGGTGAAGCCATATGAAATGAGCACCTCTTGAAAGTGGTTTTGGGACACACTTGTCTTTTTAGTTCTTTTATTTTTATTTTATAAAAGCATCAGTAGCCATATAAGGCTAAAGCCCCTCGTTGCAAAAACGCACCTTTTTATTTGTTGCAGATTTTGCTGCGGTTTTTTGAGCCAAAGCCAAGAGTAGATTGAGCAGAGGGTAGAAGTATAAGATCTTCCTATATATTTTCCATTCCTTTTGTAGCCATTCTTGGCTTTGTATATCACTGTGTGAGCAATTAAAATGTAAGTTTTATTACTGCATTTAAAAATAGACCTATTAGTGAATAGTGAGTCCAAATCAAGTCTATGTGTAGAGGAGACCCACTGAGATCGGTGTGGGGGATGGTCAATGTAGTACGATCTCTGAAATCGTCTCCAATCCTTACACAGGACAAAGATATAAATGTATATGTAGATACTTCATGATAAAGGTGTGGACTAAAACGAACACCTCTTCAAAATACCGTGTGAAAAAGGCAATCCAGTATACCTTAATTTATTTTATCTTCAGAGAGATAACTAGTCTGAAGTAATAAGTATATACTGTGGCCACAATAAGTGTCAATGGGGTCCACACCAAGAGCATGCTGTAAATAGATCCCAATAAACGGATAAACACAGCTAAAACATGCTGCACTGCCAAGTTAGATAACCAATATCAAAATGTTGGTAGAAAAACCCCTGGGACAATAATTAGTGCTAGGGTCTCTAACCAACGTGTAGCAGGTAAGTATAAGCCTAATATACCAGGGGATCACTGGTACTAGCAAACGCTGGATACATGTAAAGTGTACTAAGGTAAGTATAACAGTAATCCTCTACGTGTTACCAACTACCAACATTTTGATATTGGTTATCTAACTTGGCAGTGCAGCATGTTTTAGCTGTGTTTATCCGTTTATTTGGATCTATTTACAACATGCTCTTGGTGTGGACCCCATTGACAATTATTGTGGCCACAGTACATACTTATTACTTTGAAGAGGTGTTAGTTTTAGTCCACACCTTTATCATGAAGTATCTACATATACATTTATATCTTTGTCCTGTGTAAGGATTGGAGAATATTTCAGGGATTGTACTACATTGACCATCCCCCACACTGATCTCAGTGGGTCTCCTCTACATATAGACTTGATTTGGACTCACTATTCACTAATACGTCTATTTTTAAATGCAGTATCTAATAAAAGTTACGTTTTAATTGCTCACACAGTGATACAGGTTTTGTCCAGTAGCAATTGCCCTTCAGTGAATTCATTCTTGGCTTTGGGTCAAAAAACCGCGACAAAATCTGCAACAAAAAAAAGCTGCGTTTCTGCAATGTGCGGCTTTAGCCTAAAAGTAGAAAAAGTGCATTAGTAGCTACACCATACTGTCACCAGGTATGTATATGGATGAGGATATTGAATTAAGCCATTTAGTGTGGTCCTAAAGGGATCCTATCATTTAAACGCAATTTTTTTTCTGCCTATCACTTAGGAATAGCCTTAAGAAAGGCTATTCGTCTCCTACCTTTATATGTCTTCTCCGGGCCGCCGTTCGGTTAAAATCCCGTTTTTTGCCGGTATGCAAAAGAGTTCTCTCACAGCACTGGCAATGGGCCCCAGCGCTCAAACAGCACTGGGGGTGTCCCCAATGCTGCGAGAGAACTATCCAGCGCCGCCTCCATCTTCTTCAGGAACGGGGTCTTGACGCGTCTTCTTCTGGGGTTGGCTTCAAACTTCTAGGCCTCGGGCAAAGCCGACTGCGCATGCCCGCCGGCCACAAGAAAATGGCCGCTTGCAATACTCAAAAAGCCGCCTCCCATTGAATTCAATGGGTTCCTTTTTTTCAGTGAGTGGTTTGTTTCTGCTCACGGAAAAAAGAAGCGAGATGCCCTTTCTTCAGGTGGATTCCGCAGCGAGAACACTCACTCCCAAATAGGCCAATTAATTTGGGCCTAATGCAGAGCAGAATGCCACGATTGGATGCCGGTGCACTGCACCAGCATCCAGTCGTGGCTAGCTGTTTTTTGGACCGGATTCTGAGGTGGCCACCGCCTCACAATCTGGTCCGAACCCCCCCCCCCCCCTCCCTCCCCCAGTGTGAACCAGGCATTATAATGCTCATTGCAGCAGAGGAAAGACTGTCCGGTTGTTTTCATCAGGTCATTTCTTTTTCTGTAGTCCCTATGGTTCGCGAGCAATAGTTTCTGTATTCAATGTTCTAATTGGGATCTGTGCCTGTCTGCTCTCACCTGAGTCCACCCATCTGAGCACTGATTTGATCAGGAATGGTGGAGGTTAGAGAAGAAAATTCCAAGGTTAGACTTGGTGAAGGGGGAGAAATGCCCTCCATAAGGCAGACCTATTTTTACTTTTATTTTTTTTATTTAAGTCTGTTACATTTTCTCAATTTATAATAACTTTGGTCATGCTTTTTAGTCATCAATATTTTTTATTTTTTTTTAATGGTATACCATGTCTAATCTCTGCCATAGGTATTTTGGTTGATTCCTCCCACGGTGTATAATCTGCAGCTTTATGAGGAATGGCTTTTATCAGGGAAGCAAACGGACATTTTCTTGGGAGACCGATCACAGGGTTGTCAAAGGATTGAACTCAAACAAGGACATACCTTCTTTATTCCATCAGGTAACAGTCTACCCAAAGTAATTCCTGTGGTCGCCAATTGGGAAATGTAAGCACCACACTTTTACCTAGTTGCCAGAAAGTAGATTCATGATAGTGATGTAAACCGTAATAAGTCAATTCACACAATGGGATTGAGTTCCCTGCCGCCCAGTCATTTAAATAGATGTATGAAAAATGCAAGGGCGCCAGAAGGTCTCTATAGCAGTAAGTAGCTCCTGGTGTGGAATGGTCGACCATACAACATATAAGGCCAGGCCAAGTCTGCCTGAGTGAGATCTGCTCCTCTGCGGGCCTGTTCACACGGGCACAGACTGGGTGGATTATGGCGCGGAATCCACGTCATAATCCACCCCCTCACAATGGTGGTCTATGGAGACCGCTAGCGTTTGTTTTTCCGGTAGCGTTTTTTTGCCGCTAGTGGAAAAAAAGAAGTTACATGACCTTTCTTGAGGCCGATTCCACCTCAGGAAGTCAATAGCCAAAAAAGCAACGTGTTTTTTTAAGGCCCATTCACTGTCCAGGAGGGAAAAACCACCTGACTCCAAAAAACGCCTCAAGGTCCAAATTAGGAGGCGTTTATTTTCCGGACCAAATTACGCCACATGGTATTCACATGTGAACTAAGCCTACATTGTGCTGTGTGAACACTGTTTTGAGACACATACTACACTCTCCATCCTCCTCTCTTTCTCCTACACTGAGGTAGATACCTCTTTTTGTCTCCTTTTGCCACTTTAGGACGCCATGTCTTCTCAGTCCCACCTTTCTCCCTGCTGCTGAGACTGTTCTCAACCGCTGAAGTTGGTTGTGTTACATCTTAGAGAAGATATAGCCGTAGGAACAATAGCTATAGGGAATAGAAGTGAGTGAACAGTGAAATGTTCAAAGTTCAATTCGAGTAGCTGCTCAATACTCGACTGTTCGATCGAACTTCGAACCCCAAAATAGTCTATGGGGAATAAATACTCGTTTAGGGGGAAACCACAATTCGACTCAGGAGGGTCACCAAGTCCACTATGACACCCCAGGAAATGATGTCAACACCCTGGAATGCAACTGGGACAGCAGGGGAAGCATGCCTGGGGGCATCTAACATGCTCAAGTCACTGTATTACGTCGGGATCCCTGTCAGCTTGCGATATGCGCGAGCTGACTTTTTCCCATAGGAATGCATTGACCAGCGTTGATTGGCCGAATGCCATACAGAGTACAGCATTCGGCCAATCAACGCTGGTTCTGCCAGAGGAGGCGGAGTCTAAGATCTGTCCACAGCAGTCTCCATTCTGGTCCGTTATAGACTTCGCCTCCTCACAGACGAGCCTCCGGCAGAACCAGCGTTGATTGGCCGAATGCTGTACTCTGTATGGCATTTGGCCAATCAACGCTGGTCAGTGCATTCCTATGGGAAAAAGTCAGCTCGCGCATATCGCAAGCTGACAGGGATCCCGACCAGATAGAGCCCCAAAGAGCTGGGTGAGTAACATTCCTACCTTAGGGTGCATGCACACTACGTAACGCCGGGCGTGTATGAGAGCCGTACACGCCGGCGTTACAGCAGGGCTGCCGAGCACTTCCCATTCACTTCAATGGGAGCGCTCGTAACAGCGGCGTTTACGAGCGCTCCCATTGAAGTGAATGGGAAGTGCTCAGCAGCCCTGCTGTAACGCCGGCGTGTACGGCTCTCATACACGCCCGGCGTTACGTAGTGTGCATGCACCCTTAATAAAGTTAATTCCTAACTAACCCTGCCTGTACATCTATCCCTGTCTCACAGTCACATAGTTCAGTCTCATATGAACCGGATATTAAATCCACTGTTCGTATAAATTGGGAGGTCACCTAAATTAGCCAGCCAATTACTTTTTCCGATTTTTTTTTTTTTTTTTTTCTCCCCCCTGATGCCTCTGTTGTCGTATTTTCCTGTCCCACCTCCCCTGCGCTATTGGTGCAAAAAAAGCACCAGGGAAGGTGGGAGGGGAATCGAATTTTTAGTGAGTTTGCCACCTGGTGTTCAACTCCGAATCGAACATCTCAAACAGCCTAACATCCGATCGAACATGTACTTGATCGAACGCTGTTCACTCATCTATAATAGAGAACAATCTCTGCACTGAGAAGCTTAAGTTCACGTATAACAGATTTGTTACAGAAATTTCTATAGCCACTTCATAGATTTGAAAAGTGTTCTTCCTGCAGCAAGTGCATGGATTTTTAATAACTGAAGAGGAGTTCATTTACTCATCAAACTCATCTCTAGGTAAATATAAAGGTTTACTTTTTAAAAAAAAAAATGTAGGCACTGATGGGTTTTAAAACAAGGCAATCTGGGACACTAAACCCCTGGTCCACAAGGACCTTTGAGTACTTTAGTATTCCAAATCCACATAATAGGTTCCACCACTAAAATTGCTCATGGGGACGTTGGTGGCATAGTGAACATGCCTTTTTCATGCAATCTTGCTGCCGATAAAATAAACTTTTCATTTATATACACCACTCAGTTCTGCCTGCTAGCATAAAGACTCCAAATCAATTTTTTATACTGATGACCTATATACAGAGTAGGTTATCAGTAAGTGACTTGTGGAGGTCTGACACCCAGACAATGCACAGATCAGCTGATCAAGCAGTCTCTAGGTCATCGGTGTATGCAAGATCAATTTGGGGCCGTAAAACCCTTTAACAGATCTGGATGTGCATCAACCATGGGTAGAAATGGGTTCCACAGCAGACTTGGCAAACAGCGAATTTGCATTCATTTGCAGGCTTATAGGTAGTGGTATAATTAAAATACCTTCTTTGTGTCACTCTAACATACTCGCCTGTCCCTTATGCCACCCAGTATAGTCCAGTCTTGCTGCTGCGATGGTTTCTTCTGATGGAGGTCCTTTCCAGCTGTGATTTCCTGGGTTCCTTTCCTTAGGTTGCTGATTAACCTCAGCGGTCACTTGCGGTGGGGACTTCCGCTGGAAGAGAACACCAGAGCAGCAAGACTGGACTGTATTGGAGACACTGGAGATAGGTAAGTATGGTTTGTGGGTTTTTTTTTTTGTTTTTTTTTTTCCACCTCCCCTGGCCTAATTTAAAAATAAAAACTTGGGTTTTTGTTTTTTTTTGAAAAAAAGAAAAAAAAAAAAAACTTAAAAAAATTCACAGGCTAGATGCTAAATGTATGATTGCTGGGGGAGTTCAGCCACTTAGTCTTTCACTGATCATGAGAACTTGGGGGTTCAACTACACATTGGACCCTTTCCTGTTGGTTCTGCTACTCCGATGTTCTCCCGCTCCTGATCACTGCATTTTCCACATCGCCTCTTTTAGCTTCTGGTGCATGTTCATTCCTGATGAAGAACAGCAACACAATGTTGAGAAAGTGATATCTGAACTTTTTAGGGTTGGAACGTATTGTACGGTTTCCCCCGGAGGTGAATCGGAATGGCAGTGAACAGGAAGGAGAGTTGGTAAGTGTATATATCACAAGATAAAAAGCAGTGGGGGCTTGGTCAGACCCCCTAATGTCGTGGGCCCCATTGCAGCCTCCACAGCTGCTATGGCAGTAATTTCACCCCTGAGTTTATCCTCAGGATAAGTCATCAGTATAAGATTGGTAGGGGTCTAACACTTGGGCCCTCATGAGCATTGGGGCCTTTTCCCTTTGCTGCCGATGATGTGATCAGCGGTGAAATGGAACAGCTGCAGCTCAGTCCCTGTCATGTATACCAAGCATATCCATTACACAATGTATGAAGATGAGCTTGGCATCCAGTTAAAATTGTGCAGAACTCATTGGAAGGCTGTAGTCCAGGTTTGAACTCGCCAATCGGGATAATGGTGAGGCGCTGTTCGTTTAGGGGCCCTACTGGACATCCACTGCTTTTTTTTTATTTTTTTTTATATAAATTAAATGAAACTATTAAACTCCTATTAACCTGCCTATGCCCACTGCTGCTTGCAGCCTTCTCTTCCCTCTACAGCCTGCAGGAAGTTATTGCAGGCATGATGTGTGGTGCACAGGGCCCAAGGAACTCTGAAGAGGGAAGAGGTGGCCGCGAGCAGTAGCAGGGATTGGTAAGTGATGCAGCTAGTTCCCAGTTCTGTAATTGGGTTGAACCGGGAAGAAGAGGTGCCCTGGCCCGGTTCTGCTATGAGTAGAGCAGGAAGCCTGTGGCTACTACTTCCTGACTTGTAGGCTACAGGCCACATTGAGCCTGTGGCTTACAAGCTGGGTGGGATAAGAGGTAAGTATCTGCAATTACCTGTCATCTCTCCAGCCCATCCCTGCCCCTGGTGCATATGATGTCACAACAGTGTGCCCAGAGCAAGGAGGAGTGGGACCGGGGACCAGACGGGTAAGTACTAATCCAATACTGCTATAAGGTGTCCCTTCACTGGCTGCACAGTATGGGGACTAGTATTTAGTTTATTATAATGTGTGAGGGCAGTGATGGAGGCTAACATCCTGTTGGAGGACATTAAAGTGTGTGGCATTATTGTGGAATTTTAAAGTTGTTGTCCTGTCTTAAGATAGGCTATAAATGCCTGATTGGTAGGGGGCCAACACCCGATCTAATCAGCTGTACAGAGATGCTTCTGGCGCTACTCCTGTAAACAATACAGGGCTGAAAGCCACTGAATAGGGACTGGGCACGTTCACTGAATCTCAGCACTCATTGGCCCTGTATTGTGTACAGGACGGGCGCCAGCGATGTCTCCGTACAGCTGTGTCATCCCCATACTGATAAGATATGTATGGCCTATCCTGAGGATAGAAGGTAAAAAAATTAAGCCTGACAACCCTTTTAATACCCCCCCTATGCCCTACACAATTTAATGTCAATGTCGTCTCCATACAGTATGGGGGACCAGCAATAGCACCAACTGTTTGGGGGAACCTGTGAAGTGACCATAGAAAGTTAGGCCAGGACAACCCCATTTAAGGCAGTTGTACATAAATTGAAGCAATTCCTGTGGTAGCCAGGGAGATGTAAAAATTTTAAATAAAAAACCCCCAAAACCCTACTTCCCTGTTCCCAACACCTGATTGTCCCAGCTAGGGTCTTTATGGTCCCATGGTGGAGCCTATTTTCTGAAAATCCTGTACCTAATTGGTTAATTTGTCTCAGTGGTCACATGAGGTGCAGGACCTCTTTTTTTTTTTTTTTTTTAAAAAAAAAAAAAACAACCCAGGAGACTGAATGGACACTGGCAGGCAATGGAGCGTTGGGGATAGGTGAGTATCCAGTTTTTATTTATTTTTTATTTTACACCTTCCTGCCAGCCACATGGGCTGCTCCAAATTTTGGACAACCCATTTAAAGGGTTTATCCATCTTTCTAATATCGATGGTTTTTCCTAAGGATAGGCCATCGGTATTACTTCTGCAGGGTTCTGACAGCCAGGGCCCCTGCAGATCACCTTTTCCAAGGTAGTGCGGCTACAGGTAAAAGTAACAGTTTCAGGTGTCTCACTGCTCGCTTGTCATACAGAATGTAGTGGTGGGTTCAGGTGCTGCACATTGTATGGCAGGTATATTACCTGTAGCTGCGCTGTCTGGGTACAACTGATCTGTAGGGGTCCTGGCGGTGGACCCTAGACTTCCTAGTCCAACACTGGTGCAGTTTCTTCAAGTAGCTGATCTGAGGGTGTTCTGGGTGTTGTACCACTACTAATCACATATGGATGACCTCTGCTAAGGACGGGTCATCCGTATACAATTCCTAGAAACCCCCCTTCTATTATGAATGGAGCAGAATAACAATATGCCCTTTACGACAATAGATGACAAGGAATGGTTACTATTAACCCCTCTGTCACCATAGACTTCCCGGGATGTAATAACTAGTCATGTGTTATGTAGAGTCTATAAATATGGGAGGATGTCGTTTGCAAGGAAGCCTGGGAAGGGGGGCCCCTCCATGTTGGACATTTGCACAGTGGCCCTCAGTTGTTTGTCTTCACCACTGCCATTTGCAGAGAGGAAAGATTTGGAGCTTACTCCCCTGAAATCTCAGCGTATGTATACTGTTGTGTGGTGTGCAATGCAGATCTGGGCGGCTGCCCCCTCCTCGAGATGATAGGAAGTGTCCTGTGCCCTGGTCTATCCCCAGGCCCCATGTTCTGTACCCCTGGCCTCGGCAGCCTGCCTGTGTCCTCCGTACATAGCGTGTGAGGATTTGTTCCCTTCCTTCCCCTGGAGTGGCCTGGCCGCGCTTCCTTGGAGCCCACGTAGCTCAGTCAGGATTTCATGGCTCGTGTGTGTGTGTTTTTCCTCTTGAGGAGGGGGCTGGGAGCGTGAATCGTGGCCGAGAGTCCGCCCGCTTTCTTCGTGCAGATGGGAGGCTGCCTCCCTGTACTAGACGGGCATTGCTGGCTGCAGGGAGAATGAAGCAGGATGGCAGAGAGGGCAGCTCGGTGCCAGCAGCCGGCTGTGTGCTGCCGCAGGCCACCTCCTCCTGTACTGTGATGCCAGCCCGTGTGTGCCGCCGCCGCCGATCAGCTCACCGCCGCTTACTTTCTGCTTCCAGGATGGATTCACGCCGTGTACACTCCTGCAGACTCGCTGGTGTTTGGTGGCAACATACTGCACAGCTTTAATATTCCCATGCAACTCCGTGTGTATGAAATAGAAGACAGGACAAGGGTAAGCTCGCTGTCATACCGTCTGTGTACCAACTGGGCCCTATAAAAAGCTTGGATTTTGGGGCCCCCCCCCACTTTCCATGACCCCTTCACTTATTGCTACTGTCCATAGATCAGGATGACTGCAGTGTTGTGGCCAGTGCTCAGATCTCTATGCTGACTGTGTGCACTGCATCAATATAACCTTCTGTGACCTTTCTGTAAACCAATACCTCTGATTGATAGTATAGGTGCCATATGTCAGTATGACACTGTGACCTGTCAGCTATAGACCCCCGAGTACAAGGTTATTTAGCTGTAGGGCTCTAGTGCTCACTTTATAGGCCTACATACAAATCACTGACAGATTTTGCCAGGTCAGACATTCCATCCAATTTAAAGGGATATGAAACCTTAAGTCCCTCTTGACGTCACATAGTCCGTACACAAGAGAGCTTGCCTGTGATCCAACCAATATTCTGCCATGTTTCACGCACCAGGGAGTATATTATAAAATGGTGCACTGACTATTAAATATCTGTAGTTATGGGTATAATTCTCCACATACCCCCACTTGTTTATGTGCCTTGCAGAACATTTATTTTGACAGTGATCCCCCAGACACATGTAAATTGCATTTGCGTAAAAAGTTCTGTGTTACAGTCTATGGATCTTTTGCTGTCCAAAAATTACTTTTATAGGCACCTTTGCTGGGAAGTGATTATAGGATTGGCTCACAGACAGGCCAGAAAATTGTACGTACCCGTGGTCCCTGTGACAGAACTCCAGAAACCTTAAAGGGGCTCTATGAGCAAAATCATGCTGATAGAGCCCCACATATGCGTGAATAGCCTTTAAAAAGGCTATTCAGGCACCGTAAATGTTATATTAAACTACCCTCCAGTTTTAAAATAAAACCCTAAAACAGAATATGATCTACTTACCCATCGTGCACGGTGGGCGGGCATTCAGGGTCTGCCGTCTTCTTCATCCACGCCTCCTCTTCCTGCGATGTCCTTGGGTCCCGTCTTCCTCCGGCACTCGCGAACTGACATTACTAAAAAAAAAATGGCCTGGGCGCATGCATAGTAGCATGCTGCTTCTACTACGGCTACTACGCATGCGCCCAGGCCATTTTTTTTTTTTTTTAGCAATGTCAGTTTGTGAGGAGGAGGACGGGACCCGAGGACATCGCAGGAAGAGGAGGCGTGGATGAAGAAGATGGCGGACCCAAGGCTATTCACGCATATGTGGGGCTCTATCAGCATGATTTTGCTGATAGAGCCCCTTTAATTACTACTTTAGCTTACATAGTCTGCACTACAACCTATCAATATGTTCTTTGAGTGTAAGACTACTTAGACAAAACACTCAAACAGTGGAACAACATACAAACTACACAGATGTTGAATTTGGTCTATTGTCGTGAGATCTGACCAGTCCCTGTCCTCCAATAAGGTCCTCACGGTCTAAGTTCACCATTTCACACACACCCCACAAAATTATAGTAGGATCATATTTATGCCGCATACAAACTCTGCAGTTGTTGAGTTGGGACTCAGTCCTGTTGTACTAAAATTGTTACCGCTCTCATGAGTCCTTGTTCTATTGATGAAGCCCAAGAGGTTTTATCCTCTTCACACCATACACAATGGCGCTGCTCAGTTTTCCATTCCTCCTAGCCTGTGCAATATATGATTTTCTCAGATCCTGTTAGGCTATATGGCATAAAGAAAATTCATTAGCAGTTGTACAACTACAATGAAAGTTCCCACATGGTTAAAAATTTTGCTGTGATCACAAGTAAACTTATGATACCCTTCCAATGAACATTAAATAAATTGGAATAATGAGTGATTTTTTTTTTATTTTTGCATGATAGGCTCTTGTAATGACAAAGTGGGTGAGCAATAGAGTAGCTTTTCAAAGTATCCACCGATGGTGTTTGAAACTGCAGACGGGTGGCATTGTGCACATAATATTACATGTGCTATGTGTTTGCATTCTCTCAGTTGGCATGGCTTCGCAGTGCAGGCAGGTAGCATATATCCCACGCTTTACTACCCGTCCTGTCCAAGTTGGGGCCCAGTGTGCTTATAAAGTATTTGTATGTCCCACCTGTCTCATGCCTGGTGTACACTAAATACTGTTAAAGGAAAATTGTTAGCTTGAGGTAGTACTTCTACTTGCACTAGTTTAGTGTACAGAGATTTACTGATTGAAAATATAATATTGCGTGTTACATGTGAATTTTTCATTTTCCTTTTTAAGGTGCATGCAAAGTTCCGCTATCCTTTCTATTATGAGATGTGCTGGTATGTCTTGGAGAGATATGTTTGCACCTTAACAAAGCGCTGTCACCTTATCAAAAAATTTCAGGAGTCGATGCTATTTGGTAAGTGCAAAATATACAGAAAGTGCAAGCTAAAATTTTGTTATATAAAAATCAATATAAAACTGACACAATGTTATACATCTGTGTTTTTACTCTTGCTAATGCATGCGTTTCTTGAAACTACATGTGTTATTGCATTTTTGATGAGTGTTGCACTTCGTTCACATTTGCGTGAACAAGTCTGTCCTGGTTCTTCGCAGAAAGTCCATCTGACACATGACATTTGTGTCTTGTCATTAATTTTTTTTTTTTTCCATGCAATGGCCAGACAAAAAAGACTTGCAGAGCTTTTTCGTCCGGGATTTCTGAGTGATCTGTGCCAGACAGACAACTGTCGCAGATGTGACTGTAACCTTAGTCATTTTCATTGATGTAGAAAAAGCAGCACTTTCTTTAATCGAAATAAAAACGGTACCTTTACATTAAAAGGTTATTTTGGTTCTAGCAAACACAATGTGTGAAGATTTTAGGACATTCCAGCAATTGCAATAGAATTTGTATGTCTGCATTTAGCATAGAATGTGCACATTATCACATCTGTGACATACTGATCTGTGATACAAAGTGCATCCTTATCATGCGTCTCTCATGATAACCATATGAAATTAAAGTAGGAGAAGGACCAGACATGGACCTGCCGGGAAACCAAGTCTCAGGAATTGCGCTTCCACCACAATGAAATTTGAATTGGCTTTATTTAGCAAAACACACTACGCATTTCGGGCTTCACACAGCCCTTTATCAAGTGTAAGTCTATACAGCTTATTACACTTGATAAAGGGCTGTGCGAAGCCCGAAACGCGTAGTGTGGTGCTTTGCTAAATAAAGCAGATTCAGATTTCATTGTGGTGGAAGCGCAACTACTGAGACTTGGTTCCCAGCGGGTTCATGTCTGGTCCTTCTCCTACTGCTAATACACACCTTGAGGTGTCCTGGAATTCAATGCAGCTGTAACCATCCCCACACAGAGAGGAGCCCTCTGTTGATCGGTTCCAACGCCTCCAAAGGGTTGTGTGAACACAACCTAGTCAGTTGAGAACCTGCCTTTTATATTTATTACCATTGGGGTCGAGAAATACTACACTATTGGCCGCTCTGTGTTCTTCTTCTTTGTTTATTTCGCATATGGAATGAAAGGTATGTTTACCTAAAGAATTTGTTTGCATTCATTAAAGAGGTTAGCCAGTTGAAAGGAAACCTTACATGATAAACTTGCAGTCCAATCTGTGGGCAACAAGTTTTACAATAAGGGCTAAGAAAATTCATATCTAGTTTTGTGGGAAACTATACAGTGTATTATACGGTTTTGGTTACAGTGGAAAACCTGTTAGTCTGTTTGGGACACTAAAACACGCATTGGTCCTTATGGCCTATTGTAGCCCTATTGTAAACCAGAAAAGACTTTTATATTTGCGTGGCTCCTGCACCTTCTGATGCCAACGTAGTTGTTCAGTGAAGAAGGTGCAATTTAGGACACTAAACCACCAATCCATGAGGACCAATGGATGGTTTAGTTTCCCCAATAAACCTGACAGGTTCCCTTTTAATTTCTAAAGAAGCCCACTGATGGGGTGCACATGAGCAGATCCCGAATGCACTAGGAATATTAGACTGACATATTCACAGTGATGTGTGCATTGTTGTCCAGTGGAAGCTGCTGCTTGTGGATTCAGTACATTCCTCGCCCCCATCAGTGGTTATTTTGAGAACTGCACCTTAGTGGAAACAGGGGAGCGAACTGTAATAAACAATGGGGGGGTCTGCTCTGCTGACATTGGTTGTAATAACCAAATACAGGTGACTTGCTGTACCTTTTCTGGCACATTTGGAAAAGTAATGTTAAAGTAGCCAACTCCTTTAGGCAGTGTTATAAAGAAACTGTACTACACTGACATATTAAGAGTAAGAAATGAATTTCCAATTTGTACATCCCAGATTCAGAAAGAAAACACAGTACAGACAGCTTATCCTCAGATTCTTGGTTAGAAATGGAGGAAGAGTCAAGTGACACCCATATGCTGGAAGACAAAGATGACCATGGGGACAAAGTATCCAAATTATCAGGTGATGAATCCTTAACACCCAATAGTGCACAGTCAGATGGCAAAGAATCTGTGGAAAAGAGACAAAAGGCTACTTTGATGCAATATCTTAAAAGGACTTTGTCAAATGACTCAGAGGAAAGTTCCAAGTCTGTTGTCCACAGTGATTTCCCGAAGACCCCTTCAGGATCTCCATCCACTGAGCCCAGTTCTAGGTGGACACACCTCACAGAGTTTGAACTGAAAGGTTTAAAAGCTCTTGTGGAAAAACTAGAATCTCTTCCAGAAAATAAGAAATGTGTTCCAGAGGGAATTGAAAATCCACATGCACTTTTGGAGGACATGAAGGTTGGTATTCTCAAGTTTTTTTTCTCAATTTTATTAACTTTGGATCTTGGCTAACCCCTTTAATATTGTTTTGAAACAGTTTTTGAAATGTTGATATGGTTGTATATGTACCTTAAAGTGGACCTTTAATTTCCTTGAGCACAGGCGGTTTTATATACCGCTAGAAAGCCGACCGTGTGCTGAATTCAAGGCAGTCAGCTTTCCTAATATCTGCCACGGGGCACGAGATATCGGTGCCGTTACCGATATCTTGTCACTGTCAGAGGGGCATTCCTGACAATCTAACTGGGAATGCCCCTCCTGACAGTACTGTGTGTAGCGCTATACTGTGAGTGGGCGTTCCTTACCGCCCAGCCATGACAAAAAATAAGGTAGAAAATTCAAGATCAAGTCACAGAATCTCTCCAATTACTTCGCTAATATATATACCAAAGGTAAGAGGAATTTATTGAGCACTTCAGAGTATGGCTTAACGTAGCAGCTAAGATGTGTGGCTGCAAACTGTGCTGTCAGGATGTTCGGCTCTGTTCTCAGATTGTTAATTTTTTTGCAAAATTGTGAGGATATTAAGACAGTCCAGTACACAGCAGTTTAATTCCCAAATCCATACACCATTAACAATCATTAACACTAACAATCATTTGGAAATTTATGCCCATGCTGCACAGCATGGATTTTGGTGGCTCTTACGTGAGTCTGTACACTTTGTACAGTCAGTATTTCTTTATAGCAAGTGTGCACAAACTTTTGTGGTCCCAAAAGGGCTGAAATATTAAAAAATAAAAATACTACGCCTATAAACTACAACGAGAGCTGAATACATCACTCTTGATGGATATTGAAAAGTAAGCAGTTCTTGTTCTCTTTTTATTTCCTGCTGTGTTTCCTGATACATACCGTATTTTTCGGACTATAAGACGCACTTTTTTTCCACCAAATTTGGGGGGAAAAGAAGGGTGCGTCTTATAGTCTGAATGTGACGCCTGGCATCCGCTGTACTAGAGAGACGGATGCCGGCAAGGGATAGACGCAGGTGCCGGGGCCTGAGACATCGCTGCGCTCCTCTGCCCTGCATGAAGCCAGCAGCGGGAGGAGTGATGCTATTCCACTCCTCCGTCCCCCCCGCCGCTGGCTTCATGCAGGGCAGAGGAGCGCAGCGATGTCTCAGGCCCCGGCACCTGTGCCAGCGTCTATCCCTCGCCGGCATCCGCCTCTCTAGTACAGCGGATGCCTGGTCTGTAGTCTGTATTGGCGGCCCCTTCTCTCCCTCTCCGTACCTGTGAAGTTGCAGGCCGGCTGCTGCGCGGCGATATCGCAAGAGCCGACCTGTTCTGGTAACAGCCGGGAGCCTAATGAAGGCTCCCAGGCCTGTCACTGCTATATTAGTATTGTGGCTGGGTCTGTGACCAGCCGTAATACTAATAGACAGAATGTCCCACAGACTGCAATACAGTTGTATTGCCGTCTATGGGACTTGCAATCAAGTGACCGCAGGTTCAAGCCCCCGGGGGGGAATAAAATAGTAAAATAAAAAAAAGCTTTAAAAATATATAATAAAAAAATGAAATAAAAGTTCTAAATCACCTCCTTTCCCTAGAATATATATAACAGTAGAAAATCATATATCATAACATATTCCCCAAAATGGTAAACTAAAAAGTACATCTGGCCCCGCAAAAAAAAAAAAAAAAAAACTCTATGCGCCCCGTACAGCTGCAGGGTCACCTGTCAATGTGGCCTTGCAGCTGTTGCAAAACTACAACTCCCATATATTAAATATTTTACCATTTTTTGCTTCAAATTTTTTTTTCCCTATTTTCCTCCTCTAAAACCTAGGTGCGTCTTTTATAGTCCGAAAAATACGGTAAATTTGTTTTCCACATTATGGCTTGTCATGCAGACTGTACCTCTTCCCAGTTGTGTCAGTGTCAGACAATCCCTTATTTATTTTCCTTTTGGCAGCTTGCATGTAGATAATGTGTATTTCACTCATGGAGGTTAACAGTTTTGTTTTGTTTTTTTTTTTGTTTTTTTTTGTTTCTTTCTTTTTGTAGACTGTGCTTAAGGAGCATGCAGACGATGACCAAAATCTAGCCATTTCTGGGGTACCAGTGGTGTCCTGGCCTAAGAAGCAAGCCAAGGTAAGAGGAAAAAAAAACTGCCAAAAATATGGTTTACAGCATTATCCACTTTTAAATGTCACTTTCATGTAGATTTTCAAACCTTTTACATGTATTGATCTTAGGTGTATTCAGACTTTGTGGTTGAGGTGGAATTTAAAAACATATGTGAAAAAACATGTATGTGGTTTTCGTTGCTGTTGCAAAATACATGTTTTACCTGCAAAAATTGTAAGTTTCACTTGTATAAACTGCAATAGAATCTATGTATGGTTACATAGTAGATAAGGTTGGATGAAGACACTGTTCCATAAAATTCAACCTATAAACCCACAGTATTGATCCATAGGAAGGAAAAAAAAAAACAACCCATGAGGCTGCTGCCAATTGCCCCATGTCAGGGAAAAAAAAAACCTTTGACTCTAAATCGGGAAATTCGTATAAAATCCTGGATCAACTAGTCTTCACCAAAATCTAAAACCTGCAAACCATAATATTTTTCTGTTCAAGAAAGGCATCCAGGACCTTTTTGAGCTTGTACTATGAGTTCACCATTGCAACACACACAAGATGCATTCCATAGCCTCACTGCTGTTACATCTATAATGCCGGTGACTTGTTCTTTCCTCTAGGTGTAGAGGAGGTCTTATTGTCACTGTCACCGGCTTAGGAGTGGATAGATGATTAGAACGTTCTTTGTTCTGTCCCCTCATGCATTTGTACATTGTTATTAAATTTCCTCATAGATGTGGGTGGGTTTTTTTTTTTTTTTGTTTTTTTCTCTGAACTGAAAACCTCAAGATTAATAATCTGTTTTTTGTATTCCAATCCATCCATTCCCCTAATAATCTTGGTCGACGCTCTCCCTAGTTTAGTTGTGTTCCTTTTGTACACTGGGGCCTAAAATTGCACACATTCGTCTGTTTGGCCATGTTTTGTCTCTGATAAAAACTTGAATAAAAAATAATCAAAGGAAAAGCAATTCCCCAAAATGATATAACTAAAAAGTTCACCTGGTCCCACAAAAAAGACGCCCTATGCATCCCATACACGGAAGTATAAAAAAAGTTACGAGTGTCAAAATATGGCGACTTTTAGAAAAAAAAATTGGGTACAGTAATGGAGTTTTATTAATAAAACCATATAAATTTGGTATCCCCGGAATCACACCGAAACATAGAACACAGGTGACATGTCATTTTGGCTACACAGTGAACGCCGTAAAAACAAATCCTGTAAGAAAGTCGCACAAATGCAGTTTTTCTTCAAATCCACTCCATTCTGAATTTCTAGCCTCCCAATACATTGTACAGAATAATTAATGGTAGCTTCATGAAGAAAAATTTGTCCTGTAAACATTAAGACCCCATATGGCTCTGGGAGCTGAAAAATAAACTTATGGGGTTTGGGGGGGGGGGGGGGGGTGTCAAAAACGAAAATCAAAAAATGTCTGCAATGGGAAGGGGTTAATGGCTGTGCGGTTTTGTGGATAAGCGTGTAAAATTGCCTGGACATTAATCATATACTTTGACAATCAATTTTCAACAATCTATCAGAAAACCACAGCGGTTTGCTTGGCCATGTTGTTCAGCAACATCACTCCTGCTCTGCTCCACCTCCATGCTAATTGTTATTTACCTGGGGCTGGTAGATTAGATCATTGTAATCGTAGATGGAGCCCCTATTGTACAGGTAACTAACTGTGACTATGGGAAAGAAGGGAGGAGACTGAGCAACTGCGATAGCCCAGAGTTGGATCCAACCGCAGCTATGGTCCAAATAACCAATTAAATGGTTTGATCACTATTGATCACATCATCTCAGCAGGAGTCTGAGGGTTTTCCAACTCCAGGAGTTAGTTTGAGGTTCCAGAAGTATTATTCAGCCGAAACCTGGAAGCTTTGTACCAGACACAGCAGATACAAAGTAAAGTAACAACTCCTTTCACAATAAAAAGACATCTTAAAGTTACATAAAAGGAAAATATGTAGGTATAAAGCTATAGGAATGTAGTTACACAATCAGATTATTTTTTGTTTCTATTGTGCAAAAGTAATAACCTAAAAGGCTACATAGATTTGGTATTAACATGATCCTAATGACCTAAAAAATAGTTTTCTTGTGATCTGCACTGCGCAGTAAAAAGTGCAAAAAAAAAAAAAACCCCAAACCTTTCCAGGTTCCCAGTAGTAAGGGTGCATTCACACTACGTAACGCCAGCGTGTTTTTTCCATTCATTTCTATGGGGAGCGCTCGCATGCCGGCTGCCATGGAAATGACTGGGAAGTGTTCGGCAGCTCTGCTGTAGCGCCGGCGTGTACGGCTGTGATACACGCTGGCGTTACGTAGTGTGAATGCACCCTTATATAGTATGTTATAGTTATCCCAAAATGATGCCATTAAGAAATAGTTTGTCCTGTAATAGTTAAAGGGGTTTTCCCCATCTCCTTGTTTCATCTTTGCCTGCAGTATCTGCTTCTCAATTCTTGTATTTAATTCCCCCCTGCTGAACAGGACACACAATCCTTCTGCAGGTCAGATATTATGCAGATACTTGTACAGAATGGACTCAGTGTTATCTGCATGTTTACATAGATTGCCCTGCCGAATAAGTGACGTCACTTGTCCTATCTCCCAGGTCCGTGGTTATAGCAACGCTGAGTAAACAATAGGAGGAATAAGGTCACATGGCAGCCAAAGAAAGCAGAATTTCTAAAGCAATATATTTAGGAAAAGTCTTCAATTTACATAAGCTACCAGTATAGATAGGATCCTTCAGATGGGACAACCCCTTTAAGGCTATGTTGATGGCAAAATTTTTTTTTTTTTTTTCTTTTGGAAATGTGGAGTTGAATTTGTTAAATTCCAGGCGAGGCCGTGTGGGATTTTTTTTTCTTTTTTTCTGGTGAGGCATTTTATGTAGGTGATGTTTTTTGGAATATATGCTTGTTACTTTTTGTTTTTCTGTTGATTGTGACATTGAAAGGGTTGAATTTTCTGGAATGGGGGACAGTTGCTCCCTGCCATATAGGATGAGCATCCTTCTGAGTCAAGTAATGCCCATCATCAACTATTTTGATAACAATTTTTCTTTACTTTTTAATATCTTCGATTCATGGACACTGACCACACACACATTGGTGTCTTTTTTTTATTTTTTTTATTTTACGGAATCACCAACAAATATAGTATATCCTTGTTTTTTATTCCAACTGACTCCTGGACTGGGGGGTGGGGGGACCAAAAAAGTGATGCATGTATTAATTTGGCAGAGGTTACAGATATGAGGACTTGAATGCCACTTTCTTCATAGTCTGTAAGACTAATAGAAACAACTGTGTGCACGTGATGAACATACAAGTGCACGGCTCAGTACAGGAGCTATAACAAGTGTACTGTAACCAACATGAGCAGCACAGACTTTATCCTCTAAGTAAACAATGAAGACGCCTACTGAGTGACAGTAAGCAGCCATTTAGAAAATCGCAAAGAAATGATAGTAATGTGAAATATTGGATTAAAGGGAGCCTGTCACTAGCCATAATGCATTGTGGGGGACATCAAGCTGAGCACCATCATAGCTTTATACTTTAGCTTTGTAGTACAGGGCATAATATACAGTGAATAAGCATTCGCTCACAGAGTGCACTTTCTCTTTATTTTGGCTCTGCAGATTAAATGATAAGCCAGGTCTCCATTCAGACTGACCCGCTGATTCACACACCAGACAGAGGTTTTCTTATCTCTGTGTCTAGAGAAGAGCTTAAGATCCAGGCTCTTACAGACTCGCAAAACAAGTGACTTCTGGTTGGTATGTGAATTGGCCGGTCAGTCTACTGATCACATGACCAGCCTGGTCACCGTTCAGAGGCTGAATAAAGTGACCAATACAGTGAATACATACAGAAGCGATATGCTACAGGGCTAAAACATAATACTTTTTGCAGGGGTGGGGCTTTTTCAGTAGGTTCACCATTTTCTTGAAAAAGGTAATGCAGTGTAGCGGGACTTACAATAGCCTCCAAGAGCACTGTGTTTAGTCTGGAAAACCACTAAGGCCCCATGCAGCAAGAAAAAACAAAACACTGCAGGAAAAAAAAAGTTGTAGAAGCCCATCAAGTGTTTTTCTGCATAGTTTTCCTTTGCAAGTTTGCAGAGGTTTCCTCTACAGCCTTTTGTACTATACCTATACGTGCAGATATGCTGGTGGTTTTTGTAAAATTGGCATGCTGCTATTTTCAAATTGCAGGAAAAAAATCTGCAGTGGAAAAGCTGCATTTTCAAAAACCATGTATGGATGGGATTAGCCAGAATCCCGCTCACTTTGCAGATACTGTAAAAAGCTGCATTTTATTATTATTTAACAGCCCTGCAGATAGATTTGTTAGGGTCACCTGAATCAAACTGTTTTTCCCCCTTGTGAATCTGTGACTCTGTTAGGGCTCGTTCACACGTGAACAAAGGGGCGGATTTTGACAGCGGATTTTGCTTCAAAATCCGCCCCATTACAATGGTGGTCTAAGCAGACCGCCAGGCTTCTTTTTTCCACTAGCGGCGCGCTGCTAGCGGAGAAAAGAAACGACATGTCCTTTCTTCAGGCGGAAGCCCCGGCGCGCTGGACCGCGGTTTCCGCCTAGCGGCAGCACCCTCCTGTCTCGGCTCATTCATTTGAGCCGACATAGGAGGGAAAAGCCGTGACCGCGATGGTCGTGGCAGGCGGGTTTTGACCAGAGAGAGACGCGGCTCGCCGTGTCTCTCTCTGTATCAAAACCCGCGTGGGCACCCCACGTGTGAACTAGCCCTTACTAAGACATTGTTTTTGTCAATATGCAAATGACAAAATATGAAAAATAAGCTGTGCTGTGATTGGCTGCTAACCAACTAGTGGCGGTAACACTACGTTGTTTTTTGTTTTTTGGCAATGTAAAACTACTCCACAATTTTGGAGGAGTCCTTATAGACTAGGAGGACAAAATTAGCAGTAATGCAAATAGTGCACAGGTGTACAAAATGCTAAAAAGGTGCTATTTATGCAAGGGATTGTCTTCACTGTACATGACATGCTGTGTGTTTCATAGTGATCAAATATAGAAATGTACGGAATGAGGCTGTTATTACATCATATGGTCATTATGAAACAGACAGAATGTAATAGTCATGCGTGAGCACTATGTCAAACAGCTGATAGCAGACGTCCTGGGTGCTGGCTCCTAGTGACCTCTTGATAGAAATATCCTAATCCCAATTATTTCTGGAAATAGAGCTACTGCAATCTTAGGATCTGTTCACATGGTGGAAAACGAAGAGGAAATTCCGTATTTTTGCGCTGAATCCTCGTCAAAATTCGACCCCTCACAAAAGAGGTCTATGCAGACCGCTAGCGTTTTTTTTTTTTTTTCCTGCTAGCGGTTTGTTCCCACTAGCGCAGGGGTGGGCAATTAATTTTCCCATAGGGCCACATAAGAAATTGAAACTATTCTAGAGGGCCATGCGTGCCGTGGCAAATTTAGCTCCACCTACTTCTGTTGACTCCGCCCATTCTCATTCTTTTCATGTACCCCACAAAGTATAATCCTCCTACAGTCACCCGTACACTATATGTCTCCACATTATAATGTTCTCTTCCAACTTCCCCACAGTATTAAGTCCCTCTCCTGGTGCTCCAGTTTAAACTGGTGGAAACTAGAGGGGACATTAAACTTGGGCAGCTGGAAGCAACAATTAAACTGTAGGGGTAGCTGGAGGGTGACATTAAACTGGTGGCAACTAGAGGCAGACAGGTCCCCCTCCAGCTACCTGCACGGTTTAATGCCCCCTCCAGTTGTCCCCAGTTTAATGTCCCCTTGAGTTTAGGTGTAATCAAACATACAGAAGGAAATGCAAAAGGAGCGGACAAGACACCCCAATAGCAATACAAAAGGCCATGCAGGGGTCCCCCCAGTTTAAGTGCCCCCTTTTTCTACCCCCAGTTTCATGTCCCCCCCCCCCCCTCCATTTCTCTACCAGTTTCAAATCCCCCTTCATCTGCCCCATTTCATGTCCCCCCCCCTCCAGTTTCATGCACCCCCCTCCATCTCTGCCCCAGTATAACAATCCCCTTCCATCTCTGCCTCTAGGTTACTGAGACACGGACACACACACTCTCCACCCTGCATCTCACATTCCCCCTCCCTCCCCTCTCAGTACCTTAGGACACACACCACACGTCTCCATCTTCTTGCATTGTCCTGCCGGCACTAAGACACGCCTCCCTAGTCAAGCTATGCGGACCTGACTGAATCAGTCAGGGGACCGGATATGGCCCGCGGGCCGTACATTGCCCAGGTCTGCACTAGCGGATAAAAGAAGCGAGCTGCCCTTTCTTCAGGCAGACTCAGTTGTGGCGTCCGCCTCGCGACAGCATCCTCCAGACTAAGCCTATTCATTTGGGCCTAATCCAGAGTGGAAAGCCGCGATGGGACGCCGTGCACTGCATCGGCATCCTGTCACAGCAGCCACGACGGAATATGCACATGTGGTATCCCCGTGTGAACTAGCCCTAACTGTTTGAAGTCATCCTGCCCTGTACTCCATATACAGTATCCTTCAGGGGCAGCTCTCAATACAGAGGCAAGAAAGTGAGTGAAAAAATGCTGGATTTAGCAAAAAGGATCCAAAATCTGCTAATAAAGTGTATAACAGTTATTAATGATACAAATCCTGCCAGAAAATAAACAGTAAAGACTTTTCTAATCTTTTTATAACTAGACCTGTGACATTAACAAGGGGACAAGCTCTACGCCTAGAGAAACAGCAGTACCATAGATTCTTTACTGTAAGGGCAGTGAGGCTATGGAGTGACTCTGCCATATAATGTGGTGGATGGGACTAGATGCCTTTCTTAAAGGTATAACAGATTCGGCTAAGTCTACATTTGCATCGGACTCTTGTTCGGCTCCGCTAGGGGATCCGAATGACAGAGAGCTGGACTGCTAAAACAGCGGTTTAATGGACACCAGCAGACCCCATTGACTATAAAGGGGCCTGCCGCATGTTCACTGATCTCATACTGAAAGTGGTGGAGAGACACAGTGCAGGGCTTTTATCTTTGACAATTTTTGGCTAGTCTCCAGTGCAGATGTGAACTTCACTGTACAGGTTTTTTAGATTTTTAGTAAGGACAAGATGATTCAGGGTTTGATATGGATTACCAGATTTGGAGTCAGAGAGGAATTTTTTTGCCCTGATTTGGGGTGATTAGAATCCACCTTTAAGGTTTTTGCCTTCCTCTGGATCACACTATGTACTGTGTATGTCAATAAGGTTGTGCTTGCACTGTACACACCTGCAGGTTTCACACGGGGTTCCGCGTGTACACGTTTCGGCGCAACTTTCCGCTCCTGATTAGGCCCAAATGAATGGGCCTAGTCCGGAGGGTGGTGTCGCGAGGCGGACCGGAATCCGCCTGAAGAAAGGGCAGTTCGCTTCTTTTCTCCGCGAACGGGAACAAATCACTCGCGGAAAAAGGAAATGACCGGCTCCCATTGATTTCAGTAGGAGGCGGATTGTTTTAGCAGGATTTTGATGTAGATTCCGCATCAAAATCCTGACCATTTTGCCCCGTGTGAACTATCCCTTATTGTGATGACAAAATGAGGCGAGAACATAAAGGCAGAGAGAATATAAAGGACAGATATTACATACCCCCTCCCCCTTTTTAATCTACTATTTTTTTTTTTCACCCAATCATGCCTCTGAAAACGGCTTGATTTAAGCGTTCTCAGTACGTGCAGGTGTGAATATCCCGCTGTACCCGGTATGGCATGGTGATGCCCGCAGTGTATGGGCACGCCACCACGGTGCATATACCTGCCTGTCGTCTCCAGCCAGGCTCAGGCCGCCGATTGGTGATCAGCAGGTGGCAAACCCTTTCCTGGGCCGAGCTCATGAATAATCGGCGCCTGGCTCCCCTCCTCCCCTTTGTGCGAGCAGTGTGTGTCTCCAGCCCTCCTCCTCCACTAGCCGTGCAGGCTGCTCTGCAGTGTCCCCTGCTCTATGTCACACTGGGCCCGGACCAGCAGACATGGCCCTCTCCCTCAGCAACGATGACGAGGACTATGATTCGGAGCAGGATCAGGTCGGTAAACGGGAAACTTAGCCGTGTGTGAATGGGGAGGCTGCGGGAGCGGGGCTGTTATTACACGGAGGTGGGGGAGGGACTTGCCCGGAGCAGTAACCATCATCACCCGTGTCAGGCTTTCCGTTCTGTGTGGAGGGGATCCGCTCAGCAGGCAGGGGGTTAAACGCATTGTCACACGAGAATCGCGCTCTCCCATGTTCTCTAGAACACGCAGATTATGTGCATGGCGATAATGCTGCAGCTGCCAGGAACGTGACCTGAACGTCCAACATGTGGCCCAGGTAGTACATCGAGATCACCTGGCCCTGGAGCCTGCACCAGGAAGGCTTTCTAATAAATGACAGCTGGAAGTCCCAGACCCTGCAGTGGGTGCCCGCCATCCAAGTAGCTACCACTTACTGGCGTTCCCCTTTAAATCCAACTTCTCTTAAAAGAATACCCCTTTAAGATGATTCTCAGATTTGTTGTGGCTTCTGTAGAAATGATACTTACACCAGTGTGGACAGAGCCTTAGGGTAGGTCTAGACAGGCAGGTTTGTGGTGTTAGTTGCACAGTATAACAACTCTCACTGTGTACTGTGGACATTCTGCGCTCACTGAAGTTTCTCATTGTAACACATGTAGATTTTGTCAGTGATGTGCACTGTCACATTTTCCCAAAAACAGTTACACTTGTTCTTGAAATCCATTCAAGGAGGATGTACTGTTGGTCATGACTGTCGCCGGTGGAGTAACTACCACCATAGCAGCAGAGGCAGCTGCCACAGGGCCCAGGACATTGGGGGCCCGGTGACAGCCGCTACCGCTGCTATTATTATTATTAATTATTATTATTATTTATATAGCACCATTAATTCCATGGTGCTTTACATTTGGGGATTAGATACAATACACAGAATATACAGGTAAATATAAAACTAACAGTGACAGACTGGCACAGTGGGGTAGAGGGCCCTGCCCGCGAGGGCTTACAATCTATGGGGGAAGGGGGAGTCAGAAGGAGAGGGGGAGACTGTACAGATGTCAGTGAGGTGATAGTGTTATAGTCTTTTCGGACCCTCGAGTATAATGATTGGCGGACCGGGAGAGGTAAGAAACATAAAAAACACTGTTACTTACCTCTCCACGATCCTGGCCAGGACTCCTTCCTTGTTGTCTGACGTCACATGAACCCGGCCTGCGTCCCGGGTCATGTGACGTCCGACGTCATTGCAGAAGGATGGCAGCGGAGGCAGACAGCGTAGGAGCCGGGGACAGGTAAGCAACAGTGGTTTTTTTATGTTTTTATTCCCCCGGGTCTCCGATTATTATACTCTGGGGTCTGAAAAGACCCCAGAGTATAATAATTGTTTATGGGTGTCCACAGTGGGACATAATACTGGGTGCAGGAGCCACTAAGGGACATAATAGTGTGTGCAGGGGCCACTATGGGGGATAATACTGTGTACAGGGGCCACTATTGGGCATAATACTGTGTGCAGGGGCCACTATTGGGCATAATACTGTGTGCAGGGGCCACTATGGGACATAATAGTGTGTGCAGGGGCCACTATGGGACATAATAGTGTGTGCAGGGGCCACTATGGGACATAATAGTGTGTGCAGGGGCCACTATGGGACATAATAGTGTGTGCAGGGGCCACTATGGGACATAATAGTGTGTGCAGGGGCCACTATGGGGGATAATACTGTGTGCAGGGGCCACTATGGGGGATAATACTGTGTGCAGGGGCCACTATGGGGGATAATACTGTGTGCAGGGGCCACTATGGGGGATAATACTGTGTGCAGGGCCCACTATGGGGGATAATACTGTGTGCAGGGCCCACTATAGGGGATAATAGAACGCGCAGGAATGCGTAGGAGGGGGTCGGTCGAGGTCATTGGTGTTGGTCGGGGGGCATGTAAAAAGTTTGCCACGGGGCCCCGCCATTCCTAGTTTTTTTTGTTTTTTTTTTGTTTTTTTTTTTAAAATCCTTGCCTTCCAAAGCCATAAGGCCTCACGCACCCCCCCCCCCCTGCATTGTATCCCGAGTTGCAGATAAACATACGGATCCATATATTTCAGTGAGCCCATAGATATAGCTTTAGTATTTGTGGCTGTGTGTCCAAACCGAATTGAAGGGCTGAAAAATATGGAGCAGGTCCTATATCTGTCAGTACGTGAAGCTCTGTCCATTCATTTTCAATGTAAAGGTCTGTGACGACCACAGATGACACGGTCGTGTGTCGGAGGACTTACTGTTGGTACAAATTGTACTCTATAGCGGTGCCATTTACTCAGGAGCTGGAAACATGTATTTGCGTCACTATATTGCATGTGACTTTTCCTAATATCTCCATTTTAGAGATTTGTAAGATGTCGTGGTTTTCTTTTGTTTGTTTGTTGTGTATATATATATATAGTTGGTTGTGGGGGGTTTTTTGTATTTTTTTTTTAAATTCTTATTCTAGGGAAATGGAGTTAAGTGGTGCTCATGACTGCCAGACTTACCGATTAGCTCCCATGATATTGCTGTGCACAAGCTGTTTTGTGCAGGTAAAGTGAAAGTGTCCTCATGGATGCAATGGTTGTTTGTGACCAAGGCATGTGAGGGGTAAGTGCTTGTGACCAGAGATGTCTCTTACACAGTAAAGATCCAGCAACAGTGCCTGTGATCAAACAGCAAAGACCCTGCAGGTTTGGCACCTGCTCAGCTCCTGAGCACTGGCTGTACTATTATGGCGGATGTCCGGATGGGGTTATTCGGATTTTTACAAACATACAGCACACCTAACCAGTCAGTTGACCTTTTCAGATAAGCGTCTATGTTTTTACATGAGACATAACATTATTACTGGACATTGTATGCCTTGTATTTTGAGCAGATATCCCTTCTACAGACCCACACTCTTTTCTTGGTACTTCCTGAGCTGGTGGGTGAAGACTAGCTGCTATGAGGTCACCCAAACATTGTACATAGAGAAATTCTGTTATTTGGCAGTATCATCGTATAGGGCCTTAGAGGAAAGAACATATTAATGTGTTAATGTATTAATGTAAATTAAGATCTTAGATTAGTAGGAAAGTTATTATTAACTACAGCAGCCCCTCTGCCTAGGTCTATGTCTCTGCTCCTCTCTCCCTGGACTCCTCCCCTCCCCTCTCTATAGACTTCTGTGGGCACGTGTAACGTAACACTGGACTCGTTCATACTGTATTGACTATAACTGAATTCTAGATGCCACTACTTCTGTGTTGGCTTTTAGTATATGTAAGCGATATAGGAGTTGAATGTGTCCTCTAGCTGCTCTTTCATATGTTACAAATGGCTTTTGTCTTGTACAGAACCGAGCTGTGGGAAGACCTAAAGGTAAACTTTCCACTTCTCCTGCTGTGAAATTGTCTGCTAACCGGACCAGTGCTGGAGCACGTAGGAGACGGACCCGCTGCCGCAAATGTGAAGCATGCCTACGCACAGAATGTGGAGAATGTCACTTTTGCAAGGACATGAAGAAGTTTGGGGGACCAGGACGGATGAAACAGTCATGTATCATGCGGCAATGTATAGCTGTATGTAATACATCTTTTATTTATTTAAATTTTAGCTTTTTACATTTTCTTTTTCTATGCACTACGGTATTTGTCTCTGTAGATATATGGAGAATTGTAATATCTAAAAATGTGTTTTACGGTTGTACGAGGTGTATCAATTGCCAGTGGATGGATATGCAGTACTGAGTTGCTCAAACAGAGGGAGCTCTTATGGTTTACATCTATTCATTGCAATTTTGTGTGCAATAAAGTAAACTAAACTGCAGCATTCAGTATGTAGGTTAGGCTCTATTTATAACCAACTTGAGCCTTATGTGTGAGGATGATTTTCCAGTGTAAACTTCCATGTTAAGGGAAAAATGTCATGTACACCTTTGGCATCTATCAGGTGAGTAATCTTTTGCATGTTTGGTTTATACTGCATGTCAAATGTAGGACTCTAACATAATAAAATCAGAGAGTTACATGTTGGAGGTGGGCAAAAAAAAAAAAATAGAAAAAAAAATAAATTGTGGTGGTTTGTTTTGATTTTAAAGGGTTTTCAGGCAAAAAAAAAAAATAGAAAAAACAAAAACAGGTCTGTTAGTCTGATGAATAGGTTAATAAGTGTACCCAAATACCTTTTTAGCAGTGATTTCTGGATTTCATGGCATCTTATGCATTTGTTTACATGTGTATCTTCCCTCCTCTTTTATCCTACAACTACCATGATGTATTGTTCTTCACTCAGAGCTGACTCACACTACCTCCCCCTCTCTCTCCCTCCCACCCCCTCCCTGTTTCCCTAGCTAGCTTGCCCATTGTTAGCCCTTTCTATCTACGCAGGGGTTTACCTATATTATCATTAGGCCATCAGTTTTTACAAGCTGAGTACCCCCCTTTATATGGACTGGCGGCTGAATGTATATGCTGCTTCTCCATTCACAGTCTATAGGTCTGGTGGCGCCGTTTACTATGTACATATGTTACTGCTAGAAGTTCTAGGCCAGTGATGGCGAACCTTTTAGAGACCGAGTGCCCAAACTGCAACCCAAAACCCACAAAATTTTTGCGGAGTGCCAACACGACAATATAGACTTAATACTATGCGGATCCACAATTGCGGACAGTTACTGACCAAAAATTACAGTCATGTGGGGCTTTACAGAGCTTTCAATAATACAAACAACGTTGTACTGAAATGTAAAAGTCTCGGCATTTGGTACTTTGAACAATTAATTTTCACTATTTACATCGCACAGGATCTGTTTTATAGTTACCGTGTAATATTCTTACATCCTGTACTAATATCACATCTGCTATAAAACAGATACTGTGTGATATAAATAGTCAGGGGACCCCAGACAGTATTATATGCTCTGCAGTGGGCCCACCACACAATATTATATTCTCCACAGTACCACAGTAGCCCCCCAGTGTTATATGCTCCGCAGTAGGTGTCCTCCCCCCCCACAGGATTATATGCTCCACAGTGGCATCCACACACAGTATTGTGTGCTTATAAATAGGCCCCCCCCCAGTATTATATGCTCTTTAGTACACCCCCCAGTATTATAAGCCCCCCCAGTATTATAAGCCCCCCCAGTATTATACACTCCCCCCAGTATTATACACTCCCCCCAGTATTATACACCCCACCCAGTATTATAAGCCCCCCCAGTATTATACACTCCCCCCAGTATTATAAGCCCCCTCAGTATTATACACTCCCCCCAGTATTATACACTCCCCCCAGTATTATACACCCCACCCAGTATTATAAGCCCCCTCAGTATTATACACTCCCCCCAGTATTATACACTCCCCCCAGTATTATACACCCCACCCAGTATTATAAGCCCCCCCCAGTATTATACACTCCACTCCCCCCAGTATTATACACCCCACCCAGTATTATAAGCCCCCCCAGTATTATACACTCCCCCCAGTATTATAAGCCCCCTCAGTATTATACACTCCCCCCAGTATTATACACTCCCCCCAGTATTATACACCCCACCCAGTATTATAAGCCCCCCCCAGTATTATAAGCCCCCTCAGTATTATACACTCCCCCCAGTATTATACACCCCACCCAGTATTATAAGCCCCCCAGTATTATACACTCCCCCCCCAGTATCATACACCCCACCAAGTATTATAAGCGCTCCCCCCAACATCATATACACAGTGAGCCACTCATACTCACCCCTGAAGAGCCGCCGGCATCCACCTTCTTGTCACTGGCGGTGCTGATGACGTCATCGCGCCCGCGTCGGGGCAGAGGTCAAACTCTGCAGCCAGTGTAGGCCGCGGTCGCGCGATCCGCGGCCTACCCTGACAGCTTTCAGCTGTATGTGCATTTGCACATACAACTGAAGGCAGTGATCGCTCATCAACGGGGAATCCTGTACCGGATTCCCTGTTGGTGAGCGATCCGGGCGACCGCACGCGTGCCAGCATGGAGGGCTCTGCGTGCCCTCTCTGGCACGCGTGCCATAGGTTCGCCATCACTGTTCTAGGCTGACTAATAGAAATGTTCTGACTGGATCTCCACGTTCTTCAGGTGTAGGTGTTTCCATGGAGACTGTGGAGTGAAACCTTCTTGCCCATCCATTTCTCCAGTCTAACTGGGTTCCAGTTGCCATTACAGTCACTGGGGCAGTTTTATTAAAAGAAGCTGGTTTGTCATTGGTTGCTATGGGCACCTAAGACTGTTTATCTCAGTTTAATAAGTCTGCCCCATTCTGTACTGCTACTCAGGCTCCGGGCCTGTAAAGCCTCATGCTCAGTCTGTCTAGGAGATTTGCTCTCCCATACATCATTTCTGCTTATTCAAAGGTCGGATCAGATCTCTGAACGTAAGGGAAATCTCACCTGAAGTTTCCCTTTTACATTTTTTTTTGTCAGGCCAGCCATGTGAGTAAACCCATATAGAATTTCTCTTCTGTTATGTTCGAAGCCTCCTTTTGAATAAGATAGACATCCAGGGATGTACAGGAGTCCATACTTTACTCGCATTTGGAGATATTGTTAAAGAATAAGCAGAAAAGAGCTGACTCTTGAATCCTTTCATTGCTTTTCAGGCATTTGTCAGACTCTGGATCCTTGACTGGCATAGGCCCAGCCTTACCAATAGTTACACAATGCAAATTTAGATTGGCAGTCTGAAAATGGCCTGGATTTATCACAATGGCTGCTGGATGATGGATCTGGCGTATCTGTAGAATATTTAGAATGCACACATAGATAGATCGATCTTTCAGTCGGCTTAGTTTGAGACACAATTTTTCAATACTAGTTTGGTGCATTATATCTCCTTTAAACCCACCACTTTCTGAGAATCCACTAGAATGTCGAAAAAATTTGTGCCCAAACTAAATGCACCAAAGATAGACCAAGCCCATGCCAGCGTCTACAATAATACATTTGGACCATTGTATATGTCAAAACTTTTTGAGGCGTCAGAGCAATTTGTACACACTAAAATATCTGTTAAAGTATGTTATAGATTATGTAAATGGGTGTGTTTAGTAACATAGATATCCAAGTATTGTCTATACTGCTTTGACCTCACAATAAGGCAAACTAAAAAATTGTCTAAAAACTTCACTGAAGTGTGATGTTTTCTTTTTATGGCTCTTACAATGAGATTTATAGTATTGTAAGCATCTCTCCAAGTATACCTGAGATTCACATTTCATTTTTGGTTTTCTCTTAGCCCGTGCTGCCTCATACAGCCGTCTGTTTAGTGTGTGGAGAAGCAGGGAAGGAGGACTGTGTGGAAGGCCAAGAAGCAAAATTTAATGTCATGCTGATGGAATGCTCCATCTGTAATGAAATTATCCACCCAGGTTGCCTGAAGGTAGGTCAGACTGCTGCAGCATTACATGCAAAGCCAAGGTACACGTCATGGGGGTTATCCAGTGTGGCCTGAGTTATGCCAGTATATGTGGCTTACTCATGTTTTTCCTGCTGTCTTTAACATCCTGACATATTTGCTATGTAAAACTGCCCTGATTTCTGCCAGCACAGTTTTTGTACATTTGGCAGAGTTCCACCGTTAATAGTCTTGCAGAAATTATGAATAGCTTTCTGTGGCTATAATTAGTTTTTTATGCAAGTGCCAACATCTGCTCTGCTGCTTCAACTTATGTGATACAAAAGGACAGAATAATACCGTAATCATGACTTCTGCCATATCAAAGGACCTTTATAATGCGGAAAATGACTGTGCCCGTCTAAGCTTTGTTTTTAGTCTGTTTGTGAAGCTGAATGATCGACATTTCCCTTACTATCAAAATATATGAAAGTTTATACAAAGGAAAAAAAACAAACAAGGATATGTATCTATCTTACACCGTTCTTTTAGACAAACCTAGATTTTCTCTATACCTTTGCAGGGTTATACATATACACAATTCAAAATTATTAAAAAGGACCTTTCATAGGTTTCGGCACAGGCAGTTCTATATACTGCTGGAAAGCCGAGGCTTTCCCGATCTGTTCCCCGGGTAAAGCGCTATCGGTCCCGGTACTGTAGCTCTTTACAGTCAGAAGGGCATTCCTGACAGTCAGTCAGGAACGTCCTTCTTCACAGCAGCGCCTATCGCGCTGTACAGTGTGACCGGGGAGGAACACTCCCCTCCCCTCCTGATAATACTCGTCAATGGGCGAGCACTGTGAGCAGAGGGAGGGGGGCAGTTTTTCAGTCTCGTTACAAACCTAAAACCCCCAAAGTCTGATGTTTTTATTTATTTCTTTAGAAGACTACTTGTGAAGTTGCTTTTAGGTGAATAAAATATTGAATTTTTGATACTATTGTCAATAAGTTTTTGTTGGGCTGGGTGTGTGTAATTGTTGTTGGCAGACTGCTAAGATAAAGATAGTGTAGAATTTGTTATAGATCCCTGAAAGTGAAGTGTTGGCTTTATAGTGGCACAGGTCACTTTTATAGCTGATTGTATAATGTATATGTCTCTGCAGATTAAGGAATCTGATGGTGTGGTGAATGATGAACTTCCAAACTGCTGGGAATGTCCAAAATGTAACCATGCTGGAAAGACTGGGAAAGTGAGTATATAGGAACTCTTTAGCTAACATTAATTCAGTGTGTGTGTTCAGGTTAAGGCCCCTTGCAGACGACTGTGGTGTGGGTTAGTTTGCTCTCAATGTATTTCACAGATAGCACACTGACCCATTCTTTTCTATGGGCCCGTACACACAACCGTGATTTTCACGGTTCCGTGTGTGGGATGACAGTCTGTGCCGCATCAGATAGGACCGTTCCTATTTCTGTCCTATTTTGTGGTCTGTGCTTCCATGGCTTTTATTCCTTTAATGAAAGGAGCCACGGAAGCACGGCCCGTACTTTGGCTGCACACGGGGACATGCCTGAATCCCCTGTGTGCAGCCTGTGCTTTTAATTCCTGGCAGGCTGATTGCAGCTTTTGATAGAAATCCTTTTCATTTATCTAGTTATTGGTTGTTATACCACCCCCTGGTGTTCAATTAATTTCTTAAACTTTCATCTATAGCTCTGTTTACATCTTGTTACATGAGTGCAGTTAAGTACACACTGCATGAGCTCCCAGTGCATACTGTGAACATAGCCAAAGGCAACCATTCATCCAACGGAGCCCAAATGAGTTTATACAATAGTATAATGTGTCAAATGTATAGATGTGAACAGAGCATACAGTAGTGTGACCCATGCTGGTCAGAAGAATATAGTGCACCAGTTGTTAATGGCTGGCCTGCAAAATAGCAGGAATCGCACCACTAGCCATGTATATAAAAGTATCTGTGTGGTCATCTTGAACTTCTGGACATGTGTGATCATGGCCATTGGTCATAATAGATATTCTGAGAGTAAATGTTAAGACCAGCATGGGGTGTCTTATAATATGTATATAACAACTATACCTAGACAGAAGGGTGTAATTTTTTCCCCCCCAATTTTAAAGCTGTTTGTTTTGTTTTGTTTTTTTAATGATGTATCTGTGATATATAATGTTTAATCCCTGAAGAGAAGTCGAACATGACACTCTGCTTTCTTGCACCGTCCCATATAGATAAAAGGAGCAGCATTGTGCCTGTATGGTTATTTATTAGAGATGAGCGAGTACAATTCGAAGCAGCCGTTTCGAATAGCACGCACCTATAGAAATGAATGGAAGCGGCCGACACGCAGACGTTGCCGGCGGCCGGCCGCTTAACCCTCTATGTGCCAGCTGCGTCCATTCATTCCTATGAGTGCATGCTATTCGAATCAGGAGTTTCGAATAGTACTCGCTCATCTCTATTACTTATCTGTTCACACAAAACGGTACAAGGAAACTTCTCTAATTTTCAGCTTTCAATGTGGTTTTGTTTTTTCCATACAATCTGAAAATAAATGTAATTTGTACGTATGGAGTTTAATGTTTTAGGGCTATGTTTGAGCTGACTTTTTATATGGGGGGCATCTAAATGATTCAGAGCTGCAATTTTACTAAGCTGGCAATCGAGACAACCATAAAAGTTAGTGGTCTGGCTATAAAAGATGAACTCATTTCAGGCCAAAGTTTTCTAGTTCTCAGTGCTAAAGCTTTAATATTGTTGCATTTGATTATGTATCAAGGTTAGAAACTCTGCTCTAGGATTTTTTATAGTCGCTGCTGAGCGAACGCTTTTGTGTCCAGAAAAAAAAAAAAACACTGGTAAAGCGGACGCTCTTTTGGTCTCAGTTTGCCTCATTAAAGTCAAGTTAATCCACTGCAGAACATGTGTGAATACCATCTTTTAGGTATTCAGGCATATCCCTTGACAGCAATGGTCAAAGTCACAGTGCTAGTGTGAACAAAGTGGAGCAGATGTATAAATCTATTTTTGTTTGAATTGCTGTTACCTTTCTTCTAGCTCTGCCAGAATTAGTATAACAGGGCCTACTAAAGGTTCACAGTTGGAAGTTCTCAAGCCCCCATTGTTGCCATGTGGATGATTAATTAGGCAAATTTGGGCAGTCTCAGCAGAGCAAACAAAGGGGTGTGATTTTGAACTCTCTAGATGCTGTCCATTCATTGGTGGACAGTAACGGCTGAGAATTGTGCTAGCTTGGTTTCAGACTGCCAACTTCGTGGCACAGAGCCTGAAAGGTGCATCTTGGACACCAAAGTGAACGGCAAGAACTTTTTGGTAAAGTAGGGGCTAGAGAAAAATACCAACTGGAATCTGTGGAGTGGTACCTAATAATAAAGAATGCAAAAAGCTGGGGATGGTGAAAGGTCCATTTTTAATGTGCAATATATTTGCTGTTACTAAAGTGTTTCACCACAGGCAAAATGATAAATTTTGTATAGGTTGGAAAAGTCATACATACCTGTCGTCAATGCTCCAGAAAATTGCTTATAATCAGAGGTACGATTTCTAGAGGTTATCTATGTTTAATAAAATATATATATGTCCTGAAGTGACATAATATAAAAAGTTACTAACCTCTGTTCCCCCAACAATCTAGTGCAGAGCCTCCAATTGTCCTATTGGTCTGTGTTCACATGCATTCAGTGGTCACATGCCCTATTACTGACATTGTACAGACCTGATGGCTGTGACCAGGTGCTGTCTGTATGTAAGCAGGGACTGAGTGAACCATCTGAGGGCCAGCACTGGATTACAGAGGGAATGGTGAGGTAAGTACTTATCCTTTTGTTATAGCATTTGCAGCTGTTTTAAACTATGTATTTATAACATGGATAACCCCTTTAAATACAAGTATAGTGTTGTCGGTCTCTGTTTTTACATGACTAATGCAGGCTTTAAAGGTTCTTTTTCCAGCTTCAGTAAATAAATGTTATTTGTATAATGAAAAGTTACACAATTTTTCCAATATATTTTCTGTATTAACTAGATCTCTGCTTGCTGTCATTCTTTGTTTAGTTCCAGCAGATAAAAATCAGTCCTTGGTCATGTGATATGTGCTTCATGGTCATGTGATGTACACACAGGTACACCGCTCCTTACCAGGCAGATGTCTGATTACTATGCAGTGACTGTAACATGCTGTGCACCTGTGTGTCCATCACGTGACCATGGACTGATTTTAAGCAGAATAAATGACAGCAAGCAGATATCTAGAAAACAGAGCAATATACAGTATATTGGATAAATTGTACAACTTTTCATTATACAGACTATAACCTTTATTTCCTGAAACTGGACAACCCCTTTAATAGCAAATGATTTGTATTCATGCAAACTTCACTTTTGAAGCTACATTGACTAGATGTATAGTAAAACGCCTAAATGGAAAATAATTTTTCTGGGAACACTGAACAAGCAAATTGCCTGCAGACTCCAATCTGTAAAGAAGACTTGTGAGGAAAACTGGTGAGGATTGGGAACTTCACAAGCAGCCGGGTCAGTTCCTTCTCTTTATGACCGTGGCTAGACAAGTATTCAGTGTAGCACAAAAGTGGGGCCACATGTGTAAGCATAAGATATAAAGTCGTTTGTGTTTTCTCACTTTTTGGCCTACAAGCAAAAAAGAGGTCCAGGATTTAAATACGCCTCCAACCTGCCTGGGTCTCTGCTTAAGGAGCAAAAGATGAATAGGGATAATAAAGAATTAACAGAACTGGTGAAAAAGAAGGAACGGGAAGAGACCCCCAGGCAGAACCCGGAGGAGCCACCGAAAAAGAAAATTCTGGAAGGCATTGTAAAACGCAAACCGGAAGATGGTGTTTTTAAGAGGAAGAGACCACTTGAAAAGAATTTGGATCCTACAGTCAAGAAGCGGGTTAGTATAGATGAGCATGTGGATGTGAAGGGCTTTTCTATTACCAAAAAAATATCAGCTCATTGTTATTACACAGTGGAAATGTACAGTGACGGCCATCTTACTTTGACACAAACTTATTATGGCTGACTTTATAGAAATGTAGAAACCTTCAGCCTGCATGCGCCAGGGATCATTCCCAAAGTCAATCTGGTTATAGACTTCAAGATCTTTCTGTGATCCCGTAAGTTTTGCGATTATTGTTTTGATCAGGAGACTTATTCGTAAAGGGTTATGCACGATTATAGCCATGATACATAGCCATGAGAAATGAGATGAACCATGTAAAATATTGTAACCACATTGACTCATTTGGATTTTCTTTGACCATAGTAAAACATAAAAGGGTTTTTCTGCATCACTAATATTGATGATCTAGCCTTAGGACAGGTTGTGAATGTCAATCCAGTGGTAGGCCAAATACATTTCAGTCAGCTGTGTGAGTGGGCTGCCGTGCTCCAGAACACAACTGCTCCATAAACTGGGTAGTGGCAGTGAACACTACAGTGTCGCACCCACTTAAGTGAAGCAGTGGTCATTTTAAGGGACCCACCAGTCTGTTCCCAGAGAACATTTTTAATGGCATATCCATTAGACGCATCAAACGAGGGTTTTTGTTAGGCAGAAAAAAAATCTACTTCAGGAGGTCTTTTGGGTTTTGTTTTCTCTTTTTAAGGTGTCTTGTGTTATCTTTTGTGGGTCTTTAGCAGACATTTGTTTACTAAAACCTCTTGTGTATTTGCAGGGTTTTTTTTGTTTGTTTTTTTTTGTAATATATTTATATTTTTTTCCTTTTAGCTGAAAAAAATCTGCAACTGCCTTGCCTTCAAATGAAAAGAGAGGAGTAGTTTTTAGGTGTTTTTCAAAGTCTGCTCCAAAAACCTCTTTGTACACCTGGTTTTCTGCGGCAGATTTTGAGGAGTTTTCAAATGGAATGGGGTCGGCTACAGTACCCAGAGAGGTTACCAAGAAGGGCTTGGAGTTTACCTTATTCCTATGTATAAATATATTCAAGATCAGTACAAAATCCTGTCAATTTTTTGTCTGTAACCCACTACGCCTAGAGAAAAGATTCTACATTAGCACAGTTTACATACACAGTGTTTTGGTTTTAGCCATTTATAACAAAGCGCTAAATGTATCAGGTATGGTGTTTCATTTTTTAGGTGCATAGTAGGTCAGAAGTGATGTGTAGGCTTCATAGACTGCACAATGACATGAGCAGAAACAGTCCCTGTTTACAAATGAAAGAAAGGTATTTTAGGAGGGAGTGGAAATAGAGATGCAGTGAGTCAACGCCTTGGACTATCGCTGTGCACGCTGACCACAGGCAGTACACTACCGGCATGCATGATGTATAGTCGGATAGCAATGTGTTCCTGTCTTTACCTGTGTCTACTTCATATTGGATGGATTGGGAAAAAAAAATAATCTATGAACAGTTTGCTGCACTTAAATAATACATTTACCTTGTACTTATGTAGTGACACTGGTAAAGTTCTAGGCCAGAGCCGGCTACCCAGGGTCCCCATTTGACTTTTAGTCCCGTCTCATAACTTGTACGTGGTGTCTTAGGGATACTGAATAGATCCAAGTATCTGTCCGTGTCAGCATCCACAACCTGAATTTTATAACAGTAGCTGCAAATTATTAATATTAATAAATTTTCATATAGAAATATTTATATAAATAGTATAAATATTAATCTTATTTTTTGAAGCTAAACACTGTAAGCATTGAACTGTTACAGGACAGGGAGTGTTGACATGGGAACACAGATCAAGGCCTGTACTTGGGGATGTGTATTATCTCACACAATAGATGTGCAGTAAAGACATTTAATATAGTTTCCTGTTTTTAGTAGTATGGCCATACCTGGTATGTAATGATGTTCTTTCTTTCCTTTTCAAGCTAAAACATGGAAAAGAAGAGAAGCTCTTCAAGAAAAAGGTATTTTTGTTTCTGAGGGGATATTTTATAAGAGAATGTCTTTTTGTTTGTTTGTTTCTCTCCTATGTTAGCGGAAGTTTTCAGTATGTTGATACAGCCATGTACCCTGGAGGGTTCTCAAAAGTAAAACGCAAAAAGGGATAACTCTAATCTTTTACTTTTATTTTAGTTCAGTTTTAGTGTAGCCTTTTTGGATTTTGTATTTGATACTTGGATGGATGGATGAGGGGAAGGCGTCTTCAGCCTTTGTTTCTCCTCTTTTTTTTTTTTTTTTTTTTTTTTTTATTTTTTTTATTTGAATTCTAAGCAAAAAGTAACAATTTTTTTTGGTTTTTAGAAGAGACCTTGGAAGACTCCTGAATCACTCATGGCCAAAACATTAAGGCGTATAAAACAAGAACCTGATGATGACTTACAAGAAGTAGTTCCAAAACCTAAAGAAAGTGACCAGTCGAGATCCAGCTCACCAACTGCTGGCCCCAGCACTGAAGGTCCAGAGCTAAAGGAAAAGAAGAAAAACCGAAGGAAACGGAAAGTTCCTAACAAAGAATTAAGTAAAGAATTGAGCAAGGAACTGAACCAAGAGATACAAAAAACTGAGAACAGCTTGGCTAATGAGAACCACCATCCCATCAAATCTGAACCAGAGAGTGAGGGCGAGGAGCCCAGAAAATGTATGAACAGTAATGGGGAGAGGATGCACTGGATCCCCAAACTGAATGGGACCCCAAAGGAGTACAAGCATCAGCCTTTCCCAAGCCCAAGAAGCACACCAAGGGTTGTTTCCCGCCCTCCACCTTCCTTATCACCTCCTAAATGTATGCAGATGGAGCGCCATGTAATAAGGCCTCCTCCAATAAGCCCTCCTCCAGATTCCCTCCCTCTGGAGAATGGAGCAACTCATGTGATGCAAAGAGAGGTCTGGATGGCCATCTTTAGCTACCTCAGCCACAGGGATTTGTGCATCTGTATGAGAGTCTGCAAAACATGGAACAGATGGTAATCCATTTTCTTATTTTCAGTGGCTACTCTGTGTGTCTGTGTGTGTGTGTGTATATATATATATATATATATATATATATATATATATATATATATATATATATATATATATATATATATATTATAATATACGGTTGTGTTTAGTACCCATTGGGGAAATTTTATTATTTGCCTATTTTCTGTGCCTTTCTAGTTGTTTGCCTTCCATCTGTGTATTTCTATGCGCCTAAATGAAGAGGTGCACAATTTGTAGTAAGTTGTGCACAAATTGACCTGAAGATGAAATTGGGATAATCTTCAGGCGATCTTCATCTTTGTTTCAGATATTTTTGGTTTTTATGCTGCCCATGTATTAGACTGCAGTTGCAAATTGAAAAAGAAAAAAAGCTCCATGTTATAAATATATTGTAATATTTTACTCCAGGTAAAAATCCAAAAATGCGCAAAGTGTAAAAGTTTTGAACATAGACCCAAAATGTAAAGCATTTAAAAAAAAAAAAAAAAGGTTCAGAATAAGGGAGCGTTCACACTACCGTCGGTGTCCGACATGTAGTGTCCGCTCAAAATCTGTCACGGACATTAGGAGCGGACACTAGCTGTGTCTGTGACACCTGTCATTCATCTCAATGGGCATCGGGTGCGTTCTTTTGCACTCCGTGCCCTTCCTTCCCTGTCCGCAAGTGAAGATGTCCGACTTCTGAAGCGGACAGAGGAACCCTGCATGCAGGGTTTTTCTGTCCGCTTGAGAAGTCGGACATCTTCACTTGCGGACAGGAAAGGACGGGCACGGAGTGCAAAAGAACGCACCCGATGCCCATTGAGATGAATGACAGGTGTCACGGACACAGCTAGTGCCCGCTCCTAATGTCCGTGCCAGATTTGGAGCGGACACTACATGTCGGACACCGACGGTAGTGTGAACGCCCCCTAAGAGGCCTGATAAATTCCCCCATTTGTATTATACAGTGTGTATTTTACTCTTTCTGCAATGAGTTGTAGATGGAGATAGTGACCTCTTTCTACCCTTCTTATTCATTGCGGCCTTGAGTAATCCATATACACTTGTGAAGTGTATTTAAAGGGATCCTATCGCGTAGAAAATGCAGTATAACCTGCAAGGAAGCATGTTATAGTACGTTCACATGGCAGATTTTATTTATTTAAGGCATGTATTCCACCCCAAAATTGGCATGAGATTGAAGATAGGCAGTTTAAAAAAAAAATAAAAAAAAAAAAAAATGGGTCTTTCTCAATATTGCCATGGATTCTGCGGCCGACTCTTCCGCAGAGTGCGCAGCACAAGGGCACTCTACTGAATAGACTCATTCATCTCTGCCTAATTAGTGAGAGAAATGAAGAGGAATTTAAGGTAGACTCAGTCTTCAATTCCTCTTCATTTTCACAGTGTGAACCCAGCCTTATAGAGCAGGAGGAGCTGAGAAGATTGATATACAGTTTTGTATGAAATGAGTCAGTATAACTTATCATTTGTCTCTTTCTATGCTGAGAAGACAAGTGGAGGTTCTGTCAATAACTAGAAGCTTCCCTTACATGATTGTTCTTACACTGGGTTCACACCAGCGCCCGATCTCCGTTTTCAGGTTTCCGTCTTCTGCTGACAGAAGACGAAAGCCTGGCAGACTGTGAGCGTTTTCTGCTCTCCGCGGTGAAACAGATTTTTATTTTTATTTTTTTTTTACCAGACTAGAAGTCCTGCATGTCCGACTTTGTGTCCGGTTAAAAAAAAGATTTTGCCGCGGAGAGCACAAAACGCTCACAGACGCTCACAGCCGGACACTTTCTAAACCCATGGGTTTGAAAGATGACTGCAGGTTTCTGTCTCTTGTCCAGTTTCAGGCAGGAAACACAAACCTGCAAAACTGAGACCGGGGTGCAGATGTGAACGAGCCCTTACAGAGATAGCTGTCGATCACTGATAGAACTGACTCGACTTTCTAGCATACAAAGAGCAGAGATATAAATGGATAAAATAATACTTCCACTGTGTAACGGTTCTGCAACATGCTGTCTACCTACATTTTCATTGGGACAGATTCTCTTTAGTCATTATACCAGATATAGTCTTCATTGATGGCTTCACAGCAGTAATACAGTGTAAAGTTCATATACTGTAAAGCTAAAACCTATGTTTCACTACAGTGTAGTTCCCATGAACATGAACACCCCATCCGCAGCATAGACAGTAAGTGTCTGAACGCTGGGGTCCTCACCAATCGCAAGGAGGAGGTTCCTCAGCTGCCTTTGTCATTGAAGTGGTAGCGCACAAAGGTGATCACTACTCCATTCACTTTTATGGTACTGACAGGGGTCTGTACTCGGCTGTTTGTCAGTCCCAAAGAAGTGAGTGAAATGGTTATCACAGATGAGTGCTGCTCCATTTACACAGGGGATTTGTGAACCCATATTCTCATGATTGTGGGGTCCTAATGGTGGAATCTCTATCGAGCAGACATTTGTCTTGTGGATTGGGAATAACAGTTGTTCATGGGAAAATTCTTTTAAGTTTGAGGTAAAGTTAGTTTTGGTTGAATCACGTGTGAAATGTCTTCTAGGAGTGCACAGCGAAGCAAGAAGTGTGCTAGCATTACATCCTTATAATAGAATACCAGTGCTGCGCTCTCCAGTAAATACAGGCACATCAGCATTTATTCACTTCTGCTCTCACATTCTGCTTGGCTATTTATAGACGTCTTCCCAAAATAAATCGGCTTATTAATAATGAAACTGCTGTGCATTGTCTGCCGGTACAGGTAAGCAGACTCCTACAGGCTTTATCCCAGAATGTGCATAGAAAATGTCACATTCTAGGAGCAGAACAGCGTGACACATTTTCCACAATAAAATAGAACTTCAGCTAGTTGTGCCAGGCATGCATCGCTATGACATGGGCAAGTACAATGCACTCAATACCTACTGGGTTCTGAGGATTGTTTAAGATATAGAATAACATAGACCTGCTTTATTAGAAGTACTATTTTAGCCTATAGTCACAAAAAAAGACTTTATAGTTCCCTAGAGACGAGTCTTATCAGAAGTACATCTCCGATTCACTATACATGCTGTGTTGGATTTTGGGAGCATGAGGAGAGAAGCCAAGGTGTATTCCAGCAGCTTCTTTGCTCCTGGTACATTCACGATTCTTTATCAAAAGCTGATTATCTATCTATCTATCTATCTATCTATCTATCTATCTATCTATCTATATATAAAACAATATTTGGTGCACCAACTCCACAAGTCCCTTCACATCTCTTGGCTCCTGTCAATTTCCTTTGTTTTGACGGGAATTCCTGTCAAATCTTGCTTTGTGTAAATGTGTTTAGCAGTCGGCAATCAAATGGTTAAAAGCTCATTTGTCAGCTGACAGATATAAATATAATTTTTTCAGGCATCAGTTTCACTTGTGCAAGGACGTGCTGCTGACATGTAAACTGTATGAAACCCAGCGACTGATCGTTGTGCTCTGTAGCATAGAAGGATTGCTGCATGGATATGGTATATGGTCTGGCAGCACTCAAAAAAAAATGCTAGGTGTTCTGCTTTGGTTTATATAGGTCTCATAAGTCAATTAAAAAATATATCTCAAACTGACACTTGGCAGGGGTTTACACATTCAGGTTGTCTTGGTCATAAAGAGTGAAAGTAATGAAGAAAAGATGCTCCTTGTCACTTTTTTCCACTCCACTTCTGGTCTTGGCTTCAAAAATTTGCATCTGATAACCTGAACATGTAAATACACCCAAAGTCTACATTCACATGGAAGTGGAAGAGGAATTTCAGTATAGCTTCTGTCTCAAATTACTCTTCCATTTCTGCTCCTTCAGCTTATTGCCATGGATTGTACCCCCAGATTATCCCTGAATGGGTCAGATCACTGTCTTGTGCCACAGAGTCTGTGTTCTCATTTAGTCTTCCTGCCGTTGAAAACAATGGAAGGCCAATGGTGGGCATAATTTAGTGTTGACTTTGAGGTACATTCCTCTCAAAGTATGGAAGATTTCTGAAAGTATGTTCCAAATTCCATCCTAATTCTGCCTCCCCTGTATTCCGTGTTTGATCTTGCTGTATATACAATGGTGTAAGACACTTAGATTGTGACTAGTCAGTGAGTGAAAGCCATGGCAGAAACACGAGAGTACCATTAAACTACTTTATTTTTTTCTCTAATTACCACATTGGAATAGCCTTAAGAAAGGCTATTCGTCTCCTACCTTTAGACGTGGTCTCCGCCGCGCCGTTCCGTAGAAATACCGGTTTTAACCGGTATGCAAATGAGCTCTCCGCAGCAATGAGGACGGGCCCCAGCGCTGAAACACCGATGAGCGCATCCCCATTTCCTGCGCCGCCTCCTTGTTCTGCAGCAACTCCGCCTCTTCTGGCTTCTCTTGCTCTTGTAGTTCTATAGAGGAGCTTAGAGAGGCCACCCCAAAATGGCCGCCGGCCGGCTCCTGTATTGAACTGCAAGAGCGGCTACCCAAAAATGGCCGGCGGCCATTTTTGGGTAGCCGCTCTTGCAGTTCAATACAGGAGCTGGCTGGCGGCCATTTTGAGGTAGCCGCTCTTGCAGTTCAATACAGGAGCTGGCCGGCGGCCATTTTGGGGTGGCCTCTCTATGCTCCTGTATAGAACTGCAAGAGAAGCCAGAAGAGGCGGAGTTGCTGCAGAACAAGGAGGCGGTGCAGGAAAGAGCTCTGGGCAGCAATGGGGACGCGCTCATTGGCCTTTCAGCGCTGGGGCCCGCCTTCATTGCTGCGGAGAGCTCATTTTGCATACCGGTTAAAACCGGTATTTCTACGGAACGGCGTGGCGGAGACTACGTCTAAAGGTAGGAGACGAATAGCCTTTCTTAAGGCTATTCCGACGTGTTCATTAGAAAAAAAAAGGTAGTTTAATGGTAGAATCCCTTTAAATTCCTCTGCATTTTCTTGTGTGAGAGGGCCTAAAATATTAAGGCATTCTTGCATCCTGACAGGATACCCTGTATAGTAGTGCTACACTGTGTACATACCCTGTGTATTGGGACATTTAACACTCTGTTTTTCTGAGCTGATGAATGTAGAATTATATCTGTGAATTAATATTAATTCTGTTTTTATATGATAGGTGTTGTGATAAAAGACTGTGGACTCACATCGACCTAAACCGCTGCAAATCCATCACTCCTCTTATGCTCAGTGGGATTATCAGAAGACAGCCAGTGTCCTTAGATCTAAGCTGGACCAATATATCAAAAAAACAACTCAGCTGGCTCATGAACAGGCTCCCAGGTATTGTACTGTCAGTATGACTTTGTGGTCCTATCTGTACACTGAGCAAATGCTAGCGATGGGTTGAGCAAGACAGAACCAAAAACTATAGACTGAGTTGGGGGAGGGGGGGGCAGTGAGGCAAGCAGTGCATATTATGGTTTTTACCCCAGTCAAAGTTTGGTTTTCTAGCACTGCAATATTTGTATGAATATATAAAGTGCAGTTTGTTATGGAGCAATCCAGAATTTATCGCCTTCTCTGATTATATATTTTTTTTTTCCAGCTCTACGAGAACTTAATTTATCCGGCTGCTCTTGGATTGCTGTTTCTGCACTTTGTAGTTCCAGCTGTCCCTTACTCAGATCTCTTAATGTCCAGTGGGTGGAAGGGCTGAAAGATGCACAGATGAGGGACCTCCTGTCCCCTCCAACAGACAACCGGCCAGGTAATGCAGCCCTACAAACCTGTGCAGTGGATTTCGCTGTATGGGGAGTGTTGTTCTAGTTGTCGTCAGATACAAGTTGTTCTTTTTTACTCACTTGCTCTGAAATGTTTGCAGGTCAGATGGACAACCGCAGCAAATTGAGGAACATTACAGAACTTCGTCTAGCAGGACTGGACATCACAGACACCTCACTGCGCCTCATGATTCGGCACATGCCTCTCCTTTCTAAACTGGATCTGAGCTTCTGTAACCATGTTACTGACCAGTCCATTAATCTGCTCACTGCAGTGGGTACATCTACCAGGGATTCTTTATCAGAAATCAATTTATCAGGTAAAAGGGGCAGGGTCTAGAGGAGGCTGTAGATAAAGTGACTGTGATTCAGGGCTCGCTGTTCTTTTCTGCTTTGATGATCAACATTACTATTGTGTTTTACTATAATGACAATAAGTGAACTGTAAGTCACTCGACATTTATTGATGAAGCATGATGTATACCATTTAGTGTTAATAGTTAAACCAAATCTGATGTGAAAACCGACTTTAGTGCTCCTACAATGGCTGTGAGCATCCACGTTATAAAGTTGGTACACATTAAAGTGGAAGCAGATCACAGTATGACAAGCTTGAATGTTTTTTTTTGTTTGCGGAATGAGGGTCTGCATGGAAAAACTGACATGGGTATCGGGCCACTGAACTTGCTTTCTGTGCATTATGTCAGATTCATGCTGTATAAAGTCCATGAAACTCAACAATACTTGGTTGTCAGAATGAGCCCTTTGACTAAGAAGGTTGATCTCTCTAAGTAATATATTATCTGGGAGTTTTGCATTTCTATCTATAATGCTGGGCAGATGTGGATTTGTTAAGCTTTTTAATAGAAGATCCATTATGAGAATATTTTCTATCAGGCCTGATAGAAGATGAAAACTTTCTAGCCCTGCACAATTTAAAGGGGTTATCCAGCTTCTTGTATTCATGGCCTATCCTTAAGACACCAACCCCCGGGACCCCCGCAGAGCTCCTGTACAGAGACAGCGTGACTCTTAGTAATATTTACACATAGTGGTAAGTGTAGGCACTGCAACGTTGCTTCATAAACCCTCAATGGGACAGCATAGATATCTACATCAATCCTTGCTTCCCATTTTCAGCAATGAGGGAGGGGAGCACGTCTGAGCAACATTAGGCTGGAATCAAACGTGCTGCTTTTGTGGCAGTTTTTAATGCAATATTTTGAGCCAAAGACAGGAGTGGATTCTAAAGTTATGAGAAATATAGAAAGAAAATTTATACTACTTCCAGCTGGATTTACTTTGAGCTTTGGCTTTGCATCAAAAACTGCATGTGATTCCAGCCTTAGAGTAAAATTGTCAGGTCACTTGCCCAACTCAAGAGGATTTCTGGGACTTTGGATATTGACCTGAATATAGTTCATCCATACAAGTGAGCGTCTGATTCCCTGCACCTCCACCAATTGGCTGGAAATAGTTGACCTGTGTACTAGGATAGTACTGTAGAACTCCCATTAAAGTGAATGTGAGAGATCTGCAGTACCATTCTGGGCCACTGGTCATACTGCGGGGTGTCAGCCCTCAGATAAAGATGACTACCCCCCTCTCAACACTTAAGTTCTGTATTACTGTTTAGGTAATTTTTAGTGTTCTTTATTCATTATATGTCGCACTACAGCTGAGATCTTTTCATTACTAGATATAGATGGTAAAAAAAAAATTCCGGTAAAACTGAATTGATCTACTTGTAAGCCATTTCTTTGTCCCCTTCTTTCCAGACTGCAATAATGTTACAGACCAGTGCCTGACCTACTTCAAACGATGTGGCAACATCTGTCTGATAGACCTCAGATTCTGCAAGCAGGTTACTAAAGAGAGCTGCGAACAGTTCATAGCAGAAATGTCTGTAATTGTACAGTTTGGACAAACAGAAGAAAAGCTGCTTCAGAAGATCAGCTAATCGAAAACCGCTTTGGACTTTTCATTAAAGCTGCACCTGAAAGACAATATTGGCCTTAAAAGTAGAGGTTTGAGGTTGACCGGCCTCCTTTCTATCAAGACTTCCTCCAGCACCACATACACCAGCTGTTAAAGGTTGACACTGGAACAAAAGTTTGACCTTTTAAGGACACTTTTTGAAAATCCAAGGGCATGCGCTTGGTAATGTTTATTGTATTGGCTCTTAAACTGTTCCAATTCCTGAGCATTGTGTGTCTTTAGAAGTGGGCCACCCAGAACAGAAGCCTTCCAAAACCTGATGAAAATAATAATAATTTGTCATACGTTATGCAGAAATATTTTTGTATATGACTATTTGAAAGTTCTATTTCCAATGTACAATGCCAGTGTTACTTTTCGGGGTGTTTCTTGGTTAGGGGGTGAACTGCTGATCTTTCCATGTACAGTTAATGAAGGCAGTGAAGCCAACATGATGTGTGACCACTTCTAAAGCATGTTTAAATTAGCTTTTTACATGAAACATATGCATGCTGAGCAGACCTATATGTTTATTCATTTTGACACAGATCCTTTCTGCACACGAAGATCCAGCATAGCATGAAGTTTTGTGGCCTGTTGAACAAATATACAGTGATGCAGGGCAATCCGATCAGGCAATCTCCACTATTGTGCCACTGGACAATTCTGTCCAATGCTTTGGGTTCCACTGTAACATACTAGCCTTCAGAAGTGCCATTGTTGTAAGGTGTTTTGTTTTGTTTGTTTTTTTTCCTTTTTGTAGAATGCCCTCAGTTTTGATCTAGACTTTGTGTTAACTGTTCACAGGACAAACTGTTTACCATCATTCACTGGCTACAGATTGTTAATAGTTAAAGAGCCAGATCAGGTACAAAGAAGAACTTGGGTCTCTTCAAACACCACTTGTAAATCTCCTTTTGTAAAATAGATGCCCCTTGCACTGGAAATATAAGAATGGGGTTATCACTGTATAGGAGACTACACAGGTAAAATGCATTTACATCAATGCATTGCGAGTCTATCCCACTCCTGCACCATGGAGTCAGATGTATACTTTTTTAATGTAAGTAATGTTGTTTGAATTTCAAAGTGTATCATGTTTATTTATGGACACATTTATTAAAATCTTTTACTAAACTACGTGTAGTTCATTTCACCAGTGGAAAACTTTCTTCTTCCCCAGAATCAGAACTGTCCAGAGCCTCCACATCTCGTACTATTTCATGCTATTAGAACTGGATGTTATCCACATTTAGACCAGGGCCAGATAGCAAAATGCTGCACAGCCAAAGACTATAGTCTCTGTGTATCGCAACTAATGAAAGTTAATATGGTCTAGATGTGACCCGGAAGCTGCCACAACAGTCACCAGACATTGTGGAGATTTGGATCTCTGGGGACCGAAGTATCATGCAGACTTGCGGTCGACAACGCTCCTACATTTATTTATATTAGTTATGAGGCAGCCAGCGTGACACTGCAATGTTAGATCATTCAACCATAGCCTTACTGTGGATATTGAAATAGAGTTCATCCACTATAATACAGTGGGGAAGATTTGATTATTACTAAGAGGATCTGCCTCTGACAGGAAACCTATAAAACTACTTGGACCTCTGTTAGTCCTCAATGTGCTTTCCTGTCCTGGGTAAGAGACCTATTCAGAGTATTTCTCTAAAGCACTTCATTTTGGCTGTATCAGTAAGTGCTTTTCCCCCTCTATTTTCTACTCTGCTGGCTAAATAGTCTTTCTCGTTAATATTATTGAAGGAGTACCATGAGTATAGGTCCGGCCACTAGGAATGTAAGGAAAGCATTGTTGGCTCCATAGGCACTAGACTAACCAAGTGTCTGTAGGAGACAGAAGACACAACCTGCTTGCACATCATGTGCTTTTTGTTATTTTAGTTTTCAATCAGTGCTGGTTGCCACACTAGTCATACTTCCTGAGGATGCTGGAAAACCAAGAAGCCAGACATTCTTCTTGGCATCAGACCTGTGTCCCTTCTCATTGCCAATCACTCAGTCTTCCTCATGTTTACCGCCACAGCTGAGTGCAAGCACCGAAGATTCCAGACAGGTGAGTATGTACACACTCTGGCGCTGACACATCCCCCCCACCCAGGATTCTGGGTTCCTGGGGCCCCCATATTTCCCAGGACTCTCTGGCAGTATTCTCCTTTTGGTGCTTCCAGCAGACCAATGCATGGTTAGATATGCTGCTGAAATGGTTATGGCTATATCTACTGAAGTACATCATAGTATCCTGTCCATTAAACAGGGAAAACCCACCCACCAGCTTGTTGAAGAATACAGAAAATGAGAAGAAAAGACAGGAGCCAGAACAACAAGAAACCACTTAAAGACGTTATTATTCAGGTTAGTGCAAGCGGAATCAGTGTTTTGCGCTAACTACAGCAGTTGCGCTCTCTCTCTTTCTCTCTCTCTATATATATCTATAAGCCTCTGCCTGTGACTTCGTCTGTGTGTTGTTGGTGTCAATGATCCGCCTATATTTAGCAAATGGCTGCTGTCGGTTCGTGTGCTCAGGCGTTTAGGCAGCTCTCAAGCTGGCCTGCTGCTGAACTCGTTCCTCGCGCTGTGCCTGTAATTGTTCCAGCATCTCAGCAGATCGCTGGGACGCCATATAATGTGTGTTGTTGGCGTTGATGATCCCCCTCAGCTCCGCTTGAGAAGTCTGTTAACTTCTGGCTACCTTCATAGCTCTTGTTTTAGAATTTTGCGACAAGTTAGTTTTTCTTTTTCTAGGCATATTTAAAATTGGCAAACTGCCAATTTGGAGTAAAGGTGTTTTTCCATCCCTTGTCAGCACTGCCTGGAGCAGATCAGATAATATGCAAATGCATGTACATAATGGACTGAGGGTTAGCTGTGTGTTTACACAGAGAGATAACAGACCAGGCTTTATCAGAACCTGAGATAAGCTGCTGCCAAGAGCAGTTTAAATAGTATATGAACATAAATTCATAACAGTCGTGAACCGTGTGATTTACTGGGATAAAAAGTAGCCTATGTGTTAATCAAGGTTACAAACTATCTTTGTGCCAAATTTTCATCTAAATCTGTTAAGCCGTTTTTGCGTGATTGAGGAACAAGCATCCAAACTTTCACATTTATAATATTAATTGTAGGATGAAAAAAAATTAAACACTTGCTCAAAATAAGCTTTTAACAAAGGCCTTTTCACTTATAGGATTGCTTCATCAATGAAAACTATGTTTAAATATTATGTATACAGATGAAACTACTCTATTGCACAACAGACTTGAATTGTAATTTAATTTTTCTTATGCGGCTCCATGGGAAAATTAATTGCCCACCCATAGCCTAGAGGCTTTCTCTTTTACCTTTTTCAGATAGCGTTTTCTGTCGTATTGGGTCTCTTGGTGTTTGCTACCTCGCTCATCTACTGCTTGGGCCTCGGCCCTATCAGTTCTAAGGTTCAGAAACCAGTTGAGCTGTGCTGGAACATCCCAACATCCCATTGTGCTTTGTCCCCCAATGATATTAGCAACACAACTGGATTCTTGTACCTACTGTAAAATCCCTATCTCTTATTCATTGGGGACACAGATACCACCCTCTGTGTTGTTTACTTCTGATCCTAGGCAATTGCTCTTGGGTTGTTTTTTTCCCACGCCCCGATTAGGTTCTGGTCTCTGTGTTACTGTTGTTTGTATGAAACTGGTTAGCCTAGGGAGAGCCAACTTTTTTTTTTTTTTTTTTTTTTTAATATATTCCTAGGGTCAGCCTCCTAATGCCATGGCCTATATTATGACTACATGTATATGGAAGGGAACTGCTGTTATTTATACACAGTTCTCCATTTTTATTATGTCTTTCCTATAGTAATACTGGCAATAAAAGAACCTTCAGCCATCATGTCAGAAGTAAAGGTCCTTCTAGAAGTAGTGTAGCCATTTCTATCCCTCTAGCACAGAGAGGTCAGGACAGGTGCCGTCATGGAATCAAAGAAATCTGTTTACTGGTAAGCATAAACTTCATTTTCTCATTTCTATTTTCCCCTTTCAGAGTGATATGAGGACTTATTATTTGCAGGTCAAAATAGCACCATATTCTGTGCAATGTACGGGAAGCTGGAAACAAATTTGGAGTGCGGTGGAAGCTGAAAAATATATATATATATATATATATATATATATATATATATATATATATATATATATATATATATATATGACCCCTTTTTTTTTTTTTTTTTTTTTTACATGTTCCCTCTATTCTGTGGGTCAGTACCATCATAGCAATACGAAATTTATAGTTTGTTTCTATACTTTTTTTTTTTTTTATATTGGAAAACGAAAAATGTTATAGCTGTACAAATTTGGTAGGGGCCACACAATGCTTCAGTGGTTAGCACTGTAGCCTTGCAGCGCTGGAGTTGTTGGTTCGAATCCTGCCAAGGGCAAAAAAAAAACATCTGCAAGGAGTTTGTATGTTCTCCCTGTGTTTGGAGTATGGGATGGAAATCCATGCAAAGACATACTGATAGGGAAAAATATACATTGTGGCTCACAATCTACATTAATAAAAAAAAAAATTAAAAAAAATTTGGTGACGCAAACAAAACTTTGCATCAAGTAGTTTTTAGTGAGGCCATTTGGGCCAATACATGACATTTAGATCATTTTTTTTATTTAAATTTTTTTGTGGGTAAGGTGAAACCACAAAACTTATTTGGGCATTCCAATTTTTGTTTCCCCCTCTACACTTTGCACTAGCGGCAGCAGGGACGATTGCTGATCCTTGCTGCCACTGAGTGTAAGGTATAAGGGCTTGGGGACAATAGGCATATAATGCTCCTTCGTGTCCCCACCCACTGTAAAATGTTCCTTAGAACCTCACACACAGAATAAAGCTCCTTAGTGCTCCTATCCACAGTATATTGCTTTTTAGTGCACACACTCACAGTATAAGGGGAATTGCTTTTTTTATTTAAAGTCCCTCCTACAGGGCTTAGAACATTAGACCACTGCAATACTATACTCAAGGGGTATAATCCCTTTAAATGCCTATGATCACAGATGTCAAACAGCAGAGACTTCAGTGGCTATGCTCCTAAGTGGGTGCCATTTTCAAATAACCCGCTTCTAATGTAGTTTCATATATGCTTGTTGGTAAAGGGTTAATCTAGGTAGCTGTTTTTATTTTCTTCTGCAAGGTTTTTTTTTAAAATCCTATTTCCTATGTATAATCATGGGGCGGCCATCTTGCGTCAGCTTCTCCTCTGCTATGTTAACAATTTAGAAACTTGCTTTCCATCAGACTCATGACCATTGTTATAGACTGGAGCTGACTCACTGAAGTTTAGGGAAGGCGTTATCTAAACATGCTCTGTGCAGGGAGCAGAAGCAGATAAGCCCTTACATCATCTATTTCAATTGTTGGTACAATGATAGGTGTTATGTGGTGTTATCTTCTATCGTAATACTGTCTGTGGTGTAACTGCTGTAAAGAAAGACCCTACAAAATTGACATTGGTCAGTCCTTTATTGACTTAGTTGTCAGAGTGAAAATTGCAGGACTTAGTACTTTGTAAAGCATAGATAGTAGCATGGAAAATGTAAAAAAAAAATCTTAAATATGTTTAACACTAAAAAATAGCTCATTTTCTGGTGACAATTTTTGTCTTCAAATTTTAGAAACAAAGAAATTTTTATTTCCTTTCCTTCTCTGAAAAAGACATGCAATTCTTCCAACTTTTCTACCTCTGGGCATTGGTAAAGTACTTCAGGTAAATAGGTAGTGTTTTCATTTCTCTTCCCGGCTCCTTTACTGTAATTTTATCCGCTGTGTTCAGGTCAGTTGTTAATATAAATTCCTACACTGTGTGCTGTACACAATCCTATATAAGCCTTTATGTAAGTCTGATAGGCTTACACACAAAGAATGGGGCAGACTTCGTAATGAAAATAGAAGTCTTTCCATGCAGCTGGACTTATCATTGGAAATTCACGTTAAAGGGAACCTGTCAGGTGGTTTTTCCACCATAAACTGGCCCCAACATGGGCAAGATGAAGTATTTCCCTTTATGTTGGTGCCTTCCTGTAATAGCATAGGGACGTTCTGAATGTTTGAAAGCCTACAAGGTCCTGTGCTAATTAACTTCAGTAGTCGCGGAGGGCGGAGCAGCTTCAGCCTTGTCACACTATCCGTTTGCTAATCACACCTCCTGGGCATGATTGGCATCTTCTGCACATTTCCCTCATTCCCTGATGTCACGAGGAAGATGTCAATCATGCCCAGGAGGTGTGTTAACCCGTAAGTACTATCATAATGATATGTGTATGATAGTGGTGTATGATGGACACCATGACAGTACTTAAGGGTTAAGCATATGAAAAGCTGCTCCCTGCCCACAGTGACTACTTGGGTTAATTTGCTTTCACACATTTATAACTTCACTTTGCTGCAACAGAAAGATTACAGAGGGCAGCAAGAGAAAGGGAAATACTTGGACTTGCACAGGATGGGGTCGGTTTATGGTGGACAAACCACCGGACAGGTTCCCTTTTAAATGGTTTGTCCAGCTTCAGACCAATATTTGGGTCTATTCACATGGAGGAAAATGGTGAGATATTTGTTGTGGAATTTCAATGCTGAAAAAACATCCTCCCATTGACTTCAATGGGTTCCTTTTTCTGCTAGCATACTCCATTTTCCTCATGGGGTTTTTTGCCTTCCCCTGGATCAACACTGTAGGGATTGTAGGGTTATAGGTTGGACTTGATGGACTGATGTCTACTATGTAACTATGGACTGTATATCACATGACCATGGACTGTTTTTCTTATTCCCTGGATGCAAGCAGAAGAAATGACAGCAAGCAGAGATCTAGAAAACTGTGAGAATTTGATACAGAAAGTATACTGGAAAATTGTAGAACTTTTCATTATACAAACAATAATATTCTTCTCTTAATATTGGTTTGAAACTGGACAACCCCTTTAATGTACCATACAGATTTTCTATTTGCTCCCATAATGGCAGACTTATGCTGCAGAAATGTATGTATTTAACAAAATCATAATGAAAGTGTTTGTTTTGTATTTTCAAGGTGTATGTATTCTTACATAGAAGTCTAATATTTGATCTAGCAGATAATAAAATAGTGTAATTTCCATTTCTTGAATATACGCACACTCCCTCTTCTGACAAGTATATAGATTTTATTGATAAGAATTGTTCATCCATTCCAGATTCACAAACACGCACTTGCATGCAATTTGTCTGACCACTTCTCATTTAGCTCATAAACAAAACCTACCTTTTAATGTATTACAAAACACATCTCTATCAGTTCACTCAAACATAGTACATATAACCAGGTTTCTTTGTACACACTTTAAGCCCCAAGGCTTAGGGCCAAGTCACGTGTTTTTATTTTTATTTTTGGTCTGGATACTTAAGACTTGAAGACATGAACAGCCCGCACCACATACTGTCTGCAGATGGGACACTCGCTCATTCTCTTGCCACATTTCGTGCATGTCACCATATGGCCACACTCCAAGAGAACACAGTCAATTACAGCGTCCATGCAGATTCGGCAAAGGTTATCATCACTGCCGGTCAGCTGCAGCCGATCTCTCTCTGGAAGAAAGAATAAGGTAGAAGATCTTTGGATGACTGAAGGAAAGGTTAAGATGGACACGATTACTACTAGATCTAGGTGTCAAAACAATTTTGGTGGCATATACTAGATGAGATGTTGAGTGCCAAAAAAACTGTGCCATGTCTTGTAACACAATTTTAGACACTTAAGTCTTGTATGAAAATTGGTAAAACTGCTAAATTCCACCTCAAAATCAAATTCTGCCTTAAACAGTTGAAAAAAAATCAGCTACCGGAAAAAAAATCTATCAGAAAAAAAATAAGCATCATGCTTGATCTTCAGATGGATTCCACCTGATAAATCCCATTGAAGTGAATAGGAGGTGGAAAAATATGGCCTGGCAGGGCCCGAATTGGACGCAGAATATGGTGAAGTAAATAAATTCAGCTTCAAATTCCTGAAACATTGGACCATCTGGGTAAGGATTTATGAGTGTAGACTCCACCGTATCAGAGAAGACTACTCCCTTATGGTCTTAGATTTAGGGTCCATTCACATGGAGGAAAATGGTGTGGAATTTGGTGAGGAATTTCAGCGCTGAAAAAAAAGCCTCCCATTGACTTCAATGAGTTTCTTTTTCTGCTAACTCATTGAAGTCAATGGGAGGCTTTTATTTCCACAGCAAATTCTCACCATTTTCCTCCATGTGAATGGACCCTTAGTGTTTATTTGGATTGATTTAGAGACATTCAGCCAAACAGTAAGCCGACTATTATTGCATTGACAGAAGTTTTTAACGTTATTTATTAAAAGTTATGTTTTATTGCCTTTTTCCCTGGGACCACTTCTGTGATTTTGATATGAATTAGGGGGCCGCCCTTTACCGTCTGTGACTAGACCATTCTAGTTTACTATATTTCAATACTTTTTTTAAAAAAAAATACAACACTTTAAAAAAATAGTAACAATTTTTTGGGGGTTGCCATTTTGAGACATGATTTTGTTTGTGTGTACAGCTCTGTAAGACACGTTGCCCATTTATGTATATAATTTGGGGTATTATTTGATGTACTTATTTACAGGGAAAAAAGCCAGTTCAACCATTTTGGCTTTTCCCCTCACTACCTCATTTACTGTATAGTATAAATATTTTTACATCTTTACAGTTTGAGCATTTTCTGATGCGGGAATATCTAATGTGCTGGTTTGTACTTGCTTCTTTACTACTATGGGACCTTGGCAAAGGGGAGTGCTTTGAAATTTTATATATTTTTATTTTTCCCCTAATAGACTTGAGCCTTAGATCTCGCTCCATGGAATGGGGTTTCTGAGGTAATTTGGCAGCTCTTCAGATGCTTTTGACTTGGGCATCTGTAGGTTTAATGCCCATTACACAGAAGACTCCAAACAAGGACATATAAACAACTATAGTGCCCACTCCTCAGTAGGTGCTATATTAAAAGTCCTGACATCCATGCTACATGTATGGTGGATGACGGGAAGGAATTAAGGCTGGTCTTACACGGCTGTAATGTAAGTGAAAATTGAAAACCCTCAATTGCGGACCATTTGCAGACACATTATATTCGGTGCGGCCTCTTACACCCCCAGATATTTTATCCGTGGTGTGCCGGGCCTCCGCACTGAATAGAGCAGGTCCGTAAAGGCCGTGAATTCACTGCACGGACCCGCCCATAGAACTCTATGGCTGAGTGCGGCAGGACACGGGCATCTGTGGTGTCTATGTTGCTGATCAGCATTATGATATCATCATTATATTATCAGGCAGGTGGGATTCCAAGAACAGTCTGCAACGTTAGGAAGTAATGTGGCCCCTGTGCTGATCACATTATGGTCAACTGTCACAAAGTCCCACAAAAGCTCAGTGCCATTTAAGTGAATGAGGCTGAGCTGCAATACCGAGGACAGACCCTACACAATGTATAGTGTTGTGCTTGGTATTCAGTGAATAGGCTGCAGGTCTTAGCCAAATGCCTCAGTCTCTTCAAACTGTTGATCGGTAGGGATGACAGACCCCACTGATCTGATGACCTCGCTCTAACTCCCGGAAAACCCCTTTAACACCATCTCCAAAAGACCAGAGTAACTGTGTAAACAGATCACTGCTGAACATGTCCTTCAAATCATCTCTGCATTCCTTATTTTAGATTAAAAAAACTGTAATATGAATTGGACTAGGACAATTGTTGAACTAACCTGCGTCATGTCTGGATTCCAGGCTTTCCACTGAAAGAAAAGGAGGAAAAAAAAGATGTATAAAGCTAACCAGATGATAGTGCTATATACTGATCAGTAGAACCAGTACATTTCTGTGTATAAAATGTAAATGATATGGCTAACTCCCCAACGTACAAGACTTTCGGTTCTCCTCGTTCTCTCTGTACAGCCTGCTGACTTTCTCCACCAGTTCCCATTTCTCACAGCATCCTGAGTAGTTGACAAAGTTTCGGGCCAGGATTTCTTTTAACTGACGAATAGTTAGCCCTTCTATTTCCTCCTGGGTTGATAAGTCTGATAATGATGCTCTTGCTTGTTTCTTTGATAAGTCATTAGCCTTAGGGAATAAAGAAAAGAGTTTATTGGAATGGTAAGAAGGAAAGCATCCATCAATGTGACACCTCTGATGCATGGACCAGTGTGCTATAACCAAACCAGCCCCTACTTCTCTGTACATTAGATAGTTATAGATGGAGCTCAGTAATGAATACTTTATAAGTACTAATAATGCTAGTCACCATTTCCCTGTTCCCTCTATTATTCAGGTAATGGCCAACATTACTCACCTGCAGATCTGGGGTTTCTGTATCAGATGTAATGGATATGGTCTCACTTGTTCCCTAGTAACAAAGATACAACATAAGCAAAGATGGTAAGAACAGTCTCTGACTTACTCAGCAAATGTAAGACACAAGCACAAGATCTATTCATAAAACAGGAGAAAAACTAATCTTTTACTTCAGGTAAGGACCTGTGGAGCATTGCAGTGTCAGTTTTAGTAAATACCTATATTTCTCATTAACCTCCTTACAGTTTACCCCAAGAAGGCGATGTTCAGTAAAATGGCAGAGCTAGTAGTCATTTAAATGGCTCTATTTCCAAAGCCGTGGTAGCTAGAGAATTTTGGCTTTCAAATAAGACCCACATCATGCCTGTATTCCCAGTAGATCCCAAGATATCACTGGTTGAAGTGAGGCTTCATATACTCGCAGGGTTCACTTCAGCCAGTGTGCAGAGAATACATACAGCTACCGGGAGAGGAGAGTGATTTCTTATTCTCCTGTACCTGTCACATCAGATGACCCAGGAAAACGAATCATGCACACAACCATAGTTCTGCAACTGCGGATATAAGTATGGTCCCATTAATATCTATGTCCCAGATACAACTACAATTTTTGCAATTTTGCCTGTGCCATATTCAAGGAATACAAATTGTGAAGGATTTTTGGCTGCACTGACCAGTGCAGGGTATCATACAGGATCCGTGACTCCAGATGACATACTGATGCAATGTGGACATGTTTTTGTGTGAATCTACACCAGTCATATGCTGGAGACCTTAATCTAATGTTTAGTGGTTGTATAATTAAAAATTTGGAACTTGTTTTAAAGTCTGGACTTATATTGCAGTAAGGTAAATTAATAGAAACCTCTTCCCTCTCTGTAGATTCAGTTTTACAGAGAGTACAAGACATTTTAAGTTGTCAGCTGGCCTGTTGCTTTTTCCCCATATAAAGTGAATAGTGGCTTATGTCTACATTTGAAGAATGCATCAGGAGCAAAAAATTAAATGAAATGTGAACACACACACACACGCCCACAAAGTTTTTCTCCAACTTTTCACCTCAAGCTATTCATAAATCAATTTTTCATAAAGTGAGTTTTGCCCAAAATTATGATACCATAATCTCTACCCTCCAATGTTTAGAAGAGTACACACTTTATTAGCTTATCAGCTTCAGAGCTGAAATCTCCCTGCATTTAAATGGTCTGTAACTTAGAACTTAGTCTCATATCTTAGAGCATGTGATTCTGGACCAAAATGTAAAGAATTTTATTTAAAATATTGCTGTTTTCAATCTGAAAAACCTCTCTAAAGTTGCCACTAGGGATCTCCCATCTAGCTACTTTGCTGCTCACTCCCAGTGACTAGGGAAGTTCTGTGGAAGGAGGGGCTAATTTTCTTCACACAATGAATGCAGAGAGGAGGGGCTGGTCTCTCTTCATAGCCTCTACACCACTTTGCTATTGTGCAATTACCCCTGGAAGAAATGTGAATAAACCATGTAATAGTAGTAGTAACAGATAGAAGAGGGGTGGAAAGCTGCTCCTTATTTTACACATTCACAGCCATGTATTGTAGCCATAATGGCGCTATCAGCAGCAGTAAAACTGACAGGACACCACATATGAAGGCATATACAGTCATAGAACAGTTTGCACAGCAAGACCCTGCTGTACTTTTGATGAAAACTCAGGTACCCTTTAATGCTTTTTGTCCGACAGAGCTTATTTTGTTGGTTTGCACTTTGGGAAAGGACTCACCTTTTGATGTTAATTTTATCTACAATATATGGTTTTAGTTTGCGCTCTCATTATGTCAGTGCAGTGTTCCAGAGGATAAACAGCATATATACAACCAAATCAGCATTGTATCTGCTCATGTGTATTAGTACCTGTGATGTAGATCCACTTCCCATGCTCCCACTTCGGTCTGATAGTTCTCCCTGAGATGAAGATACGGAAGATGAAGGCGCAGAAAGAGCGGAAAAGAAAGAGAAGGCAGATGTCTGCGATCTAGTAGTACTATCTGTGTTAACATCCATCTCCTCTTCAGGACAAGAGCCATGGTGGCAGAGCACTAGCTCTACCAAATCTTCCTTCTCGCGACAGCTCTCGGTAGGGATATTCCTTAGTGTTAGGTACTGACGTAGGTCTTTCACTTTCAGCTTCATTAACTGGGGCCGTTGAAATGCTGTTTCTTGTAGTAAATGGCAAGTACTACATCGCCTGAGGTTTTCCTGAATTGTGGAGCACACTGAACAAAAGTCTTTTTTGCAGTCACAGCAGACATGCTAGGAAACAAAGGATGCATAGTGTCAATGTGTGTTATAAGTCTCAGCATCTAGCTACCCTTACTGATCTGCTGATGCATCTACCTGTATATAGATCAGTGATAGCGTATCGACATACAGATGAGACATAAGGGTGACCCCTTATTAGATCATTGTTACCAGTGATCCACAGACAAGAACATGAAGGGAAGACACAGATTCCTTGCTGGTGACATTCACCTAAATAACCTATTATTGAAAGACAGTACAAACTGTGCTTATATATATATATATATATATATATATATATATATATATATATATATATATACTCATGCATTTTCTCACTCTGTTAACTCTAATAACTAAAAGCTAAGTTATAGGATCTATTACCCTTATTGGACCAATGTGATTTGACAGACTCCATTCTAAGTCGATACGGTCCTTTAGGATTTACGGAGACCTGTTGTAAAATTAATCTAGCTTGGCCACAACACTCATTTTGCTCAAAGCCTTATACTAGATACATCTTCTATGACTTGGCATAGATTTGCTCTATAATTTGAGACATTTTCTCTTGGGTAATAAATCTGTAAGATCATTACTCATGGTGACCCTATTACAAACAGCTATCCATTGCCCAGTGAGAGTAAGACCGCAGATCACAAGAACAAGGGTCTACTTCCCCATCTCGAAGTTCCATAGAGAACGAATGGAGAGACAGGGCCCTAATTCTTGTGCTGGTCATGGTGCCAGCAGTCAGACTCCACTGATCAGAATGTTATATATTACTGGTTTAGAAAGATGCTGTCGTCTGCGTCTTACATTACAGTGTTTTATATAAGCATTCCTCTAACAAAGTCTATTTTGTCATAGATATTTAACTGGTATAAATGTCAGCCTCATCTGGAGATAAAACTCCACAGAACATGATCTCACCTTTTTCCTAAAGACTGTGAAGTTCAATCCACAAGCTTTACATACAACATTGGAGGATGATGAAGGATATGGTGAAAAGTCAGCGCTTTGTGCAAATCTAAAGGGACCTGCTCCACCACCAAAGCCTGACTGCTGCCCTCGCACAGCTCCTGTACCCATGACTTCATTCAGCAACCCACAGCAAGAAGCCCACATGGAGCTGGCCCCCGCCTGTAACACGCAAGCAGAAATTCTGGTTAAGACAAGCAAAGACCGGGCAAGAAAACAGTAAACATTGCAGAAAACCAATAATGTGCCATAAAGTTAGCCACAGTAGAAGTAATGTCGCACCCTTGGCTCAGTCACTGCACAGCATATGGAGTACACTGTGTAAAGCACAGGGCATCACCAATCTCAAATGAATGACCTATCACAATGATAGATCATTCCTTCTTGGTCTTGGAAAACCAAAAATGCCATTTTTTTCCCTAACACATAGGAATAGCCTTGGCGGGTTCGAACTCTTAGGCATGCGCAGTCGGCTCTTCTGTCGGGCCTCGGGCAGAGCCAACTGTGCATGCCTGTGGTCATTATCTTGTGGCTGCTTACCCCAGCTTACAGTGTAAGCAGTTTCAAGAAAATGGCCGCTTACACCAGTTTACTGTGTAAGCGGCCACAGGAAAATTGCCAATGGTCACAGGCCCATGCCAGTCTTCAAGCTCTGTGTTGCGGCGTCAGCAAAAGGACAAGGGTCTGGCGTTGACTGTTGAAGCCTATGTGGTGAAGTTCTCCGCATACAGTCCTGGTGGAAATGGGGTCTTGGAACCCCACATTCAAATTGGCGGCGATTTGACCTACAGTAGACTGTCAAGAGTCCCGTAGACTCTGCAGAGGTGACGTGACATCCATTCATTGAACACCCGGTTTACGTGGCTGCCAACGTTGTCTCTGCTATATTGCAGGTCTACCCAAGACACTATTGACCCAAATTCCCAGGTAATCTTTAAAATGCTATGCCCTATGCGTCTTGCACCAATTATCATCCCACATTCAAAGTCACTTAACTTGCGACATGCTGCCATGTTCACGAGACACCTCTCTGCATCAGACTGCTCAGATATCCCGGCGATACTAGCGCCATAGGCCGCATCGCGTCACTCTGTTTCAGCGTCATATCCGACACAACCGACACTGGGACATGCCTTCCCATGACTTTTGGCCACTGAGTGTAATTTTGCATTAACTAATATACATTTTCTAAAAACTTCCTTTTCTGGTCTGTAAATACTTTTTTAGTCATATATAGGAAAAAAAAAACACTTGTAGATGGTACAAGAAAAGGAAGCTACCTACCCTTCAGAAAACATGACCTATCTGAACGCAGGGATGCTGATTTTAGGAGGCTTTTTTGTTTGTTTTTTTAAACTCTTGTATAGTCCATATTCTCAGCCTTACATATTATGTCCATTATCACAACATTTTATTGCTTCAATGCATCCGAAATAAAAAATGAAGCACTGTACAAACAGTTTTCATCAATTTTAGATCTACAGCCACTATGCAGATGTCAGTTTCCATGGGAACAGACTACTAGTAATGTTTGTGCAGTCATACTCGCTACCAACCATCCCCCATTTGTTGTTAAAGGGGTATTCCCACCTTGGTATTTATGACTATAACCGCAGGATATGTGTAATTGCTGAGGCTCCCTCTGGGAAATGCATCTATCTCAAGTACCATTGGAGATTACGCAAATTCACGTCTCTCTTTTGGAACTCTTATCAATGACTGGAGAGACTCCTGCATGCATAGTGAATGGGGCCCTGTTCTCATAATTGATATGGACCCCACATCCATCAGGCATTTATAGCATATCCTAAAGATACAGCCATATGTCAAGATGAAAATCTCCTTACATAACATACCTAACAAACTTTTGGTAGCTGACACATGACATAATAGGAAGATAAAAGAGTCCATGTACAAGGACAGTAGTACATCCATAATGCTGTGTGTAATGTTAATTAAAGGGCTTGTCCAAGAGTGGATATCATTTGTTTATGCCTAGGATAGCTCAATATCAGATCGGTCAAGGTCCAACACCCAACACACCTATGATTACCTGCTGCAACCAAAAATGATGCACAGTATACAAAGAAGGAAGAAGACCGCTTCTTTATACGCCATGTAATGGCTGTGTGCTATACAAGTAGGTAGCGCTTTACAAATTACATTGTTAGTGGTCTTCCTATAACATCTTATTAGCAAGTGAGTTTATTGTTGCTTCAGGAACAACAGGGCAAAAAAATGATAAAGTAGCCCCAACACCTTCAAGGGCCACTGCAGCCATTGTTCGATTTTTATTTTTTTACTCTTTGCCTTTCAAAAGCCATAGCTTTTTTTAAAGAGGTTAAATGGATGTATGTACAGATTTGATCAAGAAAGTGTAAAAATAAATAAATAAATAAATTTAAAAAAAAAAGAAAAAAAAACATGTCCCGGGAATACATGAATGTGGTGTCGGCGGGGGTTCGGGCATACGTATGGTCCAATCCCCCTCGCATGATTCCCGAGCAATGGAAACAATCTACTCATGTGCCTCACATTTCAGAGGCTCATCTGGAGAGAATATGAAACAGATGATGGGTCAGCAACCATTTAAAGAGGACCTTTCACCATTTTGCCCATAGGCAGTTCTATATACTGCTGGAAAGCTGACAGTGCGCTGAGTTCAGCACACTGTCGGCTTTCCCGATGTGGGCCCGGTGTGAAGAGCTTACGGTCCGGTACCGTAGCTCTTCTATGGTCTGAAGGGCGTTTCTGACACTCAGTCAGAGACGTTCTTCTTCACAGCACAGCCAATCGCGTTCATTAACCATTAAAATCCAGAGGGAGAGAGGAAGAGGCTCTACTTGTGTCCAGTACTGCAGAATGCAGGCACAAGCCGCAAGGACCAAAAAATGTAACAAGGAGCGTTTGTATGTGTGCAATGGAGACACACAATGATGGAGGAGAAGCAGGGCAGAACCCAAATGATGGGCAATGTCAGTTACGTGGGAGATAATTCTCTTCACTCCGTTCTTGAACGGGGCAAGAGCTTGACAGGGCCAGAAAACATGCAATATAGAACCTTCCTCCACTCCACATCTCCAACATACCGGGGCAACTTGAAGGATCAAAGAATGCAATTGCATTGGAACTCGATACCACCGGGACAAAAGTTTTAAGCTAGTTCCTTGGTAGTATGAGCTAAATGAGGCACTGAGGGAGAGACGATATATACAGTGCTTTTGGGATTGTGTGAGAGAATTTGAGGTCAGTTTCCCACTCCAAAATGAATTGGGGGACACCCTCATCGAAGGGTGCAATCAAAAGTTCGTAAATGTCTATATACACCTAGGCAGAGCCAATTCCCGAACACCAGAGGATTCCCTAGGATTGGGTAGTTATAGAGTCAAGTTAAACATTTCTTGCTATTATTGAGGTTTCTTTGCACAATTTCCTCTCTTCAAACACGCATTATACCATACAGAGTTTATAACAGCCCTCCAGTAACAACTTCTCATGCTGCCGTTTGGGGACCTCAGTGAGCAGCAGGTTCTGAATTTCTTGGTTGTCAAGATCACAACGATAAAAATAGGATGTATTCCTTGACACTAGTTTAGACACATCTTCTCCATGGAGCCGTCAGTACATTCTCTAGGGGATAAGCCAGCTTTTCATTTATTATCAGATGCAGAACGTGTGACAGAGTAAGAGTAATACAATACGTGTCTATACTTTGATTTACATTTCAACGCTAAACCTGCACCCTAAAATATATGGTGACGCTTGTATAGGATACGTTGTGGGTTTCCTCTCCTATGCTCTCACCTGCTAATTAACTGATTGATTCAGACTGGGTATTTAAAGGGGATTCTATAATTAAAATGTTTTATAAACTAATAGCACGTAAGAATAGCCTACAGAAAGGCTATTCATCTCTTACCTTTATTTTCAAGGCCCACGCCACAGTTTTGGAATTTGTCTTCTTTTCTTATTATGGTAATTGTGCTCAGAAGGCACAGGGGGCGTTCCCCGTGCTCAGAGCACAGCATTGTCATCCATTCCAGCGCTGCCTTTGTCTTCTGTACCATCGGCCATTCTCTTCTTACACAAGACCACTGCAAAATAGCCAATGGAACAGCTGACTGCGCATGCTCCGTCGCCATTTTGTGGTGGTCTCGTGTAAGAAGAGGAGGAGACACGTTAGGAGCAGAAGACACATGTGGCACTGGAATGGATGACAACACTGTGCTCTGAGCACACAGGGAACGCCCCTCGTGTTTTCTGAGCGCAATTACCATAATGAAGAAAAGGGGGTCTGGAAAAATGGATGATGTGGTAAAGGCCTTGGTACAATCTGCTATAGGTGAGCAATTCTCCACTAGAGAACAACAATAGCCAAATGCGAACCAGCAAGAAGGAAACCGTTTGCTGTCAGCATATCTGATCACAATACTAGAAGCCACAAATAAAGACCCCCAGATCCTACAGAAGGAGGTGCAGTGTGTGGCAAATTTTCCCATGATTCAGCCAGAGACAAAGCAACAGGTGATACATGTGATCCATTTTTTTTAAGGAGATGACTACATAGAATGATATTGAGGCATTCCTTGCAATATTTGAAAGGACAACAGTGTGAGAAGTATGGTCAAAAGTATGATGGACAGGCTTGTTTGCCCCATTTCTTGCAGGGGATGCCCTATTTTGGAAAGCCCTGGCAATACTGTTCTGGAGTTTAAGGGAGCTAGGAATAATGTAAAGACTGTGGGCCAGGGAAAATCTAAGATGTTTAAGGGGGTTATATGGGCATTATTTTTATGGCCTATGCTCAGAATAGGCAATAAATATCTGATCAATAGGGGGAAGACACCCAGCGTCCGATCCAATCAGCTACTTGGAGACACTTTCAACGCAGATACAGTATACTGTATATAATAATGGGCCAGAAGCAGAAAGCTCTGTCTGGGGGGCCATTTGGAGATCCAGAAAACCACTGAAAGAATATTGCTAAAGTTTTTCTGGCCTGGCTGGCATGGCAACAATAAAACATACTGTGAGTCATGCCCTGACCTAGGCCTCACTTTTGTAGACTCTTGGTCCTTTTACGTTTCATTGAAATACCATTTGAATGGATTGGGATGGAGTTAATTGATCCTTTAATAAAGTCTGCACATGGTCACCAACATTGGACTATATTATTTTATTGGACTATGCTAACCATTATCTGGAGGCTGTACCTTGGTGCAACATGTCATCTAAGACCATTGCCTGGGAATTGTGTTAAGATATTTTGTAAACGGTATTCCGAAAGAAACACTCACAGACCAAGGCAACGCCATTATGTTGAATGTCATGAAAGATCATGAAAACTGTTCAAAGTGTCTCAGATATGTTCTTCAGTCTGTCACTCCCAGACTGGTGGTTTGGTGTAAAGATTCAATATGACTCTCAAACAAGAAGGTGGTAGCCAAGGAAGGGAAAAACTGGGACTTCTTACTTCCATATCTACTGTGTGCCATGAAAGGAATTGACACAGTCATCCACTGGGTTTTCACGCATAGAGCTTGTGTATGGTGGACTTCCCCCCCATAGAAAGTATAATAGAGCATGTTTCACAGATACAGGACAGAATTGAAGCAGCAATGCCAATTGTTAACCCTTTAATGACCAATGAAGTACCTGTATGTCATTGGTTACATGGGGATGTATGGAGAGGGCTCATGAACCATTATGGCAAATGGAGCAAGATCGATAAAGCAATGTATGGGGTAAGACACTTCAGTCAGCTTAAGCTACAAGTTTGAAAATATAATTGTGGAGATGGGAATACTGCTAGAACTAGGAAGGATAGTTTTTGCATTTATTCATGAAAAAAATTGCAAAGTAGGTGGAAAAATAGCTCTGCTTTTCAGACAAATAATCATGCCACTTAAATTAGTCGAAATAAAAAGAATTTCTGGCACTCCAAAGTAAATTCAGAATCATGCTTTATTGCATCGAAAATGTCAAATGCTAGACGTTTTGGTCTAAGTGACCTTCTTCAGTATAGCGGATGCATAGTGGTGACACAGGTAGGGTGAGGAAAGCTCTTACGTCCAAAAACCAAAATAGCGCTCCTTCCCAGCTGTACTCAAATAGCAGTTTATACCCACATATGACATTAAGTATGTTATCCTGGGTATACCAGTGTCATACATGTGGGCATAAACTGCCATTTGGGCACACAGCAGAACGCACATGTGCATGAGCCCTATGTGCTTTTAGAACACTAATTTAGATTGTTGGTTTTTGGATGGCATGTAACATTTGCAGAGGCCCTAAAATTGCCCCTACAAAAAGGGGTCACTTCTTGGGGAATTCCAGTTTACTGGCACCTCTGGGCATCTGTAAAAACAACATGGTGCCCAGAAAATCCCTCTAAATCTATACCTAAAAGGTAAAAAGCGCAGTACTCATTCCCTTCTGAGTCTTGCTGTGTGCCCAAGCAGCAGTTTACGCCCATATATACAACTTTTTTGTCCCTGGAAAAGCCCACTTAATACTTTTAGGAGTATATGTCTCTGATAACACAAAGCAGGTGCAATATATTGGCATATTTCTATAAAAATTTTAAATTTCACTTTGCACATTAATCTTTGGGAAGCAGTCTTGGGCTCAAAATGATATTGAGAAATTTCTTGAGGGGTATAGTTTCTAAAATGGGGTCACTTTTGTGGGGTTTCCATTGTATTGGTATTTTAGCAGCTCTGCAAATGCAACATGGCACCTGAAAACTATTCCAGCAAAATCTATGCTCTAAAAGCCAAATAATGCTCTTTCCATTCTGAGCCCGCCATTTTTCATTTTTTAGGTCCCAATGCTAATAAAATCTGTGAAACAGCTGTGAGGGCCCCTTCACACGGAGTATACGCTCGCTGATTCTAAACATGTAACACGTTCCGTATCAGCGGCGTTAAAACAGCTCCCATTGTTTTCTATGGGAGCCGGCATACGTGCACTCCCCATAGAAATGAATGGGCTGCTTTTTTCCCTATTGCTTTCAATGTGAACCATGCTGTGTCCTGAATGATTCTACTGGCTTTTGATTTCTATTATTCTAGGTGAGGTAACCTATTATATGTTTAGTTAGAGCCTAGCCAGGCAGGTATTTATTTTTGTATTGTTTCCTTTTGTTGCTGCACTACCTTTTTGAGTGAAAACTCTACCTTTGTTTTGGACTAAAGAAACTGGACTTTTGTGTCTATGCCACCCCACCTAGCAACCTTCAGACCCTGACAATTGGTGGAGGATGCGGGCATACAGTGGTAGCTTGGGGCAACAACACGTCCACTCCTTGCTGGAGAAATTCTTTTGTTATATCCTGGGTAAAAGGCTGCTGCCTCGATACAGACCCAGACTATGGAGGAGATACTGAAGCATCTTGTACAGAGCAATATGCAGCAACAAAAAACAAATTGTTTGCTGATGGAGCAAATTGCGCTCCTTAAAGAGACTGATGTCACTGGCCTGCAGAGACCTGTGGAGCACAGAGATGAGAAGCGGGCTGTGCAAAGAGCTTTGCAAAAGATGACCCCAGATGATGACGTGGAGGCCTTCCTGAGTGTGTTTGAGAGAGTGGCTGAACGGGAGAAACTGCCAGCTACTGACTAGGCAGACGTCATTGCACCCTATCTGACCGGTGAATCCCAGAAGGCCTATTATGACCTCTGCCAGCAAGATGTCCAGGACTATAACGAACTAAAGGCAGAAGTTCTTGCTCGGTTGGGGGTAACCACTGCTGTCCGTGCCCGGTGGGTACATACCTGTAGCTACCATATGGACAAGCCTGCCAGATCCCAGATGTACGACCTGATTCACCTGGTGAAAAAGTGGCTGGAACCAGACACCTGTAACCCTGCAAAGATGGTGGAGAAGGTGGTCCTAGACCGGTTCACTAGGAGCTCTTCCTCCTGCGTTGCAGCGCTGGGTTGGACATGGAGACCCCAAAGATGCCAACCAGCTTGTCAGCCTTCTGGAGAGGTACCTGGCGACTGAGGCGGAACTCCGTGATGAGCCTACAGCGTGACCATCCCCCTGGAACACCCGGCGGAGGGCATCTCCCAGTAAGACTGTTCCATTATTTCAGAGCGGAGGGAAAAGAGCTCGAGAGGTGTTTTCTAGGCAGTCCACCAGCCCAAGAAGGGACTCTCTGCTGGAGAAACCAGGGCTGGTACAGTGTTGGAGATGCCATGAGCGGGGACATATTGCTGCCCAGTGCCCATTCACCTCTGAGCCAATGGACTGTGACGCTGGTGGGCGCCAGTCATTATTTGCAAGACCTGTCTGTGCTGCGGCACTGGGACTAGAGACTGGGCCTCAGATCTGCCATGTTGTGGTGAATGGCCATTCTGTCCAGGCGTTGTTGGACTCTGGTAGCCTGGTCACTCTGGTGCATACCAGCTTGATAGCTGGGGACTTTATCCCGGACAAACGTATGTGTGTTTGTTGCATCCATGGGGATGTCAAGGACTACCCCATGTCCAAGGTCACAATAGAGACTATAGTAGGATCTGTTTATTATGAAGTAGGTGTGTAAAAAACCTTATGCATAATGTGATTTTGAGACGTGATTTCCCTTTGTTCTGGGATTTGTAGGGAAAAGGTACAACCACACAGCCAAAGGTGGAAACCCCACCTACGCCCAAAGTGCATGAGGAGGGCGACACCTTGCCGTTACAGGTCCTAGCTGGAGAGGAGGATGATGCCTCTTCCCCAGCCCCTGAGCCTAATATACCTGAATTAGAAATCTCACCGGATAATTTTGGTACTGCACAGTTGAGAGATCCCACTCTTGCTAATGCTTGTGATAATGTGAGAGTTGTTAACAATGTGCCTCAGGAACTTGATGCTGACCACCAATTCCCACATTTTGCTATGAATAATGACCTCTTGTATCGGGTTGCAAAAAGTAAATAGGAAATTGCGGAGCAGCTTCTTGTACCAAAGCCATACCGCCGTATGATACTTGATATGGTCCATAATCATTGCTTGTTGCCATACCTGATGTTCTCTATTAGAGAGGTTCCACAAGCGTGTACAGGTTTTATCCCTTTTGAATTAGTCTATGGTAGACACCCCAGGGGCTTACTAGATATAGCCAAAGAAACCTGGGAAATGGAGGCTTCCCCATACCGTAGTGTCATAGAGCATGTAGCTCAAATGCAGGATCGTATTTCAACAGTCATGCCAATTGTAAAAGAACATCTGCAAAGCGCACAAGAGGCCCAAAGCAGAATTTACAATCGTTCTGCCAGAGTCCGAGAATTTAACCCAGGGGACAGAGTCCTTATTTTGGTGCCTTCTGTGGAGAGCAAGTTCTTAGCGAAATGCAAGGCCCATATGAAATTGTGGACAAAGTAGGGCCGGTCAACTATAAGGTTCACCAACCAGGGAAAAGGAAGCCTTTTCAAATCTACCATGTGAACTTGATTAAGCCCTGGAACCAGAGGGAATCCTTGGTGGCCTCAAATACAGAGGTGGGTGATTTGTTGCCACCAATCCCTCCAGTCCGTGTGAATGAGACCCTCTCAATGCCCCAGCAACAGGAGGCAAGAGAGTTCCTGCAGAAGAATAGACGCAAGTTCTCTGGCCTACCAGGGCGTACACACCCGATAGATCACCATGTACAGACAGAACCTGGGAGGAAAGTAAACCTCAAACCCTACAGAATACTGGAGGCACGTAGGGAGGTGGTGTCAGCTGAGGTTAAACATATGCTGGAGTTAGGTGTAATTGAGGAATCCAAAAGTGAGTGGTCTAACCCAATTATATTGATACCAAAGCCAAATGGTACTTGGAGGTTCTACAATGACTTTAGAAAATTGAATGAGATTTGAAGTTTGACGCTTATCCCATGCCCAAGGTTGATGAGCTTATTGAGAAGTTGGGTAATGCCAGGTACATAACCACACTAGACCTTACAAAAGGTTACTGGCAAATACCTTTGTCTAAGCAAGCCAAAAAGAAAACTACCTTTGTTGTTCCAGAAGGGCTGTTCCAGTACAGGGTTATGCCATTTGGACTGCATGGAGCTCCTGCCACCTTTCAGAGATTAATGGACGAGATCTTGCGGCCAAATTGTGACTACGCAGCGGCTTACCTGGACGATGTGGTCAATCATAGCCCAGACTGGGGTAGTCACCTCTGTAAGGTGCAGGCAGTACTAGACTCCATAAGTGAGGCAGGCCTTACTATCAACCCTGAGAAATGTGCTTTAGGGCTAGAGGAAGCCAAGTACCTGGGCTATGTCATTGACAAAGGGGTAATAAAGCTCCGGGCATGTTATACGCTCCCATAGTATTGTACTGTTGGGGGGGATTTTGCTAATAGCCCAGCGATGCTGAGCTGTAAGGCTTGCCCCTTCTGACAGTGGGAGGATACTGGTGACAAAATTAATGGCACCGATATCTCTGACAGTGGGGCGCATACTGGCAAAGTATATACTACTGTTAGTGTCACAGGACATGAGAGGTCCTCTTTAACTATTAGTAAATGTGGACAGATGTGTTGCATGTTAAAATGGATGTCTCTCTAAAGGGTAAGATACAGCCTGCCATGCATTTCCCTGCAGATCAAAAGCAGTATTACATATTGGTATTTTACATAATAATTCAAATAATATCCATACATCTGATTCCCCCAACAATATTAAGAATGGTGCTCCTGAATCCCCTGAGTGAATGGAGCAAGAAGTACAAACACAACTTCTATAAAACTAGTGCTCACTGCTCAGCTATATCTATTAATCCTATTAAAGTGAACGTGGCAGCGGTCACGCATGAATACCACTGCTCAATTCACACAAGGGACTTGGGGACCCCAATTCCTATGATCCTATAGTTGGACCTCCTGAAGTCAGGAACATATTATGTCAGAGCCACCCACCCACAGGTCCTTATGGACGGGATTTTAGTGTCCCAAATAATCCAAACGGTATGTTTTACAATCCCATTTAATCTCACCCACACATCGCAGAAGAAAGCACTATGGAGAGTTTCCTTGCCCCGTATTAAACCTATAAACTAAAGCATTTCAGTCCTGTGTATGAGTTTAGCCTATTTTTCTCTGCTTCTCTGCATCTTCAGCTTTTCTGTAACAATTGTCCTTGTCTAGAAAAGACAAGTTATCCCCAATAAAAACCTGACAGGTGGAGGCCACACCGCTGGGACCCCCAGTAGTCAGGGGAATTGGGTTCCCATATCCCTGTATGCATGGAGTGTCAGTATACACATACGTAGTCACTGGATGAAGCCTGTACCATAATACTCATCAGGGAGTATGTAATGATAAAGGATAGGAGGCATCCTTACCCTACAGACTACACCTTTCTTATTATATCTATGGGCAAATTACATTACCTCAGATTAACTGTATTAGTACATACATATATATCTGGCAATGTGTGTGTACAGTGTGTGTGTGTGTGTATATATATATATATATATATATATATATATACACACACACACACACACACACACACACACACACACACACACACTGTATATAGTGTGTGTGTTGTTGTTTTAGGATTAGGAGAAGAGCCCTGAATGATGTCACCCCCTCAGTCCTCCTATAGCCCGTGTAATAAGCGGTCCTGCAGCAGCACAGCTCCCAGCTACTGTACGTACATCACCCCTCTCTGACACACAGCTTGTCACCACAACAAAACCATCGAGAAACGGAGCCCATGACGGGGACGTCCCGTTTATTACCTTCATGACACCGTCCGGTTGGCTCTCCCCACCGACCCGGTCTCTGACACAGAACCATCAGTCGCCGCCGTTACATGTAAATTCCACCGTTAGGTGACATCAGGGCCATGTGACCGGAGCTGGCTGTGACGTCACCCGGCCATGTGACCACTCTCTGCCAGAAGAGGGAGACATGAATGGTTGTGCTCCAGTACAGGGCGTAGCTGTGCTCAGGGGCTGACTCGTCCAAGGCCCGTTATATTTCTCACTAGAACTTCAATTGTAGAGCCCTCAGTGCAGATATACAGCCCCCTAGATCAGCACTGCTGCAGTGGATAGTGACCTGCACTCCTCAGGTGGTTGTGGCGGAGACTGGTTACTACAAGTGTCGCCTCACACCTGGCACACTGCCATTGTATTCAGTATGCCATTGCTTTTAGTATGCCATTGCATTCAGTATGCCATTGCTTTCAGTATGCCATTGTATTTAGTATGCCATTGTTTTCAGTGTGGTTTTGCATATACAGTTATATCAGATTTTCTGAAACAGAAGTCTCTGAGCAGTACCAAAGGGTTATGGCTGCTGTACAGTTTGTAATCCAAGATGGCAGACTGCGCTGTTGGGCAATATTAACGCTGCTTTCACACTACCATTTTGTATCAGGCATTCATTCGGGTTTTTGCTAGATGCAACAAAACGATGATGTATTTGCATGATTTTGTGAAAAGAGACAAAAAAATTGGGTGAAAATATCCAGCAAATCCAATTTATTTAGTTTAAAAAGCAAATGCACTTTGATGGAAACAGATCAATTTTTTTTTTTTTTTGTGTGGAATCCAGCAAAATAAATGATTTCTTGTCTAAGCCTTCACACGGAGTAAACGCCCCGCTCATTCTGTACGTAAACTCATTCAGAATGAGCAGCATTAAAACAGATCCCATTGATGTCTATGTGTGCTGACATATGCGCGCTACCCATTGAAATCAATGGGAGGCTTTTTTACCTATTGCTTTCAATGTGATACGCCTCTAGTACTCTGTTCCCTTCATGTCAGTTTGCGAGCGTGCTGCCGGTGGGTGCAGGGCCGCCGATAGGCCAGTATTACTGCCACTGGCGTCAGGGGCCCGGCCAAATTGAAAAATGGGGGGGGCCCGGTTTTGGACCGCCACCGTGTGCCGACCCCTGGCGCCTACAGCAGTCATTATATGGTATGTCCGATTTCAACTCATCTGCGTCCAGAGGACGCAGATCTGAGTTGAACACATATGCAGCTGAAGCGAGGAGCTGACACAGGTCAGCTCCTTTCTTCGCCGCTGAACGCCGCCTACCGGCTGTGTAGACGCGATGTGATGACGTCACATCGCGTCTACAACTGTGCGCCAGTTAGGGAGAAAGGCGCATGGAGAGCAGCGTGGGAACGAGGAAAAGGTAAGTTTAATGTGGAACGTGAATCTGGGGGCAGATGAAGGAGAGGACGGTATGACACTGGGGGCAGAGATGGAGAGGACGGCATGACACTGGCCTGGGGGCAGAGATGGAGAGGACGGCATGACACTGGGGGCAGAGATGGAGAGGACGGCATGACACTGGGGGCAGAGATGGAGAGGACGGCATGTCACTGGGGTCAGAGATGGAGAGGACGGCATGACACTGGGGGCAGAGATGGGGGACATGAATCTGGGGGCAGAGATGTGGAGACATGAATCTGGGGGCAGAGATGGGGGGACATGAATCTGGGGGCAGAGATGGGAGACATGAATCTGGGGGCAGAGATGGAGGGGACATGAATCTGGGGGAAGAGATGGGGGGGACATGAATCTGGGGGCAGAGTTGTGGAGACATGAATCTGGGGGCAGAGATGGGGGGACATGAATCTGGGGGCAGAGATGGGGGACATGAATCTGGGGGCAGAGATAGAGTGGACATGAATCTGGGGACAGAGATGGAATGGACATGAATCTTGGGGCAGAGATGTGGGGACATGAATCTGGGGCAGAGATGGAGGGGACATGAATCTGGGGGCAGAGATGGGGGGACATGAATCTGGGGGCAGAGATGGGGGACATGAATCTGGGGGCAGAGATAGAGTGGACATGAATCTGGGGACAGAGATGGAATGGACATGAATCTTGGGGCAGAGATGTGGGGACATGAATCTGGGGGCAGAGATGGAGGGGACATGAATCTGGGGGCAGAGATGGGGGGACATGAATCTGGAGACAGACATGGAGGGGACATGAAACTGGGGGCAGAGATGGAGGGGGGGACATGAAACTGGGGGAAGATGAAGGGTGTATATGAAGCTGGGGGAGAGATAGAGGAGGGACATATAATTTACGGGTCACTGTAGGAGGATTATACTGTGTGCGAAATTTGCCGCGGCACGCAGAGCGCACCGCACATTTTGTCCCTCTTTTGGTTCTTCCAAAGTTGGGAGGTATGGGTACAGGGGGCAATAGAAAGATGTTAGAAGGTGGATGGGGGGGGGGGGGGCTATTCCGATGTGTTGTTACTGAAAAATCGTTTATGTAATGATAGAATCCCCTTAACCCTATTACACATATTTTCCACTAATCCCAGTGTTCTCACTTTATGTATCAGCCTTTTATCTAGTATAGTGTCAAATGCCTTTGAAAAGTCCATATCCACAGCATTACTCAGGCTCAGTCTGGAACTTACTTCTATATAAAAGCTGATCAGATTAAACTGACAAGACCAATCCCTCATAAACCCATGCTGTTTGAGTGTTATAAGGTTATTATTATTGAGAAACTCCAGGATAGCATTTCTTAGAAACCCTTTAAACCATTTTCCCATAATACACACTACTTACTGTTCTATGGTTTCTGAGTTCATTTTAGATATCTCTTTGAATATTGCCACTATATTTGCTATGCAACAATCATGTCATTACTGAATCCTTAAAGGGATTCTACCATTAAAACACATTTTTTTCCCGTTGACACATAGGAATAGCTTTAAGAAAGGCTATTCTTCTCCTATCTTTAGATGTCTTCTCCGCGCTGCCGTTCGGTATAAATCCTGTTTTTCGTCGGTATGCAAATGAGTTCTCTCGCAGCACTGGGGGCGTCCCCAATGCTGCGAGAGAACTCTCTAGCGACGCCTCTATCTTCTTCAGGAATGTCGTCTTCACACGTCTTCTTCCGGCTCTGGCAGTCAAACTTCTAGGCCTTGGGCAGAGCCGACTGCGCATGCCCACAGGCCACAAGAAAATGGCCGCTTACTTACTGTGTAAGCAGCCATTTTTCTTGTGGCTACGGGCATGCGCAGTCGGCTCTGCCCGAGACCTAGAAGTTTGACTGCCAGAATTGGAAGAAAATGCGGTGACGAGGCCGTTCCTGAAGATGGAGGCATCGCTGGAGAGTTCTCTCGCAGCATTGGGGACACCCCAGGTGCTGTTTGAGTGCTAGGGCCCGCCCCCAGTGCTGCGAGAGAACTCATTTGCATACCGACGAAAACCAGAATTTATTCCGATACGGCAGCACGGAGAATACATCTAAAGGTAGGAGAAGAATAGCCTTCTTAAGGCTATTCCTACGTGTCAATGGGAAAAAAATGTGTTTTAATGGTAGAATCCCTTTAAATATCACATATAAGGGTCAATCTATCATAGTACATAATTTCTTCAAAACTTGAGGGTATATGCCATCTATATCAGTGATTTGTAATTTTTAGTATTTTGAAGTCAATGGCGCACTTCTTCCTTGGTTACAAAGGTGACATTTAATGGAGAATTTACATTATGCTGATCATGTAATTGGATTTTCCTATGTAAACATGCTGGCTTGGTATGCAGTGCTGACTGTGTAACCACTGGTGGAGTAAAGGTGCACAAAGTCACAAAGGGCGGAGCCTTCAGAATGTACTTGCGCCTGTGGTGGTTGCACATTGGAGTTGGCAGTGAGAAAGAGAACAGAGTAGATTTCGGAGAAGTCAGTCACAGTAGGCTAGCATGAAGTGTCCTGTCTATTGGTGTTCTGCCATCTTCTAGTCACCGCCATCTACTGCTTTCTGCTACTTCAGACCTTCATCCTGTCTCTGGAAGTCTTCTGGTACGTGATTTCAGTTTCTTGGTCTGCTGAGACTAGCAGTGCGCTGTGCATCCAGCGCTCTCTGACCTCTAACCTCCCTGTCCGACAGTAGCTTCCAAGTCCATCCCCATCATCAGGAACTCTGCTGAACATTCCTGGAGGGTTGAGTTTGGTACGGCTCAGAGTGAACTGAACGCTCAGCGCAGTTTTTGTGCCATTTGATCAGTGTGTCTGGTGCTGGGACTCAATGTTTGTTGCTGTCATCTCATGATAAATGATAGCTGACTCCAGAAATTGTTATGCATATGGTGCTATAAATTACTTCCACATCTTGTACTAACTAGGGATTAAATGCAGGTTTAGAAGCATACAGTCTGGCACCAGTACTTAGTTCTCCCCTGTGAGAAGGTAGTATGATCGAAATCTGTGTTACTACACCTACAAATGGTATTATTGTAGGCACGGAGGTGGTGGTGACAGACTGTGTTTGGGACCCAGGAGTTAATCAGGGCACTGGACCAACGGAAGTTATTTAGTGGTAACAAGGGTATTCTACTGGGCATTTTCTAGTGAAGTAGGAGTTGTGTAAAGCGTTGTATGTGCCTGACAGACTAGACAAAAGACAATAAGGGTGTTTATGATAATCTGACCTGATAAACTATATATAAATTATGCTTAGATGCTACACATAATGTCCAGCTATAGTTATGCAGGGCGTCAATGGCTGGGTAGGGGAAATAACCAGGTCCAGTTGAAACCTGGACAGGGAAGAATGGTTGCAGCACCCTCATTACAAACTGTACAGGTACGCCACTTTATAAAAGTGAATGGCGCTCTACCTGCTGTAGCGGTAAGGGCACAGCAGGGCAACAACTCACTCAGTGCTATAATGAGGCACTACCTGAATAGATATGTGCAACAGACTACTCACAGACATACAAGTAAAAGCCTCACAACAACTCTTGGCCAAGCAGAATCTATACAGTATATGAGGCACAATAAGGTTTTGTTCACACTGAGTATACACCAGCTTATTCTGAACGTAAAACAGTTTCATTTCACCCATATGATTATTGTTGTATGGATCCAAGATCTTAATGGTGCTGTACTTTGGATCTTGTTCACACTTAGCGATTTTTGAATATTTATTAGCTTTTTAGCTTTGAATAGTATTTATATGTATTCTCGTTCATAACCCCAAACCAATTATTAATATAGTTGATGTGATCATGTGGTAAAACATGTTTATGTTTATGTATTTATATTTATGATCTTGTTGTTCAATATGCATATATTATGGGGTTAATTTTCTTGTAAGGAGGTGGGACCTTGCCTGTTAGGTTTTGTTTTTAAGCACTTGTGTTAGTGCATTGAGCTGAGCCGAGACGAAGGAACATATAGTTCCGAAACGCGTCGCCGTGTGTACAGCAGGCCAGACTCCAAGTTACGATGTAACTTTTTTAACTGATGAACGATAATAAAAGTTCAATTTTAAGCTACGGATATCCGTCTTCTATCAAAGTCCTTTTGGCAGTAGCTGGCAAGTTTTACCTTGGTTGTATTGGAAACTATTACCAGCAGTGTTGTGTCCACCTGCAAGCCGTGCTCCCCGAAGGACTCTACATGATAAATCTTCATATGGTGAGCTGATACACCTTTTCTTCTTTTGATATTGGCGTATAAAGCAGTTCCCATTCATTTCTATGGGAGCTGGCATATGAGCGCTCCCCATAGAAATGAATGGGCTGCTTTTTTCACTACGAGCACTCCCATTGAAGTGAATGGGAAGTGCTAGCGTGTACGGCTCGGCATGAGCAGAGCTAGCCGTACACGCAGCTCCCATAGAAATGAATGGGAACTGCTTTATACGCCGCTGATTCTGAACGTGTTTTACGTTCAGAATAAGCTGGTGTATACTCAGTGTGAACTCACCCTAAGAATTTATCTTCATCTCCAAGGGACCCTGTCCTGCAAGGGCGACTCCATAGGGAGCTTTCCACTATCTCACAGAGACTTGGCACTGAAAGGCATATTATGTTTTTCTGCAATCTTCATTCCAAATGACATTGTCCTTTAGATGTCAATGTATGCCCTATTTCCGTATAATTTAAGAGCTGGGTCCTTCCTTGAAGTTGACTATTATCCATCTCCTTGTTAAATAAATATATTTAGTTCTGACTAAATTTAGCATATTGGCTGTTACCAATGTACTGGAGTTATGATTGGACTTCATACGGAAAACATGCTAAAGCATAAAGCAGATATTTCCATGAGTAAAGTGTGCATACTGTGCAACAAGCAACATCTCCTTGGCAACAGGCATTAACCAGTAGTGCAAAATGCTTCTTAATAGATACAGAGGGACCAGTAACAAATAAATTACATTATTGTACGGTAATAAACAAAACAGGAAGAACATATTGAGGAATAAATGTGCCTGAAAAAATATATATACTGTTAAAAAACCCCACTAAAGCTTCTAGTAAAGTGGCTTTCACTGAGGAGATCCCACTATATATGTATCCTATTTATTTTTTTCATTAGGTATGAGGTGGAGTTGGGCCCAGGACATATACAGTCATGGCCAAAAGTTTTGAGAATGAAACAAATATTATATTTACATTTATATTTATATTTTATTTTATATTTATATTACATTATATATTATTATATGATCTGCTGCCCTCTGGTTTTTATGTATGTTTGTCAGATGTTTTTATCACATACAGAAATATAATTGCAATCATATTATGAGTAACAAAAGCTTATATTGACAGTTAGAATGAGTTAATGCAGCAAGTCAATATTTGCAGTGTTGACCCTTCTTCTTCAGGACCTCTGCAATTCTCCCTGGCATGCTCTCAATCAACTTCTGGACCAAATCCTGACTGATGATAGTCCATTCTTGCACAATCAATGCTTGCATTTTGTCAGAATTTGTAGGTTTTTGTTTGTCCACCCGTCTCTTGATGATTGACCACAAGTTCTCAATGGGATTAAGATCTGGGGAGTTTCCGGGCCATGGACCCAAAATCTCTATGTTTTGTTCCCTGAGCCATTTAGTTATCACCTTTGCTTTATGGCAAGGTGCTCCATCATGCTGGAAAAGGCATTGTTGATCGCCAAACTGCTCTTGGACGGTTGGGAGAAGTTGATCTTGGAGGACATTCTGGTACCATTCTTTATTCATGGCTGTGTTTTTAGGCAAGACTGTGAGAGAGCCGATTCCCTTAGCTGAGAAGCAGCCCCACACATGAATGGTTTCAGGATGCTTTACAGTTGGCATGAGACAAGACTGGTGGTAGCGCTCACCTCGTCTTCTCCGAATAAGCTGTTTTCCAGATGTCCCAAACAATCGAAAAGGGGATTCATCAGAGAAAATGACTTTACCCCAGTCCTCAGCAGTCCACTCCCTGTACCTTTTGCAGAATATCAGTCTGTCACTGATGTTTTTTCTGGAGAGAAGTGGCTTCTTTGCTGCCCTCCTTGAGACCAGGCCTTGCTCCAAGAGTCTCCGCCTCACAGTGCGTGCAGATGCACTCACACTTGCCTGCTGCCATTCCTGAGCAAGCTCTGCACTGCTGGTAGCCCGATCCCGCAGCTGAAACACTTTTAACCCTTTCGCTGCCAGGCACGTACACTGTACGTGCTCCCAAGGTGGCACTTCAGTAGCCGAGGACGTACTTAGTACGTCCTCCCTACTAATGCCGATATCTCTGGACTGCATCAACATATCTTGATGCTTTAAAATGCATTTTAAAGAAGAGACTCTCATCTTTAAAATGATACCAGGGACTTGATGATTTTACTTACAGTTTTGTAGTGATTCACTGTTGAAAACACTATTTGGCATTGAGATCCAACTGCAGATCTCAATTCCCGACAGCGTTTCAACAGCGAATTTCTCCAAAACTGTACATCCAATCATCGAGTTCTTGATATCATTTTAAAGATGAGATTCTCCTCTTTAAAATGCAATTGAAACATCAAGATATGTTGATGCAGTCCAAAGATATAGAGCTCCAAAGTGTCCCCCCCCCTCCTGTCTAAGCAAGCAATTTGCAAAGGAAGAGGGACAAGGAGCTGTGCAGCAGAGAGAGAAAGTGAAATGATCTCTCTCTGTGCATAACTTGTATGTGACAGCAGGAGGGGGGTGGCAGGGACTCTATTGTCCCTATTAACCCTTCTCCTGCCAATCAGAGCGTATACTATACATTTGTCTCTGATTGTCACATACAGTTATAATGTAATTCCCCCCTGAGCTTTACTAGTGGGGTATTCTTATGTTATAACTCCTGAACATAACCAGGAAGTTTGTTGGCGCTGTCACCCAGACGTTTACCATTGTCCAGGTCGCAAGCCAAAAAAAAAAAGTCGCACCAAACACTTACACAACATATACATAAAGTCGCAAATAAAGTTTACATTTCACCCAATCCCTGTCCTGTCTATACCTGAGCTTTCTACAGTATAATACGTCTCTAGTGATGTCCGTTACACACTAAAATAATAGTAATAACGATTATCACTAGAGATGAACGTATAGATTGCTAAAATTATTATAGGGGGATGGAAAATAACATTTTTATGTAAAGTCCTATTTAATTTGCATGCACAAAATGGGATGGCGCATCTCTGCGATTTTGGCGATTCTTTAACACCCGCCCCTGTAAATATATACATGTGTGGTATGTATGAACTCCTCACATATTGCAGTTTTATGGACAGTACATTATGTTTGCAGAAAGGGATTTCTTGAGCCGCACTTTAGTGGCAAATTTGAATTTTTGCGCAATTTTTGCTAGCAATCTCTGTTTGCGGCAAAGTTGAATGAAGGTGGTTGTATATATAAACTATTAAATTGTATTTTTATATACGGTATGCTGTGTACTCTGAAAAAAGTTAGATTTTGGTATCACAGTCACAGTTTGGTAGGTGCAGTATAGCTTTTTAACATATTAGTGAACAACTGCAAAATCCTGCTTGTCTTCTGTATTCGTGTTTTTGGGAGTCCGAGCTCTTGTAGTTGATGTTTGCAGTACATATAGTATATATACACATTGTATACACCATAAGCTATTATTTTAAAAGTATTTTGTATATGAATGTGAGATTGAACAGGAGTTTTAGGTGCAAATATGTGTTTTAGCGTATTTTTTCAAAAAATTATTTGTGTTGGTCGCAAAGTTGCATGAAGGTGGATGTGGCTATCGATGACCCATTAAGACATTTGTAATCTTCAGGTTGTCTACTTTCAAAAAATATATAGGGTTTAGGGGTTCACTTACTTTTCATGCTGTGTAATCCCTACATTTTATAGGATGATACTTTTTTTTAACATTTCCAGCTTCAAAGCAGAATTTTGTTCCTTCCAGTTCTAGCGATTTTCTGAAGACACGTGCATGCGGGTTCAGGACATAGTGATATGTATGAACTCTGCACATGTTGAACTCTTATTTTTAGGAGGTTTGGTGCATTTAATTTTTTGTTTGGTTTCCGCTTTTAACAACTAATATACATTTATTTGCATTTTTTCATAAAACATTCACTTTAAATCAAAATTGCATGAAGGTGCCTGTTCGTTTACAGTACCAAGTGGCATTCTGACAATGCTGCAGGTGTCTACATTAAGAAAATATATAGGTATGGGGGGGTTGGATGCTTTTTTAATGTTGCAATTTAGGTTTGATTTGTCCATCTCAAAACTGAAAATTGCTCTGGCTACTGGAGGTAGACCCTTGGCAGCGAGAAGGTTAAGAGACGGTCCTGGCGCTTGCCTTCTGGCACGCCTTCCTCTTCTTGACGTCGGACAGCGCAGACTGCCCAAGGTGCACGATAAGTATAAATTACATCTATGTTTTTATGGTTTTATTTTAAAACGGTGGTGGGGGTGGGGGTGTTTAAAATAATGTTAGCGGTGCCTGAATAGCCTTTCTAAAGGCTATTCACACATATGTGGGGCTCATACAGCATAATTTTGCTGATAGAGCCCCTTTAATAAAGAGGAATTCACTGAACACACTATCCAGCTGTATGGGCTTCATTCTGTGAGCACTTGTACCAACTATATTCGATACAGTGACATTTAGATACTTAGTGATACTCACAGAAATTGACGCCCATAACATGGGGCCAGAGGTGGCCTTGCTATTCATCAGGACATGGAAATGAAGGGACAGCAAGACAAGAAAAAGTTTTTGGAAACTGGTCTAAATGCAGCTGCAAGGTAAGAAGCTTTATTCTTCCACTCTCTGCTTTTCCTTTTCTTGTGGTCTATCTCGACCTCAGGTGAGCTATAAGGAAAGAAAATCCTCTGACCTTTTTAAAAATCCTGTTTACAAAGTATCCGTATTTGGAGAATGTATAGATGTGGAGTTGTGTTTTGACATTAATAACACTTGATTTGATTTATGTACTGGATCATGTGGAAAGTTGTTAAGGATCAATGTAAAGGTTACCCTACCACCTGTCTGCTCTAAGTTGTGCTTGTGTTAAAGAAACTGTGTGTCCAGACCTACAGGGGAGGAGTAGTAATATGCCAGGTCTGCTAAAGGATTACCTTGCATTTGGTTAAGCGAAATGTGCGCCAGAAATATGTGGCTGTTTATGTGAAAAGGGCCCACACTGTCGATATGGAGTTCTTGGTATCATTGTAACGGTTATGGTGTAACATTGTCCGAAACAGCAAAAAAAAATTTATTGAAAGCACAATTGACATATTTTTAAATAAAATTTTTGCATAAAACAAAATTGTGATTTTTTTACCCAAATATGTTTTGGACTATTTTCTCTATAATTAGTATCGACGATCTGGGCCCTTTTCACGTAAACAGCCACATATATTCTTTGAGGTTCCAGGACAAGAAACTGTACTTGGTTAGGCACTGTGTGCACTCTTTGAGAGTTTAAGACAGAGAATTTTATAGGGCACAAATCATGCCTGGGTGGTATGGGGTTCATGCCAAAAATAGAGGAATTCCAACTACAGATATTGAAAAAGCAAAGGTGCTGATACAGCGAATGGATGTCAAAAGATAAAATAATCCTTTAATAGTCCCACCATGGGGAAATTCAGTGTGTTACAGCAGCACAGATAACACAATATACAAATACAAAAGCTCCTAGGTAGAGGCATTGAAGAGACAGTAGGTACAAAAAGCGCCTTGAGAAGTGCACAAAGATTAATTTAAATCAACTGAAAACTCCTAAAGGATTTGTTATCAATGCTTCATCTATTGGTATGAGAAAGGAAAGGGCATAGCCCTAGTGCCATCTTTAGTCTCAATACCCCCTTTATATGCACAGCCAGCAGGTTGGACTTTCCTTAGACGTTGACAGTAACATCCACCATAATGCGTTCTTTTGTCATGAACCATGCCCCAATAAATCAGGGCTTTTGCCCATTATAGAAAGATCTCACTTTTAGCTCTTGTCCCAAATTTCTGTAGGCTGACATTGTATGGCGATGTGAATTGATTCTCATTCTGAGCTTCTGACCAGTCTCTCCAACATACAGATTTTCAGTGGAACATTTGGTGCATATTATTAATTACACTACATTAGGTGTGTTACATGTTCCACTGAAAATCTGTATGTTGGAGACCGGTCAGAAGCTCAGAATGAGAATGAACGCACATCGCCATATGATTAGAGAACAAAGAATGGACCTTCCTGTGTCAAAACATTTCTGCAATGAAGATCATAATATCACCAATGACATGAAAATTTTGATTTTAAGAGGGAATTTTAAATCAAGGAAAGAGCGACGGATTTATGAGTACAAGTGCATGACCCTATTCAAGACTCTGGAGAATGGAATGAACCTTTCACATGGGTTCATGTCAGCCTACAGAAATTACTGAACTTAGACAGCCATAAAGATAAGAACCTGGGAACTGTGGAATTGTTTACATGTACATACCAATAAGCCTCTTCCCCCCTCTCCCTCCTAAAATTCTATCCCTAGGTGTCCTGTTGTATATAAAGATGCAGCCTTCAGAAAAAAAAAAATTCAGTTATATCTGAAGAAGCCGGGAGCTTCGAAACATTATATTCTGTCATCATTATGAGTTAGCCATTAAAAAAGGTATCAACTACTGAAGACTTTCAAGTTTTTTTTTTTTTTTTTTTAATATTTCCTACCCACTGGCTAACACGGTACAAAAACAACATTTTCAATTATATTATGATGAAACCTTAAAGGAACTTATGTGTGTGTCTCAGAGTGGAGGAGATGCTGCATAATGGATTAATTGGGAGCTCAAGGGACCGCAATATGTACAAACCTTGACTCTTTATTTCATAAATCATCTCTATCATCTCTTCTACCTGCTGCACTGATTGAGACTATTTTGTGTCTACTAAGGGAGCGTTCACACTACCGTCAGTGTCCGACAGGTAGTGTCTGTTCAAAATCTTGCACAGACATTAGGAACGGACACTAGCTGTGTCCGTGACACTTTTCATTCATTTAAATGGCGATCGGGTGCGTTCTTTTGCACTCTGTGCCTGTCCTTAGCTGGCCGTTTGTAAAGATGTCCGACTTTTCAAGCGGACAGCAAAAACCTACATGTCGGGCTCTATCATTGGGAAAAGTCATTTTTAGATAAGCACATCCTTGCATAGTCTTTAGAAAGGATATTCCACACCTACCTTTGAATGTAAATTGCTTCATATGCTAATTAGCCTTCTCCGTGCACCCGGAAGTGTCTGAGTCTGCTATGAGAGCAGAGAGATGAGTCATCAGCACAGCAGCTTCTCTGCTCTCATACACATAGAGAATAGAGGGTGCACAGAGACACTTCCGGAGTGCATGGAGAAGGCTAATTAGCACAAACAGCATCATGAAGACCAAGGAACTCACCAGAAATACCGGAGATAAAATTATGGAGAAGTTTAAAGCAGGGTTAGGTTATCCCAAGGTTTTAGTAACCCAAAGAGTACTGTTCCATCCATTATCCAAAAACAGAATAACTATTCTACAACTGCAAACCTACCAAGACATAGCTGTCCACCTAAACTAGCAGATTGAGCAAGGAGAGCACCAGTCAAAGAAGCAGCCAAAAGGCCCATGGTCATTCTGAAGGAGAGGCACAAATCCACAGCTGAGGTGGGCACAAAGGCAGAGGTAGCGGTCCTGCTGCTGGGTTGTTTCCCTCCTACAGCCCCCTCCACGTCTCCTGGTAACGCCTCCAGCGTGTCAAGTTGCACTACAGACTGTCCAGGAGTTGGCAGATGCTTTAGTCCAGGTCTGGGAGGAGATATCCCTCAGGAGACCATCCACAACCTCATCAGGAGCATACCCAGGCGTTGTACGGAGGTCATACAGGCACGTGGAGGCCACACCCACTACCGAGTCTCATTTTGACATGTTTTAAGGACATTACATCAAAGTTGGACCAGCCTGTAGTGTGACTCCAACTCCAGGCCTCCATTGGTTAAGAAATTTGATTTCCATTGATGATTTTTGTGTGATTTTGTTGTCATCAAATTCAATTTGTACAGAACAAAGTATTCAATGAGAATATTTCATTCATTCAGATCTAGGATGTGTTATTTGAGTGTTACCTTTATTTTTTGAGCAGTGTAGAAGTAAATGGTACAACATATCCATGGGGAATGGGGTGAAGTTTCTGGAAGTCTTTTGGAACTGATTAGTAGCTCCTAATGTACCCTAGGTATGGATTATATCATTCACAAAAGGTGGGAAGTATAACAGAACCCATTTTGTTTGTTCATTTGCCATGATAATTTCTGGAGTGAGGGCTTTGTCCAACTCTAATCCCGTTTACAGCAGAATGGTCTACTTGTCAGAATGTGGCTCATTCTATCTCGAGAAATAACTATGTGTTAAGCTTATGTCCAGTTAGTGATAAGTCCTGATGCTATGCCTTATTTATCTCTGCAATGTATTTAACCCCCTGCCTTCCCTCAATAAAGAGGAATCCGCTGAACACACTATCCAGCTGTGTGGTGCTTGATGCTCTGAGTACTCATGTACCAATTATACTAATTTGGACTTCAATACGTTGATACTTAGATCAGACTACGCTCACAGTTAATAAGGTAGGCTCTGGTTACAGACTCCATTTAAAAACATTATAGCACTATTCATTTATTAAAAGAAAGATGGTTAAATAGAGAAACTGGCTTTCTTGTCCACAGCAACCAAACACTGCAGCTTTCAACACTGAATGACTGGTTGCTACAGGCAGCAAAAACAATTGTATCTTTTTGTCTGTACTTGAACCCTACACTTTGTAAAATGCTGCGGAATATGTTGGCACCGTATAAATAAAATTTATTGCCGTATTTTTTTGACTATAAGATACACTCTCTCTCTCCCCCCCCCCCCCCAATTTGGGAGGAAAATGAGGGTTCGTCCTATAGTCCGAATGTGGAATGTTTTGGCAAGGGTGGGGTGCGAAGGAGCAGAATTGCAGCAGTGCCACACTCCTGCTGCCACTGGCTTCCTGCGGCGGCAGGAGTGGCGTGATTCTGTGGGCCCCGACGCTTGTCCCCTTGGCGCTAACACTCCCCAGTATCTGCCGTGCTATTACAGCAGATGCTGAGTATGTAAAGATGATGGCGGCCACTCTGCTGCAGAGCAGTGGCCATCGAAACTGGGTCTCCATTGTAATGTACAGTGGAGACCCCGAGCTAATGCCTGTGATCACTTTGATCGCAGGTACTACTACTAAAAAGACCTCCCCACCCAAGTTTAAAAATAGCCCGCACGGCAATATTGCAGGAGTCAACCTGTTCCTATGACAGCCGAGAGCCTACTAAAGGCTCCCAGGCTTGTCATAGCAAAATTAGTCATAGACCAGCTGCAATAGTAATGTACAGAATTTCCCTTAGACTGCAATACAAATGATTGCAGGGTCAAGCCCCCTAGGGTGGGTCTAACAGTAAGAAAAAAAAAAAAAATTAAAATAAAAAATAATTTTAAAAAAGTTGCCTGTGCTGGGGCATTATCATACAGGCCCAAAGGCTTATGGTAGCAGTAGCAGCCTGTTGCCATACAGGCCCAAAGCCTGTGCTAGCAGTAACAGGCTATTACTACTACCACAGGCTTTGGGCCTATATGGTAATATCCCAGACCACGTGACGTCTGGGATATTACCATATGGGGCCGAAGCCGGCTAGGATTAACATCGGATCCCGGAGAGGTGAGTAAAACTGTTTAATATTTTCTCTCACCTCCCCTGGGGCTCCGATTATTATGCTTGGGGGTCTGAAAATACTAATAATAGCGGCAGTGGAATGGCGGCTGGGGCTCGGGCTTCCGCGGCCTATAGTATAAGGTGACGCAGGGGTCGGCAGTGAGCAGGCCAGGGGAGGTTGGTAAATAGGCCGATACCTGCTGGGAATACTCCAGCAGGTAGCGGCCTATTATAAAACAAACAAACATTAAGTTCTCATACTTACTGACCTCGCGCTGCTGCTCCCGCCACTGCTCATCTTCTCCCACGGCTGCTCTTGCGTCTCAGCGTAGGGGGCGTGATGACGCCGCCCGTGCTGAGACGCAGTAAGACGTCATCAACACACACCGGGTGCGGGCCTGAGCTAACATGGCCAGGTCACCCGGTGTGTGATGTGGTCGGGGGAGGGGGCCGGGACTGGAGCGGAGGCCTGCTGCAGTCGAGTCAATAACCGTATTGACTCAAGTGGTAATTTAACTGGTCCGCAGTAAGAGACATCTGTGGGAGGCTGCTGGAACAGCGCTGCTGCCGATAGGTGGTCGGTGAGGCAGCACTGTCTCCAGGGCCGCCTTAAGATGTTTCCAAGGCAGAGAAGATGCTCTGAAAACATCTTGGGGCGGTCCTGGAGGCAGCGCTGCCTCACCGACAACCTATCGGCAGCAGCGCTGCTCCAGCGGCCTCCCACAAATGTCTTTCGCTGCAGACCAGTCATGTGACATTTTCAATTACCGTATTGACGTGAGTATAAGCCGAGGCGCAGTTTTTCAGCACAAAAACTGTGCTGAAAAACTCGGCTCATACTTGAGTATATATGGTACATCCCCGTACAGCTGCAGCGACACCTGTCAATGTGACCTTACAGCTGATGCAAACCTACAACTCCCACATATTAAATATTTTATAATTTATTTGCTTCAAATTTTTTTCCCTATTTTCCTCCTATAAAACCTAGGTGAGTCTTATAGTCCAAAAAAATACTACACTGATAAATGTGGTTGTAGGACTTTAGGACAAATACTGTACATTTGGCAGTAGCCTCGTACATACAATCTTACAATATATGTTCTTGAAGGTTGCGTTCCACACGGAGTTTTTTGGTCAGGAAACTGACTCAAATTCCTCCTCCAAAAAACGCCTCACCATATAGTCCTATGGTGAGGCGTTTTTAGGAGGAGGAATTTGAGTCAGTTTCCTGACCAAAAACTCTGTGTGAACGCAGCCTTAAAGGAGCTCTATCAGCAAAATCATGCAGATAGAGCCCCACATATGCGTGCATAGCCTTTAAAAAGGCTATTCAGGCACCGTAAATGTTAGATTAAACTACCCCCCCCCGTTTTAAAATAATAACTTAAAAAAGAATGTTCTCTACTTACGGAACGTGCACCCTGGGCAGGCATTCAGGGTGCGCCGTCTTCTTCTTCCCCGCCTCTTCTTCCTCTGACGTCTTCGGGTCCCGTCCTCCTCCGGCGCTTGCTCGCGGACACTGATAAAAAAAAAAAAAGCCCGGGCACATGCGCAGTAGCCGTAGTAGAAGCCGCGTGCTACTGCGCATGCGCCCGGGCTAAAAAATCGCGGCGTTGTACAGTGCAGGCAAAGTTTTTCTGTCCGCTTGTGAAGTCGGACATCTTCACTTGCGGACAGGAAAGGACGGGCACGGAGTGCAAAAGAACGCACCCGATGCCCATTGAGATGAATTACAGGTGTCACGGACACAGCTAGTGTCCGCTCCTAGTGTCCGTGACAGATTTTGAGCGGACACTAGGAGAAGACACTACATGTCGGACACCGACGGTAGTGTGAACGCCCCCTTATAAAATATTTTTTTGCAAATATAAAAACTTTTTAGAAGTTTTTGACACGATAAGTACATTTTACAGGGTGAACAGATCTTGGCTAAAGGAGCCAGTTGTATGGCTAGTGGATACCTGAGTGTCAGCTGTTTGTCTAACATGCCCTTGCCCCTGAAGAGAAGGCTGGTACTGTACACCTTGCTGTGGATACTGACCCTGACTGCAGTACAACGCACCTTCCTGGGAATACTGGCGCTGTTGTTCAAATGGCCTAAATTTCATTAGCACTCCATTCTGAGCGTTTTTGCATGAAAGACAGCACTTGTGCATCCAGCATGGAACGCGTATCCATGCCTGTACCTTCTGGTTGTTTTCTTTTTTTTTCCCACGTCCGGCAATTCTTTTTGGACTTGGGGGCTCGAGCAAACTCGGTGATGAAGGGGTTTGCGATGGAGATGACACGTGAGAACTTTCCAGTGTGCTTTGGTCCTCAGGCTGCTCCTCAGGCTCACCTTCCAGGTTGTCAACAGTTCTGCAAAAACCCAAAAGAATGTTTTAGTTATTTTTACTGGCAGACTGAACAATTTCACTGTACACTATAGTGAACAGCCGATCCGAACAGCACGCACGCATTGAAATGAATGGACGTAGCCGGCACGCGGGGTTTAAGCGGCCGGCCGGCGTCAAAGCAGAAGTACCAGGTGCTTCCATTCATTTCAATGCGTGCGTGCTGTTCGGATCGGCTGATCCGAACAGTACTCGCTCATCTCTAGTCCCTAGTAGCCATAACTAACCCCCCCCCCCCAAACCTGGCAAGGGTCCCTAGTAGCCATAACTAACCCCCCCACCTGGTAAGGGTCCCTAGCAGCCATAACTAACCCCCCCCCACCTGGCAAGGGTCCCTAGTAGCCATAACTAACCCCCCACCTGGCAGGGGTCCCTAGTAGCCATAACTAACCCCCCACCTGGCAGGGGTCCCTAGTAGCCATAACTAACCCCACCCACAAACACACCTGGCAAGGGTCCCTAGTAGCCATAACATTCCCCCCCCCCATGTAACTTACCTGAACCATGATCAGGAGCTGCTCCACGAACTGGCGTGTCATCTTGCTGTCTCGAAAGGCTCCTCGGCTGCTGTCTTCTTCACTGCCCTGCGCGCTGACGTAGTTCTGACAGCATCCAGTCTTGACATCCGCAATTACGGATATACACTGAACATGTGTTGTGTGTATCCGCAAAAATGCACACGCCCATAGACTTGTATTGGACCTTCCGTGCAAGCACAGCCATGCGGTATACTGTCCGCACCACGGTTGCGGCGCGCCACAGCACTGTCAAAATCTACGGTCGTGTAAGAGGCCTCATTGACAACTATGGTACCGTAAACGGTCCGCAATTTTAAACCCGCAATTGCAGACCATTTGCGGTGGAAAACTACGGTCGTGTAAGACTAGCCTTACAGCCATTTTCGAGAAAAGACACTCTGATTCGTATGCTAATTAGTCTTCAGGGAGTGTTACCCTTGTATTTCGAGCACCTCCGCGACATCAACCTGGATGTTTGTTCACTGCCCCTTCTTGCTTGAAGCTCCCTCCTTCTACTCCTCTTCACTGCTTCCATGAGTAGCTAGTCCAGTCGGCACATACAGCGCATGTAACATTTTTTCACGCCGGTGGGCTTATTTAAAAATGAGAAACAGCAATGATAGACTCCCTTTAAAGGGCTTGTCCATGTTTTAGAGAAAACTCTGTTGTAGCCATGGTGGGTGTAAAACAAAAGAAAACAAAAAATTACTCGGCTATCCTCAGCACTTTGTTGGCCAGTCCTGGTCCCCTTTCCCTCCCGTTACGTGACTTGCTGCACCAAACTGGTGACCTCAGGAGTTACTGGAAAGGAACCAACAATGTGAGTAAGGGCAGAGGTACAGTGACTGGGCCATGGAGCACTGGGGATAGAGGAGCCTGCCGTTTTGATTTCCAAAAAGAGGAAAAATAACACAGCTACCCCTGAGCTTGCTCTACTTCTGCTCCTATGCCCTCTGCTTTTTGTCTCACAGCCTTCTTCTCTTATACACAGCCAGCACCCCAATGTCTCTCCACACCCTTCCCAACGTCTCCTAGTGTTAACTCTCCGCACCAACGTCTCCTGTGTAAAACCAAACCAGTCTTCTCTGCAACCTGCAGAATGGCTCCTCCCACACGAGTCTCGTCACGTGAGCGAGCGTCATCGAAGGTCCTATGGTCTACTAGCATACAGCTTCTACTCTTACCAAAAGGTCCTGCTACTTCAGGTCACGTGAGGCGAGGTTTGCTTTCCGATTGGCCCGTCTCATGACGCGCCTGACTGTGAAGCTGCAAACAGAACAAGCTGCAAAGGGGAGCCGGGCCAGAAGCTGGTCCACTGTTGGACATGGCGAGTGTGCACGAGAGCCTGTATTTTAACCCCATGATGACTAATGGTGTAGTGCATGCCAATGTGTTCGGTATAAAGGACTGGGTGACGCCGTATAAGATCTCTGTGCTGGTGCTACTGAGCGAGATGACCCAGAACACGGAGATCACTGTGGTGGAGAAGAGACGGCTGAAGAAGCAGATCCTGCCCCTTCTCCAGGTGACACAGACTTATGCTGCATGCTGTACAGTGCTTACAGTCCTGAGCTCGGTTGTCAGCCTTCAGTGGGTGCAGTGTAAAAGTGTTATATATAAGGTCTGATAGTGCTATTAATGAGTTAATAAATGCACCCATATAACCTTAGCAGTGTTTTGAGTGATTTCTGGGTGTCTCTGGGATCTTCTGCATTTGTTTACTTGGTTCAGCTTCCTGTTAAAGAGGACCTTTCACCATATCTGTGCACAGGCAGTGTTATATACTGCCAGAAAGCTGACAGTGCGCTGAATTCAGCGCACTGTCGGCTTTCTCGATCTGTGCCCGGTGTAAAGCGCTATCGGTCCCGGTACCGTAGCGCTTTACAGTCAGAAGGGCGTTTCTGACCATTAGCCAGAGACGTCCTTCTGCCTCGCGGCGCCAATCGCGCTGTGCTGTGGAGCGGGAGGAACGCCCCCTCCCTCTCCTGATAATGCTAGTCTACGGACAAGCTGTGTGAGCAGAGGGAGGGGGGCGTTCCTCCCCGCTCCACAGTACAGCGTGATAGGCGCCGCGAGGCAGAAGGACGTCTCTGGCTAATGGTCAGAAACGCCCTTCTGACCATAGAAGAGCTACGGTACCGGGCCGTAAGCTCTTCACACCGGGCACAGATCGGGAAAGCCAACAGTGCGCTGAATTCAGCGCACTGTCAGCTTTCTGGCAGTATATAACACTGCCTGTGCCCGGATATGGTGAAAGGTCCTCTTTAAGTAACTTCCACACTAACTTTCTAAGGGAGCGTTCACACTATCGTCGGTGTCCGACAGGTTGTGTCCGCTCCTAGTGTCCGCTCAAAATCTGGCACGGACATTAGGAGCGGACACTAGCTGTGTCCGTGACACCTGTCATTCATTTCAATGGGCATCGGGTGCGTTGTTTTGCACTCCGTGCCCATCCTTCCCTGTCCGCAAGTGAAGATGTCCGACTTCTCAAGCGGACAGAAGAACCCTGCATGTAGGGTTTTTCTGTCCGCTTGAGAAGTCGGACATCTTCACTTGCGGACAGGGAAGGAAGGGCACGGAGTGCAAAAGAACGCACCCGATGCCCATTGAAATGAATGACAGGTGTCACGGACACAGCTAGTGTCCGCTCCTAATGTCCGTGCCAGATTTTGAGCGGAACGCCGGCTGAGGCCACATGTTGCAGAAACACAGTTTTTTGTTGTTGCAGATTTTGCTGTGTTTTGTTTTTTTCTTTTTGAGCCAAAGCCGAGAATTTATACCTATACTTCTGCCTTCTGTTCAATTCACTCCTGGGTTTGGCTCAAAAAAAAAAAAACTGCAACAAAATCTGCAGCAAAAAAAACTATATTTCTACACTGTGGGGGTTTCCTGCCCCAAACTGATTTTTCATACTGAACTGACTTCCCAAAGTAAAAATATATTAAAGGATAACTAAACTGTTGAACAACATTGAATTTCTGGCAGCAGTTGTGTCAGTCAATTTTGTAATATACATCAGTGTCATGTATACTTGATAAAAAATGAGAAACAGATGAAGTGACCCAATCCAGCTTCAGCTCCCTGCATTACAGAAGAGCCGGTCCCTCTGTACACCTAGTAAAAGGAGCTTTAATAAAGAAACAAGGGAAAGAATAAAGAAGTGCAGGATGTCACAGAAAGGAGCCAAAATGGGACCCTTATATTAAACTTTCTCTTTTTTTATTCTAGGGTCCTGACATGTCACTTGCAAAGCTGATTAAGATTGTGAATGACTGCTGTCCAAATGTGGCAAGCTCAGTGCAAATCAGGTACGTTCTCAGACTTAGAGCATTTTTACACAGGTTGATTCTTGCACAGGACAAGCACTGCTCGATGTGATAACATAGCAGTCAACACTAGAGATGAACGAACACTGTTCGGATCAGCCGATCCGAACAGCACGCTCCCATAGAAATGAATGGAAGCACCCGTGACGCCGGCCAGCCACCGGCAAAGTCAGCGTCACAGGTGCTTCCATTCATTTCTATGGGAGCGTGCTGTTCGGATCGGCTGATCCGAACAGTGTTCGCTCATCTCTAGTCAGCACTCATCTGGGACAGCCGTTACACATGGTGATCACTACTACAATAGTTCAGATTGATTATGTCAACAGCACATCTCTTGGTCTTATAAATATTGCAATCCTGACAGTGGCTATCTGCCAATGAGGAAAAGCCCAACTACGTGCCATATTGCTTATGTTGGTGCAGCATGGTAGGTCTTTCTGACACATACACCTACTCAGAATCTGGCTACATATATTTGTGTGATATTTTGGATTTTACCTTGAGATAGGGCTGGGCGATTATGATCTAATCAAGTTGCGATTAATTGGGTATTTTACTTCGATAATGATTAATGGGGGGGGGGCTCCAATTACTATACTCAGTGGTCTGAAGCGAAAATTGTTGTAACTTTTTTTCCCCTCCCTTCCCTGCTCAAACATGGTTAGACTTTCAGCCAAGGCTTCTGCCTCATCCAATGCCCCTGAAAAGGCTATTTGGCTAAAGACATAGTCTGGAGGCCTGACTTCTAAAAATAGGTTGTGTACTTTATCATGTGAGGAAATTTTACTTTTTTTGGGCTGACCTGGATGATCTTTTAGCTAAGGCAGCAGACAAAAAGATGAGATTTTTCTGTAGAGCCAGGGATCAAGGAAAAGGGTACAAATGGAGATTCCCTAAAGAGAAGGCTAAGGGATTCCTTTTTGGCTTCAGGTCCTAGGATCCTAGTAAGAAACAGTCTTCCTAATGGTGCCATGTATTGTGGGGTGGGGGATGGGACTATCAAACTTTGCTCAGGCCATGAACAGCCATCTCCAACAGTTGGAATCCTTGGGGTCCTGAGGGGAAAAAGGGTCTTGCCATGCTTGTATTTTGTGGCATAAATTTATGTTTTTAATTGTACTGTTTTAAGCTTCATATGACTTTTTGTTCGGAAAATGGAATTGTTCTATTTTTTAACTTGGATTTTTTTAAATCCACCTTTTATTAATTTGTAACATGATTCTACCCTGCTACCGCAGCTGTTTATAGCAACTGTCAGTAGCATGCAATATTATACTTATTTTTCACTTCTCTTGTAGGATAAAGCTTATGGCAGAAGGAGAGTTGAAAGACATGGAGCAGTTTTTTGATGAGCTTTCCGACTCCTTCTCAGGGACTGAACCTGATGTACACAAGACAAGTGTTGTGGGTAGGTGCAACAATGAACATATGTTAGTGGCATAATCCTTCATGTATTGTAAAATTCATCAACACACAAATAAGTACATAATTTACAGAAAAATACACCTTTTATCCACTTGTTTAGGTCTCTTTCTGCGCCACATGATCTTGGCTTACAACAAACTCTCATTTAGTCAAGTGTACAAATTGTACACATCACTGCAGAATTACTTCCAGTGCGATAAAGCTAAGACTATGTCAAAGCCAGAGAATGAAGAGGCAGATATGGAGCTCACCAACACTGAGGAAGAAGATGAGGCAGAACAAGAATTAAGTGAAGAAGGAGAGATGGAGAAAGAAGACCTTGACTGTCCGATTGGGTAATAGCAGAGATTTGCATTCTGATTCTTTAACTCCTTGAATACACAGCCTAAAACATCTTAGGGTTTAGGCCCCACGTAGCGTAGCGCAGCAAAAAAGCGATGCGGGAAAAAAATGCAGTGGCAACACATCGCGTTTTTTCCCGCAGCTCTTCTCACAGAAAGTCCACAGAGTTTTTTTTCTGCGGAATTTCTGCTTCCATAATACCTGTAGAGAAATCACTGGTGTTTCCGTAGGTATTATTGACATGCTGCATTTTCCAAAACCGTGAGAGTTTTGGAATTTGAAGCGTGTCCGCTGTGCGCATGTTTTCACGATGTCTACATGGGTTTGACTAGAACGGCTGTTAAACACTGCAGTTTTTTCTCAGTGTTTCTGCCATGTGGGGCTCCAACCTTAAGAGGCCCTTTACTGTTCTCTAAGACTGTGAGTGTTACATATCATGCAAAGCTGTCAGCACATTTTCAGTTTGCTGGTATCTGTTGTGGTTGCAGAGATATCTGTGCCATGTGATGGACAGTCCATGGTCATGTGATAGACCCCAAGTAATAAGCCTGGTAATGAGTAGATGCTATCTTTAAACCATATTCTTCTTGTTTCGAAAGCAATTGTATGGTTGTATGTATCATATATAATACTAGTTCTCAATTTATTTTTTTTTACTATAGAGAGGAAGACTTGGCATGTAGTGGACCACTGTCCCAAAAACAAGCAGAATATTTCCTGTCCCATCAGGTATGCAATTCTTGAGATTTCCATTACCAAGTATTATACTTAAAAGTAGCACTAATGTAATGAGCTGAATGGGAACACTACTGTTCTCAGATTATCAAAATTGGGTTTATTTAATGCAAAAAAAAAAAAAAAAAGACATCCTCTACAGGAAAAGGAAAGGTTTGTACGTAGACCTAGAAGAAGGAGGAGACCAGTGAGATTATGGAGCTCTCCGCCAGAGGAGGTGGTCATAGGGAAATGACTAAAAGATTTTAAGATGGGAAGGGTTACCTTTCTGGAGTGTAACAGTATTACAAATTATAGTTGGTAGAGTTCTTGAGATGAGTCATTGAGCCCAGGTACTTGTACTGTCTGCCACATTCGTAGGCCTCAAGGGATAATTAACCTGAATGCAGAAACTTTCTATGTTCTGGCACTTGTCAGAACTCCAGCCATCCTATTAATATTATAAATGTGAAAGTTTGTGGGTTTGTGAGTTTGGATGTTCGGATGTTTGTTCCTCAATCACGCAAAAACCGCTCCACCGATTTGGCTGAAATTTTCCACAAACATAGTCACTACACCCGATTGCGCAATAGGCTACTTTTCGTTACAATAGCGCACATACTTTTGTGCCAGGACCCCCACAAAACCCAAACTCACACCACCATCTCTGCAATCTCACACACTTTGGACCATAGCAAGCCACAAAATTCATATTGCCCTCTACAGCCTCGCCCCTAACCCCACACAATCACATATACATATACTTTACCACTTTGCCCCTCACCTTAACGATACTCCAGGAGGTTCTCTTTAACGCTCCGGAGCAGCCATGTTTGCCGACCCCCACCGCTCTGACAATCCGCGACACCGCCCACCCATGTCAATACCCCTAGGCGGTCTAATAAATGCAAAAAAAAAAAGTTTAAAAAAAAGTAAAAAAAATATAAAAACAAATAAAAAGGATTAAAAATTCAAATCACCCCCCTTTCCCTAGAACACATATAAAAGTAGTTAAAAACTGTGAAACACATACATGTTAGGTATCCCCACGTCCGAAATCACCCGCTCTACAAAGCTATACAAATATTTTTCCTGTTCTGTAAACGCCGTAGCGGGAAAAATGGTCAAAAGTGCCAAACCACCGTTTTTTCACTGTTTTGATTCTGATAAAAATTTGAATAAAAAGTGATCAAAGCAGTAACATTTCCCGAACATGGTAGAACTACAAAGTACATCCGATCCCGCAAAAAAAAAAACGCCCTATACATCCCCGAACAAATACGTATACAAAAGTTACGGCTGTCGGAATATGGCGACTTTTCAAAAAAAAAATTTTTAACACAGTTTTGGATTTTTTAAGGGGTCAAAATGTAAATAAAACCATATAAATTTAGTATCCCCGGCATCGTAACGAAACACAGAATACAGGGAACATGTCATTTTGGTTGCACAGTAACGCCGTAAAACCAAAGCCCGTAAGAAAGTCGCAGAAATGCATTTTTTCTTCAAATCCACCCCATTCTGAATTTTTTCCCTGCTTCCCAGTACATTATATAGAATAAATAATGGTGGCATCATGAAGAAAAATTTGTCCCAGGAAAAATTAAGACCTCACATGACTCTGGGAGCCGAGAAATAAAAAAGTTATGGGGTTTAGAAGGAGGGGAGTCAAAAACGAAAATCAAAAAATGCCATTAGCGGGAAAGGGTTAACTTCAAATACTTCTGTCCCAAAGTCACTATGTAAAGTTTCTCACAACACCGTATAGCAGCTCAAATACAAAATAACTTCAACACAAAAGTCTCACGTATTCTCTGAATTACAGAAACAACAAGATACAAAGTTACTTACATTTCATATCCCATACCTTATACACACTACGAAAACCTTACCCACGCCTGTATATACCCACTTCTACAATCACCACAGACGAAGTCGCGGGTACCAGCTAGTGATTCATAAATGTGGGCAGTTGATCTTTTTGCACGTGCACTATCCCTGTCTGATAACCAGCCACAATAAGGAAATCATTGCTGGGTTTCCTGCATTCATGGATATATGCACTGGCAACTTATCAATCTAAAATGTTTGTAGTAATGTTTAACTTTTGATTGTCTATAAATGTTAAAATTGTTATATTCTTTTTTTTTTTTCAAACCAAAGCTATAAGTTAATTCAGCAGACAGAGGATATATTGGTCCTCCCCTCCATTCATATTTGTAAGGCCCCATGCACACAGGGCAATCCTAACTGGGAAATCCAGTCAATGCATGGTCTGAATTTTCTGGTCTGAAACTAGTGAGGAGATGGACTCCTTGCATCACAAGAATTCATAAATTTGGGTGCCCCTACCTCCTCATGGTTCTATTGTCTTTGCTATATACAAGTATGGGACAGTGAATCTACAGTAGACAGAGACTCCTAGCATCATACATCACTATGATGCAAAGAGTCCCGTCTCCTGATTAAGTTTGGACCGGGTAATCCGGCCAATGTATGTATTGGATTTTCCAGTGTTCTTGGGGCCCTATTCTTAAATTCTTTGGGCACACGTGAAGAAAAGGTGCAGCTAAAACAGAGCTATAATATTAAGTAAAAAAAAAAATGGTGTATTTGACCTTGAAAAAATAGCCCTTTGTCTCCAATCTTTGCTCTCTGTAGTGTGCTTGTCCTTTAATGTAGGAGAAGGTTGTAATTGCCAGGATACAGGATACTACTTCAGTCGAACTAGCTGTAATCCAATTGTGTATTCCAGGCCTCATTACTGAAGAATGATGAAAGTAAAGCTCTGTCACCTGTTTTATTGCAAAAAGAGCTGAACAATCTGCTGAAGTTTAATCCAGACTTTGCTGAAGCCGTGAGTATTTTTGTTCTTTTGCGCCCTTTTTGAAATTTTAGAACCCAGGTATAACCCACTTTTACTAATTGCCATGTATATCAAAAATGGCAGTGAATTCTACCATAATTTTTAATTTTATTTAGTAAACTAGTAAATATGTCAAATAATCGATTTACAGGTGTAATTACCGTATTTTTCGGACTATAAGACGCACTTTTTTTCCCCAAAATTTGGGGGGAAAAGAAGGGTGCGTCTTATAGTCTGAATGTGGCGCCTGGCACCCGCCGTAATAGAGAGGCGGAAGCCGGCAAGTGATAGACGCCGGGGCCTGAGACATCGCTGCGCTCCTCTGCCCTGCATGAAGCCAGCAGCGGCAGGGGCGATGCTATTCTGCTCCTCCGTCCCCCCGCCGCTGGCTTCATGCAGGGCAGAGGAGCGCAGCGATGTCTCAGGCCCCGGCACCTGTGATAGCGTCTATCCCTCCCCGGCATCCGCCTCTCTAGTACAGCGGATGCCGGGTCTTCAGTCTGTATCAGCGGCCTCTTCTCCCCCGGGGTCGGTCCCCACCGGCCCCGTACCTGTAAAGTTGCAGGCCGGCTCCTGCGCGGCGATATCGCAGGAGCCGACCTGTTCGGGTGACAGCCGGGAGCCTAATGAGGCTCCCAGGCCTGTCACTGCTATATTAGTATTGCGGCTGGGTCTATGACCAGCCGTAATACTAATAGACAGAATGTCCCATAGACGGCAATACAGTTGTATTGCCGTCTATGAGACTTGCAATCAAGTGACCGCAGGTTCAAGCCCCCGGGGGGGAATAAAATAGTAAAAAAAAAAAAAAAAAAAAAAGCTTTAAAAATATATAATAAAAATATGAAATAAATAAAAGTTCTAAATCACCTCCTGTCCCTAGAATATATATATATAAAAGTAGAAAATCATATGTCATAAACCACCGGGTTTTTTTCAATACAAGGTGATCTAAGCAATAGATATTCCCCAAAATGGTATAACTAAAAAGTACTTCTGGCCCCGCAAAAAAAAAACACTCTATGCATCCCCGTACAGCTGCAGGGTCACCTGTCAATGTGGCCTTGCAGCTGTTGCAAAACTACAACTCCCATATATTAAATATTTTACCATTTTTTGCTTCAAAATTTTTTTTCCCTATTTTCCTCCTCTAAAACCTAGGTGCGTCTTATAGTCCAGTGTGTCTTATAGTCCGAAAAATACGGTATATACTCACAGACAATTATACTGACATATGTCTATTGAGTTTGCCTACACTATTCCTTTCAGTGGTCACCTGTATTTATCAATGATCCTTCTGTAGGCTTGCAAGTTAGGCTTCATGCATACGACCATCATTAAACTGAACGGACAGCATACAGATGGCATTTGTGTGCAGTCCATGTTTTCTAAGTCAATGTTTACTGTCTAAAATACACTGTAGGAAATGAATCCAGTTGGACATTTTGGAGCCTCCAATTATAGCACACATACATGTACCATGCAGCAGTTATGTGACAACTACCACCAGCTTTGAACTAAAATTTTATTAGGGCTCGTTCACACGGGGGGCGGTGGGGAGCCGCGTCACTCTTGGGTCAAAACCCGCCTGCCACGACCGTCGCGGCTTTCCCCTCCGGAGCCGGCTCAAATGAATGAGCCAACAGCAGAAGTTGCTGCCGCTAGGCGGAAGCCGTGGCTCAGCGAGCCGCGGAATCCGCCTGAAGAAAGGGCAGCTCGCTTCTTTTTTCCGCTATCGGCAACATGCTGATAGTGGAAAAAAAGAACGCTAGTGGTCTCCATAGACCACCATTGTATGGAGGCGGATTATGACGTGGATTCCGCTGTCAAAATCCGCCTTCTTGCCCCCATGTGAACTAGTCCTTACAGAAATGCTTTTGTTTTATTTATTTCAGCATTACCTAAGCTATTTAAATAGTCTACGTGTCCAAGATGTATTCAGTTCAACCCATAGCCTACTTCATTATTTTGACCGGTTAATACTCACTGGTGCAGAAAGTAAAAGTAATGGTGATGAAGGTTACGGACGGAGTCTACGATATGCTGCACTCAACCTGGCTGCGCTCCATTGCCGCTTTGGACATTAGTATGTATTTTCTTTTTTCAACACCATTGTTTAAAAGGGTTGTCCAGGTTAAACTAAGAATTAACCCCTTCCAGCGCCTAACTTCTAATTTACTTCAATTTAAAAAAAAATAAAAAAATCTATAATTATCCATATCCTTGGAGCGGTCATGTGACTCCCCCCCCCCCCCCAGACACTTTCTGATAATCTGGTGATGTTCTGCTTCCGAAACGGAATGTCAACATTATTCTTAGCAATACTTAACAAGCCTGTGTCCGGGAACGGCTCCTCCTCTCTTCTTGTCTGCTAGTAGTGGGCGGAATAGGTTTGCTAGGGAGACTAGGGGGGCAGTGGGAGGGGCTAGTAATGGGCAGGATCACTAAGCTAGTGAGACAGGGAGGAGTGAGGGAGAAGGGGGGGCTGGAGCGGGAACTAGTGTAGAAGCTACACAGTAAGCTGCACAGCAGGAAGCAGACACCATGTAAATATATATATATATATATATATATTGTATAGTATTTTACTGTAAATTACTGTTACAGTAGAGTCTTCACATGCATTTACTTTTATATAAGATGTTTTTCTTTTTATTGTATTATTCATGTTTTCTTTTTCTAGTCATCAAGCAGAGCTGGCTTTGCAAGAGGCTATAAGGATAGCACAAGAATCAAGTGATCATGTCTGCCTGCAGCACTGTCTGGTATGTTCAGTGTGCTTTGACCTTTATGTGCCATGCTATCTTTACATACTGGTGCTTCAGAATCCCTGAGTAATAAAGAAATTTTGCATGCTTCTTCCTAAATAAATATCAACCCCGCCACTGGCGCAGCACTATGACCCCCTCTCTGATGGAATGTCTCCAGGAGCTCCTCCTTATCATGAGGATGGAGGCCTTGGTCGTGGAAGACTCTGCTGACCCATCTAAGTTTGAAACCCTCTGGAGGCCGTGGGTCATGTTCCAGGAATCTGTAGAATTCTCCTCCCTTCTTACATAATTCCCACCCTATGGCTTCCTCTCCGTGGCCTCCTGAGACCTCTGGCCCCTTTCCTTCTCTTGAGTCTACCTACATTCCTGTTGTTTCCTTCTGTGTCTTGTCCTTGTTGTGTCCTTGTCTCTCCTGGGTTTTTTTCGTTTTCTTGTTTTGCTCCCCTTGGTCGTTTTGGCCTCGGGGGTTTCCCTTCCCCTGTTATGTTTCGATTGTTTATATTGTTATTTGTGAGCCGATATATTGGTCCCTTTTCGAGCTTTGGTTTTCTCTACGTATATGCTATGGCTTGTCTCTGTTTTGCCTTGTTTTGATTTTTGAACAAATTTAATAAAAATTGATTACAACTAAATAAATATCAAGAAACTCTAAAGTCCCATTCACTCAGCAGTATCTGCCCATTAATGCGGCAGATTCCGCCCAGAAATCAGTGGCAGATTCTTCCCTCTGTCTCCCTTTGTTTTCGATGGGAAGAACAGATTGGAGCAGGACGCTGAAAAAAAAAAAAAATCATGTCCTGCTCAATCTTGCTGTGGATTCCTTGCTTATCATCCCATTTATTTGGGCCTAATCAGAAGCATAAAACTGCTACATTCTGCCAAATATGCAGGCAGATATCAGCTTCACATTCCTCTTTATTTTCCAACATCTGAATTGTGCCTTACTTGTGCTAAACCTTTTTGTTTAGATGTGTGTAGAAGTAAAGACCACTAGCAAGTGTTCAGAATTGTAGTCTTTTTAAGTTGGCTGCATGATTAACGTGACCCTTCTACTCTTTCCATGGTATCCTGACTTATTGAAGATGCTCCATTATTGCCAGCTGTTGTTATTACCTAAACTAGTTTTGGATATTTTGGATATTTAAGTGCTTTTTTCTTCTCCCCAGAGTTGGTTGTATATATTAAAGAACAGAAAAGGTGAGGATAGCAGTGTGTTACTGGAGCACTCTGTAAAGAAAGCTGTGCACTTCGGACTGCCTGTAAGTTCATATTTTCGTTACTTCTCTAATACAGATATAGATTTTATATAGTACATAAGATATAAATATTAGTAGGTATGGGAAAAATGCTGCAAAGTTAGAATGCTTTCAAAAATAAAAATAACAGATTAACAAAATGAAGTGAGCAAACAAAAGAAATCTAAATCACATCAATATTTAATGTGACCAGCCTTTGCCTTCAAAACGGCATTGATTCTTATAGGTACCCAGTTCTTGAAGGTACTCAGCTGGGATTTTGTTCCAAACATCTTTGAGAACAAACCACAGGTCTTCTGTGAATGTAGGCTTGCTGAGATCCTTCTATCTCTTCATGTAATTCCACACAGACACAATGATGTTGAGCTGAGGATTCTGTGGGGGTCGTATTTTGAATTCCAGGACTCCTCCTCCGGAGGGTGGTCATCCTAAATAATGATTAGTTTTCTCTTTTGTTCATTCACTTTGCATTTTCTTAAAGGGGCTCTATCAGCAAAATCATACTGATAGAGCCCCACATATGCGTGAATAGCCTTTATAAAGGCTATTCAGGCACCGTAAATGTTATATTAAACTACCCCCAGTTTTAAAATAAAACCCTAAAAAAGAATGTGCTCTACTTACACATCCTCCATTTGGTAAAAGGAAAATGTTTGTTTTGGTACCGTGTTAGCCAGTGGTTATAAAATATAAAAAACAAAAAAACTTTGCAAGTCTTCAGTAGGTGATACCTTTTTTAATGGCTAACTCATAATGATGACAGAATATAACGTTTCGAAGCTTCCTCTGAGCTTCTTCTTCAGATATAACTAAAAAACACTCTGTAGAGGCTGCATATTTATGACTGGGCACAGGGGTAGGATTACAGGAGGGAGGGGGGAAGAGGCTTATTACTATATACTTATAACAACAAACAATCAATTGCCAGATCCCCAGTTCTTATCTTAATGGCTGTCTTAATGATTTGTATAAAAAGACATAAACCCACGTGAGATGTTCATCCCATTGTCCAACGTCTGAAAAAGTTTTTTTGTTTTTTATATTTTATAACCACTGGCTAACACTGTACCAAAACAAACATTTTCCCTTTACCAAATGGAGGATACCAGAATCTACCGGAAATTTAAGGACCTGAAAACACTTCTGAAGAAACGGACACAGCTGGACAGCGATATCTTTTTCCTATCTAATTGCAGAAAAGAGAAATTAATTCCTAAAGGACTCAGGCTCACAAACCCCATCGCATCTACCTACAATACTCACTATGCACAAAACTTGTGTTATAGAACTTCAGAGAGACTGCGGAATCACCTCATACATCACTTCTACAGCATCAAGAGTAAAATCCAAATGGAGATTAAAACAAAATGGAACAATATCGAGGAGAGCTCCAGGATAACATTACTACAATACTATGAGAAACTGCAGAAATCTCTAATCCACAACAAAAAAAAGAAACTCCACAGACTGAGACTTGCTGCAGGATTCTACAAGAATACACACAAAGCAAAATATATATCTAACAACAACTGGGACCACTCACCTGTGGATTTGGAAACACAGAACTGTGTTATCAATCTCTCCACCTATGAACCCACCAAAGCAGAATTTGGGGGACTCTCATTTTGTCCTTCTAAAACCATGGATAAAATTGAACTGTGCAGCGACATGGAGGATTTTTTCAGGAGACTGCGCCTGAGAGAATATTTTCATGATACAGATGACATAGAGGAGACTTAACCTTCCCCTTCAGAGATTCCAATCTTAGCAAAAAAGGAGACATCTGATTGGACACCTCCAACTGGACGAAATTTTGATTTGGATAATTACATAGACTGTTTCAGACACATGGTCAAATCAACTATACTGGATACAAATAAAGCACTGCCATCTAACATCACTGCCCAGGAAAGAAGGGCCATAAAATCTCTGAGAAATAATAACGACATCATCATTAAACCAGCGGACAAGGGTGGCGCTATAGTCATGATGAACACATCAGACTACATACAGGAGGCACACAGACAGCTGAATGACAAGCACTACTACTCCAAGTTGGATTCAGACCCCACAGTGGAGTACTCCAAAAAACTAAAAAAGGTTATCTCCGGCCTATCTGATGGAGCAATAAGCCTAAGCAGCCTCATACCAGCAAGCCCTAGGACAGGGACTTTTTATATGCTTCCTAAACTGCACAAAACTGGGAACCCAGGGAGACCGATCATCTCATGTGTTGGGACTCTCACTGAACAAATCTCTGGATGGGTGGAGGGTATCCTCAAACCTTTAGTGAAGGATACAGCCAGCTACCTACAGGATACTACAGACCTATTAAACAAACTATCCACTATAGGTCCCCTTCCAGATGGAACCATCCTGGCCACCATGGATGTAGAATCCCTGTACTCCAACATCCCACACCAGGACGGTATAAATGCCTGCCAGTTTTTCATGGAAAAGCGAGGTATGAACGCTGAATCGGTGGTGAAACTGACAAAATTCATCCTCACTCACAATTACTTCTCCTTTGGTGACTGCATCTATTTACAACGGACCGGCACCGCAATGGGGAGCAAAATGGCGCCACAGTACGCTAATCTCTTCATGGCCAAGCTTGAGAGTGACTTCCTATCCACCTGCACCATTAGGCCTCGGGCCTACTATCGCTTCATTGATGATATCCTAATCATTTGGACCGGGTCTGAGGAACAGCTGAAAACCTTCCATGAACAGTTCAACCACTTCCATCCCACCATCAACCTGACGCTCAATCAGTCCTTCTCCGAAATAAACTTCCTGGATGCAGTCATCAAGATACAGGACAACAAAATTGAGACATCGCTGTATCGGAAACCAATTAACCGCCCTACGTACCTAAGATGGGATAATTTTCATCCTAAACACATAAAGAACTCCATTGTATACAGCCAGGCCATCAAATACCATCGCATATGTTCAAACCCTGCAGATAGGGACGAACACCTTGGGGGCCTCAAAAACACATTCTTGAGGCAGGGTTACCATCCAAGAACAGTTGATAACCAAATCACCAGAGCCACCAGGATACCAAGTTCGGAGTTATTAAAATACAATACCAAACAGGAGAACAATCGCGTGCCCCTGGTCGTCACATACAACCCCCACCTGGAGACGCTGAGAGGAATCACACGCAAATTACATCCACTACTGCAAAAAGACAACCGTCTAAAATCCATATTTTCTGACCCCCCTCTCCTATGCTACAGACAGCCACCAAACCTCAGGAATATGATTATTAGCAGCTCACTGTCACCTCCAACTAATAAAGGAACATTTCCATGTGGACAGAAGAGGTGCAAGACCTGCCCGCACATACTGACCACTGACAGGATAGAGATCCCAAACTCTAACAGGGAATATAAAATCCCAGGTGTGTTCACCTGTAACACACCTAATGTAGTGTATTTGATCATTTGCACCAAATGTTCCACTGAAAATCTGTATGTTGGAGAGACTGGTCAGAAACTCAGAATGAGAATTAATTCACATCGCCATACAATCAAACAACAGAGAACTGATCTTCCCGTGCCAAATCATTTTTGCCAGGAAGACCACAACATCATCAATGACATGAAAATCTTGATCTTAAAAGGGAACTTTAAATCAAGGAAACAGCGACTGATTTATGAGTACAAGGCCATGACCCTATTCCAGACGTTGGACAATGGGATGAACATCTCACGTGGGTTTATGTCTTTTTATACAAATCATTAAGACAGCCATTAAGATAAGAACTGGGGATCTGGCAATTGATTGTTTGTTGTTATAAGTATATAGTAATAAGCCTCTTCCCCCCTCCCTCCTGTAATCCTACCCCTGTGCCCAGTCATAAATATGCAGCCTCTACAGAGTGTTTTTTAGTTATATCTGAAGAAGAAGCTCAGAGGAAGCTTCGAAACGTTATATTCTGTCATCATTATGAGTTAGCCATTAAAAAAGGTATCACCTACTGAAGACTTGCAAAGTTTTTTTGTTTTTTATACTTGCACATCGTGCACGATGGACGGGCATCCAGGGTGCGCCGTCTTCTTCATCCACGCCTCTTCTTCCTCCGATGTCCTCCGGCGCTCGCGAACTGACACTGATAAAAAAAAAAAATGGCCTGGGCGCCTATGCAGTAGCCGTAGTAGAAGCCTCATGCTACTGCGCCATTTTTTTATATCAGTGTCAGTTCGCGAGCGCCGGAGGAGGACGGGACCGGAGGACATCGGAGGAAGAGGAGGCGTGGATGAAGAAGACGACACACCCTGAATGCCCGCCCACCGTGCACGATGCGTAAGTAGATAACATTCTTTTTTAGGGTTTTATTTTAAAACTGGGGGTAGTTTAATATAACTTTACCGGTGCCTGAATAGCTTTTTTAAAGGCTATTCACGCATATGTGGGGCTCTATCAGCATGATTTTGCTGATAGAGCCCCTTTAATTGACAATAATAAACTATTATCACTTGATAACATTATTATGTTACAGCATTTTTCACACTTATAAGCATAGATCCTCCAATACAAATACATTAAAAATTAAGGTTAAATAAAATACAAATAAAATGTTAAATTAACCCCAAAATCAAATAGTGTAGTACAAATAATTATTGACTGGAGTATAAGTCGAGGGGGGGAAATGCAGCAGCTGCTGGAAAATTTCAAAAATTAAAATGGTCGGAGTTTTTGGGTGCAGTAGTTGCTGGGTGCTGGGGAAGGAGAGGGGGTGTTTTGGTTGTCTGTCTGCCCCTTCCCTGAGCTTGAGGACTGTTTTTTTTTTCTCCCCACTGGCTGAATATAGGGTATCTGCAGTGCTCCTATTAACCCCTTCCCGATGGAACAGGAGCACTGCAGATACCCTATATTCAGTAGACCGGGCACTTTCAGACACAGGGACACCTAATGTGTATGTGTTTCACAGTCATTTTCTACTTTTATATGTATTCTAGGGAAAGGAGTGATTTAGAACTTTATTTTATTTTTTACTATATTTTTTTAAAGCTTCTTTATTTTTTTATTCACTATTTTCTGAGAGATTCTATACATTACTATTGCGGCTGGTCTTTTTTTTTTTTTCCTTGACTCGAGTATAAGCCGAGGGGGGCTTTTTCAGCACAAAAACTGTGCTGAAAAACTTGGCTTATACTCAAGTATATACGGTAATGTGTGTATAAAATTTTGATATTTTGCATACATATTTATGTATAGTGTGTGTGTGTATTTAAATATATATATATATATATATATATATATATATATATATATATATATTAGTAATAGTTAGCACTTGCTTGCTAAACTAATAAACTCTTTATCTTACAGTACCTTGCATCCCTTGGAATTCAATCTTTGGTCCAGCAAAGGGCATTTGCAGGAAAGACTGCAGATAAACTTATGGATGCACTTAAAGATTCTGACCTTCTTCACTGGAAGCACAGTTTATCTGAGCTCATTGACATCAGCACTGCCCAAAAGACCGCAATCTGGAGACTGTATGGACAAAGGTAACTGCAGTTATTTTTATGAACCTAGGAATACTATGTAAAAAGTTTCACAAGTAATATTTTAGTGTAGTATCTGGATGGTGCTGTGGGAGACCCCATTTCTTACACTGCAATCCATACTCGGAAAAAAAGAGGTTACACTGTGAGCATGTGACATATTTAAGAAGGTGAAAGCAGGATAAGGAAATACACTGAGTAGTCAACTATTACTATTGAGGGAATGGTCTTTCAAACAATATAATGACTCAAGAAGAAAAAAATCAGCTGTGTATTCCCTTAAGCACCCAAAATCTGGTGAGTTATATATTTTCTAAAGTCCTTATTTTACAGCTTAATGTGTTGGAAGTGATACATTTTAGTATGTTTCCATTGTATTGTGCAGCCCTGGTGGTAATGCTAGTTTAATAGATAATTGTTCCTGTGTTGCCCAGATGGCCATTAACAAAACTATGACTTTGCAGCAGTTACAGGTCCTCCTTTGTATGTAGCTCCTATAGGATTTTTTAGACACATGGGACCATAATAATCTTTCTTATAGCACCATGACATTTCAACAGGCACAGATACTCTTCAGTATGGACAGTTTCTTTAAGATTTGGTAGACACTTAATATTCTGGTATATATTAATATTGGTAGACCTAATATTCTCTCTTTTACAGCATAGCAGCAAGCACAGATCCTCCTTAGTATGTACAGCGCCTATAGGATTTGGTAGACACCTTGGGACATAATATTCTCTCTCTTGCAGCACCATGGCATTACAGCAAGCACAGATGCTGCTCAGTATGGACAGTTTGGACTCGGTTAATGTGAGTGTCCAGCAGAATAATACTGAATCCTTTGCAGTGGTTTTGTGTCATCTTGCAGAGCTACATGCAGAACAGGTCAGTCTATTATTTCATGAGAACGTTGTTTTTCTTTCACTAAAAGTTATGAGTATTGTAGTATATTGCCACACATACTGACGCCAGTAAGCTAGTAATGCCTACCTTTGTTTTGCAGGGCTCTTTTTCAGCAGCTTCTGAGATCTTAAAACATTTAAAAGAAAGATTCCCTCCAAACTCCCAGCATGCAAAGGTGAAGTTTTACATTTTATACTTGTGCCAGTGTTTTAGAATGTTCTTTTATATTTCCATACAGATTTAAAATTGATCTCTTTTTGTTTGTTTTATTCAAGTTACATGCACGCATGTTTAGCCCATACTAAAACTGATGTCAATATAAGTTTTCTATTTAAAAAAAAAATTTTTGTCAAAAATTCTGCAAATTACCTTTATCAATGATTGATTTCATGATAAACATGAAGATCATCAGTGAAAGGGAATTATTTCCCAATGATAATATTGGTGCTGACTAGAAAGTACATCTGGGATTTGTGAATATTCAGATCCTGTCCATATAACAATGTCATAATCCTCATGGTGCTAACAAGTTGGAGTGTTTTATACTTGAGGATTTTAAGTCCAAAGTGATGTCATTGTTTTAAAATTTCACATATGACATTACGTACCAGTGTATTAAAAAAAAAAAAAAAAAAAAAAAATTCACCTAAGGAAAAGTAAAATAATCTTAAATAAAATTCCTAGTTATAAAAAGGCATAGAGTAATTAGAGAAATACTGCGTTTGTATGTTTGCGTGTATGCCTTTCTTACAGGTTTTGTTTTTATGGAATTGACTGTGCAGCCACAGTAACATGTCATGTTATGGAGATACCAAATTTGTATAGTTTGTTTGTTTTTTGTTTTTTTCCCAATTTAACAGATTTTAAAACAAAACAAAAAAGGGCCACTAATTTGAAATTAAATAAATAAAAAATTATGGGAGTCATATTTTGACACCTATAACTTTTTTAGATTTCTGTCTATGGGGCTGCATAAGGAGACTAGATGTACTTTTTATTTATGACATTTTTACCTTTTTTTTTATTCAATTTTTTAGGATAGAAACAGCCATATAAGGTGGCTCACCTCTTGGCATTCACCATATGGGAAAAAATTTCTCTAAGTTTGTAGATTGGCTTCTTTAGACACAGGGATGTGTGTGCATTTTACTTCATTTATTTATTCTTATATCTGGTCTAGGGAAATAGAGTTGAATTTAAACTTTTAATATCTTATTTTTACTTTAGGGTATCATTACAAGGACAATGCACTGCAATATAGTGCCTAGTGCAGCCTGTTATATAAGCAATGTAATGACAAGCCTCGCAGCCTTTGATAGGCTCCAGGCTGTCATAGTAACAGATTTCAGCACTTAGATCTTATTTCAGTGGAGGACGATCTACACCAAAATTGCATCACCCATTTGCTACTGGAAAAATGGTGCCTTGGTTCGTTTTGACCGAGGTATTAGAACTGTATTGTCAGGCATTGCTGCTGGATCTCCGCTATGACGGCCACTCAGCTCCTGAGCTGAAAAGGTTGATATATTTCTATTGAGTTTACTGTAATAAAAAAAAATATCTTAAACGGAGTCTGCCACTAGAGATGAGCAAATAGTATTCGAAACTGCAGTTTCGAATACCTCGCTCCATAGGAATGAATGGGGGCGGCCGCTTAACCCCTTGCAGTTCAGCCGCTCCCATTCATTCCTATGGGAGCGAAGTATTTGAAATTAGAGTTTCGAGTAGTATTTGCTCATCTCTATCAGCCACCACAAAAACTGATTTTATCTCTCTTTCGCCAAAGTGCAATTTTGCTGCTCCTCCAGGTGAGGCCATGCCACCGAACAGCTCATTCACATATTGCATATTTCAGCAGGAAGGTTGCACTTTGACACAAGAAAGGTATGCTCTCTAGGTGACTAACCATTCCTGCACCGGATATAAGTGGCTTAGAAGAGATTCTGATGATGATAGACTCAAAATATTCTATCTGGTACTGTCAAGTGGGCTGTCTCTACCTTTCATAGTCCGAGCAGTGTAGGACCACTCGCTTCACAGTATACTTCTCCTGGTAGCCAAAGTAACAGCACTCATATTAATAGAAACTAACAAGCTGCACAAAAAGCAGTATGGGGTTCAGTGCAGTGATGCTAGTCTATGGATAGATTACTCATAAAGTTAGAGGACTTAATAGGTCCTCTTTAATGTGAGTTTGACAGATATAGAAAGGAAGTTTTACTTGTTTGGTAACAATGAGCAATTACAAGAAATATTGGGTGTAATTTATCAAGAATAGTGGTGTCCATACTGGTCTTGATCATCCTTGACCCATTGGTGTTTGCAACTAAATTATGTTTAATTAGATAATATTAAAGTTTTTAAAATATAACAGGAAAGGACAAAAAGAAAGCGAACAAACAGATGGCGCATTGGCAGAGGCCTCACCTGTAAATGAGAGGACAGGGGTAAGGCCCCATCCAGCATTATGGAACATAATATGACAAGAAAGAGACGGAAGGCCCAGTAGTGTGGGACCACAAATACAATGTTAATAAGGGGGGAGCACACCGAAAAGGGGAACACACAATGGGAACTGCAGTCAGGAAAACACATACGGGAAAGGGGGGGATGCAACATAAGGAGGGAAGAATGACCAGCAACCTCCTCCTTGCAACTAAATTATAAATAGGTGCATGCAATGAACTGGCATAGATTTCTGGCAACATTCACCCCAGAAAACCTGTATAAATGATAATTCTGATGTAACTGAATGTCCCTCTCCATGCCCACTTAAGGAAAGGGGCACATTAGTCACAAAACTTAAAAGTAAAAATTTTTATGCAAAAATGCAGACTTCATGGTTTGTATGCCAGTTTTTTCACACAATCCATGATAAATCCATTCTTTTGTGTAGCCTGACATGATAGTCAAACACTGAAAAAAATTAGAAAAATGGTAACATATAGATGTGAAAAATTAGTTTATACTAAATATACGATTAATTGGGATTTAGTTACAATAGCCGCCAACCAGTTTGTCCGGGCTACTAGTCAGGTAACATTTCAGGTTGCCGGATTGTACTTTACTGAACTGTTGCCACTACAATGTTACTGACTTTTACGAGACTATGATGCTTGAGCCAATAGTTTGACCTGATTAAAAGGCATGTAATTTTATCAAATTAATTAACACATTATTTGTGATGTTTGTTAATCCACTTCTTGTGATCATTTGCTAACACAATGATATGTTTCCCAGCTATGGATGCTGTTTGATCAGAAAATACAGTTTGATCGAGCCATGAATGACGGGAAGTATCACATTACTGAATCACTTGTGACTGGAATTACAGCTCTCGACAGCGTGGAAGGATTGTACAGGTATATCAAGTTGTTGATCAGTTGTGCTCAGTAAGACAAGTAAGAATAGCTCTTAAGAACAATTTTACTTTTATGTCCAGGAAAGCCATTGTTCTGAAAGCACAAAACCAAACAGCAGAAGCTCATAAGATTCTACAGGTGCTACTGACTCACTGTCAGAGAGTAAAGAACGTGGAGATGGTCATAAGGTTAGTCACTCTTTCTGCATGTGAAGTCCAGCCAATTGTGTTGTGATTGTGTTAAAGGGGTTTTTACCACAAAGACTCCATACCCCATATTCACAGGATAGGGAAGATGTAGTAGTTTGGTGGGGATCTACCTGCTAGGTTCCCCACTAAACACCAGAATGGGGTTCCCTTGTTGGCCCATCTGAATAGAGAAATGGCTTTACTCATTGTTCTAAAAATGCCAGAGATAACGGAGTAGAGCTTTTTGCTATCTTTGGCAGTTTCATAGAGCTGAGTGGAGCAGCAGTACAACTGTGTGACCGCCACTTTTTTGACATGAAAATAATAAGGGTAAGATATTTTTCTATACTTTGCTGTTAGGGCTGCAATTACAGAAATACTATAAACACTAATTCTAATAATAAAAAAAACCCTGCAATGTAACGCTTCCCAGGTAAGTATACTAGAGCCAGTACTCAGCTAGGGCACCACAAGATACACAAACCTATACAGAATCACTTTGTAGCTCAGACAAAACACTACGTGTATATATAGTATTCAAATTGTACCCTTTTATTGAGGTTCAGTTATACACACCTATAAATTGATTAGAAAGAAAACAGACCGGCCTCCTGTCCCCCCAAAAGTATATGGCCAAATGGTCTGGGTAGGCAGATCTCACCCGGCCAGTGGCGGTTATTTGGTCTCGCGCAGCTAAATCCTCCACCTGTATTGTGTTTCGAGAGACGCAGTTCAAGCTGCTCATGCATTGGTACCACACCCCCGCCCTGCTCCATTCCCTTAACCCCAGTATCTTGCCCCTTTGTTGGTGTTGCGAGACAGAAATAGGCACATTATGCCATGTTTTTTGGGACTGTTCAGGTATCCGACCCTTTTGGCTGGAGATCCAATCCCGCTCTTTTTATTCAGGGTGTCCCACTTGATCCACTCACTTATTTGCTTAACCTTCCCCCTACACATTTGGGCAAGCAGTCCTCTAAACTGTTTTTATATATGCACAGCGGCCAAAACGCTTATAGCCCTTCACTGGAAGAGGACCTCTCCTCCCTCTGGCGCAGATCTTGTCGCTAGATTGAAGGATGTCTGCAGTATGGAATATTTGAAGGCCTCTCTTAACCACACTATGGACACTTTTCAGGCTGTGTGGTCATCTTGGGACACGTACTGCATTCAGCATGGTCTTTGACTCCTTCCCTTCCCCCTTTTCCCTCCCCTCCCCAACCCTCCAACCCCCCCCTCCCCCCAGTTCCCACTTCCCTTGGTTTTTATTACTCAGCCATTGCTCTGATTGATGCTTTGATATGCATTTGTTTGCTTGTCTGAACATTTTTTGAAAAATCCTACTAATATATAAAGTTTGTGTATTTGGATGTTTGTTCCTCAATTACGCAAAAACGGCTGCAGGGATTCCGTTGACATTTGGCACATGCATACCTTGGAACCTGGAATGAAACATAGGCTACATATTATCCCAGTAAATGGCCACACATTGCGACCGCTAACCCCAAATTCGCCGTACCGCTAGGGTAGCGGAGCAGAGGTGAAGTCATCCACTGTTCTTCAGCTGCTTCCCAATAGGCCCACGGCATTGTGTGGGCAGCGCTGAGGACGCTGTACACTCTGGTGACCATGGCGTCCAATGCAACCTCCGGAGTGTTTGGGGTGCACGAAAAGTCCCTCGGCTGTGTGCGCACGCCAAGGACTGAACGCTTCCGCCTCTGCAGGATAGGGGGTCACCTGCGCCGCTGGTCGGCAACGACGGGTCAGGCTGCTGTGCCACAGCGGTTGCTGGCAGAGGGACCTATGCAGCCTTTGTGTACAGTCGCACACAGTCTTGCATGCCAAACATTTTGTGACAATGCCGGCTGTTTAAGCTCTACTACCTATGCCGCGGGACGGGGGTTTGTGGAGGGGTGTGGGGGGAACAGAGGCAGGGGCAAGCAGGATGGGGGGGCAGCACGGCAGGGGAGTTTGGGGAGGAGGGGGATGGGTGGGATGAGTGCTGGCCGCATGAAAAGAGGGGACGTGGGTGATAAGGGGGGGGCCCAAGGGATGAGAGTTTGAGGTGGGGAGCAGGGGGTCACAGGTTGGTGTGGGGTGAGTAAGTGGGGGCACGCGGGAGGGGGCATCGGGTGGGTAAGTGGGGGGCACGCGGGAGGGGGCATCGGGTGCGTAAGTAGGGGGCATCGGGTGGGTAGGGGGTCCAGGGACTGTTGCTGAGTGGCAGCGCGCCAGTGAGTCACGGGGAAGGGGGGGGGGGGTGCTGCGGAGGAAGTCGCGGGAAATGCTAAATTACAGTTTAAAAAAACAAAAAGAAAAGAAACCACACACCCCCCCAGGGTGGCAGGCAGGGGGACTGTATAGGGTGGTCCCTACAAAGAGGGCAGTTCAGATAGGTAAATGTTGGTGATCTCTTATGCATATTTGATTCAAAAAATATATTGTTATAAATAATGAGTAGAAAGATTATAAATTCCATATGGGAACTAAAGGGATTATCGACTTAATCACCTCTGTGTGAAGACCCCTCTTATCTCTAGAAATGAGAGTCTTGAGCTCCCCATTGTCCCTCGCAGCTTACTACAGTAGTGTCGGTGGCTTTAATAGAAATCATACATTTATCTTGTGAAGTTGATCAATGATTTTTCATGAGTTAACTAATATATCTTGGTTATCCCATGGTTTTAGGCAGCCTTAGATTTACGGTATGTATGCAGATATATTTGTGTAAGTGACAATGGCTTTCTTTTTTTTTTTGTGTGTGTGTACTGGTTTTTAATGTGCACGGTTGCCTGATGTTGTTCCATGCATCCTTTTGTTTGCAGTGAAATGTAAAGCACGTTACTGTTTTTATTCTATCTTTTCAGAGTTCTTCTATCCTTAGCAGAGCTCTACTGGAGATCTTCATGTCACCCAGTGGCATTGCCTGTGCTCCTCCAAGCACTAGCTCTATCTAGGGAGTACCGTTTACAGTACTTGGCCTCTGAGACAGTGTTGAATTTGGCATTCTCACAGGTAGGAAAATTTAAAAATAGATCTTCCAGTGTTTAAAGTGTATTCTGTACAGTAGATGTATATTAGAAGCGATCCTGGGGAAAATTCTTTTTGTCCAGTTTGTAAAATATGTACAGTAAATAGCTGCATGGATCATTTTTTACCAATGAAATTCTCATTTTTCAGCTGTATTCCTGTCTTTTGTTGTACCGCATAACCCACAGTTTAACTTTCCATATTTTTTGCTTGCAGTTGTGTACCAGAATTGAGTCTGTGTGCCTATGATATGCTCATTGTGAGTCTCATAGGAATGTGGAGAGTCGGACTTCCGGTCCAAAAAAACAGGCATTGTAGGATTTGGAGATTTAGCTATTTACTGAGCTACACTTGACCATTTTTGGGGGAGGGAAGATTACAGTCCAGAAGACAGGCACAGAAGGCTACCTAAGGGCTCGTTCACACGGTTGAAGTTGGCTGCGGATTTTGACGGGGAATCCGCCTCAAAATCCGCTGCCACAAATGGCTCCTATTGACTTCAATGGGAGCTGCTCGCGTCTATTTTCCATAAGCTAGTAGCAGATAAAAGAAGCGAGCTGCCCTATCTTGCACGAGGCTCCAGCCCATTCATTTGGGCCTAATCCGGAGCGGAATGCTGCGACGGGATGCCAGTGCACTGCACCCGCATCCCGTTGCAGCAGCCGCGACGGGATGTGTACATGGGGAACTTTATGTAAACTAGCCCTAATAAAGATAAAGATGCCACTTTTCTTGTTTTCTTTAATGTACGTGCATTTTATGTATCATAAATATACATTTATTTACTGAATTGGTTACTAAAATCTAATAAATAGAATTCTATAACTTCTAACATGGATTTTAATAATACATCTATTTTAAGAATATTTATTTTTTATTTTTATAGTTGATGCTTGGTATCCCAGAGCAAGCACTGAATATTCTGCACATGGCAATAGAGCCCATTCTGGCTCATGGCGCAGTTCTGGATAAGGGCCGTGCAATGTTCCTTGTGGCCAAGTGTCAAGTAGCCTCAGCAGCATCATATACTCCCCAGAAAAAAACTGATGGTAATGATTTTAACACTTTTTTTGTTTTATTTACAGTGTCACATTTAGTTTGATTGTTGTGTTAAGTCTTTGGGGTTTTTTTTTTTTTTTGGGGGGGGGGGGTTGTTTTGTTTTGTGGGTTTTTTGCTCCATTCATTTACGTCATTCAAGGGAACATGTAGTTCCCCATTCTGAATGTGGTGTCCCACTGATTGTATGTCCACGGTGGTCAAACGTACCCTTAATCCTGTTGATAGGCAAAATTCTCATTAAAGGGCTTTTTTCAAGAGTAAATATTAATGGCCTAGCCTAAGGATAGGTCATCAAATTGGTGTGGCTAGAGACTTGGCACCTCTGCCAATAAGTTGCTGTAGCTACTGGATGTGCAGTGTGTATGAAGCCAAATGCAAAGAGGGTTCTATATACTGTGTATTGGCTGTGCCAGGTCAAACCACTAAATATATATTCTGTAGTTGTTAAAGAGGACCTTTCACCACCTCCATCATGTTCAGTTTCTTACATCATCTAATAGGCAATGCTCCACTGATTTCAGCAAAGTTGGATTTTTTTTTTCTATATCCCCCGACTGTTTCTGATCTGTTTTGGTTCTTGATATGCTACTTAGGTTATGTACTGTCAAGTGAGCGGTGTCAGACAGGGGCAGGCAGGGGGTGTGATACTGAGCTCTGAGCCATGTTCCCTTGCCTGACACTGCCCTTCTGACATTACAGAGCTTAAATAGCACATCTAGCACCAAATGTAACCGCTTGTTGCTCGGGAACAGTGGAGAAAGGTACTAGAGAAAAATTTCCAACTGCTCTGAAAGAACTTGAATTGGTGGAGGAAGTGAAAGTTCCTCTTTAACCCCTCCACCTACAATAATCAGAGGAGTACAAAATAGTGTATGTGTCAGTCTGACTTGTCTGTTACATGTAGTTTTAGGACTAGATAACTTATATTTCTTGTTTATTAGATAATTAACTTCTGTCATTTCTGTTTGCTGTAGCTTTGGAATCGGCCATACTAAATCTAAATGAAGCTAAGGCTTACTTTTCTAAGGTGGACTGCAAAGAACAGATTCGTGACATACTATATTTGCAAGCCAGATTGTACAATACTTTAGGTCACATCCAAGAGAGGAACAAGTGTGCCATGCTCTTCCGACAGATTCATCAGGAGCTGCCCTGCCATGGGGTCTCATTATTGGTCCATCTCTAGAACGTTTGCAAATGCAGGTCTAGGTTTGCAATTTCCTCTATTGCATATTAGAATACAGGTTTTAACATGCAATCATAAAATTCCTCTCTGTGCTGATAAACACATCTCTACCGTAATACCAGACTATTGGCCCCTCATTTGGTAATTTTTAAAAAAAAATATTTTTTGGTGTCAAGACGCTATTTGTTAAAGGGTTATACATTGAAAGAGAAAGCGAACACCTGTGGCGAATATGGTTTACCACTGTTGCAAATATAATTGTACAGTGTGAAAATTCTTGTTTGTATTCTGGCTAAATTCCACAATCAAAGGGTTAATTTAGTTACAGTTATGTAAAATACAAGAAAACTTGCGCCCCTTTGGTTTAGTTTTTTTTTGGCTCTACTCAGACTTTTATTTTAACTTGTACATCACTCTTACCTCTCTACAAAGAGAGCTGAGTGGAGCCATTCAGAAGCAAAGGAGTACAGTGTGCAGGTCACAATATGCACAGAACAGCTACATATTAGCTATTGGTGGTGGCCTGAAAACTTCTGGCGTGTCACACTGACACATGAAAAGTTTTATGAAATGGTAGGTACCCTTTAAACCTCTTTTTTGTTTTTATTGTTTATCTATTTTTGTTTAATACTGACAAAGCTAATAGTAATGCTCATTCGTTACTTTTGGGTTGGTAACAGTAAATAAATACACTGTCTATCAATAAGTATTTGGACACCCATGCAAATGAAGATATCTGCGGTTTCATGCCTTCTGCCATTAAATATTGTGTAGGAAACAGCATTGGTATTGGTTGCATGCAAGATGCCACAAAGTGCAGAGGTGTCCGATTTAGCGAAAGGGGTAAGGGTAAGTTCACACAGAGTTTTTTGGTCAGGGTTTTGAGGCTGTATCCGCCTCAAAACCCTGACCAAAAAGACGGCTCCTGTTGAAATCAATGGGAGCCACTCAGGTCTTTTTTCCGGGAGCTGTTTCTTCCGATTCGGCCTGAAGACACACCCTCCTCCGGACTAGGCCCGTTCTTCGGAGTGCGCGGCTGGATGACGGTGCAGTTCATCGGCTTTCTGTCGTGGCTACCCAGTTTTTGGATTGGAACTTGAGGCAGCCTGTGAACTTACCCTAATTGTGGGGTACCACAGAAACAGGCAATCCTTAAGGGACATAGCAAGCGAACTGAATTACCCAAAATCGACAGTGGCCTATGTGATTACAAAGTGGAAGGTGATCGGTGATTGTCAGAATGTGCCCTGAGTCGGCAGACCCCCGAAACTGGGAGATACAGACCGACGGGCGCTGGCCAGAGATTTTCGAAAGAACTGCACCCAACTGATGGCTCACATACACCAACAGGTGTCAACAGGAATCCGGGAGTATTGTGTCGATCAATACCATCCGTAAGGAAGCATCTGCTGGGTTCTACCAACTATTCAATATGAACAAATGTTTTTTTTCTGTTCTACCCCAGGTGTCCAAATACTTATTGGTAGACAGTGTATTCCACCTGCTTCCAAGGAATACTTCTAATATTGATGCCAGACCTGGCGCTAAAGATTTATGTAATGTGTATGTACATAAATATTTGTATACAGGTACTGTACATAAAGTTTGGTTTAATAAAGCGTTGTGTTTTGTTTTCTTTGAAATACCTGTGTAGTAAAAAGTATTGTTTAATAATGCTGATCACTATGGGCAGCAATCTACAATAAAGCAAGATAGAAATGTTGAAGCCTACCTTGGATACCGGCAAAGACTACTTGTTTGTTCAGCAGGCCCAGTGTGTTAGAACGCCATGAAAGATATATGTAAAATACTAGTACAAGAAACATTCAAGTATTTGGTTACACCAACTAGTCATATTATTTGGTCCTGTTAGTTCCTCCTTTTCAGGCTGAACATAAAATTGATAAATAAAAATTAAAGAATTTAATTTAAAGAATTAAAGATCCTAGAGATCCATTATTCTTTTAGTAAATGTTGTTTTGATTTTTTTTTTAACTTTTATATAATGCATTAATGCAAATATTCTATATATTACAGTGTCATTATGTTTTTTTGCTCTATTATGCGACAATAATTTGGTTGTTTATGCAGTAGGTTTCTCTATCGGACAGTGTAAGGCTGCCACAAATTGTATTACAATTAACCAACTAAGGGCAGCATCTGGCAATCCCAGGGATTAGTACAGAGTAATATGATTTATCATTTAATAACCCCGGCAGTGCCCTATTTGCTTATCGGATTGTCCTCTATTCCACGAATATGTTTTCCTCACACGGATTTTTAAGGTGTTGAATTAAAAAAGTGTCATTTTTATTTTATTGATGTACAGCTGTCACTTTAGCACTATACAGTATTCGGGCTTATGAATATAACTAAGACGCCTTCATTTGTGTAAAATCATCAAAGTGTTCAAATAAAGTAGATGATTTTGCTGTGACAAAAAAACAAAAATAACGCACCAAAAGGGAGTTAATGAAATCAAATGAATATTTGTGTTTGAATGTAAAGATGATATATGTAAGTGACTACAATATTGGAGCAAAGGATTAATGGATAAATCTGTACAATTGAAAGGGGGCTCTAGTACCCTGTTAGGATGCCTCTAGCCTGACTACACAATGACATATGGTGGGGTATAGAGGCATACAGGTTCCCTATGGTATCCGGTCACACATTTACCCATAGATGTTGCAGCTGGGCTTGTAGATCTTGCATGCTGATAGATTGTCATCGCAACTATTTCCATAAGTGATCAATTGGTGATAAATCTGGCAACTGGGAATGAAGTGTTGCAATGTGGCAGGGACATTCCTGGAAAACTATTGCTCTATGTGGGCAAGCATTATCCTTCTGAAAAAATGCCAGATAAAAGCCCTGTCATGAGAGAAATCACATGGCCATAGGATGTCCTGCACATATTGCTGAGTTGTTGGTGTCCCTTGTATCACTACTAGGGGGGACCAAATGTTATATGTGATGGCTCCTCAGATTATCACACTAGTAGTTAGTGCAGGGTATCGCTCCACAACAAAGGCACTGTGGTGTTCACATCAGGCTTTCAACTCAGCTCCTGAGAACCTTTCTATAGGATAGCAGGGGAAAGCCCTTGTATGCCCTCTTGTGGCAAGATCTGCCTGAGACATAACTGCCTGCAAAGTTATGCAGCAATGTGATATTTCCATCTGGATGGCTTTTCTTTTGTCAGTGATTGTGTACAGTTTGTTTTAGAGTGTCATCTTAATATAGAGGCTCTGTATTAGGCCTCATGCACTAGACTATGTAAACATATAACGCAGGCTGCGGAGAAGTATGTGGAAGGCATCTCTCCAGCTCAGTTTAACTGACTGTTCTCTTTCTATATGCATATAGGTAGAGTTCTATAAGGCAGGGCTCACATCTGTGACGGAGTCGGTGTTTGGAAACTCGCAGTGTCTGCTGAAAATTGCTGAACAAAAAAAGTGCTGCAAGTCCAACTGTTTCATCCAGCAGTGTCCGTTTAAAATAACCTGATGAGCTCCATTGTAGTCAATGGGGTCTGTCTGACTCCGTTGGTGGCCGCTATTTTAGTGGTCCTAAGATGGACCAAAACAATTGACACTCGGGTGTATATGTGAACATAGCATAAGGAGAGCCAGACTGGAAAAGACTTGGGGGAGCTGTCTAAGCAAATACGTCTTAGTGAACACAGCTCCTTTTACAATTATGGGTCAGATTACAGGTGAATATAATAAATAATAATAATTTGCAATACATCTCATTGAAGAAAATGCTTTTATCTCATTTTATCTTGTTGCTTACCTTCACCCTCTTATCACTGTGTACTGTATCTCTCTTCCTCCAGCAGTATCCACCTCCTGCTCCATAGACTCTCTATTAGAAGTAACCCTTACACTACCCACCTCTTAGGCTTGGTTTTTTTTTTTTACTTATCTGTTTATTTGCTTGAACTGCTTTCCATCAATTGTAGATCAAACACTGTATTCCTGTATAAATGTGCTTGCCTTCAGATATTGTGTTATACCAGCCCGATGAAGAGACTTGAGTAGTCCCGAAAGCTTGCAATCTGTCATTTGTTAGCCATTAAAAAAAGGTCTCCACTACTGAGAACTCTCAATCTTTACATTTCATATCTACTGGCTACTACGGTACAAAGATAACATTTTTCTTATTCCAGCTATTGTATACTTTAAGACACCACTAATAAATATTTTCTTATGTTATCTCTGTATGACTGTGGGGTTGTATTGAGGGAGCCTGTTATTTTATTCTGTACTGTTTGGACTATATAGTGCGACAAGTGGTTCTTTGTTCCTCTGTATACAGATGTATTGTTTCTTTTGATGGCTCAAAGCAGAAATTGAATGTGGTCATGGAAAAATTCCAGAGATTTTTCATAAGAGCCCCACAAATAACATATGTCAGAGTTTAAACGTTCACTTTATTGTCCATGGAAAATTGCTTTTTAAGAAGGAGTTATTTAGTCTGGCAGGAAAATACAGTGCAAGTAAAATGTTTGGCTTTGGCCATTATTAACTATTGTATGACCATTGTACTTCCTACTTAAGTAAAATAATATGCAAATCATAAATTATAATGACTGCTTAAGCATTTGCAAACCAGCGTGTGCCAGGAAGATGTCTGCGGCATTTTCAATGATAGGTGATGCAGAACTTTCTCTCTCTCCATCCCTGGTGAGAAAAGAAGTTATATTCAGCATATTCACTTATAGAATTTAAAGGGAGTTTGTCACCAGAATAATCCCTATTGACAGTCCTCCTATCCTGGGGCTGGCATGAATATAACACTTTTGGCTGCTTTTGGATTGGTGCCTCCATTGGTAAGAAATTATTTCTATTCCTGATTATGCCAATGAGCTGTTTGGTGAGGGCGTCACTCATCTGATTGTGCTTATAGTTCATAGGCACTCTCTGACAGTTCTTCACTGGTCAGCTTTGGCAACTTAAAGTGAATCATAACCTAATTTTGGATCATGAAACCACCAACAGATCCTTGGTGATTAAGTGTCTGAAATATCCCAATAGAAAACCTGGCTACTCATGTGCAATGGGTCTTGCCAGATTCCTCTCTGCTGCTCCTAGTACACCTGCAGTTTGGCAATGAAACCAGGGAAGCACAACTTGGCTTTACTGTGCTGGAGGTGAACTGTCCTGGCTTCATTGCAAAACTGCACATGTGCTGGGCATAGTCAGCCCTAAATACACTTTGTTCCTGTAGTTTTGTGTTTGTTTTTTAATTATTCCCAATACAGATAGCAATAATTGGGACAATAATCCTTTCCCAATGGATCTGTAGGGGGTTTAGTGTCCCTAATTTAGATGTCAGGTTCCTTTCAAAGTGAACAACTTATTTCTGAACACCCTGTATAGCCTAAATTATAGAATTCTTTCTGCCCACAGTCATCACTAGGGGGAGCTCAGGATATGGATTTGTTATTGTGTTTGATGGAGCAATGTGCAGTCAGCCTCCAAGCTCCCCCTAGTGGTTCCTTCAGGCAATCAAATGTAAGCAGGAAGAACTAGGAAGGCAATTTATATTCTTGGTGGCAATAAAAAAAAAAAAAATCAAACAAAACTGGAGAATTTTTTTATTTTTTTTCTAATCTTCCGTGTCTTTTCTTGGACTACCACTTTCTTCCACAAGGTGGTGCTTCTTAATAGAGTAATAGTGCACAATGTTAACAATTAAATTCCATGTAAAGCAATGCGGCTTGTGGAGGCACAGAATCTGCATAATCCTTGTCTTGAAAAAGAGGCACAATTTTTTTTTTTTTTTTTTTAAAGAATATGTTTACGTTTACATAGGTTGTTTTTTTTTTAATGTAAGTCCTACAAGACTGTGCAAAGATAATACTTTTTCTTTATTCAATTCCAATTAATTAGGTAGGATTGGCGACAATTCTAAATTACCAGAGTACCCCTTTAAAGCATGCCTTCAGTGACTCTCTTAAATATGTGTTATGATATGTATTTCAAGGCAGAAATTCACATCTAGAATTAGAGAGCGAGTTCTCTATTAGTTTTTCTATTAGTTTCATTCTCTTTTAAGCTACAACCATTTACTTCCTCTCTTCTTAGGCAAAGCTATAGCAAAATGAATTAGAATATCTTGCCTAAAGAATTACAATGTCTGTCTCTCTCTAGAGTTCGATTGGTATTGCATTATCAGTAACTAGATCTTAAGTCTAATTTGGTTGCACAAAGAAAAAAATTGAAGCAGCATATCTCTCTTTAGTGGTGCCCAAGGGGGTCACACACTCTGACTAACCTACACCCCAACCCAATACTGTACATTCAGGAGTGCATTGAGCTAAAAGTTGTGGATAAGTTGCTAAGATAGGAAATCCCCTTTCAAGGGGTTGTCCAGGATTTTTTTTTTTTAATGGATAGGTCATAAATATCTGATCAATGGAGGGGGCTGGTAGCTGACATAAGACAGCTGATCTACAATAACAATGCACAGCCACTATACAGTGTTTGGAGCCATTGCTTCTGGGTCCGTACATTTTAAAGTATGGAGACCCAATGCAGCCCCAAACAGCTTATCTATCAGCCTTCCTCCAATGAGATATTTATAGCCTATCCTAAGATCAGATCAATAAACAAAAATTCCAGACATCCGCTTTAGACTATAGCCCCACATTGTGAAAAGGCAACTTTTTTGTTGCAGATTTTGCTGCGTTTTTTTGCGCCAAAGCCTAGAGAGGATTGAGCAAAAGGTAAAAGTATAATTATTTCTTATATATTTCCCATTCCTTTTGTATCTATTCTTGGCGCGAAAAAAAACGCAACAAAAAAAAGCTGCGTTTCTGTAACGTGGGGCCTTAATCTGAGGCCGGGACCCCATGGGTTGTATACGCCATGGCGTAAACCCTGCGGAAAAATCATGGCATTTTACAGTAACTGCAAAGTGAATGGGATTCTTTCAAATCCCATGCCCACTTTGTAGTAAAAACTGTAGCGTGGACAAGCCGTGATTTCCAATACCAGCGCGGTTTTGGAAATCGCAGCATGTCAATTATATCAACGGAAGCCAGCATTTTCCCCATAGTTATAACAAACAGAAAGTCTGCAGAGGAAAACTCCAAGAACTTTCTGTTAAAGCACTGCAGGAAGAACCGTAATGCGTTGCTGCAGCTTTTTTTTTTTTTTTTGTCAGATCACTTTATAGCTGCAGGTAATCCCATGGGGCCTTAGTCTTAGGCTAAGGACCCATGTTGCGGAAACACAGCTTCTTTTGTTGCGTTTTTTGAGCCAAAGCCAGGAGTGGATTGAGCAAAAGGTGGAAGTATAAGAACTTCATGTATATTATCCACCTTTTGTAGCATATATTTTCATATTTTGTATCCGTCTTCTCCCAAGAAACTAATGGAAATATCGACATTAATGGAGATGAGGGGAAGGAGGACTCCAAACTGACTATAAGCAAAGGTCTGGTAAGAGAGCACTTAGCCAAGTTACAGGAAACCAAGTCCCCAGGACCAGATGATTTACACCCTAGAGTCCTGAAAGAGATAGCAGAGGAAATAACAGAACCCCTTGCTATAATCTTCAGTAAGTCATGGGAAACAGGAGTGGTCCCTTTAGATTGGAAAAGGGCAAATGTTGTCCCCATCTACAAAAAGGGGAAAAGGGACGATCCAGGAAATTACAGGCCGGTAAGTCTGACCTCGATAGCAGGAAAAATCTTTGAGCAAATTGTCAAGGAACATTTACTTCGGTACCTGGAAGGGAAGGCATTAATTAACCAGAGCCAGCACGGCTTTATGACCAATAAATCTTGTCAGACTAACCTGATTTCCTTCTACAACAAAATCACTGAATGGTTGGACCAAGGGAATGCCGTGGACATAGTATATCTTGACTTCAGTAAGGCATTTGATAAAGTATCACATAACCTTCTTATTGATAAAATGATTAAGTATGGCTTTGACAAAAAATCAGTTAGGTGGATTCACAACTGGCTTAATGATCGGGCACAACGAGTAATACTAAATGGCTACACATCGAACTGGAAGAAAGTCAAAAGCGGGGTGCCGCAGGGCTCTGTTCTGGGCCCAGTACTTTTTAATATCTTTATAAATGATCTGGACGATGGAATTATTGGGGAACTCATAAAATTTGCAGATGATACGAAGATAGGAGGAATAGCCAACACTAGAGAGGAGAGAGTGTGTATTCAAAAGGACTTAGACACACTGGAACAATGGGCTGAGGCGAACAAAATGGTATTTAACAGGGACAAATGCAAAGTTCTACATCTGGGTAACAGAAATGTAAAAAACATATATAGTATGGGAGGAATAGAACTAAGTGATAGCATAGGGGAAAAGGACTTGGGCATAATAGTAGATCACAAATTCAACATGAGCCAACAGTGCGGTGCTGCTGCAAAAAAGGCTAATAAAATTCTGGGATGTATTAAGACAAGCATTGAATCTAGATCGAGAGGTCATTATTCCGCTGTACTCTTCCCTGGTCAGACCACACCTGGAATACTGTGTACAGTTCTGGGCGCCTCAATTCAAGAAAGACATCGATATATTGGAGCAAGTCCAGAGAAGAGCAACCAAAATGGTGGAAGGTCTGCAAACCATGTCCTATGAGGAGCGGCTAAAAGAACTGGGATTGTTTAGTTTGCAGAAGAGAAGGCTGAGGGGAGATTTAATAGCAGTCTACAAATATCTGAAAGGTAGTCACAGTGCAGAGGGATCTACCCTATTCTCATTGGCACAAGGAAGTACAAGAAGCAATGGGATGAAACTAAAGGGAAAGAGATACAGATTAGACATTAGGAAAAACTTTCTGACAGTGAGGGTAGTGAGAGAGTGGAATAGGCTGCCACGGGAGGTGGTGGGCGCTCCATCAATGGAAATCTTCAAGCGGAATCTGGATAAACATATAGCTGGGATGATTTAGGAAAACCTGCACTCGCAGGGGGTTGGACCCGATGGTCCTTGAGGTCCCTTCCAACTCTACCATAAGAATAAGAATAAGCAATTCTTGACTTTGGCTCAAAGAGCTGCTACAAAATCTGCAACAACAAAAAGCTGCGTTTCCGCAAGGTGGGGCCTTAGCCTTAGGGCCCCTTCACACGGAGTTTATGCTCTGTCTATTCTGTACATTTTACATGTGTAAAAATACGTGTAAAGCGTAGTTAGCCATTGAGTTCAATGACATGGTCGTATATCGCGCGTCTTTTTGCAAGTGCGCAAAAAGACACGCATTATACAAAAAAGCCATTGAACTCAATGGTTAACTACATTTTACACATATATTTTTACACGTGTAAAATGTACAGAATACACGGAGCGTAAACTCCGAAAAAAAAACAAAACAGGAAAATAAATAAACCTTGACTTTAGGCACAAAATAAACAAACCAAAATACAGCCTTAGGCGTGGTTCACATCTGCGTTCGGTAATCCGTTTGGGAAGTCCGCATGGGAACCCCCCGAACTGATTACAAAATGCATTGAGAAGTGGTGAGCAGTGAAAGCAAACGGACCCCATAGACTATAATGGGGTCCGTGTGCTTTCCGTGCACTGCCCACACGAGTCATGCAGCCATGAAAGTAGATCACTAAGTACTTTTCTGGCCACATATTCCGTGCGGACACCGTGTGGAAAACACATGGACTCCATATAGTTTATGGGGTCTGTGTGCTCTTATAAGCTCTCCATTTGCCAATGTGTTCGGTATTGCCATGCGCAATATTGTCTCACCAGACTCAAGGTTATAGGACAGAACCACACACCTCCGTTCACCTCATGGAACTGCACTGCAATGCAAGAGTTGCAGCCTTTTCTGGCCCAGTAATGAGCCAAGAATCTACACCTGGGCTAAGGCCTACTCCAGATCCACCTTGGACCACACATATGTATGAAACCTGGGGCTAATATATCTGGACTCAATTCAAATCCTACGAAGAACAACATCTGCAAGGAGTTTGTATGTTCTCCCCGTGTTTGTGTGGCTTTCCTCTGGGTACTCCAGTTTCCTCCCACACGCCAAAGACATACTGATAGAGAATTTAGATTGTGAGCTCTATATGGGGCAGCAATTGACAATGTCTGTAAAGCACTGAGGAATATGATGGCGCTATATGTGAGTATGTTTGAACAGAGTTTTTTGCAGGTGGAATTTGAAGCGGAAATCGCCTGAAAAAACGCCTCCCATTCATTTCAGTGGGAGTCGCTCGCAATTTTTTTCCCACTAGCGATTTTTCCCAGCTAACAGGAAAAAAAAGTGATATGACTTATCTTCACAGCGGCTGAATCAGCGGTGGCATCCATGGCTCGAGACTCCCTCCTGATTAGGCCATTCATCTGGTCCTAATCAGGAGCGGGATACCGTGCCAGAATGCTGATGCACTGCATTGGGATCCTGTCTCGGTTAGCCACGCGAAGAAGCCGACAACAGAAAGTGAAGAGGAATTTCCTCTTTCGCTTTTCGCCATGTAAACTTACCTTAAGAAACTTAAAGACGACCTTTCATCAAATCGGGCACATGCAGTTTTATATACTGCTGGAAAGCTGACAGTGCGCTGAATTCAGCGCACTGTCGGCTTTCCCGATCCGTGCCCGGTGTAAAGTGCTATCAGTCCCGGGACCGTAGCGCTTTAGTGTCAGAAGGGCATTTCTGACTGTTAGCCAGGAACTTCTGCCTCGCGGCGCCTATCGCGCTGCACTGTGGAGCGGGGAGGAACTCCTCCCTCCCGCTCCTGATAACACTCGTCTATGGACGAGCTGTGTGAGCAGAAGGAGGAGGCGTTCCTCCCCGCTCCACAGCACAGCGCGATAGGCGCCGCGAGGCAGAAGGACGTTCCTGGCTAACAGTCAGAAACGCCCTTCTGACACTAAAGCGCTACGGTCCCGGGACCGATAGCGCTTTACACCGGGCACGGATCGGGAAAGCCGACTGAATTCAGCGCACTGTCAGATTTCCAGCAGTATATAAAACTGCATGTGCCCGCTTTGATGAAAGGTTCTCTTTAAGAAAGAAAATAATTAAATTAATACATAAATAAAAGGTAAATTAATTCTTTCATGCTATAGTGATTTTGTGTTTCCAGGTAGTGCATGTACACTCATTCATCTACGTTCCATTTTACTTCTAGGAATTACATGCAGTAACCACCAGCTGCCCTTAATTCTTTCCAAATTATACATCTGTGCTCCGAAAAGCATATATTTCACTCCTACACATATAATGGAATTTACACTGTAGACTATTATGTACTCTAGTGACTATATATTTCTAGCCGCATATAGCAATCTGCGATGGATAATAATTGGTTGGAGCAAGTCTGTCTAGATTTGTTTCAGTCTATAAAAGAGAAGTCCTTTACAACATCTGCTGTAGTGCCAGTAATAAGCATAGTACAACGTGGATCTGATTGTTTAGAGTGATGGATTCCAATCTGATAAGGTTACGGCACAAGCCTACTTTCTCCGTAACGCCAAAAAGTGCAGGCTATCTCTGCATCCATCATAGCCAATAAATGCAAATTCGGTGATGTAGGGACTCGTAAGTAGCTGTGACACAATAAGACACTACTATTAAACTACTTTCACCTTTTTTTTTTGCAATAGTTTGCACCTTTTTTTTTTTTAGGTCTTCTTCTGCCCTGAACTTCATTTCTAAAGCATTTGTCCCTTTTTATTCCCAAATGTTAGGCTGTTTTTGTCATTTCTTTCCTTAAAAAAGGGGCACCTGCAAAAAATATGGCAAATAAAGGGGCAGATGATAAATAACCCCTAATGATCTCAAAAACTTCCAAACCTGATGATCACAGTGTCAGAGCAACTTGTAAGCTGCATTTTGATCACTGAAAGCAATAGGGAAAAAAGCCTCCCATTGATTTCAATGGGAAGCACTCGTATGCCGGCACCCATTCAAGTCAATGGGAGCTGGTTTTTACGTGCTCATTCTGAACGTGTTTTACATTCAGAATGAGCGGAGTGTGTACTCCGTGTGAATGCACCCTTATAATGAAGCACAACATACATAGACTGTAAAGAAAAAAAACACTGAGTGTGCCAGTACAGGGTGCGACCCAAATGCAATGGGCATATGCTAACTGCTGGATTAAAACTATGCTTTTCATTTGGTGCAATAGCCAGTATATGCGCAATCCGTATTAGCTATAATCACATATTCAGCTGTAATCAAACGTGATAAACAGACAGGGTGCGGACCCACAGGCCTAAATCACTGTGTTTGATATGAAAAACAGACCATAATAGTGTATGTCCCATAAAACCTATGGATGTTTGCATGTGCCCATTAAAAACCATGTGACAATGTGCTGTCCACAGACTACATGGGCAATGCACAGCCATGATTTACAGTCACGTGAGTAAGGCCTTAGATTATGTCACGTGAATAGCGCCATTCACAAAAATGAATTTTAATGTAGTCATGTGATGGCCAATATATTATGCAGTTAGACTGGGTTCATGCATCTGTGCCCCACGTTACACAAAAGTTGCTTTTTTTTTTTTTTTTTTTTTTTTTTTTTTTAGATTTTGCTCAGTTTTTTGAACCAAAGCCAGGAGTGGATTTACTGTAGAAGAAGAAAGAAGAATAAGTGTTTTCTTTACGTTTCCCATTACTTTTGAAGCTACTCTTGGCTTTGGATCAAAAACCCGTAGCTATGTTCAAAAAAATGTTTAGGCGGGTTCCAAACTTTTTTTTTGTACCTGAACATGATTATCTGAAATGGTCTTTGGGGTGCATTCACATCTAGTTAGGTGCAGTTACAATCTCTTGAGTTGGTGGTGTAATTTTATTATTTTACAACTAAAACATAGTTCACAAATATGTTTCATCTGTGATATGCTGAAAAAACTGCAACCAAAACATTACATCAAAATTGGATGCTTTTTTTTTTTTTTTTTTTCAATGCAGCATTATACGGTTTTAACTGCACACAACTTGGATGAATACACCCTAAGGCTGAGGTCCCACATTGCAGAAAAGATGCTTTTTTTAATTCCAGATTGTGCTACATTTTCCTTAAACCAAAGCCAAGAGTGGCTTCAACAGAAATTTTTGCAGCATATGGGTGCATGCACACTACGTAACGCCGGGCGTGTATGAGAGCCGTACACGCCGGCGTTACAGCAGGGCTGCCGAACACTTCCCATTCACTTCAATGGGAGCGCTCGTAAACGCCGCTGTTACGAGCGCTCCCATTGAAGTGAATGGGAAGTGTTCGGCAGTCTGCTGTAACGCCGGCGTGTACGGCTCTCATACACGCCCGGCGTTACTCAGTGTGCATGCACCCTATGACTGTAAAGTATACAATGGTACACATTCCAAGACAAAAAAGCAAAAGACTCTTCCTCTCTTGTAAATAGTACAAATTCATCAAATGAATTTATAATAAATTATAATTTTGTTTAATCTCATACTGCTACATGTATTTTAGACCATAAAGGGGACCTTCTACCACCTCCGCCAACTCCAATCTTAGCATCTGTGAATAGGCGCTGATCCACTGATTCCAACACAGTTGATATTTTTTATAGCCCCTGTGATTCCCGAGCAACAATACAGGTAGTTTTGGTGCCTAATGTGCTATTTAAGCTCTGTAATGTCAGAAGGGCAGTGTCAGAAAGGGGGGTGTGATTCAGAGCTCCAATCAGAGGCAGCTAGTGTCAGAACTAAGAATCACACCCTTTGCCTGCTCCTGCCTGTCACCTCCCTCCTAACAATACGGAGCCTAAATAGTATGTCAGGCATCAAACTAATAGCATTGATTGCTTGGGAGCGGTTAGAGAATCAGTGGATTAGCGCCTATTAATTGATGTGAAGAATTGGACTTGTGGAGGTTGTAAAAGGTCCTATTTTAGTAGTTCCTGGGCTGCAGAGTCTCTTTCAATCATGTCATTTTTAGACTCTGTACTGTCAGGCGGACAGTGTCAGGGAGGAGTAGGAAAGGGGGTGTGACTTAGCCCTCCGATCAGAGGCAGCCAATGTCAGCTCACAATCATACCCTTTGCTTTCTCTCCTGACATCTTGACTAGCATGTGAGGCACCAAAACTAACAGCACGTTTTGCTTGGTAACGTAGACTGCGCATGCCCACAGGCCACAAGAAAATGGCCGCTTACACAGTATTGTAAGCGGCCATTTTCTCGTGGCCTGTGGGCATGCGCAGTCTGCTCTGCCCGAAAGTCTGAAACCTGCGCCGGAAGAAGAGGATGAAGAAGATGTTGCTGACGAAGATGGAGGCGGCGCTGGAGAGAGTTCTCTCGCAGCATTGGGGACGCCACCAATGCTGTGAGAGAACTCATTTGCATACTGACAAAAAATGGGATTTCAGGTGAACGGCGGTGCGGAGAAGACAACGAAAGGTAGGAGAAGAATAGCCTTTCTTAAGGCTATTCTGACGTGTTACTCAGAAAAAAAGCGTTTGTATGATAGGATCCCTTTAATCACTCAGATCAGAACTTGTAAAGTGTATAATTTTTTAGGCCTCCTTTACACACAGGATAACACTAAGGTAACAGTACTGGGTCACTGGGGAGAATCACACTGGGGGGGCACCGCTGCTGCTGATGATGGTGGAGACCGCTATACTGCTATTATTGATTCCCTGAGGGGAGCCCGGAGATTGAAGAGATTCGGAAACTCTGTTCTGAGGTCCCTGATGATTCAGTCCCCTAAGTCCTGCCCATTCACAAAGCCGGCCTGGTCAGCCCCTTCCCTGCTCATGTAGCTCGCCCACCTTAGATAGGCCAGGAGATAGGGGATATATACCAGGAGATATAGCTCTGGGTTGGGGAGCACATTTGCCTGTATGAGACCCCAAAATTCCTGATCACCGCTCGGTTGGTGCCTTCACGTGGTCCTGTCGCTTTGATGGTTTTATTTCTATGACTAAACGGAACAACAAAAATGAATAATGAAGTTGTGATTTGACCCTAGTGTGAACACGGCCTTAGACACCTCTCAGACAGCTGTATTTTGGCCACAAAAAGCAAAAGCTACTGTATTATAATGGACTTAGATGACCCGGATTATGGTCAGCAAAGAAACAGGGAGGGACTATTATTTCCAATGGGGAGGAGTTAAAAAAAAAATCTATAGATTTTTACTTGGCTAAATCTCAGGGTTATTTTCTCAAATATGTTTAACTCTTTGCTTACAGTGTATAGTATCCTTTCCATATATGTATGTATAGAATTTACTTGAGAGCTGATTGGATTCACTAACTAGAGCGCCCCCTGTTGTTGCCCACTACCTCAGACATTTAACACCCTACACTTGGACCTTAGGGCTCACTCGGCCGGCAGCTGAGGAGTTAACTCTGCTCCCCTCAGTCAAAACACAGTGATTGGGCCAATCAGAGCGGCCCTTACATCCGCGCACATCTGGGCCATTCAGCGGCACGCTATGAGCAGGGGGAGGATGGGTGGACGGTGCACTGGGGGAAGTCCCTGGCAGCCAATCAGCGGGCGACTTCCATGAGCCGCTGGAACTGCTGCCCTGGCAGGATTAGATGCTCCCAATGACCCGCTGCCAGTCACCCGGGAGACAGGTAAGAGCCACAGCGTGTGCTCAGCGGTGCAGACTGGCATCTCTCCCTCATATAACGGTGATGCCCGCTCCTCTCCTCCAGATGGGCAGCACCCATATCTAGCTGTGCAGCATAGACTAATGGGCTCCCGCTGGAGAAAGCCTTCCCTGCTCTGCTTCTACTAGACACGAGCTTAGGCTGTGTGCATGGCTTCTCTATCTATTCTCGCTCCTTATATCCACCTGCAGAGCATCATCTTAAAGTGACCATACACATTGCATGAATTCGGGTGTCACTGTGTGGGCACTGTCTATCCCTGACATTGCTGCCAGCTTGCAATAGACTTGACATGTTGGATAGTTGGCTGCTGTTCTCTACCTGTGGTCCAGTTATAAGAAGAGCTACTAAAATGAATGAGGAATCTGACACCTTTCCCTAAATTCTGTGTCACCTCATGGCTATAAGTCCTCACCCAGCAACCTGTGGCCCTGGAGGGCATGCTGGGTGTTGTATCCTCACAGTAGCCACAGGTTGCAAGCTGGTGGTCAATGGCGTTGTGCCCCTCTTCAGTGTCCAGTACAGCCTGACATGTTGGAGGCATCAGATCAGCTTAATTATGGTCTTCCCGCATGTCCACTGAGTTTCATATTAGCAATATGGTTGTGTATGCTCCTGCAGCGCCTTCCTAATAGAGGTGAGCTTGTCCTCCCCCTACTCTGTATGCTGGTTGCTAGGAGCCCCCAGCATGCTAGAGGTGGGTGCCGCCGCAGTTGATGGTGTTAGGGTGTCCTGCCTGGGGGTTAATAGGAAATTGTAGGCAGATGCTGCAGCATTGCTGGAATCGGTGGAGTCCGGGTGGGGGAAAACTCACAGGAAAAGAGCTATAATAGGAATGTGAATGCAGAAATAGACCCAGAGCTGAACATGAGAGGAAAAATCCTCTACAAAGCTGTGGGAACTATCTACTAACAAGGTCTGTATATTTTCTGCTGTCAGATAAGGGTACTATGGAAAACTTGCTATGTCTGTATATTTATCGACTCCCTATGATCACGCAGTTAACCCTTTTATTCTCTAGAAATGTGGCACTCTTGTGTCTTCTAATGCTAAATCATCTTATCTCCAAATCGATCATATGAAGGCGCCGCCATAAGCATAGTCGCATGTTAATCTGATGGGTTTGTTAATGGTATTATTCCCCCCCCCCTTTTTATATAATTAGTCGTGAAGTTGTCTTCTTAGATAAAATGTGTTCTTTATTCTGCTGTCGTCAGTGTATATACTGTACATCTAGCTGTAGAAATATCAGACAAGCTTTGCCCTCCCGCCCGCATTTATATAAAACAAAGTAGGACAGATTATTAGTTTATGTTGCTTTATAATAAATGGTAAAGAGTGAATGGCTACATTTTCGGCATAGTTTAATAGAAGAGTTAAAGTAGAAATTCCACTTCACTGCTACATCATCTGTAGGTTCTCATTGTGAAGCTTGAAAGCAATGGAGCAAATTTTCTAATGGTGTAGATGGTTTGAGACAATGCAGCCGTAGACTAGACATTATTAGCACACATGCGGGACTATTAGACAGCGGCACGATTGGCACGTGGATGAACACTATGTGCCTTCTGTGTTCCCCACAGACCCATACATTTCATTAATGAGCCCAGTTATTAAATGGACATGAATAGGACCTGTCCAGAATTTTGCTCCTGGGCTTGTGATCCCCCACACATATTCAAGATAATTCACGGTCTTATGGTCCTGTACACAAGAAAATAATAGGTCAATGCACAACCCATTAAAAACATGGTTAGCACATTGACAAAGCACCACGTTGCGTGCTTGGAGGCTTAAAAAGGATGTTTCACTACTTCCACCAATTCAAGCTCTTAGTATCTGTTAATATACTTTACTCCATTAATTCCAGTACAAAAGGAACTTTCTCTCTACCCTCCACCGTTCCTCAGAAACAAGTGCAGTTAGTTTTGGTGCCTGATGTGTTATGTAATGTCAGAAGGGCAGTGTCAAACAGTAGGTGTGATTCAGATCTCCAATCAGAGGCAGCCAGTGTCGGAGCTCAGAATCACACCCCTTGTCTGCTTCTGACTGACACCGCCCTCCTGACAGTACAGAATCTAAATAGCATTTCAGGCACCAAAACTAACAGCATTGATTGCTCAGGAACGGTGGTGGCTAGAGGAAAAATTCCACCTGTGCCAGAATCGGTGGAGCAGCGTCTATTAAATGATGTTAAGAGCTGGACTAGGAGGTGGTGAAAGGTCCTCGTTAATCTGATGTATTGTTATTTAGTCTAACATTACACCACTTATTATTTGCCTTAGTAATTATGTGCATTTCTTTTGCATACAAGTTGTAAAAGTGTGAAAAACACTTAATAATTGTGGTGCAGAATGTGTTAGACAGTTTCTTTATGCAAATTTTGACATAATTGTGGCGCATAATGCTTGGGAAATCTCCCTTATAAATTGAGGTTATGATTCAAGAGGCTAAAAAGTGACAACCACAAAGTGTATCCACAGAGGTTGTCACAGCCCCGTCCCTCATAGTAGTGCGGAGTTATCTTTACTATTCTGTGTTTGCTCTAATAAGGGGGAGAAATGTAAGATGACTGCTAATTTTCTGTACCAGTCAATATCATTCATCCTTCTAAGGCCAGGGTTACACTTAAACTTGTGAACAATCTTTGTAAAATTTCTGCTAAATTCAAGTTTTTTATGTTATTCTATGAAACAATAAAGTAGTTGTATAATCGCTTTGATTTCCTAGGATGTTGTGTTAAAAAAATCTCCAGCAACGTATTTATCTGCAGCAATTTCTGAGATGTTGTCTCTAGCAATGAAAAGCTTCATCAGACTGCAGAGATTATACATTCTCTTATGGACGGTGATTTCACAGGGAGTTGGGTTTTTTATAGTGTGATACAATAAAGGTGTAGATATGGCCCTGGCCTAATGCTCAGAAGTTCTGTGCCCTCCACAGAGGAGATGCTCTTGATTGTATCTCTGCTTTGTTTGATCCAGGGAGTCTCCCCAATTCCATCCAAAAGTCCTTAAATGGCTTTTCCTGATGCTTTATTAGGCAATATAGAAATCATTGAAGGGATCCCTTATTTGGTCCATAGCTTGGATTTGCTGTGAAAGACTGACTGCTGCTCTTGCAAACCCGTGTATTACATGATAGGCTGTTCATCAATTAATTTGGTTTAATTTAGGGGGCTCCACATTTTAATATTTGGTATTAAAATGTTTTGATGTTTACTGTAGGAGTGTGATATACTCATCCATGGAATTGCAACAAATGAAATGTGACTCATATGTACTTTGAAGGGGAAAAACTACACCAGCACATAGCTGTTTTGCTATGGATGCCCAATGGTTTGTATTGCCTTTATGTGGTCAGAGGTTAGTAATCGGTGACATTGGTATGATTGGCATCACCACTTCATGTCCAACAACCATTGATGCCATTAGTGGTCACCTGAGGCTCAGAACTACTGACCTCAATATGAGGCAGAAAGGGGACAGGCGTTGGGCATTGTGCCATTACTGCGTATGGCATTTCTGAAATGTATGCAGACAAGCCTATTAAATCCCAGCTGCTCCAGATTCTGTATTTTGGTTGTCCTGCCATTCTTTATTTTCCTGCACTGATGATGTGTCATACATCCATAGTTACAGCCAATCACTGGCCTCCAAGGTTAGGTATATAACGTATAGGACAACACTGCTGTTCGGTAGGTCAACACTGGGGTAGAGGTTTTTCGGGGCTTAAAGGGGTTGTCCAGGATATACTGATTTGGCAAGGAGGCCAGGGAATGTGGAAAAAAAACAAAACACAATTGTCCCGAGTGCTCTGGTGTCTCCTAGTGAGGTCCAGTTCTGTTGCTTCGGGTTTTTGTTTTGGCGGAAGTCCCCCACCACAAATGACCACTGAGACCATTCAGCGATCTAAGTAAAGGAATCGGGATGTCACTCTCATGCGGCACTTGTGACGTTTTGTGCCCTTTCCTGAGGCCGCTGATTGACCTCAGCGCTCATGTGCGGCGGGGACAACCCTTTTAAATACTGATTATTTATCCTCAGGATGGGTCATTAATAATTGAGCAGAGGGATCCAACTCAATCAGTTGTTTGAAGAGACTGTGGTGGTCGGGCGAGGGCTGTTGTCTCTTCACTGTACGGCGTGCTGTACATTGTCTAGTCATTGGGCCTGGTGTTTCGGCTCCATTCCATTCAAGTGAAGTTAGAAAAGGCCATGTAGGTAATCAATATTTAGAGACTGGAAAATCCCTTTACTTTGAAGCTGTCACCTACTTAACTGGCCAAGTCCCCATATTCATAAGTGTAGATTTTGGTCCATGTGCTATCTGATTTTGTTTGCTTGTTTTAAAGGACTGGCCCATATGTTTTTTCTATGACTTTATACATGGGTCTGTGAGCCTGGATGCAAATCTGTTTTGTGGCCTGAAGTGTATGGGTCTATGTGTACGTGTAGCCTTTCTTTTAGCCTTGGTTCAGTAGTGTCAGTAGTTTTATACTAAGTATTTGAGTCCAGGAAAAGCTGCTCGTGTGTTGTACAGAGGCCTGAGGTCAGCCCTGGTTAGTCCACATGTAAGTAAATATGGCTGACTGACCGTATAATGTGATGATAATGGTTATTGGGTATTGGTCCCGCTTAGCATATTACAGGACTACTGTGTGAGTGCGTGTTTTTTTTCTGATTTGTTCTAAATACAAAATTCAGCCTGTTTCAGTTCATATGCATTATTGACGTGAACATTATAGTCATTGACTCAAACAATATTTATTCACTTTATGAAATGAACGCATACCAGAACTGCTTTTAACACTTTTTTTCATCTCTGAAAGAGGTAGAATACAGTGCTGGCCATATAAATATGGTAAAAGTCAATCCATATAGCACAAATTCATTTCTCACCCTGAATCTCGCTCACTAGGTGACAGGTTGCTGTTTACATTAGCGCACAGTCTGTGCAGGGGTCATATATTACAGGCTATTATATATTGCAACTCCCTGATAGATTAACCTGTTCTGTCCAATGGTTTAAAATAAAATTGTTTTCCGAGGAGGCATCCAATTTCTATTTCGGCTCAGACTAGACGAAGGTTTTGGAAGGCAGTCTGTATTAACTTTCCTCCATCTGACCAGGAAAGCCAAGCTCCGAACCCCCAGATTCCTTGCACACTATTGGTGATGGGGGTTTTGCTTTCCGTTTTTTTTCCTTTCAAGGTTAGTGTCCCTTTAAATATGCTACCTTCCTTTGGCTGGATTGCTCACCTTGTGCTTGCAGTAAGAGTCAGTGTGGGAGGTTGTTTGTACTGTGTGGGCCGATTCTCTCTATATATATTTTTTTTTCTCAGATGCTTCTCTGGCAGCTATTGAAGCGTATTTCATATTACGCCTGCCTACAGAAATTTATGAATGAGAGGTAAATGACAAATTCTTTTTTTATGTATAGTATTGGGTTTTAAGGGCTTTATTCACTGATCGTTTATCATGTAAATTAATTGCTATAATTCGCCAGCGTGATTGCTGGACAGCATTATAGATAAAGCTATTGATGATCTTCAATAAATATGCCGCCATATTGTGCCATTACAATGCAGTATAGTGAAAAAATGAGTGTCTTTAAGTAGTTAGCCTGATGTACAGGATAGCTGTAGATTTTTCTAGTAAACCTGTGTAGTACATAGGTTTAGTTTTTCATTATATGTGCGCTGGCACAGGCAGTATCTTGTACCGACAGTTCAGTACATTAAAGGAAGAAGATTTCATATCCGGGCACTCCAATTTCTTCCCAGACTCCAAAGACATACTAATAGAGAATGTAGCTTGTGAACCCTATATGGCACCATGACTGACAATATTTGTAAAGTGCTGTGGAACATGATGGCGCTATACAAGCAAGCAAAATATATAAATAAAATAAATGTGATCTGTAACATGGTAGCGAAAGCTGAAGGTGCTCAGGATAGGTAGTAGACTCCCTTTAGAAATTTGGATTTAGAATTCTGCGTTATCAGTGATACAGGTTGGTACGGATTTGTCTGTTCATTTGTTGTAGAGATGAGTCAAACCATGAAAATTTATTCTGCTAGGCGATTTTTCCTGTTACAATTTGTTGCTTATAACTCCTTCTTGACTAAAATATGGATGCATTATCGGTCTCCATTCTTTAATGCATTATATATTGCCTTGTCATATAGCTCTACTCTTAAATTTATTTATTCAGGATTTTTCGGTTTATGACATTCTCTTAGATTGGAAAGAATGTGAATATTGAGCTCCTCTGCCCCTTCATTGGTTATTCCAAAAACCTTAGGATTTTTCTGTACTGCAGTTCAACCCCATTCACTTAAAGCGATCTACAATTTTTTTTTTTTTTCATTTATCAAAACCAGATATTTAAATAGATCAACTTTTTTAATGAGTTTTTAAAAATGTTTTATTTTTTTTTCAGATTGTAGATTTTTAAAATTCTATTTGCTGAATGTGATTATGGGGGCGACCATCTTGTCTGAGCTTCTCCTTTGTCTTCTAAACAGCATTTAATGATATGCTTTACAGCATAGTCATGGTCATAGGCATCAATAGTATGGAGTTGACCCATACCTGAGACTTGCCACGTTACAAGTTTTGCAATATATTAGCATTGCAGTGCAATGTATTTGTGAAAAGACCTTCTGGGGTTGGATATCTCTAGGGGTCTAAAGATAAAACTAATGTACAACTGGCCCACTAAAAATGATGCCTTATGCATTCCCCGTACATGGAAATTTTTTCTTTTGCAAAGTTTTGGATTTTTTAACAAAAACTATCAATTTGGTATTGCCATAATTTTTACCAAACCACAGAATACATGCGACCTGTCATTTTGGCTGCACAGTGAATACCATAAAACCAAAGCCTGTAAGAAAGTCACGCAAACATAGTTTTTCTTTAATTTCACCCCATTCTGAATTTTTTTCCCCCCAGCTTTCTAGTACATCATACAATATATTACATGGTACCATTAGGAAGTACAATTTGTCCTGCAAAAATTAATCCCACACGTGACTCTGTGAACGAAAATATTTAAGCTATGCTGTTTGGAAGGAGGGGAGTAAAAAATAAAAAATAAAAAAAATGGCTGCAACGGGAAGGGGCTAAAGATATTGCATATAATAAATCCCACCAATAAGTTTAGTGTAGTATGTTAGTATGCATGGTACCAGATGTAAATATGATACAGTGTTGGGACAAGGTACAGGACGAATTTCTGGGCACAAATGTGGAGTCAACAACAACTGTGATTCTATTATGAGCACAAAGAAGGGTCATATCAAGTTGTCCTTAGTATAGTACATTGTACATTTCACAAATCCTGACAAGAAAGAGCGTTGCAAGTGGCAAAATGAACTTTAGGTTTCAGTTGTATTTCTGTGGTACAGTTTCTTATCAATTCTAAAGAACAAGACACATCGTTCAAAGATATAATACCATCCTGATAACCATCATGTGTGGTGTCCTTATTAGCACATTGTCACTGTGGAGTCAGATATAAAGGGGAAGTCAGATGCAGCAGAGGGTTTTATAAAGCTGCTTTCACATTACCATATTTAGTACACTTGTTCTGATATGTCAGAGGATCAGAACAATGGACATTAAAACTGTGTATTGACAGGTACAAACTGAACAGCAATGACAAAATAAAAATGTAAGCCTCCTCTGCTTTCTGCAACATGTGGTTTCCCCCCCCCCTTCATTAAAAAGCAAAGCCAATGGAAGGGGGAGGGGCTTCCTTTTTTGTTTTTAAGGTTGATAGCCATGATGTTACATATAGAAAGAAAGTGTATTGGTCATTATAGCAGTCTTAATGTCTTTTGGGCAACACATATCACATTTCTTATATATAAATGTAACAAAAAAAAAATGAAATATTGATATTGCCTCATCCTTAAAAGTCAAAACTATACAGTAAGAATGATTTTTTTTGTTTTGTTTTTTTAAAAAGGCACAACTGTTGTTTTTTGTTTGCTTTGCCTTCTACAAAAAAAGAGAAAAAACAGAATGCAAGAATTTATATGTACCACAAAACGGTAACAATAAATACTACTGCTCACCCAGCAAAAAACAAGCCCTCACACAGCTAAATCAGCAAAACCATTTTGAAAAGTTATGGGTCTCTAAATATCATGCCCCCAAGCAATCTGTTACAGTAGTAAAACATAATAAACACTATAGAAATGTGGTATTGCAGTAATTGTATTGATCTGTCACACAGTTACAATATAATTTTTCTACTGTACAATGAATGTCACAAAAATTAAACCCATAAAAGAATTGCAGTTGTTTTTTTTTATGCAGACACCCCCCTCCAGAAAAAAAAACAACCCTAGCAAAACAAATGATAATAATATATGAAATGGTGACCCTTAAAAATGTAACTTGTCATGCAAAATCCAAATGTTATCAATGGTTCTATGTAATTCCGCAAATCTACAAAATTTGTATACATCTATGCCTTATTCACATGTCCAAGCCGAGACTTAGCAGTGTATTTAATGGATCAGCGCAGCATGCATGCGGCACCCACTTCTTTCAAGGACCCATTCTCTCCGGTTGATGAATAGGGTCTGTGAAGATGGTCCAGACACTTTGAGCTGTGAAAAAATAGAGCATGTTCTAATTTTTCATGGGTCACGGATGTCACTTGGCAAGTAGGTTGTGAATAGGCTCTTAGTACAATATATATGTCGTATTCGCCCAAAATTAAAGTGAGTCATTCATTTGAATTGTATAAACTCGTAGAAGTATTTTTTTGATACATCAATAATAAACCGCTGCTCGATCGAGCTTTCCTTGTAGCCATTGATGGCAGTGAATGGGTTAAGCCTAAGGATCTGATGTCTGTGAAGGGGAAAGAATCACTTTAAAGACAGACATAGAGCGAGCCGCTTCTAAGTCCTGGGAGCTGTGAATTCTTGTGCGCTCATCTCCCAAATCTGAATTCATGTCACACAAGAAGTTTGCATTTAATGAGGCGAAGGATAAAAGGGGACAACTGATACAGTAAGAAAAGAAGCCAAGGGTCAGGCAGATGAGGAATGGCACAGTGTGCGCAGTGTTTCATATCTTGCAGACATTATACAGCTCCTGTTTTAATGAACCATTTGCTGTTTCATTAGTTATTGGTCCTGTCCTTGTTCTGATACTAGGGTCAGACCTTCTGTGACCCATTTATGAGGTGGAAGCCACTTTGAAAATCACTGGTAATGAATCTGAAACATTGTAATTCTGTGGTATGGGGGATTTCTGTGGTTTCTGCACAGAACCTCCTGACATACGATACATTGTCCTTTACGTCATCTGAAAAATGAGTTCACAAGTGGAACAATATTCATCCATCTGAAATTGCTCTTTAAGAAGTTTCAGAATCGGTCATCTAGTTTTGTGTTAACCAGATGCCGTTTATATTCCTAACCCTTTCTCAGTTGGGATATGGCTATGTTCACACTGCCATTGTTAAAGTCCATTTCTGTTATCCACCATAGGATGACAGCAACGGACATTAATTGCAGCAGAATGGACACTGCTTTCTTATGTCAGAAAAATAAAAATTCACGTTGGGGTGAATGGAGCGGATGAGCAATGGACATTAATATCCAGGGATTAATTTCTGAGGATTATTTCTGGTCCAGCCGAATGCTTTTAATGGACCTGGGGATTTCGGCGACATCACAGCCCCAAGAGTCATGTGATCGGAGGTAGCGTCACTCCACCCACTCATCCACTAATCTCACAGGTAATTAGTTAGTGCTTTACTATAGTCAGCCAGCCCCCAAATAAGTAAGTAAATGACCCCTGGACAACCCCCCTTAATAACGGAAGGGTTCACACTTTTTCAAGCACCTTTACAGACCCTGTCATCACTGCCCCATATAGGGCTCACAATTATCAGTATGTCTTTGGAGTGTGGGAGGAAACTGGAGGAAACCGAGCCAAACGTGGTGGAAAAATACAAACTACCCAGTTTTGTTTTTTTGTTCAAACTCCGTACTCTAGCACTACAAGGCTACAATGCTAACCCCTGAGCCATCATACTGCCCAGCTATTTTTATCATGAAGTATAGATTTGAGGAGCAAGCCCAATAGCAGGGCTCTGTAAGCTTTATTCAGTTATTTAGTTTTACAATTTCCGCCTTTTTAACAATTGATGGCATCACTTTATAGTTGGTGACCATCCGACCCTCGGGAACTTGCTGATCTGGAGAATGAAATGGTCCTAATGCTGATGTTTTGACGTAGTGCTTTCTTACCTATGTGCAGGGAACACTTAGAAGGGGTTGCAGCACTAAAATAGTATTGAGAGTCCATCATTTTTAGGATCAGTGGTATTTCTAGAGGATGGACCACCACTGATCATCGCTTCGTATCATTCCCATCACTTAGACTACGGCCCCATGTTGCGGAAAAGCTTCTTTTTTTTATTGCAGATTTTGCCTTTTTTTGCCAGGAGTGAATTGAGCAGAAGAGAGAAGTATAAGACTGAGGCCCCACTTTTCAGAAACGCAGATTTTTTGTTGCAGATTTTATTGCGTTTTTTTGAGCCAAAGCCAGGAGTAGATTGAGCAGAAGGCAGAAGTATAATTACTTCTTATACATTTCCCATTCCTTTTGTAGCTATTTTTGGCTTTGGCTCCAAAAACCGCAACAAAATCTGCAACAAAAAAAAGCTGCATTTCCGCAGTGTGGGGCCTCAGCCTAAGGCTGGTCTTACACGACCGTATTGATTGTATGGTCCGCAAGTTGCTGATCGGCAGCATAGACATTGCAGATGGCCATGTCCTGCTGCACTCGCCCATAGAGTTCTATGGGCGAGTCCGTGCAGTGCTGCAATTCACGGCCTTCGCTGACCTGCTCTATAAATTGCGGATCTCGGTTGCGGCCCGGCCCACCACGGATAAAATATCCAGTGGTGTAAGAGGCCGCACTGAATATAATGTGTCCGCAATTGAAAACCCTCAATTGCGGACTTATATTATGGCCGTGTAAGACCAGCCTAAGAGTTTACTATATATTTCCCATTCCTGCTAAAGCCACTCTTAAGGGCTAGTTCACACGGGGACATGGACGCTGATTTTGACAGCTGATTTCGCGGCCAAATCAGCCTCCATAAAATGGAGCCCTATGTGAATTGCTAGCTTTTTTTTTTCTGCTAGCTTTTTTTATTGCTAGATTTTTTTGCTAGCAGAAAAAGAAGCGACATGACCTTTCTTCAGGCGTTTTCCGCCTGGAAAAATGAATTGGAGTCTATTGGGCGCTGAAAAAACAGCTAGCGGTTTTTGGTCAATTTTTTTTGCAGCTGTTTTGGCAAAAACAGCGACTGAAACAGCTAGCTGTTTTTTATCACACTTTTGGAAGTGACATCCCAGAGGAGTGGCCATGGGTGTTGGCTGCTTCCTGCAGCCATTTTGTGACAGTACTCATCACAGCACAGCACATCTGGATACAGCAGCATTCATTGGGCTCCCTTCTCTCCAGGAAATTTTATTTTTTGATATCAAAGATGGCAGCTTGCTATGAAGTAGCAGTGAGCTCTGCTCAGTTGGAGATGTGTGCTAAAATGGCGCCTACAGACAAAAAGGGGTTGGTTTTGGCCATGCCCAGTGGGCTGGCTAGTTAAAAAATGGGCTGGGGAAAAAAAAAGCTTCAAAAAAACAGCGACCGAAAAAGCGTCAAAAACAGCGTCAAAAACAGCGTCCAATGCAAAAAACAGCGTCCAAAAAAAGCGAGGCTTAAAAATCAGTGACAAAATCAGCTAGCTTTTTTCATGTGTGAACTAGCCTAACTTTGGCTAAAAAAAAAAACAAACCTAGCAGAATCTGCAACAAAAAAGCTGTTTTTCTGTAATGGGAATACTCCTCTAACTATTAGGGCTAGTTCACACGTGAGTATAAGGGGAGGTTTTTGACAGCGGATTTCGCGTCCAAAACCTCCCCTTATAATGGTGGTCTATGGAGACCGCCGGGCTTCTGTTCTCCGCTAGCGGCGAGCTGCTGCTAGCGGAGAAAAGAAAGGACATGTCCTTTCTTCAGGCGGAAGCCGCGCTGTCTCAGTCGCGCGGCTTCCGCCCCCCGCAGCTCCCTCCTATGTCGGCTCATTCATTTGAGCCGACAGCAGAGGGTTAAGCCGCGACAGCGATGGTCGCGGCGGGCGGGTTTTGACAAGAGAGAGACGCGGCTCGCCGCGTCTCTCTCTGTGTCAAAACCCGCGCGGGCAGTTCACGTGTGAACTAGCCCTTATTGTGCCAACATATTCTGAAGCACAGTCAGTCTGCAATGTAACTCAGCGTCATTTCCTTATAGCATGCATAGTTTAGGGCTTGTTTAATAGGAAGCCAGTTAATGACTCGCTTTATGCTGCTTGTTTGCCATGACTCCCCAAAAAATCTGAGCAAATTACTGCAACAGAACCATAATCCTTGGGCAAAGGGATGTTATAAGTTGGGTCCTCCACTCAGCCTGCCCTATATGAGCCAGAAGAGAGAGAGAGCTGTATTTAATAAGCTGAGTTTACAGTTTAGGTTGAAACTGGAGTATCTTAAGGAACCTCATACAAGTGCAGAGAGTATATAGATATACCATGCAGATATGCCCATGGTTGGCTTAAAAGCCAGCTCACAGTGCTGCATAGCAACTTTAGTAAGCAGTGATCAAAGATCATTGTTTTATCTGTAATAATTATTTTTTCTGCCTATGATATAGGTATCTGTAGTAAACATTTGCAGAAGGGAGTGGTTAATGTGTACCTCCGCTTATTAGCAGGTTTCATAAATCAAGTACAAGTGCAGATAAGGAACTTGATGACATGTCTTATTAGATGAAAAATGCCTCTTTCTCCACCTGTCAGATACTCCCTATCCCGGAACTAAAATCTGTCTCAAAATTAGCACAAAATTCTTCAGTTTTATATAACCTAAGGGCTTATTCACATGGCCGCGAAAAATGGTTGCATGACAGCTATTTTTGCGACTGATATCACATGGCTGTTTTGATAACAATTGAATTTAATGTGTACATTGGTACAGATGTTTTTTTGACTGCCCATTTTTCACAGCTGTCAATAACAAAACATTCACTATTCACTTTTTGTCCATGTACACGGATAGAGGCACGTGAATAGACCCACTGAAAATCATGGGTTGTATTCACAATGTGAATATGTGCCATCTGTGCACTGCGCATAAGGCCTAGCTCTCTGTAGCACGCTCAGAAGTGCCAGCATGACGTACATAATACAGTCGTACTGAGCAGTATGGCTGTGTGTCCAGTTCTGGCGTGACTCAGAGGATCTTTCATCAGATTGGGCACAGGCAGTTCTATATACTGCTGGAAAGCTGACAGTGCGCTGAATTCAGCGCACTATCGGCTATCCCAATCTGTGCCCTGGGTAAAGCGCTATCGGTCCCGGTACCGTAGCTCTTTACAGTCAAAAGGGCGCTTCTGACACCAGTCAGGTACGTCCTGCTCCACAGCAGCGCCTATCGCTGCAGTGTGAGCGGGGAGTAACGCTCCCTCCCTCTGCTCACAGTGCTCGTCCATTGACAAGTATTATCAGGAAGGGGGGGGAAGTTCCTTCCCGCTCACACTGTACAGCGCTATAGGCGCTGCTGTGGAGCAGGACGTACCTGACTGACTGTCAGAAACGCCCTTCTGACTGTAAAAAGCTACGGTACTGGAACTGACAGCACTTTACCCGGAATTCAGCGCACTGTCACCTTTCCAGCAGTATATGGACCTGCCTGTGCCCGATCTGATGAAAGGTCCTATCAGCAAAATCATGCTGATAGAGCCCCACATATGCGTGAATAGGCTATTCAGGCACCATAAAAGTTATATTAAACTACCCCCCCCCCCCGTTTTAAAATAAAACCCTAAAACAGAATGTGATACCGAACATGCATGGTGGGCGGGCATTCAGGGTGTGCCGTCTTCTTCATCCACGGGGGGTGGTTTAATATAACTTTTACGGTGCCTGAATAGCCTTTTTAAAGGCTATTCACGCATATGTGGGGCTCTATCAGCATGATTTTGCTGATAGAGCCCCTTTAAGTCGCAGTGGCTTTTGGTGTGTGTCTCACTCTAATTTCCTCTTTCTCCATCTAAAGTTCTGTATGGGCGGTATCATGCACCATCAAAACTGCATAAGATTTTCCTCCTCTCCTGTTTGTTGGCGCTGTGGTTCAGAAGAGAGAACCCTTCTGCATGTCTTTTGGGAGTGTGCTAGGCTTCGTGACTTTTGGGAGGTTGTTCATAGAGTGATCAGCCAGGTTTTTCAAATTTCTCTCCATACTCACCAGCTTTCTTCATGGATCCCTCATACATGAGTCTATTGAGGGATCTGTAAAAACTGCCACAGATATTGCATGTTGCAACATATACTGCTGCTGCAAGTACTGTATATAGATGGAGAAGGTTGAGACTTTTGGACTGAATTCAGTTCTGAGATGTGCCAAGGACCAATAAGGTTGCATTCACACAACTGTTTCAGCTGTGTAACTCAGTCCCTGGGATAGCCCGATTTATGCTGGAAGAGGTACTACTAGCATTATAGTTATTTATGCTGTCTTGGATGTCTCTGCTTTCCAGCGACATACTGTTCCATACCAATTATTGTAGGCAGGGACAACTAGCAGCGAAGATAACTATCAAGTTTTCTTTATTTTTGTGCCGTGTCTTTTTTGTGGCAACACCGGGATTACAGAGCAACCCCTTTCACTTACATTACTTGTGACATAGGGTGAAATGTTGATCTTGTTTAGGCTCATTTTTGGCACAAGAAAGGCTCTGAATGTGTGTGGGAATGAGGTTTGGGTAGAGGAAGGAACAAAGTGTGAAACATTACCAGGTGTTTGCTTCTATCTGCAGGTACGATCCCATTGAATGAGTATTTCCGGGATATTTATAGCTAGGAATGACAGCTTTGCAGATCAGAAACAAGAACCGTTTACATTGGTGTTAAGCGACATTGTAGCAGTTCACAGTCTGAGCACATGATAAGTTATCAGTCTCTGCTGGTAAGACCTTGAGGCGGAACCACAAAGGAGGACGGAAGTAAAAGGGAAGAAATTATATCTTGAGATTTCTTCTTACATGTCAGAGATTCCCAATAAGTCCTTCTAAATCTTGCCTGTGGCCATTACTATATTACACTATATGTATATTATACAGTACTAAGGAACGACATATTCTCTCTGCTTGGTGAAACCTTGTGTGGAAATAATCTTCCATGTAAATTGAAGCTAATATCTGTTTACTAATGTAAAGATCCTGTAGAGGAAATTCTTGTAATTCTCTGTGGTTTCTCGAATGGGAAAGCTGGGTGTGATTGTAGAAGGGTGTTGTGCTCCTTTCGCACACCAAACTAAGGAAGTAAAGATTTTTTTTTTTTTTTTTACAGACAGTCTTAGGGGTTGTTCACACTACCTTTATTAGTGTTGTGGGGAACCGCTCAGGTAGATGCTTGTAGCCGTGCAGGAAACAGGGACACAGACACTGGATTACACACAGGTTCAGGCTTTATTCACATGTAACGCATACACTGCTTTTGCAAATCCACAGGATAAACAAAACAAAACCCTTCTCGGCTGAGAAACTAACTTAAATGTAAGGAAACTTTTCCCTGACTATAGAGGAGACTGGCTACCAGTCTACCACCTTGGCAATAACTACGGGTGGCACAGTACCTGCTTTGGAGGTCCGGTCTGGACTGTTCAACTCTGTCAGTATGGTGCCACCCTCCTAGTCTTCACACTGACTGTTATCAGGGCCTGATTAGTCAGCTGACCTCCCTGGTGTGGGTCTCACCACACACCCCTTAGGTGCCTGGCTGGAATATACTTGTCTTCCCAGACTACACCCTTCACTCTCTCACTGTGTCCATTGCTAGGATGTTAACAGACACTAACAATCCATTGAAAATCCCTTTTTTTTTTTTTTTTTTTTTTTTTTTAAATTCGATCTGTTGTCCGTTAATGTCTGTTTTCGCCAAATCCGTGAACAGTTCTGTTATTTTGGTGTCCATAATAACGCAGAGTGCAGGACTTTTGGGTCTGTTGAAAATAAATGACTAATGGTGGATGTTAAGTGTCTGATATTTTTTAACATTAATGTCTATTGCCTACGGACATATGACAGGTGGTAAAGACAGTTGTCAGTAATACCGTCCGCTATTTCTGTCTGTTTTGTTTTCTGTGCATGCTCAGAAAGCAGAACACCCCCCCCCCCCAAAAAAAAAAAAAAAAAAAGGGAAAAAAAGTTTAAAAAATGGACACATTAAACTTATGATATGCCAATAACACAATAGTAATTGAATTTGAACAATTTAAAGCTTGGGAACTGGAATATGTACTGTAGAAAGATTAATCCCATTATTGGGGAGGGGGCAGCGTTACAAATTTCTAGAAGAGCTTCAATTTCTTGAGCAGTATTTAGATCACACTAATCCAAAGTCGCCCTACATTCTCAATTCTGGGAGGGTGATAGAAGTGACACCTAATATTAAGTTGTGCAATGTTCTTCTTTGACAGTAGCATAACACAGCACAGTAGCAAGACTCTCATAACATTACTTACATTAGGGCGATTGACATGTTGTGATGTTTTTCCATATGCATTCAAGAAATCTAACTACCCCCAGAAGGAAGGTATTCCAGTGGGAGTCAATGAGGCAGTAAATAGATTGATAGATCTTATTAGGCCGATCAAGGCTCAGCACCATTTAGAGTAAAAACTGCATTGGTCTTCTGCGTCATAGTGTGCCCACTCTGCCCGATCTATCTAGAACAGCTCTCTCTATCTTCTTTGTATACACATTATTTTTTCAGCAGCTGTTGCCAGAAGTGCTTTTGGCTCCTTGATGGATTTAGGGAAACGAACTTTCCAGTTATAATGGAAACATGTTTATTTTGTTCTTTGGCACGAATCCTGAAACAGCCTGCAAAGGAGCGTCGGAAACATGTACTTTTCAAGGGGGGCAGAATGCGCTTACTCATCATGATGGAAGCATAGATTAACAACGACAAGAAACTGCAGCAACTGTGCCGGCACTAATTTATCTCAATTTATCAAAGTTTCAAGCGAGGCTTCTTTATTGCATGTTGAATATAGGTTATGGAGAGCTGCAGAGATGACTATATACACATATACGGGGTAACAACGTAGTAGAAAGTTTACCATTAAACTCTTCCAAAAGGTAAAAAGGTTTTCTTTGCTTTGAACAAGCCTGAATATCCCCATTGACCATAAGCATATTGCAAACTGTTTTCCTACTCAGACCCAATAGCAATTTAGGTGTAGTCTATGTAGATATCTGGCAGTAAGTTATCCAACAAAGTGTTACACCATCCCATTAATAGCTGTGAAATTTCTGTGTAATGCAAGACAGGTTAGGTCCTCTAGAGCTAGAGATGCTATATAATATAACCTCTCTCCTCTCTGGCCAAGACATGAGGATCCTGACCATTGGATTCCCTCTATTAATTCACAGTTTCTGAATGAGGTACATGAAATTGCTTTTTTGACATTTTTGCAGCCAAGTGTGATTTGGATTGTATAGATTGTACTTTAAAATGTATTATGGGGGTTCTGTACTCTTCTAAAGTGTAACCTGAATGATCTTTGGACCAGGGCTACACAGTGATTCTGACTGTGATGTTCATTGCGGCTCCAAAGATCTCAGTGCCGCCCCGCACCCTACAGTAATGTGTATACTGCACCCTGCAGTAATGTGTATACTGCACCCTACAGTAATGTGTATACTGCACCCTACAGTAATGTGTATACTGCACCCTACAGTAATGTGTATTTACATAAACCAGAGCTTGACTACAACTGGCCGTAGCATTAGAATGACTACTTTTAAGAGTACAATTCTGTTCTTTCTCCTGGAGATAAGCAGTTTCAGGCATTTCTGAATTGAGTGTGCATTATAACCAGGATCTTCCTATAGATCTGCAACATAAAAGTACAGATACAACCCTAATGGTACTTCACACCAATAGATACTGTGCATACTATAAATGAGGTTATGTTAAAGGGGTTTTCTAAAACAAAAATATTTATGGGCTGTCATAAGTCATCAATATTAGATCAGTGGGGGCACCTGGCACTTCCACCTTTCAGCTGTTTGAATAGACTTCACCATTTGGTAGAGCGTTGTCGCCTCTTCACTACTTACCAGCCATGATGCCATATATACACTGTGCAGCGGCTGTACTTGGTATTGCATCTCAGCCACATGATGTCACATGGCCTGTAAAGTGGAAGCTATTTTCACTGGAGCACTAATGCCGCTCATCATAAACCTGGATCATCAATATCTTAGTCCTGGGAAACCCAGTTAATTTGATTCTTGATATCAGGCCATGCTGATGGGCAATTTAGATTGTGAAACTATCTGTAAAAAGTGTTGCAGAATATGACGGTCTTTATATAGGTAAGCAAAACTAAATAAACAAATAAATAATACTCACTTAATATAATTAGTGTGCAGAGAGTTGTATATCAGATAGCAATATTCATCTGCTGTATGGATGCCAGATAGGTGTTGCAGAATATAGCCCTGTATAACAGCAATAGCCCTGTATAACAGCAATAATACAATATAGAGAATAATTTAGGCGGTATTCCGCCAACTCCTTTGCTGTATGCAAATTGCTATTGAATTTCCTTCTGGGCTGCAACGTGGATCTATCTATATAGATGTCTGAATTGCTGAGTGCAGGTTGTTGTAGGCCTCTGAAAACTACCTCTGGGCTTGCTATCTCTGGTGCCTTGCTCTCCAATAGATGAAGGCTAGGTTCTCATCTGTATTGGAGTCTGCGTAACTGACTCTGTCACATACTCCGTCTAAAATCGTTGGAGAGAAAAGTAGAGGACCAATGGAAACCCAGTGGACCCCATAGTAGTCTATAATTAACGGACGGGATTTCCGTCTTTCGGGTAGGCGGACCAAAAAGATGGAGAGACTAACACAGATATAAAATAAATTGAATATGCTAAAATATATTTTCCAAAGCTATTGCTGCTATACATGGGTATGATACAGAATTCCTCTCTAGTTCCTATATAGCAGTTATATTGGCAAGGAAACACTGATGAAGGTTCCCTTTTAAAGCACAAGGAAACCCAGCATACCAGACATTTGATATAGAACAGTTGTTGGTGATATGCAGTAGAATTCACTGTAATGTTATGATTTTGGATTTTCTGTGACACATTCTCAGTCCACAATCCCTGTAGAGATGCCCAGCAGTCATTGTATCCAGAAATGACAGATGATGCAAAATAATGTTCCTCAATGACACACAGCACATCTAAATAAAATGGGAGAGTGTGGACATTTTTTTATTTATGGTTATTTCAGTTAAAGGCGTTGTCCAGTTTCAGCAAATAAATGTTATTGGTTGTATAATGAAAAGTTCTACAGTTTTCCAATATATTTTCTGTATTAATTCCTCACAGTTTTTTAGATCTCTGTTTGCTTCCATTGAATAAAAATCATTCTTTGGTCATGTGATGGACACGAAGGTGCACAGCTTGTTACAAGACAGATGACTGATTACCGCTGTGATTGTGATAAGCGTCTATTTGTCCATCACATAACCATAGCTGTATATTACGTGATCCACCTCTACTGTGCATGTGGTAGCTGCGCAGTAGGGGTGGATAATCGTCAGGAGTGCGCAGAGCAGCATTGGGACAAGCGGTGGCAGATAGAAAAGAAGGAGAAGCCGTTCCCTAGGAAGAGGCGTGGAGGGCAAATCCTGTAAGCATCAAGTCAGAACTGGGAAGCAGAGGGTTAGGATTTTATAACCTTTTGCTCTAAAGAGATATTCTCATCTCAGGCTTTCATGGGTTACCTGTGTCTCCTGCCACCGTAGGTCAGAAGTGTAGAAAGCCACATTTGGCTGTTTTAGTAAGTCCCATAGAGGTAAATGGTATTTGTGTAGGAGCTACTGTAATATAGTAGCACTGAAGCTAACTGTCTAGTGGCCGGGATTTAGCTCCATGTATTCCCATCTCCGTTATAAGTGGATGTGGTGGTAATACCTTTTAAGCATTTGTGTCATTTGAAGTATGTTGGGTTATAATGTTCTATAATGACGTTTTTATTTTAAAGCCCTCATAAAACAACAGTGCAATGTGAACTTGCCCCTGGATTACACACTGTAAATGCAGTGGTGTACAAATTCAAAACCATTATGAACAAGGATTTCCATTGAGCCTGTGAATATATATATATATATATATATATATATATATATATATATATATATATATAGTAGATTTTGACAGTTCTAAGCCTTGAACCACAGTTATTGACAATTTGTATCGGTTGTAAGGGCGGATCAAAGTTGGGAGAAGCAAAATAAAAAATGGTGAACTCTCTGCTCTGTCAGTGTCTTCCTAGCCCCTCCATCCCCTTCACCGAGTCAATAGAATTGAAATTTGGCTTTAAAAATGTAAATTTGTATCTGATATATAGAAAGTCTGATAAATAAATGGGTATATACATATAAGGACTGTTTTCAAGAGCTTAAAAATAGGGGAAGTTGGAAGTTGAGTGAAATACATTAGGATGTTACACATAACCTGAATTTTATCATAATTGAACGGCTGAAACCAGGAAACTCAATACCAAGGAAGCCACAGTGCATTGTAGAGTACCTTATGCTGAGGAACATCATACTTTTAGATACTTTTAGATGGTTTCATAGACACACCAGTTAAAGAAAACATTTTTAGAAATATGCAAAAGAAGTGCTTTGGGGGAAAACCTGAATACCGAGCCCTTAGAGGCTCTGATACACTCCAGACCATTACACATTGAGCCACATAGGTCTAAATTCAGGTTCTTAAAGGAAATGGTGTATCCACTGGGCTATCTAAATGTATAATGGTGCTTCACATAATGTCTCCTACAATGCACTGTGACAAGTTTGATTGATCTCTTCATATATTTCTGTAATACATATACCCCCTTACAACTATTAAAGTAGTGGTATAAAATTAAAAAGGATCTGTTCCAACCCATCCCACCTCCGAAGAGCACACAGAACCCATCTTGTCTATTGTTGGTGTCTGGTACCATAGCCCCGCTTTATTGAGTAGAATAGTAGACTGAGCTGTAATACCAGACACCGCTCATGGATAAAATTTGCACTGTTTCGGTAAAGACTTTATTCAGCTGGTCATTTCCTTTTACTGAATCAGGACAATGTGGATGTTAATAGAAATGATTCTTATTGCATGTTCAGTAATGGTAGCCAGTTACCGTGCTCTGGAGCTTGCTGTTTGCCCATGTTTACTGCGGACCTGTTCATCAGCATGGAGTGATTTATAGAGCTTCCTTATTATGTATGCACTGGTGAGTGAGGTACGTGTGGCGCTTTGTAGCGCTTCCGACTCCAGTTTCTATGGTACTAATTAACACTTCAGAGCTGCTAGGTGCGCTAACATTGTCTTCATGCATCAGAATGATTTCTTCTTAATTGATATTCATGCAGAATGGATTTGCATAAAATATTATTGTACCTGGTGGGAAAAAAAGCTTATCAAAGATTCCAAACAGATTGTTCTTTCCCTAATAATGTAATGTCACTTCAAGAGAAAATGAAAGGGATTCACAATTAAAGAAAATTATTGTCAGAATTCATAGCGGTGGAATATATTATGTAAAATTCATAAATTGGACTTTGTTTCAACTGTTGTACAAGTTCCTTACTTATTGAGATTTTCCAATATCCTGTGTAGCATCTTTTCAGATAAATTAACTTTCATAAGCTCCCGAGTAGCGACATGTTCTTGTTTCTTGAACAAGATGGTTACCTAGTGGAATTATGTAAATCTTCATTGTTTACTGGGGTGTTAAGTGGGGTGTTTCACTCATTAAGTTGTGCATAATGATTGAATACGCTGTACCACCGCCTATTGCTGAGTGCATCATCCAAGTCAAACAAGTGGGGAGTCAGATCCCCACTAATCTGACATTGAGGAGATATACTACACATAGGACACCATTATTAATATCATGAAAAAATCCTTCCTAAAACTCTAGTTCTAGATGCTTCTCCACTGATTCCAGTACAGTTGGAATTTTTTTCTGTAGCCTCCACCATTCCCAAGCTATAAGTGCAGTTAGTTTTGGTGTCTGATGTGCTACTTACGCCTTGCATGTCAGGAAGGCAGTGTCCGACAGGACCAGGTAAGGGTTATGATTCTGAGCTCTGACACTGACTGTCTCTGATTGGAGCTCTGAATCCCACCACCTGCCTGACACTGCCCACCTGACATTACAGAGCTTATATAGCACATCAGGCACCAAAACTAACAGTGCTTGCTGCTCAGGAGTGGTGGGGGCTAGAGAGAAAATTCCATATGTGCTAGAATCTGTGGAGCATCACCTATTCACAAACAGGTACTAAGAACTTGAGTTGTTGGAGGTGGTGAAAGGTTCTCTTTACGCAAATGGGGGACGAGTACCTTTTTTGCAAATTATAAGGAGTTTCAACAAAAATTTCCCACAATACTAACTGTATTAAACAGAGCTATGGAGTTGGGACCAATTTTGTGTGGAATTGTAAAATATGGAGGAGTCTGAGTCGAGCTGTGGAAAAAATAGAGGAGTCTGAGTCAGTCTCTGGTTTGACCTACTAACTCCACAACCTTGGTAGTAAATACAGAGATGCTCCTGTATTTTGTGTCCAAGTTAAAAATTCAGTACAAAGAGCCACTTGTTCACTGAAGGGTTGTCTGATAGGGAGAAGTCCTTTAAACTGGAATGAACTGAACATTGGAGAGTTTTGCTGTGGGTACAGTCTGGTGAGCTGCTCTTGGCAAGGGAAGTGTCCGGCAAGTTCTTATTTCCAGCTGTGCAGCACGAATGAAGCCTTGCATTGCACTGCACCCATTAAAATAATTGGGATGTTGACAAACTGGGGTCTCCAGAGAGAAGGAGAGACTTTTTGGGTGTCTCTAGCCTAGGGCTTACACTTAATTTAATGGAGGTTCCAATACAGTTGAACTTTAATAGTTGCTAAAAAGTAAGTTGTCTCAGCTCCATTGCCTGTTAGATTACGGTGGAAATTGGTTTAATTTATGATTGTAGAATAGTTCTATAGTTAAAAATGATGATAGCCCTTGTTTTAATAGTCCGGTTTCTAGAAGCCTATGCTTAATTTACATTAAACTTGCACAAATTTGAGAAATTGAATCTGTATCTTAATCTGTTAGGTTTATATCTGTGCACTACCCAAACTATGAATTATGTTGCCTAAATGTATGGAATCTGCTTGGCTTTTGGTTACAAATTTTGTTTGTTTCTAGGTTTCAATGGGATCACGATAAGTGAGTGCATGAAGCTTGGTCATACACCATGTCATCATGCGTGTCCAAGAGGGCTTCTTCTGAGAGGTCCATCCTGCAAGATGACCATGAAACATCAAGTCAGCCTCATATTGTCTGTAGTTTCTCAGCACTAAGTTTAGACCTAGGGATGGAATCTGTTATCGTGGTTACAGAATATGATTCCAGCATCTCTGAGAGGGACCATGGCCAGAATGGGCAAACTGGACAGCAAGTGGAAGAACCTAAGGAGAACTGCAAAGAACTTCTTGATTTTCATAGACTTACTGAAAGTGGATGTATAACAGATAGCACGGAAGGAATTGTGAAAGATAATAAAGATCAGAGAGGCAAACTCAACATGACCAATAGAAAACTTTCACTTCAAGAACGTTCTCCATCTGCTCAGTCTCCAAATGATAATGTAGGTGTGAATGGACGATATATTTACCCATCTCTTCCATATTCTCCTGTGACATCACCGCAGTCTTCTCCTCGTTTGCCACGAAGGCCAACAATTGAGTCAAATCGGGTTTCCATTACAGGTTTTCAGGTATGCACTTTCATAATTCTGCAAAATGTAAGATTTCAACTGTTAATAACAGAATAGTCTAAATTGTGACTGGCACACCACTTTCCCCTAACTCAACTCTAGCTACCCTTGTCACTTTCCTGAAAGGGGAGTGACGTGAGCGAGGCCATTGGCCTCTTCAGATTTCTCATCATTTGCTCCAGATTTATGATGTAAATGATTCATGAAATCTATGCCGGCTACAAGGAGGAGGCATATTATAGGTGCATCCTCCATCAGTGCAGAGCTTAATAAGACATCATACAAAATTCCGCTCTTCATTAATTCCTAACTCGTACTCACTCATGTGTTTTTAGTGTTTTGATGCAGTATTTTATTTTTTTTACAACTACAGCATGTCCTATCTTGGGTTTTTTGCAGCATTGAAAATTGCATTATTAAATTTATCACAATATTAGTACTGTAAAAAAATCACATTGCAACACCATATGTTTACCCATCTTTACTGTAGATTTGTAACTCTTATAGACTGGAAAATCTTTGCACAACACTTACAGTATGGCGAAAAAATGGTGACGCAAACGGACTAGAAGAAGAAAATTTAGCAAATGAAGTTGGCCGTAGAATGTGCAGTAAATGGAGATGCTTGACCTAGCTTTTATACAGTCCCTGCTTACTAAACCAGGCACTCCCTGTCATCAAGGGCGTTAAGGGGGATACCAACAAATAAAACTGTCAATTGCCCACTGCGTTTCTATACTTCTGTAATAATACTTTTTGTTTTCTTGTTACATATAGGATTGTGTCCAGCTCAACCAGTACAAGCTCAAAGATGAAATTGGTAAGGTGAGTGCACATTATTCTCAGCCAGTGCCTTACAGATTCCTTTTTGTTCCAGAAGTCTTAGTTATCATGAAAATGTATATAACTGGGTTGTACTTTAAAATAACCCACAAATTTGAGGCTCACACATACAAATTATTTATGAGACCTTTTTTTTTTTTTTGCTGTAACTATGTTTATGTTGTGAGTTTACTTTGCAATGCAATGTACCGTAGTTTACGCTAGGTTCACACTTGCATTTGGGTCTCCATTTGGGGAGTCTGCTTTAGGCCCCCGAACGGAAACCTAATCCACTTTTTTTTTTTTTAAAAAAAGTGGTTACCCATAGACTATAATGGGGTCCCTCGGGTTTCTGCCTGCTGCTTTCAGCACTTTTCTCTCTGCATTTTTCAAGCAGAATAGGGAACGGAATTCGCAGGTGGAGTGCAGGAGCAGGTGTGAACCTAGCCTTAGTTTGTCTTTGCTATTGTTTCAGAAGCATTGTGGTTTATGGGCCTGTTCACACAGGCACAGAGGGGGCAGATTATGGCGCGGAATCCACGTCATAATCCGCACCCTCACAATGGTGGTCTATGGAGACCGCTTGCGATCTTGTTTGTTTGAAAAAAGAAGTGAGCTGCCTTTTCTATAGACGGATTATGCGGGTCGTTGAGCCGCGGCATGCGCCTCGCGGCAGCAACCTCCCGAGTCTACCCATTCATTTGAGCCTACTCCGGAGGGAAAAGCCGCGACTGTCTGAAGCCGCAACAGTCGTGGCAGGTGGATTTTGGCCCAAGAGTGACACGGCTCCCCACGTCACTCTCGGTGCCAAAATCCACCCTTCCGCTCCCCGTGTGAACGAGGCCTAAGTCTTGTTTTATTTATTATGTAGCACCAGATATAGCAAATAATAGTTTATCTTTGGAAGTAACTAGTATTTGCACCAGCTGTATATGTAGGGTGGCTGACAGTGAGGAGTTGAGACCTCTGTATTATGCTGTTACTAAATGAATACATTGCCCACTCTGTGCCAACCTTGTTCCTTCATGTTCAGGTTCCTCATACTGTCAGCACTGATTGGACAAACACACTCTTGATGATAACACCCAGTTGTCAATTTGTTGGTAGGTTTTTAGGAGGGATAGAAGAGGAACAGTAAATTAGAGTTCTAAAAAAACCTGTTTAATTCTATTATATTGTTCGAATAATTGTTATATTATGGAGAATATATCAGACTTATGCAGGCATATCAAGAGAGCTAAAGGGTCGTTTTTAACATCTTCAGTTCCTTATGAAGAATACACCACATCCTAGAAGGCCCGAAAGCTTGCTGGATACACAATACTGTTAAAGAGGACCTTTCACCATATCCGGGCACAGGCAGTTCTATATACTGCCAGAAAGCTGACAGTGCGCTGAATTCAGCACACTGTCTGCTTTCCCGATCTGTGCCCGGTGTGAAGAGCTTACGGCCCGGTACCGTAGCTCTTCTATGGTCAGAAGGGCGTTTCTGACCATTAGCCAGAGACGTCCTTCTGCCTCGCGGTGCCAATCGCTCTGTGCTGTGGAGCCGGGAGGAACGCCCCCTCCCTCTGCTCACACAGCTCGTCCATAGACGAGCATTATCAGGAGAGGGAGGGGGCGTTCCTCCCGGCTCCACAGCACAGCGCGATTGGCGCCGCGAGGCAGAAGGACGTCTCTAGCTAATGGTCAGAAACGCCCTTCTGACTGTAAAGCGCTACGGTACCGGGACCGATAGCGCTTTACACCGGGCACGGATCGGGAAAGCCGACAGTGCGCTGAATTCAGCGCACTGTCAGCTTTCTGGCAGTATATAACACTGCCTGTGCCCAGATATGGTGAAAGGTCCTCTTTAAGAGTGAGTACTGTATGTGTACAAAGTAGGTGGATTACCAAAATTGTGGTAATGAATTTAATCTCTCATTGTGTCATCCTGAAGGGAGTGTATTATGTGTTCACACCTTTCAATAAGGAAATGCAGTAAAGGAAAAGGCATACACAATGCAGAATCATGATAAAGAACCTGCTTCCTACCAACATTTGTGCAAGTGAAAATACTGGTCTGTTTTGTGTGTGTGTATGTATAGATAGATAGATAGATAGATAGATAGATAGATAGATAGAATTATGTATACCTTAACCTTAGAAGGTTTTCTGTTTTATTATGTGTGCACATAATATGGATGAAACAAGGCTTTTAAAAAAAAAAAAAAAAAAAAAAAAAAAAATCTGTAATTCCTCCTTTTTCTTTTGTACAAACAAATAAACCGATATCTTCTATGTTTTCCAGTAGCTAAACCATGTCCCTCCTATTCCTTACTGTTCTGTTTATAGTTAAAGGAAAATGTTTGTTCTCGTACCGTGTTAGCCAGTGGGTAGGAAATATAAAAAGGAGCCTAGACGTTCCGAAACGTTGTAATCTGTCATCATTATTAGTTAGCCATTAAAAAGGTATCAACTACTGAAGACTATCAAGCTGTTTATAGTTGTAAAACCACTCTCTGAAACAAGAGCCTGCTTGGTGTGCCTGGTCAGCAGTAGAGCAATAAGATCATTAAAGGGGTTGTTCCATTAATGACCCTTAATACCCATCCTGTGGATAGCAGATAAGTGTCAGATTGCTAGAGGTTTGACCACTGGATCCCAAACAATCACGAGAAAGGGAGACCGAAAGTAGCCCATGCCTCTTCCTTGTGACTGGAGTGGTCCAGTGGTTTGACCTACCCCAATCTGACACTTATTCCCTATCCACGGATGTACTTAATAGGACAACCCCCTTTAAAACCCTGTCACTTCAGCCAGTCTATCCTCAAAATGGAGCAAATCAGCAGGAGATTAACCCTTCTTTCTCCTCTGCAGAATTTCTTCAAGAATATTTGTTTAAAGTGAACTCTAAAACTGGATATTTTTTCAATACAATTTATAATACTATCACTACACGAGGTGGGAACTACATGAAGCTTGCTGACTACACATGGGATATATATTTAATTTGTAATCCTCACTGTAAATGTGCAGTACATTACAATAGAACAGGGTTCATATTGGAGATGCCTTATTTACAAGTGGTTTGTTTGCATTCCTGCAGGGCTCATATGGAGTGGTGAAACTGGCATATAATGAAGATGATAACACGTACTATGTAAGTAGACTCTAAGATGACTCACTTTATGGTCAATGACAGAGCTGTTCTAACATTTAACATAGGTTTACAAGTCCAAGATAAAAATATTTCATTTACGTGCATTACAAATGATTCTGCATGAGAGCATTTGTCTGTGGGTGGCTATTACATTGGTGGTGTCATAGTGCTCCTTTTTGTTATGCAGGATTATTATGTCTGGCATTTATTTGGGTTACGTATTAATGACGCCTCTCCTGTGACAGGCAGCCAGTAAATATAACTTGGACGTTCTGTACTATCTGGCATTGTAGTGGCCAGCGCAGATATCTTACTAACTAACTATGTACTGAGGCAGGGCTGATTTTACTGGGAAGTGATGAGGAAATACGCACAAGAACAACTAAAATAACAAAGGATAGATAAATGAAGTCCCTCTACTTATAAAGTACATGATACATCTTTATATTAATATATATCTGAAATTATTTTCTTTTCACTTTAATAAAGGCAATGAAGGTTCTTTCAAAGAAGAAGTTAATGAGACAGGCTGGATTTCCCCGTGAGTTTTTCAGTAGATTTTTGACTGCGTGCATAATATAATACAGCTTCACATTCCTCCTTTTTCCAGTTCTGAATACGACACTGGAAAAATACATAATTCTTGCTCAAGAGTTATTCCTAAAAGTGAATTTCTACACTAGATTACCATATTGCAATGGTGGTGGGGAATGAAATTATCCGATTTTGGACTGGCACCAGCTGTTTCACAACCTCGACTTCCATGCTGGTTCCGATACTGGGCCACATGTCAGCAAGCTTTCCCCCCTACTTGCAGAGGACAGGCTCAGTGTAAAATCTAAGCCATTACTCTTCTTAGTCGAGGCCAATACATATACAGCAAAGCGGGTTATGCAGTCAGCCAGTTAGTCAGCTGAAATCTAGAACCTTACACAAAAGACTGGAGAAAGGAAGCTCCTAGACCAGCCTGTAAGTCAAGGTTTTGAAACAATAGAACCCGTTACAGATTTAGATAAGTTTATTTTCCTGAATATTCCCTTTTGTCAAGATACAGTCCTATGAAAAAGTTTGGGCACCCCTATTAATCTTAATCATTTTTAGTTCTAAATATTTTGGTATTTGCAACAGCCATTTCAGTTTGATATATCTAATAACTGATGGACACAGTAAAATATTTAGAACTAAAAATGATTAAGATTAATAGGGGTGCCCAAACTTTTTCATAGGACTGTAGGTTAAAAATTCTGGGACACACAGCCTAAAATAGCTGTATAGAAAAATTCTGAATTCACCATTGTTCTGTCTGCTGCAGAGAAACATCTGAAATTACAGCTGGCAGCTCATAAAAAGCTTAGATGAGTTCTAGCACCAGTTTCCCTTTGGCATTTCTGTCAAAATCCCACTCCTGGCATAGAGGGGTTGTCCAGTTTCTCTGGATATTTATAGCCTATCCTAAGGATAGGAAATAAAATTAATCAGTGAGGGGCCAACAGCCAGCCCCTGCACTGATCAACTGCGCAGGACCTCTTCTGGCGCCTGTATTATATACAACAGAACTGACTCTGTGTCCGGTATAGAGGTTGGGTGTCGGAACTACAACTCAGCTCCCATTGAAGCTACAGTGATAGTGTCCGGCTACTATACAGGGACTGGAGCTTTCTGTTTCTGGCCCTGTGTTGTGCATAGCATGGGCGCTTGAAGCAGCCCCGTACTGCTGATTGGTATAGGGACCAACAGTTGTCTCCCACCAATTAGATATTTAAGGCTTATCCTCAAGGCCAATTAATATAACAAAGAGTAATTAAGGGCATATATATATTTCTTTACAATATGTGTATATGCTACTTTACTTACAAATGCCTATTTAGCTGAATCTGAACTTGCACTCTTCTTTTCATAGGTCGTCCACCTCCCAGAGGAACAAAGGCAGCTACTGATGGTGGTTCACAAGCTAAGGGACCCATTGAGCGAGTCTACCAGGAGATCGCAATTTTGAAGAAACTCGACCATCCTAATGTTGTTAAGTTGGTTGAGGTAAGTTTACTTAATAGTCTATGATGTGATCTCCTGATTGTGAAATCTACTGTCATCACACTTGCTATCTTTTTTGTGTTGAACCATTTTAGACATTTTTTTTTGTTTAATGTTTCTGTTAGAAAGAAAAGAAAATCAAGTGTGGAGAGCATGCCTCTGCAAAATAATCCACTTTAAGTTTTCAGCCCTGTTGGAACATTGAAGCTGGTGTCTGAATGATGGCTGTGGGTGTTTACGTCCATCTTTTTAGCAAAAAGGGGAAATTGTCTCCCTGAAATGCCATGTGATAGAATCCTTAGGAGAGGTAGATCACAGTGTTCTGTTGTTGTTAACACTGCTGTGAAGTCCTGAGAAAAGCCTGGTTGCGTGCAGGAAAATGAGTAAATGTGAGGCTCTGAGCCACTTTGTAGACAGTTCATCACAATTTGGCCCTAGTCAAAGTAATTGTTGCCCTTGGCACATTGATGTTCATGGAGAATAAAGGCTAGCCTTTCTTGTCCAATCCCACAATAGAGCTATTGTAAGACTGACTGCCATAAAAGTTCATTCTGACTGTGATAGAAAGGTGTCAAAACACACAGAGCATTATAGCTTTCTGCATATAGGGCTTATATGCCCATGCTGTCCACCACTGAAATTTCCTACAGTCAGTACATAAATGACAGAACTGGACCATGAAAAAAAGAAAGAAGATAGCCTGGTCTGATAACTGAGTTAAAAGTGTCTTAGTTCAAGGGCTAGGGATAGGACCCCAGGATAGAAACAATGAGAGGCAAGGGCTAGGCAACAGGCTACTGAGAAGACCCCAGGATAGATACAATGAGAGGTAAGGGATAGGCAACAGGCTACTACTGGAAAAAGTCCAACACTACCATCTACCTAAAGACTATTCAGGAAGTACTTATACGTCTACATTCTATCCAGTCCACTCTTAGCTTTGGCTCAAACTGCAGCAAAATCTGCAACAAAAAAGCTGTTAGTTTAGCCCGAAATTGTATTGAATCATTAAATTAAAAGAACTATCCTTAAAATGTCACTTTTTAGATACTCTTGTAGTCTTTGAATTTACAGAATGTCTCATGTAAAAACAGGTGGTGCATAATTTGTGTCCATTAGTACATATATCATATCATATATCATATCATGTTTTTAGCCTTGAAGACCAATAATCACCCTCCAGGTTTATATTATTTCGTTAAACCTGTGCAGTCAGCTATTCATCAGCAGATCCAATTTCAGCCATATTTATCATCTGACATAATGACTATGATGACTCTTTTCATGATGGAATGTCTTTGAGTCAGAGGAGTTTGCTTTCCTCCTATTACTAATACCCCTGTCTATTAGTGGGGGCTGCAGTGCATGCATTACCCCCTACAGCACTAAAGGGCTTTTGGGGTTAATTAGAAATACTGTAGAGACCACTACTGTAGATCCTACCTCAGTTCCCTTGGAAACGTGCAAACTGGATGAGCTCTATGTAAAGTCGGAATAAGAGAAGCCTGATTAGCCTGGATTTTACAGAGAGCTGTATATTCCCAAGTGCAACAGAACAGTAGAAATAATACTGCAGCCTTAAAAACACCTCATTGCTTAACAGAGACTGGCTAATATGTCACCAACAATTCATCTGAAGGAGGTTGTTTCAGCTTCTATTGCATGGATTTCTACAAGACTCAGTGAGATGAAAGGAGCAGTCACTGGAATTTGTACAACAGACTTATCCACTGAACATGAATTAAAGCCCCTTATGGATGACCGTGTGAAAGGTCAATGTGCTGTCGAGGTTTTTACTGGATAGCACACTGACCCATTCATTTTTGTGGGCCCATACACACGACCATGAATTAAATGTTCATGTGACGGGCCGACAGTCCAGGCCATAAAATATGGAACTGGTCCTATTCCTGTCTGATTTTGCGGCCCTGCTTCCACAGCTCCTATTCACTGGGCAATTGGGGCCTTCCGCGAGCCACTCTTGTGCTGGCCATGTCGTTCATTCATGGCCTGCAGTAAGCACACGGTCGTATGCAACCAGGCTGAGGCTGAGGAACCACGTTGCAGAACAGCTGCTTTTATTTTTGCAGATTTTGCTATGTTTTCTGAGCCAAACCCAGTAGTGGAAGGGAATTTCCGATTTATTTTAAAGCTACTCTTGACTTTGTAGATTTTGCTGCGGTTATTTAAGCCAAAGCCAAGTGTGACTTTAAAAGGAACGGGAAATATATAGTAAGTGTATGTCCCTCCTGCTAAATCCATTCTTGGCTTTGGTAAAAAACAAAACAAAAAAAACAGAAAAGCAACTTTTCCGCAATGTATGACTTCAGCTTGAATATTTGTCTAAAAAATAATTCAGTCCTCAAATAACAATGTAAAAATATTCCAGCCAAAACATTCTTGTCTGATGCCCTTTATATATCCTGTAAGCATTTTGGATGTACTCCCTCTCTCAATGGAGTAATGGTTTCTGTATAGTAGGGCTGGGTGACTATGAGCCAAATACATATCACAATTAATTGAACATTTTACCTTGTTTTCTGAATAATGTACGATTATTTTAGGACACTCTGCTTTTCCCCCTTTTGGTTATTCACATATACACTAATAATACAGATAGTGACATATCCTTTACCAGTGGCAGTACAAGACAAGATGGAATGGATGTGAAATAATTCATTTGAGCAAGTTCACATCCATTATTTGAGCTGACTTTTGATTTTGGTTATTTTTCGATTACTTTCCCAGCACTACATTAGGCAGTAACAAGTTAACATATATTTTTAGGAAAGAAAAGCTTTCAAAGCACATAGAGATAAAAGCATGTTGTAGTAGAACTGTTAGTTCTTGCTTTGGCATGCCTTGTAAATTGTATGGTTTTTCTCCCTCCATGTTTGTGCTTTCCTGGTATGAGGCCAGTATTTTGCTCTGTTTTTCTGAGCCGATCAAATATCGACTTCCCTCTTTATAGAATTATTTCTAACAAATGTACACAGGGAACCTGCAGCTCCTTTCCCTCCTTTCTGCCTTTTGTTCAAAGAATATTGGACTACTCTAGAGCAACTGGTCTATGACTCTTTATTTGAGGACTGAGGAGGTTTAAATGCTGGTTACACTATATTCTGGCTGGGTTGATTCTTTTAGGGGCCATTGACTCAGTGGCACGTGCAGCAGTTTTTAAGATTCTGCTTCATAATCGTCACCAAACTCTAGATGGAATCTTCCTCCTAGTGTTTAATTTACGCAGATCTTGTAGGGTTAATATGCTGGATTACCAAATTTTACCATGTTTTACAACTTTGAAAAATGCAAAAAATATATATTAGTTGCCATATTCTGACAACTGTTACTTTTTATGTCTCCATTTAAGGCATTGTTTTTGGTGGCACAAGATGTATTTAATCACAATATATTAGTCACTATATAGTTTCATCTGGGAAGCGAAATGGTCAAGAAAACCAATGATTTTATTTTTTAATATCATATATATATATATATATATATATATATATATATACACACACACACACACACACACACACACACACACACACACACACACACACACACACACACACACAGTGTATATATGCGTGACCAAACGACTGGACCGATCTTCGCCAAATTTGGCACACAGCTACAACAGGTGTCCAGGACAGTTTGAGATCAGGCCTCAACTATCTCGGATGTACCGTTCCTGAGATACAGTATTCCCAAGAAAATGACCTGCATTATCCAATACAAACCTGAAAATCTTTCACTCATATTCCAACTGCCAAACACACAGTCACTCCACATGCACACAGCATTACTCCAGGTGTATCCAACACTGATATCCAAACTGAGATACACGGCTCAGCACACAGTATAACACATAGGAGGATTAGATACACTGCTCACCACACAGTATCTCACATCAGAGCTTTACTCCAGGTTTCCATAACAACCCAGCCTTTTTTTCACTGTTGTAGGTCAGCTTTAAGAGGGGCAGGGTGCTGTAGATGACGCTGTTACACAAGGTCACATACACACAGCTTTACTCCAGGTATCCATAACAACTGATCACAGGTTTTTCACTGATATCCTGAGATAGATATGATAACATGATGCTTATAGACTCACACAAACGACATGCAAAATACACCAGTTTAAAACTGGGCAATTCTTATGGGGCCGCTACACAAACAAAAAATGAAATATACCCATGCTACTCCGGGTCCTCCTGCTAGTTATTTATATATTAGTTCCCTTGCTGGATGTCCCCTGCTGCTGTTTTGGCTTTCTGTGATGACACAAACCACTGAGCTTTACTTCTGCTGCAGGTACATAGAGCAGACCGGAGTTAGTCATTGTCATGATAAAGTTTGCTACATATGAACAATAAAACATCTTAGTCACTCTACTAAAATGACATTACATATAAACACAATTGTGTTTAAAAGAGGAAGTGACTAAGCATGCAAATATTTACAGAATAAAATAACACACCACACAAATAACATAAACTTCACTTCCAGAATATATTAATAGTCACAAATGCCTGAAAGGACTCTTCTCTTTGTATATGATCATGGTTTATGCCTCTATTTCTTCAATTTTGGTATATATATATATATATATATATATATATATATATATATATATATATATATATATATATAATATAATTTTTTTTAAATAGATAATTCGATAGCCATTGCTATCAGTCGGATAAAAAAAGTACAGCAACATGTTTTATTTTAACCCTGAACCCTAAGCAACCTGATTAGAGATGAGCGAACACTAAAATGTTCGAGGTTCGAAATTCGATTCGAACAGCCGCTCACTGTTCGAGTGTTCGAATGGGTTTCGAACCCCATTATAGTCTATGGGGAACATATACTCGTTAAGGGGGAAACCCAAATCCGTGTCTGGAGGGTCACCAAGTCCACTATGACACCCCAGGAAATGATACCAACACCCTGGAATGACACTGGGACAGCAGGGGAAGCATGTCTGGGGGCATAAAAGTCACTTTATTTCATGGAAATCCCTGTCAGTTTGCGATTTTCGCAAGCTAACTTTTCCCCATAGAAATGCATTGGCCAGTGCTGATTGGCCAGAGTACGGAACTCGACCAATCAGCGCTGGCTCTGCTGGAGGAGGTGGAGTCTAAGATCGCTCCACACCAGTCTCCATTCAGGTCCGACCTTAGACTCCGCCTCCTCCGGCAGAGCCAGCGCTGATTGGCCAAAGGCTGGCCAATGCATTCCTATGCGAATGCAGAGACTTAGCAGTGCTGAGCCAGTTCTGCTCAACTACACATCTGATGCACACTCGGCACTGCTACATCAGATGTAGCAATCTGATGTAGCAGAGCCGAGGCTGCACAAGGGTTCAAGCGCACCCTCGGCTCTGATGTAGCAGAGCCGAGGGTGCACTTGAACCCTTGTGCACCCTCGGCTCTGCTACATTAGAGCCGAGGGTGCGCTTGAACCCTTGTGCACACTCTGCTTCATCAAGCTAATAGAATGCATTGGCCAGCGCTGATTGAAGCAGAGCTGAATCTGTGTGCTTAGCTCAACTACTCCACCGGTGTAGTTGAGCTAAACACACACATTCAGCACTGCTTCATCACGCCAATAGAATGCATTGGCCAGCACTGATTGGCCAGAGTACGGAATTCGGCCAATCAGCGCTGGCTCTCCTGGAGGAGGCGGAGTCTAAGGTCGGACCAGAATGGAGACTGGTGTGGAGCGATCTTAGACTCCGCCTCCTCCAGCAGAGCCAGCGCTGATTGGCCAAAGTACGGAATTCGGCCAAACAGCGCTGGCCAATGCATCCTTATGGGAAAAAGTTTATCTCACAAAAATCACAATTACACACCCGATAGAGCCCCAAAAAGTTATTTTTAATAACATTCCCCCCTAAATAAAGGTTATCCCTAGCTATCCCTGCCTGTACAGCTATCCCTGTCTCATAGTCACAAAGTTCACATTCTCATATGACCCGGATTTGAAATCCACTATTCGTCTAAAATGGAGGTCACCTGATTTCGGCAGCCAATGACTTTTTCCAATTTTTTTCAATGCCCCCGGTGTCGTAGTTCCTGTCCCACCTCCCCTGCGCTGTTATTGGTGCAAAAAAGGCGCCAGGGAAGGTGGGAGGGGAATCGAATTTTGGCGCACTTTACCGCGCGGTATTCGATTCGAACATGGCGAACACCCTGATATCCGATCGAACATGTGTTCGATAGAACACTGTTCGCTCATCTCTAAACCTGATGTCTTTCGGTTAGCATACTGCTACATCTGTTTTTAGTGGACCTACTAAACAATTGTAGAAAATGTAATGTGAATGTGTTGTAAAATTCCTTAAAATACTTGCAGATTGATCACAGCAGTAATTGTGCTTTGTAAATGAAGGTCAATGGTACATGGTTTATTTTGTACGTTCATGGCATTTTTATTATTTTACTGCTTTCCAGAGTCTGCTTGAATCATCTTGAATCCATGTCTGTGTAAAATGTATTGGGGAATGAGATACAACATCTGTGTTTGTAGATCCAGCTAATGTTCTCCAGGTTGGGTCTGGAGAGCTATGTGCCTTGTGTAAACATTTCAGATCATTTATAGCGGTTACATTCACCATGGCTGAGGATGTGTCAGACGGTGCTCATATGATTAAAAGAAAGAAGATAAATGAAATTCTCAGACAACAGTGCCGCTCTCAGATTGGCTACTTACTTGGCGGCTTAGGTGGAAAGCTGTACGAATCTGTGATATAAAGCGAGCACTAAGCAGATGCAGTCCTGATGTACTAAATTGTTCTAGCCAAATGAATGTGTACCATATTTTTTTCTGAACTTCTATATGTTTTTTGTATCTGTATGGATTACAATAAATTGGAAAACCTGATGGGGTAAAATTTTAAATAAAGCGATACACCTACCCTTGGTCCTCGGTTACAGTGTCATCCATTCCATCCCATGCCTGCATTGCTCGGGCCGAAAGTGAAGGTGCTTTGGTAACCACCTTCCTGTGGCCAATCACTGGTCTCAGCAGGCTCTAGATGGTCGCAGTGGTCACCTGAGCCCTTTAATTCCCAGCCCAAGCAGTGCAGGCACAGGATGGAAAAAGGGATCTGGGGCCACATCGATGGATCAGGGGTAGGTGGTATCCTATTTGTTTTGGGGTTTTTTGCGCAAATTTATTTTGACCAATGTGAAGGTTGAACGAAGCAGACCTGGTGTGAATCTAGCATGAATGCTGCAACAGACACCACCCTATTTCAGGAGTTTTTGCTCAAGTGCCTTTCAAAGAAACTCACTGCTGAATTTCCATGGTAAAACAGCAGCAGAGTTGTTGTATGAGAACCCAGACATAAATAGTAGAGCGTATTAGTAAATGTAGACCAGTAAGCCTAAGAGAAGATACTCTGCATACTTCTGTGTCACAGCAGGACCATAAGTGAGTCTATTCTTTTTTTTTTCTTTTATTCAACTGTGATTTTATTAAAGATATTTTCAATACAAATTCCAAAGAAAGAAAGAACACAAAAACGGGAGGGGGAGAAACCTATGACTCCCAAACAGAGTAAATGCAACCACATAATCAAAGCCCGAGGGCCTGCTAAAGAAAGAGAGAAAAAAGGGAGGAACACAAAGATGAGACAAAAGACTAGGGAGAAGAACAGGAGGAAGGAATGGGAGGTCCGCGATCAAAAACCCTGCAGAATACAGTCGGTTTCCCAAGGGGCCCAAATAGACTGGAAGGCATTGAAGTTATTATTAAGACTCGCAGTCAGAAACTCAAGGCTCTGCACATCCTTCATCCTGGTCAATATTCAGAACCTGTGTGTGTGTGTGTGTGTGTGTGTGTGTGGGGGGGGGGGGGGGGGGGGTCTACACTCTTCTAATGTTTAGCTATGAGAGTCTTAGATGCTGTGCAAAGGTATAGGGAAAGGCTGGAGGCCCTCCCACCCAGGTGCCCAGAAGGGAGGCCAAGTAGGTAAACAAGGGGATCAAGGGGGACCCCCTGAACAATGAGCGTAACTGTCAGAGCCTTAACCTCCCTTCAAAGCCCAGAATAAGAGGGCACACTCAAAAAATGTGGTGAAGGGTACCCACTAGTTTGGCAGCGCCAACACCCTGGGGGGAAACGCAGGGTTCAAAGCGTGAAGAAGAGCAGGGGTAGAGTGAATCACTGCTATATCTGTATACACACTCATATAGGGAATGACGAAGGTCACGTAGGAGCCCCCACAAGACTTCTAAACCCAGAATGAGCAGAGGTAATATGAACAAATTGCAAATTACAAAGACTTTTCTCACAACCTATATATCGATCTGCTCAGCTCCTCCTGCTACGTATAATGCTGCAGATTAGTTTGCATTTTTAATCCGATTTGGTTCCCATACGGTAGTTACTTCTCACACAGGATGTATGGATGAGTTATAAGGTCAGTGGTCACTACAGGTGTCTGTGGCTCGTTGGCTCCATATGTAATATAATACATGTTCACTTGCCCATAATAAAGAGTTTGTTTCAATCTTTTTTTTTTTTTTTTTTTTTCAATCTTTTTGGTAGAGTTGGAAGGGACCTCAAGGGCCATCGGGTCCAACCCCCTGCGAGTGCAGGTTTTCCTAAATCATCCCAGCATATGTTTATCCAGATTCCGCTTGAAGATTTCCATTGATGGAGCGCCCACCACCTCCCGTGGCAGCCTATTCCACTCTCTCACTACCCTCACTGTCAGAAAGTTTTTCCTAATGTCTAATCTGTATCTCTTTCCCTTTAGTTTCATCCCATTGCTTCTTGTACTTCCTTGTGCTAATGAGAATAGGGTAGATCCCTCTGCACTGTGGCTACCTTTCAGATATTTGTAGACTGCTATTAAATCTCCCCTCAGCCTTCTCTTCTGCAAACTAAACAATCCCAGTTCTTTTAGCCGCTCCTCATAGGACATGGTTTGCAGACCTTCCACCATTTTGGTTGCTCTTCTCTGGACTTGCTCCAATATATCGATGTCTTTCTTGAATTGAGGCGCCCAGAACTGTACACAGTATTCCAGGTGTGGTCTGACCAGGGAAGAGTACAGCGGAATAATGACCTCTCTTGATCTAGATTCAATGCTTGTCTTAATACATCCCAGAATTTTATTAGCCTGTTGTCTGGGTATGGGCAGGGTTTGCCTAATGCTTGTCCATTGCACCACCTGTGTCTGTCATAGTATTAAAATACTTTCATGATACTTTCAGAGTACATTCATGATGGCAAATTTTTCCTTGGGAGTATATTCTATTTTAGGTCTGCTGACTCCTTGCTGACTGCTTCTTCTCTTCTGTTGCTAGGTACTGGATGACCCCAGTGAGGACCATCTTTACATGGGTAGGGAAACTTTAGCATATTTTAAGCACTGTTACACATTTTTGCTTTCGGACAGTACATACAAATCCCTCAGCACATAACTGTAATATACGGCTTTTGCGTCTCAGTATATGTTAGAAGATATATGATTCAAGCAAGTTTAATAAGCCTGTTTTATTAGAAGAAGACTTTCGATAGCTTTCAGGTTAATGGCCGTTCTCTTGGACTCCCCCATACGTGTGCTCTCAACTGAGGACTTGTGTACTAAGCTGGGAGATGGTAAAAAGCCCCCCTTTCCTTCCTGTAAAACAAAAGTATCAGCAGAGATCTGGGCAGAGTCAGGAGGTCCCCCCTCCTCCGAAGCTTTCAAAATCAGGAGGTTTAGCCAGTAAGCATCGAGTATACGCTTCAGGCTCTCATTTTGTTTGGTTGGGGGTTTTTTTGCTGTGGAACCCCAGACACCAGGAGAATCCCCTCTATTACAGCCTCCTTGTCTTGGCATATACTGGTGTGTGTTGTGTCTCTGCAGAGTACTGTACACTCCTTTAGAGGCACGACTTCTAGGGCAAAATACCTCTCTATTGTTGCATGCAATGGAACGTGCCATGATTCTTTTTCTTTCTTTTCCCCGTGTGCCACAGAGGCACATTCAGGTATTGTATGGCATTGCATTTTATAGTTGCCTTACTATTGATCAATGCCATATGGATGGGAACAAAAAATAAGTGAAGACAAAAAGAGAAGTAATGAAAATAATTTATGCTCATATGGTATTAACATACAGATTTATACAATTAGCTGTAGCCAATAAATATGAAATCTTAGCAATTTTTTTCTTTTAATTATGGTTTTATACCTGAGACCAGCTTCACATCTGTCTCTGGCACAAATCCAGAAAAGCTGAATGGAAAATTTCTGCAAGCCTCCCTTGGCTCTGTTTGTGTCCATTATAGAATGGGTCAGTTTTTCTGTTGTTCTGGTCCTCCAATGGACCAGAAGAATGGATAACTGAATATACTAATTTAAAATCTACTAGAACATTGGAAAATAGCCACATGACTGTCCTATATATGCCACAGAGTCAGTCCATGGAGTTGCCTAAATTAGGTTTGTCTCTTTTCCATTGAGGCTGCAGTTCTTTCTTTGCATATACATCTCAACCTCTACCACAAGGATATACTATAGGAAGTAAGGAGTCCAAATGACGTGCTCCAAACTATTAACAGGAGGGGCTCTTATTTTATCAGTATTGTAAATTTTGATACATATACTTTGTATGAACCATTACATTTTTAAAACTACCACTGCATGTAGAATGTTTCCATGTTTCTTGTGTTATTTTAATCCCAGTTGTGTGTTGACATTTTACTATACTTCTTGCTTTTTATACAGTATTTAATATTAACTAATTTTTTATTTTTTTTTCTAGTGTTTGAGTTGGTTAAGCGGGGGTAAGTTGATATGTATATAAGTTAATAAGTAATTTGTTAAAGGGGTTTTAGACAATTAAACGTTATAGGGAATCTGTTGGCACAAAATTGAGTTATAGATTAATAACCATAGCTTGCAGTGCTGTCAGCACAGTTTACAATGATGTATTTCTTATTCAGGATCGCTACTCCATTCTTGTAAAAATTGTCCTGAAAGAAGTGAAGGAAGCTAGCTTAGATGGGGCACACTTCTTAGTCATTTAATTCAGGTATCTCATTCAGTCCCATTAAATTCAGGTATCTCATTCAGTCCCATTAACGCAGATGCATAAAATTCAGCACCTAGCCATTCAATCTGCCTGCTGGTGTAGTCCTTAATGTACAGCCTGGTGGAGGCTGCACCTGAGTTATAAAGAGGTGTACCCTCTGTCAGTGCAGGGAGCATGAAGACTGGCATTGGATATGCAGGAACAGTTCGGGGATGGCCCTTTTCTGTTCCAGTTTAGAAAGCAAGGCATAAAAGTTATGCCTTGGATGAGTTTTGTGTGGAAGAACTCGACTGGCACGTGCAGAGCCCTGACCTCAATCCCATTAAACTCTTTTGAGCTAAACTAGGATGGGAAATGCAAGCCAGGCCCTCAGAAGCTGAGCTAGTTGCAAAGGGGGACAACTTTTTATTAAAGGGGTTTCCAGGAATTGGAGCAACCCATGGGGGAGATGTAAAATATTAAAAAAAATAAATAAAATAAATCATACTTGCCTATTTGTGCCCCGATACTTTTGTCCATATAGTGTATGTCATCTCCTACTTTTAATACCGTCATTGATATATAGCTTATTATAGTAGAGTGAATAGACGTGTGTGAGAGCAGGATTTTACATAACTATATAAATTATTTATGTGCAAACTACTGCTAGTTCCTATTAAAAATGCAGAATGAGATTTATTATCAGAGTGAATTATGCTTGGCTCTCTGATTTTATATCCAAGAAAAGCCTCTAAAAATGTTCCACAACCCTTTTGTTACCTCACTAGGATATTTGCTGGATACAAAGTTGAATCTGTTTTGCGTTGTTCTATGAATTGAGATTTAGCAGCACCAACCGTGTAACAGACCTGGAATGTTTTTTCTCTTTCACTTGCACACAAATTGATGGAAAAAAAGACTCTGCTCTGCACTAGAGATGGGCGAATATACCCGATCGAATACCTCCGCCGCATAGCTCCCGGCGGCAGGGAAGGTGGGAGAAGCAGTAAAAATTCGAAGCTCCAGAAGTGTTTTTGCATCGGGAACTATGCGGCCGAGGTATTCGATCGAGTATATTCGCTCATGCACCTACTCTGCACCATAACTGAGGTCTAAATGGTACCTTCTTAGTATCTTCTTCATCTATTGCTTGTTCAAGATCAATTTCCCAGTACTTCTGTATCTGACCCTCAACGTTCCAAGATCTCTGAGGAATTATAAGGACCATGATAAATCTCTGGAAATCCCTGCTTCTCCTCCAGCCACAAGTTTCAGCTTTTCCTACAGTCAGGAGACCCAAGGAGACAAAAAAATGCTTAAAAATGTAAATGAAATAAAAACTTTAAAAATAACATGCCTCAAATAAAAATAAAAAAAATTTAATCAAAGAAAAAAATGTATAAAACATATACAAATAAATATCCCCTTATTGATCTTGCCCAAAAAGTGTAGTTATGTAATTTATAGTTAAATAATTTTTGGACTTCTCTTATAATGTACCTATGTAGTGAATATCACTTCCTTCAATAAGCCTTTAGGACACACCTCAAGGACTAGCCAGATTATACTATTGAAAGATATTGTTAACCACAAGGCAGCTGTCCATACCATTTGTTATTAGTATTTAAATCAATATATAGACAATCACCTATATTGTAATGAGACAAAAAAATTACAAAATATATTTTTAATAATATTTAAAAAAGAAAATTGCACCCCACCCCAAAAATCAGCTTTATACTTTAATCAAGGTTCTTTGTTTTACATTAAAAATAAAATAAAACATCATTGGTATTGTCATGCATATAATGACCATTACTATGTAATGAATAGGTTATTTAACAAGAAAAGTAAGGCTTAGTTCACACGTAAATTACATGTGGCTTATTTTGGCACTGGAAAAAAACGCTTCCTTTTTGGAGCTTTTTTTTTTTTTTTGTAAAAACAACTTCAAAAAAAGCCAGGCTGTTTTCCCCTCCCATAAAGTGAATGAGCTGAAAAAAATGCGTTGCGTTTTTTGCAAAAAAAAAGCATCACTTTTTTTTTTTTTTTTCAAAAAAAACATGCGTTTTTCGCCTCCCATTCACTTCTATTGCTTTCTTCAGGCGGAAAACGCCTGAAGAATGGTCATGTCGCTTTTTTTCTGCTAGCAGAAAAAAAAAAGCTAGCAGTCTACATAGACCACTATTGTAAAGGGGCGGATTTTAAAGCGAAATCTGCTGTCAAAATCAGCCTTTTTGCCCCCGTGTGAACTAGCCCTAATAATAATAATAATAATAAACAATGACACCAGAAGTTCTGGTTTCGGTTACCGGTACTTCTCGGTAATTTGGAGTAATCACAAAGTTTTATGTACGCCAGATTGTTACCAATGAAAGGTAGAGCTCATCCCACAAAAAACAAGGCCACAATGAGTTCCATTGATGTTAGGGAAAAAAATAGTTTGGAGCAGAGCTGTGGGGTGAAGATTTTCTTCTCAGGGGTGCCTCAAGTGTGAAAAGGTTGGTAAAGACAGGCTTTTGTAGACAATGAACTCCTAAGCAAACTCACTTTCCATGTATTTTGGACTGATCATTTTGGGTTTTCACTTGCTCCTGTTCTTTCTGCTTCTTCTATCTTATGGTATTAAATTAGTTGTCCACTTTGGATGACTTTTTTTGCTGAAACAGCCCATTAAGTAGTTTACGTGGTGCCCCTTTGTTGGGACCCCCAGCAGTTGGCTGTAACCTGCTGGGGAACCTGACAGCAAGTGTTTAGATCCACTGCAGCACTGTCATAGGTGAAGTTGACATGGTGCTCCATGCTTAACCCAGTCTTGTCCATTCATCTCCTGAATACAAAGCCGGTGTTAATTTCTAGTTTTTGTGTTCTCCCATAGAGTTTTGTCATTTGTACTCCTAAAACTAACTGTGATTGGCGATTGTTTGCATGGGTTGCGAACATGTTTCAGTCTCCTAACACAGGCACATTACAGCTGTCACCAAGTCAGTCTGTTTAGATAGTGGCGACTGTTACCATGACGACATCACAGATAGCGAGAGTAGGATGTGCTCCTCTTAACCTCTTGTTTGCCACAGTGTTTTGCACGAGAATAGAGAAGATGCCTAGAAACTGATCTTAGAGGAGCATTAAACCTCAGCACTATAAGGTTGGGTTCTCATAACTGGAGATATGTGATATAATGTAGAGATTTTGAGAGAAGACGTTTCTGTCCGTGAACAACACTACAACCTGTTTCTCTCCAGCGTGAAATGGATGCCTACAGGAAACAAATGGTTGCATTCATCTGTCCAACAAATAAGATTTGATCGCTCTTCCGAAGAATTCTATGAGACCTAGGATTGATAACCTAATAAAGGCTGATTCAGGGTAAGTTCACAAGATGTAACGTTGCGCGTGATCTGGCATGTATACACATGCCGGCACATGACGAGCTCAAAATGCTCCCATTCATTTCAATGGGAGGTAGGAGCGTATATGCCGCGTTATTTTGCGCCTGTGATTTTGCAGCCGCAAAATAACAAGGCGTATACGCTCCTACCTCCCATTGAAATGAATGGGAGCATTTTGAGCTCGTCATCTGCCGGCACGTGTATACATGCCAGATCATGCTCAACGTTACATCGTGTGAACTTACCCTGAATCAGCCTTTTCCTTTGGCTCTTATATGGGGCAGTCATTAACAAGGGACACTTCAGACGTAAATACAACTTTGGGATATAATATACCACAACTTCTCATACGATTTTAACTCTGGCCTCACTAGTTAATCCATGGTGACTCTGAGGCCTAAACTGTGGTGGACACTGAGGCCAGAACACTCAGATAAACTAAATATGTCTACTGAATGTCATACAGCATTAAAATAGGCACAGAATCAATGAACTGTATTGCTAAAAACATGCCATTTAATTTTTTTTTTATTTCTCAAACTGCTAAAAACATCTATGATAATAGAATACAAAATACAGTATATTTTCAGATATGAGCATACTTGCCAAGTTTTAGAAACACAGAGGAAACAATCAGTGATGATTAGTACACAAATTTTTTTCTCAGGCCACACCCCTAGTTAACATGCTACGCCCCTATTTACAGGTCAGAAATACCTGGACATCATTCTTCTCTTTATCTCCTAGCCACGGTTCAAGAACTTTGAATCTGTGATAACTGATTTTGACCTTATCTTCTTTGTGTGCCTCCCCTGGGTCCCTTGCATCTCCTTCATATGTACCTCTTAAAGGATTCTATCATTAGAATTCCTTTTTTCAGGCCTACCACGTCAGAATAGCCTTAAGAAAGCTTATTCTTCCCCTACCTTTAGAAGTTTGCCGCCATTGCAGTGAGATGTCCAGTTTTCACTGTATGCAAATGAGTCTCCAGACAGCACTGGCGTGGTCCCCCTGCCCCCAAACAGCACTGAGGGCATACCCTGTGCTGCCTGCAGACTCTCCAGCGACACCCTCCATCTTCTTTTCGAGACAGCCTCTTCGCCGCATCTTCAACCGAAAACGAATGTGCAGTGGCCATTTTCCTGTTGTTGAATGGACAATCGCGTAAGAGGCCACAGGAAAATGGCCGCCACACATGCACAGTCGGCGCTTTCAGTTGAAGATGTGGAGAACAGGCGGTCTCAAGAAGAAGATAGAGGGCGTCGCTGGAGAGTCTGTAGGCAGCAAACGGGGCGCCCCCAGTGCTTTCTGGAGACTCTTTTGCATGTGGTGAAAACCGGGAACATCACAGGAACGGTGGCGTGGAGAAGACTTCTAAAGGTAGTTAAAGAATAGTCTTTCTTAAGGCTATTCCAACGTGGTAGGCCTGAAAAAAGGGATTCTAATGATAGAATCCCTTTAAATTTAGTATGCTAATAATCCTCTGAGTTTCTCTGGGAGCTCCTAGCTTCCTCTGCATTTGTCCACATGAGTAGCTTCTTGTTGCCTTGGCCTATGACTACCATGATGCATTGCTATTCACTCAGATCCTTCTCTCACCCCCTCCCTGTTTCCCTAGCTAGCTTGAGGACTACTAGCCCTACCTAACTAACTAACTCAACCCACCCCATCCCATCATACTTACCTATCCTCTGTATCCTGGAGATCACTTTCTTCTGTCCCGCCGTCTCATTCTTCTGTGGACTTATGTGGCGCCTGCGCAATAGAGCTCTATTGTTCATGCGTGGGTGACAGGCTACTTCTCTTCACCGCCCCTGTGATCTGAGTAATTACAGATGTTTTTTTTAAAGCTAAGTAAATTAGAAGTTAGGTGGGGATGAGGGTGATTAGTTTAGGGTTAATTTTTTTATTTTATCAACCCCTTTAACTTTTAATTGTCTGAAAATTTAAATTTGGTTATGTTTATGGAAAACCCCTTTAAATTACTGGAATTTCTGTATATTTGATTCACACTGTTGTTTGAAACCCACTTAGTTATTGATCTGGTAATATCACAGATTTTCCATCAGTTTCTGGGAATATTCAGTTCAAAGGGGAACAACTAATATGACTGCACTTCCGGTCACCACTATATAGCAGAAAAGTGCCAATGTCTCTGCAAGTAAAACATTGGCTACAGCCCTGACCTCTGAAATACTAGTTTATGGCCAGCTTGGGTTTGTGGATGGAAATGAAAGACTGGGACTGAGCGCGTGACTTTTGGTTGTATATACACATTTACCCTACTAAATAATTGTCATGATGATATTTTGTTTTTCATTTAGGCCAGTTATGGACATACCTACGACTAGCCCACTGACAGAAGACCAGGCACGCTTTTACTTCCAGGATCTTATTAAAGGAATTGAGTATTGTGAGTCTTTATATTCTCTTATCATTGTCATTGTACTATATGAATTGAAACTCATGGAAAATAAAGTCTTACGTTTGGTGACTTTGGTTTTCTTTTTATCTTGCAGTACATTATCAGAAAATCATACATCGTGATGTCAAACCGTCCAATCTCTTGGTGGGTGAGGATGGTCATATCAAGATTGCAGACTTCGGAGTTAGTAACCAGTTTGAGGGAACAGATGCTTTTTTGACTAATACAGTGGGTACACCTGCATTCATGGCTCCAGAAACCCTCTCAGAAACACGCAAAATTTTTTCAGGAAAGGTAAATTAAAAGTCTAAAGCTATAATATTGTGACATGTAGATAGATAAACCATACATGTATGTGTTCTGAAATTGCCATGTTAATCAAATGATGCGTTTTTTGTTTTTTTTCTTAAATCAGAAAACTAGGCCTTTAATAATATGGGCAATATGTGTAATATATCTTTTTGATTATATTCCACTAGATTTATATTGCATCATAAATCCATTTCTCTGTCAGAGATGTGCAGAGGAATATTAGTTCACTTATTTTGCAGAACTGCAATAGTCCGCGTTGTTTTGGTTACAGTGTCCAGTTAAGCCCAATGGCCCAAGTTGAAAACTTTTAGAACTTTTTTTTTTTTTTTTGAGGTAATGAAAAAAAGTAAATAAATAAATAAATAAAAAAATAACCGTGTGTATATACATATATATATATATATATATATATATATATATATATATATATATATATATATATTAATTTAATATAATATAATATAATATAATTTTTTTCTTTATATACATTCACTATGTGGGATAAGTAATGAGTTAATTATATAGTAGGAGTCATTGTGGACATGGCAATATCAAATATGTATTACTTTTTTATATTTTATTTACATTTTTTAAAAGGGAAAAGACAATTTTTTGGATTTTTTTTCCCATAATTTTTAAATAGTGTGCATCATGAGAAATCTCTTAGTTGCAGTCATCGCTGTCACAATGTGTCAGTGACATATTAGGGGTTATCTCCAAACTAAATAGAGCAAGCTGTTGGCTGACATAGGCTGCTGAAGGTTCTGCATAACACGGTCATAGTTGTTCAGGGGACTGGAGTCCTATGTAGCTGTAGTCAATGCTGCAGTAGACTCTCAGACAACCAGCTCCAGTAAAATTGTCACATTTCAATATATTGTATTTAGATACTAAACAGGAAAGGGTGCCCCCAACATGAAATAGATATAAAACATAACTTTTATTTAAATAATGGTTAAAATAAACAGGACAGCATGCGGCCCCAGTGTGAACAGGGTAGCATATGGGTGTTCCTAACATATGCTCACACGCTGCTTTGCAACAATGGATCTAGATAATCACTGGTGTTAAAGTTGTTACAACACCAGACTTATGTGGTTGGGAGTCACAAATAGTAAATCTCCGTGAAGTGGTTAGTATAACCAAAATACCAACATCACAGGATTGATACAAAATAGCTCAAACACTCAACTACTAATGAAGTTAAAGACAAGTCAAGCCTTGGTGATAGCTTGGCTCTTCTAATAGCGAACACGCCAACTAGATCGCAACTACAATGGCAGCAGCAGCGGGAGTAGTGGAGAACAAATAAGAAAGAATGCCTCTTATGATACTGCATTCAAAGCTGTGTTACGTCTCAATGCGTTTCATTACTTGTATGTAACTCATCAGGAGACTGATTACTGCACCAGTTTGGATGACTTTGATGTTGAAAGCAAAGCCTTGCTCAAACGCTTTGTCACCCTTGGGTATCGTAGAGCACTTTTGAGCTCGGCAAGGGAGTCAGTCAGACATACACTGAGGGATTCCTTGTTGGTCCCAAGAGCTAAAGAGAATAACAAGCAATTGATCCGTATGATCGGACCTTTTGACAACTACTCCAGTGAAGTTACTAACTTAATACAAACGCACTGGAGCATTTTGAAACAAGATCCTGACTTACGAGACGTTATTCCGGATTGTCCCTCTCTTTCCTTTCGCAGAGGTAGAAATCTTGCTGACAAAATCACACATAGTCATTTGTCACCGCCGCAGAAGGATGGGACCTGGCTTGGCAAAACCCACACAGTTGGAACATTTAGGTGCGGCTCCTATCAATCTTGTGCCTATATAAAGCGAGGCACAGAAATACAGGCATGTGCGACCGGCCATGTTTTTCACATCAAAGATTTTGCCAATTGCAAAACGGAAGGGGTAGTTTATGTAATCGCCTGTCCGAGCCCATAGAATTATGTGGGGAAGACCCGCAGGCAATTGAGGAGAAGGGTGTTGGACCACGTAGGTGATGTAATCAGACAGGTCGACACCCTGGTCTCCAAACACATTTGGGAATGCTATGGAGGAGACCCTTTTGCTTTCAAATTCCAAGTCATTGAGAAGGTGCCCAGATCGGTGAGGGGTGGGAATTGGGATGCACAGATTCTTCGCTGTGAGGGGCTATGGATATTTCAGGTTTTCATCAGTGAAACCTAGGGGTTTGAACGATGGTATCTCCTACTTACCGTTTATTTGAACAATCATAAGACAACAGGTGGGTGGTTGTTTGATAGTGACTTTATGTGTACACCAACATCAGGCCTGACTAGTGGTAAGTTTTATGCTTGGCGACACGCATGGTGGATTAGAGTAACAAGGCCAATAGACCTGATATCAAGGTCTAGTTTAATATTGGGTCTTTTTGACATCTCCTACATGTTATGGGGATATACCTTCTGTGGGGGCTAACGCCATCTGGTTACCCGTTGCGACCACCTGTTCTTTTTAACATCATTTATTTCGTCACTGGTGGCACTTTTTTATTGTTGTTTGCCACGTTTAAGTCTGGGCCCTCAGATCAAGACTGCATTGTGAGTTATCCCGTTTACTGTGTTTGGGATACCTTGCCGCCAATTCACACCATGCGGCTTTTTGTCATGAGGTGGCTTCGCAGCGAGATGTGATGGTCTTGTAATTGTGCAGCGTTTGCCATACTTTTAACCCTTATCGTGTTCATGCCAGTTTTAGGAGGCGGTAATGTAGAGATCGAACTGCCAGCTTTTACATCATCCTGCTCTTTGTCATTGGCATTATGAAGCGGCAGTTGGGTGATTTATTTTCCAACTCTTCACCACTTTGTGAATCAGGACCATACATATGTGGTCGATCACAAATATTTGTTCACATATTGACATCTTTCCACTCCTTGAACATACTTACCTGATGATTCTCTTCTCTCTCTGGGATGAAACGTCTTGGTGGTCGAACGGCGCCTCGACTGTCCCCGCCTGTGACACGCCCCTCTGATGATGTGTTGGTGCACCAACATCTTTGATGCTATCCGATTGGGTGGCTTAGTGCAGGGGGTGGGAACCTACCTCGCTCTGAGTCTATAAAGATGTGAGGCTCACTGAGCGTAGCGTCGACCTTCATCTAGTACTGCACACCGTTATCATTTTTAGGGTGTAGTTAGTCTCTGCTCCACATCATAGGCAGGGGTTAGTAATCAAGTCTCCTGATGAGTTACGTACAAGTAATGAAACGCGTTGAGACGTAACACAGCTTTGAATGCAGTATCATAAGAGGCATTCTTTCTTATTTGTCCTCCACTACTCGCGCTGCTGCTGCCAATGTAGTTGCGATCTAGTTGCCGTGTTTGCTATTAGATGAGCCGAGCTTATCACCAAGGCTCGGCTTGTCTTTAACTTCATTAGTAGTTGAGTGAGCTATTTTGTATCAATCCTGTGATGTTGGTATTTTGATTATACTAACCACTTTATGGTGATTTACTATTTGTGACTCCCAGCCACATAAATCTGGTGTTGTAACAACTTTAACACCAGTGATTATCTAGATCCATTGTTGCAAAGCAGCGTGTGAGTATATGTTAGGAACACCCATATGCTACCCTGTTCACACTGGGGCCGCATGCTATCCTTTTTATTTTAACCATTATTTAAATAAAAGTTATGTTTTATATCTATTTCATGTTGGGGGCACCCTTTCCTGTTTAATATTTGGTAGTCCCGGATCGTTTGATTTACAATATTGTATTTAGATAATGTTATAATGTTTAACTCTTAATGTCAGTAACTAAAATTTACGAGCTCATAAATTGTTGAGCCAGACTATTTTTTAGGTCATTGGACGAAGGCAAGGGGGAGATGACTGTAATAGACTGATCTTTTTTTTCTCCTGCTGTCACTTCCATTAGTCATCTCTAACACAGACAAGAAGCAGGCAGTGAAACTTTTCATCTGCACTATGAACATTGCGCCTACCTTTATTTCTAAGCTTTAATATGATACCAAAACCTAAGCTCTGGCCTTTATATTTTTCACTACCTTGAATTTTACCAATCCATGGTAGTAATGGCCTGCAGTTCTGAGTGTATAATGTATACGTGTTTATCACATCTTATATAACAAACCCAATCTGTGTGATATCTGAAGATATTTTACATGTGCTGAGTACAAAGTGTTCAGGAAAGTTGCCATGGATACAGAATCTTGTGATAGTGCAAACTGTGCAGCAGGTGAACGTTGCTTGTACCTAAACTTCTGTTTTTCTTTTTTTTTTCTTTTTTTTTTTTGCAGGCTCTGGATGTTTGGGCAATGGGAGTCACGTTGTACTGCTTTGTATTTGGTCAGGTATTTATCTACAATATTGACACTTTTGATATTTTTTATGCAGCCACTCTTATTAAAAACACATGCAGATAACACAATAGGACACGTGCCCCCTTATACGTTCTTCCAAGCTCTCAGCATATAGTAATGATACAGATATTAATACTGATTCTAGTGCCTACCACTGGGAAATACAGGTTCTTATAGAAGGTATATGCCAAATAAATCCTTCCTAATGATCGGTCTAAATATATACTCACAATACTGTGACAAAAGCCTAAAAATATATAGCAGTAAAAATATCAAACAATTGTATTATAGTAACAGTGGTCAACTTTACACAGTTTTTTGCAGAAATTGACAGTGATGTCCACACTTTCACCCTCATTTATAGCTAAAACACATGAACATAGCTGCTGGCCACTAGACTTAATAGTTTGCCGGACTTGCCGATTTTGGCAGGATGATCCAATGATCTTGTGTTTTGTTTTTATTATTATTAGTAGTAGTAGTAGTAGTTTGTTTGGTAAAATATTTTTCTTTATTGACCTGTTTCTATTTTCAGTGTCCATTTATGGATGAGAGAATTTTAGCACTACATGGAAAAATAAAGAATCAGCCTCTGGAGTTTCCTGATCAGTAAGTTCTGCTGGATATTTCTTAGGTTTGGTGACTGAGGTTTAAAACTTTGGCAACCTGCCAGTATAACAAAATATCAGAACATGCAGTGTAATGATAATTCACATTTGTATTTACAGGCCGGACATATCAGAAGACCTGCGAGACCTTATTCTGAAAATGTTGGACAAAAACCCAGAGTCTAGAATTTCAGTTCCCGACGTAAAGGTGCGCTAGTCACAAAAACCATGTAATAGCTATACCATGTATAACAAACTGGTAACCTAGGATGAGAACCAACAATCGCAGAAAGTCATTTATAGCTGTTGTGAGTGATTTCTATAAAGTAGAGTGATAACTTAGTAGTTCAGGTCATATGTGACTTTTGTGAGTTTAGCAATCCAAAGAAATGTTTCATGAAACTCACATTTTTTCAGAATACCAAGTTCCATAGGTGTGTGTTAAGCATTGGAGTCTGATTCAGAGTCTATATCAGTACCCCCCACCTCATACCACTTGTAGTGCAAGTTTCCAGTTATGTGGTATTGAAGCCATTTGGTATTAAGGCCTAAGTATGGCTATTTATTAGTGTTTCCCCTGATTAGCGCTGTAACATACTGAAGGCATTCCTAATATTCCTCATTTTAGCTACATCTTTGGGTGACTAAACACGGGGCCGAGCCTCTCCCTAGTGAGGATGAAAACTGCACCCTAATAGAAGTAACTGAAGAAGAGATAGAAAATTCTGTGAAACACATTCCCAGCTTGGCAACAGTGGTAAGTTCAATTATTATTATTTATTTTTAGAGCACCATTAATTCCATTATTCTGTACATTGTTATATTAATTCCATGGTGCTGTACATTATTATATTAATTCCATAGTGCTGTACATTATTTTATTAATTCCATGGTGCTGTACATTATTATATTAATTCCATGGTGCTGTACATTATTAGATTAATTCCATGGTGCTGTACATTATTAGCTTAATTCCATGGTGCTGTACATTACTATATTCCATGGTGCGCTACATTTGAGGGTTTACATACAATACACAAAACAGTGCTATCTGTGACAAATTGATATTGTTTGATAGAAGGCCTGAGAGGGAAGCTGTTTGCATGGTGGTTGCTTTGGTGGTTTGTATGGTGAGTTATTGAAGGTTGTAGGCCTTCCTGGAGAGGTGAGTCTTCAGGGTCCTCTTGAAGCTTGTGATAGTGGGAGAAAGCCTTATGTCTCCTGCTACCAAGGTCCAGAGTATGGGGGATGCACAGCAGAAGTTTTGGAGGTGGTTGTATGAATAGCAGATAAGAACAGAGTGGAGTAGGAGGTCTTGAGAGAATTGGAGATTACGTATGGGTAGGTAGTGGGAGATTAGGTCAGAGGTGTGTGGAGGAGACATGTTGTGGATCACCTTTTGTATGTCGGTGTTAACAATTTAAATTCAATTCACTGGGCAATGAGTAGCCAGTGAAGAAATTGGCAGAGGGGGGAGAGTGATAAAAGTCGGGGAGAGGTGGATTAAGCAAGTGGCAGGTACCACTGGTTACAGATGGACTTCAGTAAGGTTTGGGATTAGGTGCAATTGAATTGGGTCAAGTGCAGAGATGGGGAGGTGGGATTTTGAAATTAGGGTGGAGAGCTTTTCATTGGTGACTGTTCAGAACAGTTATAGAGGAATAGTATGTAGTTGAAGAAGAACAGTGGTTGTGGGGGCGAAGGTTGAAGCTTTCTCTGATGATGTTAATTTTGTTTTTGAAATAAGAGGCAAAGTCTTCAACTGAGGTAAGTGATATTGCAAGGTACACCAGGGGACAGAGAAGAGAGTTAGGCTAGGTTCACACTAGCGGTTGGGTCTCCATCTTTCAGGTCCGCACTAAAACAACAGTTACTCACGGACAGTCGCTGACCCCATAGACTATAATGTTCGTCAGGTCCTCCATACAGGACTTTTCTCTCCACTGATTTTCGTCTGAATCTGCAGCAGAGTCCAATGCAGATGTAAACCTTCCCTGAAATACCGTATATACTCGAGTATAAGCCGACCCGAATATAAGCCGACCCCCCTAATTTTACCACAAAAAACTGGGAAAACTTATTGACTCGAGTATAAGCCTAGGGGGGGAAATGCAGCAGCTACTGGAAAATTTCAAAAATTAAAATGGTTGGATTTTTTGGGTGCAGTAGTTGCTGGGGAAGGGGAGGGGGTGTTTTGGTTGTCTGTCTGCCCCTTCCCTGAGCTTGAGGACTGTTTTTTCTTCCCCCCCCCGCTTGGAATTCAGCCTGGCTGAACATAGGGTATCTGCAGTGCTCCTATTAACCCCTTCCTGACAGAACAGGAGCTCTGCAGATATCCTATATTCAGTAGACCGGGCACTTTCAGACACAGCGATACCTAATGTGTTTGTGTGTCACAGTCATTTTCTACTTTTGTATGTATTCTAGGGAAAGGAGTGATTTAGAACTTTTATTTTTTTAAAAAAAATTTTTTTCTCCTTTTCACTATTTTATGGGAGATTGTATACATTAATATTTTGGCTGGTTGTAGACCCCCCTCCTAAAAAAAAAAAAAAAAAATTTTTTTTTTTTTTTTTTGCTGACTCGAGTATAAGCCGAGGGGGGCTTTTTCAGTACAAAAACTGGGCTGAAAAATTCGGCTTATACTCGAGTATATACGGTAACTGTGATTGGAGGGTAAGTGCGGACAGAGTGAACTTCAATGGAGGGTAGGGTGAGATCAGGTAACTGTGGTGTTGAGGAGAAGAAGTAGTTATCAGACCGGAAAAGGCCAAAACCTCCATCAGGTTTGTTGGGATGAGGAGTGTGAAAACTGCAGACCACTATAGGCGGGGGTAGCAGGGGAGGTTGTGTCTGAGGGTGTCAGCCATGTTTCAGTGATACCAAGAAAAGAAAGTTTGTGAGAAATAAAAAGATTTTGTGTAATCTAGTTTGATACGTATGGAACCTGCATTACATAATGAACCTGAGAGGGGAAGAGGAGGGGCAGAAGCAAGGTTAAGTTCAATATAAGTTCAATGTAACAGCCTTTCTCAATAGTTTATAGGGTTTCCCCATATAGGCAACCCCTCCTATAAATGAGAACGCGCTGGCGTTCATTTCACTCCCATAGGTATGACCGTCTGAAGAAGAGTGGTATTACATCACATTAACCATGTCCTATAATACCACAAGTGGCAATGTAATAGTGAGGAGTAATTTGTAGGGGATGCTCTCTAGTGGCATTTAGGTATAGCTTATAGCAGGGTAGCCCCTGTGTGGCAGCCGTATGCCTTAATAGCACATACATACAGCGTTTATTCGTACTGATGGTGTGACTGGGTTTCTCAGGTCTATGGCTCTACCACCTTTCTCTGAGATCCGTCACGATCCATTGTTGCTAATGTGTGTTTTGTTTCTATTTTTTTCCAGATATTGGTAAAAACTATGCTGCGGAAACGTTCTTTTGGGAATCCATTTGAAGGCAGCAGAAAAGAAGAAAGGTCTATGTCTTCTCCTGGAAATTTACACACGTAGGTTTCCATACATAGAGTTGTGGTATATGACAATGCTGCTTACTCCAGTGCTACATACAGTAAGCTTCTGACTGGTCAACACAATGAAAACCTAGTCTTGGCACCTACAAACGGCTTTTCTCTTAGCTGCTAAGCAACCTGGACCAATTTAAAACTTATAGGCTTAGCTGAATAAAGGATCCCGTTAAACTTTTGATGTCTTTTGCCCTCTTTTTTTTTTTGTTTTTCTTGAACTGCTGTAAATAGCCTTGATCCCTTTAATTTCCAGCTACATAGATATACAGATGATTTGGTTGCTAGGGCTATTAATGAGCGCTTATTTTTATTTTCTGTGTCTATGGTAACCAAGAAATCAATTCCAATTGAAGGCAATGTTTACCCTGTTAAAGTGTAAAAAATAATGGGTTTATCTCTCTTCACTTCTAGAAAACACAAGTCAGGGAATATATCCACTAAAGGTAACAAGAGCAGAAAATAATGCTTCTACCTTCTCAACACTCTGCACTATAGCTAACACCTTGCATGACTTAGAGGGTTATGTCCATCTTAAGCAATCTTGACTAAGACAGGAATAGCTGTCTGCAAGTCCTGGCCACCAGTTGCACTGCTCTACATGGTTTCCATAGCTGTTGTAGGGGTAAATGGGAGCTATAGATACAGCGTAGCGCTCCTACCCGGCAGTTAGAGATGGTTTACGGAAATGTGCTCTCATTGACTTCTATTGGAGTTATGGAAGCCACATAGAATAGCACCGAGATGGGAATAACCCTTTAAGCTACTCAGCACTATTCTCTGAATCATTGTTTCTGAATTCCAACAGGTTAGGATTTGGGGCTGTCTCATAGATACAGAGCCCTCTAGCAGTTCAACTTAAAGGGGTTTTCCAGGCTAACAAAAAAGAATTTGTCAGCTGCCATCATGACGTATGTGCACTACAGCCAGACACTGGCCTGGCCGCTAATGTGCTGCACATACTGATATGGCTACTCTCTCCAACAATGCTGGGCACATTCTTGTTCAGAGTAGAAAGTGACCGATGGGACTATGAAACTGAACTGGCGGATGGTTTGTAAGTAAGTATATGGATATCTGCTATTGTATCTCCTAAGCAGCTGCCTTTTTTTTTCTTTTTTTTTTTTTTTTTTTTTTTTCAAGCCTTACCCCTTTTTTTTTTAACTGCATTGTCCATTCCGGGTAATATCCACATTAGCAGAACACTTGTCCTTTATTGTAACCTTGTGTGCAGAGTCTTGAATATTTCACTTTCCGCCTTGATCTGGGATGCCACTTTTTTACTGCTCTTGTACCATCTGTTGCTACACTTACTCTTGCATTGTTTTCACTTCCTTATTATAAACTTTATATGCGAGAAGTATTATTGCATAAAGTATAAGAATTTTCCTTGTAGAATAATACTACTTTTGTTGTTTGTTGCTTCCTTCACAGGATCCAAGGCAGTGATGAAAGCTTAAGAGAGAGTGACCTGCCAGAATTGGGAGAGGACGAGGTTCTATCTTGAGGGTATCTACCATGAAGTGTTATGGTTTGGGCTTCATCTATGAACTGAGCGTGTGTACGTAACACACCATGTGTAAACTGAACCATGCATGCTACTTATGCACCTTATGTTGCTGCATGCGCTAAAGACCTTAATGTCCTGCCTTGGTTGTTAAACGTTATCAGTTACTTTGCTATGGGCTCATTCTTCCAGAGGACTCACGGAGACTGATCCAGAGAAGGTGCTTGTATTGTATATTGCAAAAAAATGATTCAAGTGGCTTGTAGCATATGTCTTAATAATGCCAAATATTATACACGCTGTGCACACATATAAGGCTTGCAGGACACTACACTTCACAGTCAATGGTCTTACAGTACGGTTTGTATTGTAAGAATATCCTGGTGCAGGGAGCACTGAAGAGACTCATTTAGGAATCGATGATTTTGCTAAAGTTGGTTCTCAAGGTCTTTATATTACGGTATTTTATGAAGTATAGCAGCCAAAGTGGATTTTTTTTGCCATGTGCTCTAACTTTCTACATGGAGGTTGACTATATTTTCGTACAATTCTAATAAGTGTTAAGACTGCTCATAGGTTGAGAACTTGGTGTCATTTTTCATCGAAAAGTAGCTAGCAACATTGTGACAATAAAGTCAGTAGGGGTAACACGTCAAGGATCATAATAACTTTTGTATGTAGTAGCGACGTATTCTACGAGTCGTTGGAATACAATGGCAATCTATGTGCATCCATCTGGGCAATAGTGGACCTCATGTATACACAGTTTTCATAGCATATATGAAAATGACAGCGCATACATATATAACATATCTGTGACAGTGCTGTTTAAAGAGATCTATAAAAAGGTTGTACTATTTTCTTCCAGAGTAGAAATCTTGATCAAGATAAAAGTCCAAGGCTCGCAGCTCCACTACTTCAAGTCCCAGGGATCTGAAGGCCAGCACTCTTACACCTGGTGCAGTGGAGCTGCACATCTTATAAAAAGCGTAACTAAACTTATGGAAAACTTTTAGATTTTTTTTATTTTTTAGCAGCATTTGTGACATTAATACATTTTGTAAATTACATGAACAGATTTTCACTCCTTTTCTTCTCTATTGAGAGCTATCTTGTGCTTCTCATTGTGTATGGAGTTCGACAGTCAGAATGAAAAAATGCAGGATTTCACAAAAAGGAGCCACATTTTGTTAATAAAGTACATTACAAAATATTAATGACATAACTACTGCCCAAAAAGTTGTCCGAAAGTTTAGTTATGCTTTAAATGAATGATATACTTGCACAAAAATAAGTCTATCAGATTATAGAATGTGAGCGAACGTTTATGGAAGCAGTCAATACAATCCAAGTTCTGTTTTCTTGTCGCACCAACATAAGTCAGTGTATTTCTGGACTGGTCCTCTTATGAGAGCTATTGTCTTCGCTCATGTATGATCAGTGCAGTAACCCTGCGAGCGTTGTTGTCAGCCAGCTGAAAAGGGGAAGAAGTGTATGAAAAGGTCTTCAAGTCACACTGGACAAAATTAGGACAAAGCTGTATCATGTCCCTATTTTACTTCAATCAAGTCTATAACGTCAAAAGCCACATCAACTCCTGTATTATAGACTGCCATTGACAGTTTCTTTCACCATAAAGCTGTACTGTAAGTCTTCCCTTTTACTGATAGTACACTAGTTTCTTCTTGGCAGTCCAGGCCGCAGCAGTATCATCTCAGGACACTTAACTTATGGATTTGTGACCTCCTATAATTGTGCCAGTGACATCTTGCCACAATAGGGTTATTTGACACAAATGTAAGTAATAAATAAATCAGCCATGGGGAAATTTGGGTGGGAAAAGACTGTTAAAGGAAAATAATTTGTTTTGGGTTTTTTTGTTTGTTTTTTTTTAGCTATTTTTAATATTGAATTTGAAGAATTTTATATTGAAAGTTTTTTTCCCCACAGCTTATATAAACACAATTTTTTATCCCATAGTGCAGTGCCTCGAAATCTACTAGACATAATCACTGCCACTCATAGAATAAGTATTCACTATTATGGACAGTGTTTCTCTACTATATCTTCATTCACTTTGCCTCGCTTCTCATTGTATCCATGACATGTGTCATTGTAACCACTTTGTAAGGCCCTGTTCCCGATTTGTTCCATGTCTGTTCCACATGTTAACCCTTTCACTGCCAAAGGTCTTTGGAAATTTTGCACTTCAGGCTGCCAGAGCAATTTCACAGTTTTGAGATGGACAAATCAAACCTAAATTGCAACATCAAAAAATCATCCAACCCTCCCCCCCCCCCCCCATACCTATATATTTTCTTAAAGTAGACACCTGCAGCATTGTCAGAATGCCACTTGGTACTGTATACGAACAGGTACCTTCATGCAATTTTGATTTAAAGTGAATGTTTTATGAAAAATGCAAATAAATGTATATTATTAGTTGTTAAACGTGGAAACTAAACAAAAAAATTATATGCACAAAAACTCCTAAAAACAAGAGACCAATATGTGCAGAGTTCATTCATATCACTAAGGCCTCCACCCGCATGTACTTGTCTTCAGAAAACCACTAGAACTGGAAGGAACAAAAATCTGCTTTGAAGCTGGAAATGTTGAAAAAGTATCATCCTATAAAATGTAGCGATTACACTCCATGAAAAGTAAGTGAACCCCTAAACCCTATATATTTTTTGAAAGTAGACAATCTGAAGATTACATATGTCTCAATGGGTCATCAATAGCCACATCCACCTTCATGCAACTTTGTGACAAACGCAAATAATGCACTAAAACACATATTTGCACCTAAAACTCATGTTTAATCTCACATTCATATACAAAATACATTTAAAATAATAGCTTAAGGTGTAGACAATGTGTGTATATATACTATATGTACTGCAAACATCAACTACAACAAGAGCTCAGACTCCCAAAAACACTAATGCAGAAGACAAGCAAGATTTTGCTGCTGTTCATGAATATGTTAAAAATCTATGCCGCACCTAGCAAACTGTGACTGTGACACCAGAATCTAACTTTTTTTGAGTTTGCATAGCATACCATATATAAAAACACAATTTAATAATTCATATATACAACCACCTTCATGCACCTTTGCAGCAAACAGAGATTACATGCAAAAATTGCACAAAAATTCAAATTTGCCACTAAAGTGCGGCTCAAGCAATCCCTTTCTGCAAACAAGATGTACTTTCCAAAAAACTACAGGATGTGAGGAGTTCATACATACCACACATGTATATATTTACAGATGCGGGTGTTAAAGAATCGCCAAAATCGCAGAGATGCGCCATCCCATTTTGTGCATGCAAATTAAATAGGACTATACACAAAAATATTGTTTTCTATCCCCCTATAAAAATTTTAGCAATCTACACATTCATCTCTAGTGATAATCGTTATTGCTATTATTTTAGCGTGTAACGGATATTGCTAAAGGCTTATTTTACTGTAGAAGGCTCAGGTATGGACAGGACAGGGATTGAGTGAAATGTGAACTTTATTCACGACATTGTGTAAGTGTTTGGTGTGACTTTTTTTTGGCGCTGCGACCTGGACAATGGTAACCGTCTGGGTGCCAATAAACTTCCTGGTTATGTTCAGAGGGTATTACATAAGAATACCCCACTAGTAAGACTCCAGGGGGGAATTACATTATACCTATATGTGACAATCAGAGCGCAAAAGCATAGTATGCCCTCTGATTGATAGGAGAGAGGGTAACAGGAACTGAAGCCCCTGCTACCCCCCTCCTGGGGTCACATACAGGTTATGCACAGAGACTAGAATGCTTCCTCACTTCTGTGCTGTTTGCAGGGCTCCTCATCCCTCCCCTTCCTACTACAGTTCACTGATGCTTCCCGAGGCAGGAGGGTGGAACATTTCAAAGTCCTGTATCTCAGGACCCGTTTGGGCTAGGAAGATAATTTTAGATTCATTTCAAAGATGAGAATCGCTATTAAAAACACTGTTGGGAATTGAGATCTTCAATGGGGTCTCAATCCCGAATTGTGTTTTCAACAGTAAATCACTTTGGCACTGTAAGGGTTAACATGAAGACTTTGGTATCATTTTAAATATGAAATTCTCATCTTTAAAATGAATCTAAAATTATCTTCATAGACCAAACGAGTCCAGGGATATGGGCATTAGAATTAAGGGCGTAGCAGCTACGTCCTTGGCTAGACAAGTGCCACCCTGGGAGGATGTAGAGCTACGTCCTCAGCAAGAAAAAGGTTAAAGACTGTCCTTTTGTCCTCCATCCTGATATACTTTGGTATACAGCAAAAGAAAAGGTACAGATTAGTGTAGTAGACTTTACTGTTCCATGGAAAACGCAGATCATACAGTAATTATAATGGGACCCTATGCAAGATCTAATGAATCAGTTATAGACTTTGTCAGAGGTTTACTTATGGAGCAATCCCCCATCCCTCACTCCACTTTGTACCTTATTCCTGTGTTGGGTCTTCTCATGTCATTGTAGCTGATGAATAAGACTTGCATGCTACACGTCAGTCTTAGTATCTTAGACCTTCTGTTAGTTGGTGATGATGTCAGAGAATGAAATATTACTTTACATGTTTCTGTTCCTACTGGTTACCCAGCACAAAGGAAATACAGCTTATCAGTACAATGTCTGTATCTCCACTACTTCCTTAAAATACAGAACTTGTTAATATGAACAAGATTTGCAGTTTTTATTTTTTTTGTATCATTTCAAATAGTAGAGGTCAATATCAAGATGTTTTACTTGATACATAACTTGGAAAGGTGTAATATTGGAGAAGGTTAAACATATCACAAGTATTATAGGTGCCCACTAACCTGCATTACCGTATATAGTATACATGTTTCACACAACACTACCCCTGACGTATTTCCTGGAGCTCTGTTGCGCCCAGCACAATATACCATTATGTCTGGTTTTACCTATTTTGCGTTACGCGTTAAAGTAAGTTGTACAGGATTTAAAAAATGGTGAATTTCTGCCAGAGCTCGTACCGCACCTGTAACATGCAGTGTATTGTATTGCTTGCTCAGCCCTATTGACTTTAATGCCGTTGGTCTGTATCACTGCACTGCTAATGGACAGATAGAGTTGTTTATGGAGTATATACACATCAGAACATCTATGGACAAAATGTAATCATAAAGACAGCATCTTTACCCATAGTAACCAATCGTGTTTCATCATTCTTCATGTATGTGAACATATCATATCATCATCTACAACTACATTACCATAAGCAGTTAGTTTGTTTATGGGTGTATGTGATCAGAAAAACATGGCTGCTTTCTTCTAAGAACTGTACCACATATGTCTACAGGTTGTTTGAGGTAATGCACTCAGCTGTAAAAGTGAAAGGGGCCAAGCTTCAATGTCACATACAAGCTGTGGTCAGGTATGGCGCCGTGTTGGAAGAAAGCATGTTTTTCTAAGTCGAACTTTTCACTGTCTTTCTTGTAAGGCATCTACCATGAACAGTAAGTAACAAGGCTCTGATGACTTGTCAGTTGAGATGAATCTTTATATCAATATATGAATGATTCAAGAACTTCATTCAGTGTGTTCATTTTACTGACCATTTTTGGGGTACATAGCATGTGTACAGCTGGACTCCACAAAAGGCTGAGGTGGTCAGTTACCTTATCAATACACTATACTAAAGACCAACGAGCAACAGGGTAACAATGTTTTGTACTCTTGACTTTCAGGCTCCATATCTCACCATCCACTACAGCTTCCAATGTGAGACAACCATCATTTTATAGACAATCATCTTGACTTGCAACTATTTAGCATATGATTAGTTATGCAGATTCTTGTCATGTAACTGAATTGTTACTGTTTTGCTCCAGTGACTATATAAAAAAAATTAATATTTTGTAAATCCACCTTTTGGTATTCAACACTTCCTGAATCTTTCTGTCAATACTGTCAATACTATTCGACTCACTTGGGTATGAATACAGATTTTTCTTCAACTCTACCCACAAGTATTCAATTGGATAGAGGTCTGGGGACTGTGGCGGCCAATCCAGCACCTCTGCTTCATTGTCATTACCCTTTCTTTTGCTAATTTTGACGTATGCTTCGGGTCATTGTCCTGCTGGAACACTATGTTGTCCTTTTATTCCCATAGTACTCAACTGTAAAAAATAACTAATGACTCTTCTTATGACTATATTGATGTTGAGGCTTCTTCACCTTTCTTTGGACTATCATTCCTGACTTGAGTAATGTACGGTGCTTGCATGGATGTCTGTGATCTCAATATTACAAAGCATATGAGCCACCTCCAGTGCCATGTTTGTTGCGCTAGAACTAATAGATCTTGTGATGACCCGACTTGTTGACTTCAATATTTCACCTTAGGTTGGAAACTGTGTTAGTTGGTGAGATAGAGAGCCTGGAAGTCAAAAGTTCAAGACATTGTTACCCTTTTGCTCAACAGTGTAAGTGATCGCCAGGTGAATATGCTAGTCTTGTTGGGTCCTATCAGATCCGCTCTGTAAAATATTGCAGAAAAGCGGATTCTTTCATCTTTAAATGAGTGAAATTCCAGTCCAATTTACATAGGAAAATAGTAATGAAAAATAAAATGTTAATTTCTTCCAATGTGGGCACAAATTGTGTAAACCAAAAAATTACAGTAAGGGCATCCAAATAAGATCGAAAAGGCATATAAAATGTCAATATCAGAAGCTATTAAAAATGTGAACGTAAACTGGGAAAAACACTCCAAAAAAAGTAAATATAATATTAACAGGATGAAGATCTAGATACACACTCCATTTTTACAGCATGTACCATCCCACACTAAATCACGAGCTGACTCTGAATGAATAGTAATAGTTTTATATGGGTTGGTGGGGGAGTTGCACCAAAAGGGGCTTTACAAGCTGCTTCCGGTTATTTTTTATTCTAATCTCAGTCAATTTATCTAACTCAAGTAAACTTTTCCAGTCTATGGACACTGCACAAGTCTGCCATGGAAACAGCTAATGCCACGTCCTATCAAGCCATTTCTAGATTTTGTGCTTTTCTAGAGTAACACAACAGATGTACTTTTGTACCAGAGGATTTCTCTTTTCATCTTGAGTATATTATTAATATTTACAGAGAAAACTTGCTGTATTGTGAGGTTTGTTTGGCCATAAAGCCAAAGATTATACTTGCAACTTTCAGGAATATTTTCCTGGTGTCTATTTTACAAAAAGGAAACATTAATAAGGGAATAGGTATTTTTATTTTCGGTATAAGTTAGCTGTCGTATTGATGTATAGTTATCAGACTCGAAGAGTATAGATACATCGGTTAGTTATTGCATGATGATATGCAGATATGTATGTAGGGTTCAATGCCCACAAATAGCTGCTAAATATATCTTTACTTACATGTTTTCTATATGCTTTTGTAAGGGTTGCACCAATGTTTTTGGAAAATAAACTATTACCATTTTGCACCATATGTAACAAGCTTCAGTGACGTGAGATGTCTTCTATTTGGTTGAAATTGTATATTTGATATAAAAATATATTTGACTGTAGCTTTTTTATTGGATTTCTTTTGCATTATGCTTATCTTTTACTATGCATTTCATTTGAACAGGTTGTATGTTTAAATACTGTGTATTTATCACCATTACAATAAATGGTCTCTCTATTCCTGTGTCTTAAGTGATTTTCTAATGTATACAGTGTCCTGGGAGACACGGCTATGGCTATACTGCAGGTGGTTCATGCTACACAACCAGTAATAAAGCATTAGTCTGAACAGGTGGCTTACATTTCAGTAATACAGATGGATAAAGACTAGAGATGAGCGAACACTAAAATGTTCGAGGTTCGAAATTCGATTCGAACAGCCGCTCAATGTTCGTGTGTTCGAACGGGTTTCGAACCCCATTATAGTCTATGGGGAACAGATACTCGTTAAGGGGGAAACCCAAATCCGTGTCTGGAGGGTCACCAAGTCCACTAAGACAACCCAGGAAATGATGCCAACACCTCTGGAATGACACTGGGACAGCAGGGGAAGCATGTCTGGGGGCATCTAACACACCAAAGACCCTCTATTACCCCAACATCACAGCCTAACAACTACACACTTTACACACTCAATACCACCTCTCTGACAGTAGGAAAACACCTTGAAACATGTGTATTTGGCACTTGCAGTGAGGAGAGCTTGTCACCAGCAGTGAATTTGGCCCTTGTAGTAAGTTGAGGTTGGCACCAACATTTGTTTTGAAAATCAGGGTGGATTGAGCCTCTAACCAGCAGAGTTTGGGCAAATTCATGGTGGAGGGAGCCTCTAAAAACCCCAGTTTGGACCAATTCATGGTGGAGGGAGCCTCTAAAAACCCCAGTTTGGACCAATTCATGGTGGAGGGAGCCTCTAACCAGCCCAGTTTGGACCAATTCATGGTGGAGGGAGCCTCTAAAAAACCCAGTTTGGACCAATTCATGGTGGAGGGAGCCTCTAAACAGCCCAGTTTGGACCAATTCATGGTGGAGGGAGCCTCTAAAAACCCCAGTTTGGACCAATTCATGGTGGAGGGAGCCTCTAAACAGCCCAGTTTGGACCAATTCATGGTGGAGGGAGCCTCTAAAAACCCCAGTTTGGACCAATTCATGGTGGAGGGAGCCTCTAAAAACCCCAGTTTGGACCAATTCATGGTGGAGGGAGCCTCTAAAAACCCCAGTTTGGACCAATTCATGATGGAGGGAGCCTCTAAACAGCCCAGTTTGGGCAAATTCATGGTGGAGGGAGCCTCTAAAAACCCCCAGTTTGGACCAATTCATGGTGGAGGGAGCCTCTAAAAACCCCAGTTTGGACCAATTCATGGTGGAGGGAGCCTCTAAACAGCCCAGTTTGGGCAAATTCATGGTGGAGGGAGCCTCTAAAAACCCCCAGTTTGGACCAATTCATGGTGGAGGGAGCCTCTAAAAACCCCAGTTTGGACCAATTCATGGTGGAGGGAGCCTCTAAACAGCCCAGTTTGGACCAATTCATGGTGGAGGGAGCCTCTAAAAACCCCAGTTTGGACCAATTCATGGTGGAGGGAGCCTCTAAAAACCCCAGTTTGGACCAATTCATGGTGGAGGGAGCCTCTAAAAACCCCAGTTTGGACCAATTCATGGTGGAGGGAGCCTCTAAACAGCCCAGTTTGGGCAAATTCATGGTGGAGGGAGCCTCTAAACAGCCCAGTTTGGGCAAATTCATGGTGGAGGGAGCCTCTAAAAACCCCAATTTGGACCAATTCATGGTGGAGGGAGCCTCTAAAAAACCCAGTTTGGACCAATTCATGGTGGAGGGAGCCTCTAACCAGCCCAGTTTGGACCAATTCATGGTGGAGGGAGCCTCTAAAAACCCCAGTTTGGACCAATTCATGGTGGAGGGAGCCTCTAAACAGCCCAGTTTGGACCAATTCATGGTGGAGGGAGCCTCTAAAAACCCCAGTTTGGACCAATTCATGGTGGAGGGAGCCTCTAAACAGCCCAGTTTGGACCAATTCATGGTGGAGGGAGCCTCTAAAAACCCCAGTTTGGACCAATTCATGGTGGAGGGAGCCTCTAAACAGCCCAGTTTGGGCAAATTCATGGTGGAGGGAGCCTCTAAACAGCCCAGTTTGGGCAAATTCATGGTGGAGGGAGCCTCTAAAAACCCCAGTTTGGACCAATTCATGGTGGAGGGAGCCTCTAAAAACCCCAGTTTGGACCAATTCATGGTGGAGGGAGCCTCTAAAAACCCCAGTTTGGACCAATTCATGGTGGAGGGAGCCTCTAAACAGCCCAGTTTGGACCAATTCATGGTGGAGGGAGCCTCTAAAAACCCCAGTTTGGACCAATTCATGGTGGAGGGAGCCTCTAAACAGCCCAGTTTGGGCAAATTCATGGTGGAGGGAGCCTCTAAACAGCCCAGTTTGGGCAAATTCATGGTGGAGGGAGCCTCTAAAAACCCCAGTTTGGACCAATTCATGGTGGAGGGAGCCTCTAAAAACCCCAGTTTGGACCAATTCATGGTGGAGGGAGCCTCTAAAAACCCCAGTTTGGACCAATTCATGGTGGAGGGAGCCTCTAAACAGGCCAGTTTGGGCAAATTCATGGTGGAGGGAGCCTCTAACCAGCCCAGTTTGGACCAATTCATGGTGGAGGGAGCCTCTAAAAACCCCAGTTTGGACCAATTCATGGTGGAGGGAGCCTCTAAAAACCCCAGTTTGGACCAATTCATGGTGGAGGGAGCCTCTAAACAGGCCAGTTTGGGCAAATTCATGGTGGAGGGAGCCTCTAACCAGCCCAGTTTGGGCAAATTCATGGTGGAGGGAGCCTCTAAAAACCCCCAGTTTGGACCAATTCATGGTGGAGGGAGCCTCTAAAAACCCCAGTTTGGACCAATTCATGGTGGAGGGAGCCTCTAAACAGCTCAGTTTGGGCAAATTCATGGTGGAGGGAGCCTCTAAAAACCCCAGTTTGGACCAATTCATGGTGGAGGGAGCCTCTAAAAACCCCAGTTTGGACCAATTCATGGTGGAGGGAGCCTCTAAAAACCCCAGTTTGGACCAATTCATGGTGGAGAGAGCCTCTAAAAACCCCAGTTTGGACCAATTCATGGTGGAGGGAGCCTCTAAACAGGCCAGTTTGGGCAAATTCATGGTGGAGAGAGCCTCTAAACAGGCCAGTTTGGGCAAATTCATGGTGGAGGGAGCCTCTAACCAGCCCAGTTTGGACCAATTCATGGTGGAGGGAGCCTCTAAAAACCCCAGTTTGGACCAATTCATGGTGGAGGGAGCCTCTAAACAGCCCAGTTTGGACCAATTCATGGTGGAGGGAGCCTCTAAAAACCCCAGTTTGGACCAATTCATGGTGGAGGGAGCCTCTAACCAGCAGAGTTGGTGGAAATCAGGGTGGAGGGAGCCTCTAACCAGCAGAGTTGTGGGAAAGCAGGGTGGAGGGAGCCTCTAACCAGCAGAGTTGGGGGAAATCAGGGTGGAGGGAGCCTAGTATTAGCAGAATTGTGCAACGCTTATGGTGGATGAGTATGAGGATGCGGAGGAATTGGAGAGGTTGAGTACAGACATGGAGTTTCATGTTGGGGTGCTTTACACAGGTGGGCCCAAAAATGAAGGCTCTATCCAGTGGTGGTTCATTTTTATCAAAGTGAGCCGGTCGGCACTCTCAGCTGACAGACGGGTGCGCTTGTCAGTGATGATGCCACCGGCTGCACTGAACACCCTCTCAGATAGGACGCTGGCGGCAGGACAGGACAGCACCTCCAAGGCATATAGGGCAAGTTCAAGCCACAGGTCCAACTTCGACACCCAATACGTGTAGGGCGCAGAGGGGTCGGAGAGGACAGGGCTGTGGTCGGAAAGGTATTCCCGCAACATGCGCCTATACTTCTCACGCCTGGTGACACTAGGACCCTCCGTGGCGGCACTTTGGCGAGGGGGTGCCATCAAGGTGTCCCAGACCTTAGACAGTGTGCCCCTCGTTTGTGTGGACCGGTGAGAACTTGGTTGCCTACTGGAGGAACTGCCCTCCCTGCCGCCAACGTCACATGCTGGAAACATCTCCATCATATTCTGCACCAATTGCCTGTGGCAAGCATTGATGCGATTGGCCCTCCCCTCTACCGGAATAAAAGACGAGATGTTGTTTTTATACCGGGGGTCAAGGATAGCAAAGATCCAGTACTGGTTGTCCTCCATGATTTTGACAATACGCTTGTCGGTTGTAAAGCACCCCAACATGAACTCAGCCATGTCTGCCACAGTGTTAGTTGGCATGACTCCTCTGGCCCCACCGGAAAGTTCAATCTCCATTTCCTCCTCATCCTCCATGTCTACCCATCCGCGCTGCAACAATGGGACGATTCGAAGTTGCCCGGAAGCCTCCTGTATCACCATCACATCATCGGACAACTCTTCTTCCTCCTCCTCCTCCTCCTCCTCCATTAAACGCAGTGAAGCGGACAGATGTGTGGACCTACTCTCCAGCTGTGACGGATCGGATGCTATCCCTAACTCCTCTGTGTGATCTGAGTTATCCCTGATGTCAATCAGGGATTCTCTCAGAACACACAAGAGCGGGAGTGTAAGGCTCACCATCGCATCCTCAGAGCTCACCCTCCTTGTGGACTCCTCAAACACCCGTAGGATGTCACAAAGGTCTCTCATCCATGGCCACTCATGGATGAGAAACTGAGGCAGCTGACTTTGTGGCACCCTAGGGTTTTGTAGCTGGTATTCCATCAAAGGTCTCTGCTGCTCAACCACTCTATTCAACATCTGAAACGTTGAGTTCCAGCGTGTGGGGACGTCGCACAAAAGCCGGTGTTGTGGCACATGCAGGCGTTGCTGGAGAGATTTTAAGCTAGCAGCGGCTACTGTCGACTTGCGAAAGTGGGCGCACATGCGCCGCACTTTCACCAGTAGCTCTGGAACATTGGGGTAGCTCTTTAGGAAACGTTGCACCACTAGGTTGAAGACGTGGGCCAGGCATGGAACATGTTGGAGTCCGGCAAGCTCCAGAGCTGCTACCAGGTTCCGGCCGTTATCACAAACGACCATGCCTGGGCCCAGGTGCAGCGGCTCAAACCATATTGCCGTCTCATCGAGGAGGGCATCCCTCACCTCGGAGGCAGTGTGCTGTCTGTCCCCCAAGCTGATCAGCTTCAGCACAGCCTGCTGACGTCTACCAACGCCAGTGCTGCAACGTTTCCAACTCGTAGCTGGGGTCAATCTAACAGCGGAGGAGGAGGCGGTGGCGGAGGAGGAGGCGGTGGCGGAGGAGGAGGAGGAGGAGGAGGGGGGTGTTCTTCTCGTGTCCCTGCCAGGAATGTTAGGCGGGGAGACGAGGTACACCGGGCCAGTTTGGGAAGCAGTCCCAGCCTCAACTACATTCACCCAGTGTGCCGTCAGTGAAATGTAGCGTCCCTGTCCGCATGCACTTGTCCACGCGTCGGTGGTCAAGTGGACCTTTGTGCAAAGCGCGGAACTAAGGGCCCGCCTGATGTTGAGTGACACGTGCTGGTGCAAGGCGGGGACGGCACACCGGGAGAAGTAGTGACGGCTAGGGACGGCATAGCGAGGTGCCGCAGTTGCCATCAGGTCCAGGAAGGCGGGAGTTTCAATAAGCCGGAACGCCAACATCTCCTGGGCCAGCAGTTTAGCGATGTTGGCGTTCAAGGCTTGCGCGTGTGGGTGGTTAGCAGTGTATTTCTGCCGCCGCTCCAATGTCTGAGAGATGGTGGGTTGTTGTAAAGAAGCGCCTGATGGTGCCTTTGATGGTGCAGGAGAAGGAGATAAGACAGGAACAGGGGAGGATGAGGGAGAAGTCAACAAAGTGGCGGAGGCAGATGAAGTGGTGTCCTGGCTCGTCCTCTGGAGTGCATCGCCAGCACAGTCAGCAGTGGCAGTGGCAGAGGCAGAGGCAGTGGCAGAGGCAGTGGCAGTGGCGTGAACGGCAGGCGGCCTTTGTCCTGCCGTTGCTGCCTGCCACTGATTCCAGTGCTTGGATTCCAAATGACGGCGCATTGAAGTGGTGGACAGGTTGCTCTTCTCAGAGCCCCTAATCAATTTTGAGAGGCAAATTGTGCAGACAACACTATATCTGTCCTCGGCGCATTCCTTGAAAAAACTCCACACCTTCGAGAAACGTGCCCTCGAGGTGGGAGTTTTTCGGGGCTGGGTACGAACTGGAACATCTTGGGAGATTCCGGGTGTGGCCTGGCTTCGCCTAAGCTGCTGACCTCTGCCTCTGCCTCTAGCTACCCTTTTTGGTGCTGCACTTGCCTCAACATCCACACTACTTTCCCCGCTTGACATCCCCCCTGTCCAGGTCGGGTCAGTGTCCTCATCATCCACCACTTCCTCTTCCAACTCCTGTCTCATCTCCTCCTCCCGCACAATGCGCCGGTCAACTGGATGCCCTGACGGCAACTGCGTCACATCATCGTCGATGAGGGTGGGTTGCTGGTCATCCACCACCAAATCGAACGGAGATGGAGGAGACTCTAGTGTTTGAGCATCTGGACACAGATGCTCCTCTGTTAGGTTCGTGGAATCGTGACGTGGAGAGGCAGGTTGAGGGACAATGAAAGGAGCGGAGAACAGCTCTGGGGAGCAGGGACAGTTGGGGTTATTGTTCTGTGAAGCTTGGGAATTTTGGGAGGAAGGAGGACAAGACTGTTGGGTAATAGGAGGAGAGGAGGCAGAGTCTGACTGGCTGCTGGACAATGTGCTGTAAGCGTTCTCTGACAGCCATTGCAAGACCTGTTCCTGGTTCTCGGGCCTACTAAGGTTTGTACCCTGCAGTTTAGTTAATGTGGCAAGCAACCCTGGCACTGTGGAGTGGCGCAATGCTTGCTGCCCCACAGGAGTAGGCACGGGACGCCCTGTGGCTTCACTGCTACCTTGCTCCCCAGAACCATTCCCCCGACCTCGCCCACGGCCTCGTCCACGTCCCTTTCCGGGAGCCTTGCGCATTTTGAATTCCCAGTTAGAAATTGGCACTATATACCAGTAGCAAAAATTGTGGGTGCACGTAACCCCAATATATTCTTTGAATTCCCAGTCAGACAATGGCACTATATACCAGTAGTAAAAATTGTGGGTGCACGTAACCCCAATATATTCTTTGAATTCCCAGTCAGACAATGACACTGTATACCAGTAGTAAAAATTGTGGGTGCACGTAACCCCAATATATTCTTTGAATTCCCAGTCAGACAATGGCACTATATACCAGTAGTAAAAATTGTGGGTGCACGTAACCCCAATATATTCTTTGAATTCCCAGTCAGACAATGGCACTGTATACCAGTAGTAAAAATTGTGGGTGCACGTAACCCCAATATATTCTTTGAATTCCCAGTCAGACAATGGCACTATATACCAGTAGCAAGAAATGAGGGTATTTATAACCCCAATATATTCTTTGAATTCCCAGTCAGACAATGGCACTGTATACCAGTAGTAAAAATTGTGGGTGCACGTAACCCCAATATATTCTTTGAATTACCAGTCAGAAACTGGCACTATATGGCAGTAGCAAGAAATGAGGGTATTTATAACCCCAATATATTCTTTGAATTCCCAGTCAGACAATGGCACTGTATACCAGTAGTAAAAATTGTGGGTGCACGTAACCCCAATATATTCTTTGAATTACCAGTCAGAAACTGGCACTATATGGCAGTAGCAAGAAATGAGGGTATTTGTAACCCCAATATATTCTTTGAATTCCCAGTCAGAAACTGGCACTGTATACCAGTAGTAAAAATTGTGGGTGCACGTAACCCCAATATATTCTTTGAATTCCCAGTCAGACAATGGCACTATATACCAGTAGTAAAAATTGTGGGTGCACGTAACCCCAATATATTCTTTGAATTCCCAGTCAGACAATGGCACTGTATACCAGTAGTAAAAATTGTGGGTGCACGTAACCCCAATATATTCTTTGAATTCCCAGTCAGACAATGGCACTGTATACCAGTAGTAAAAATTGTGGGTGCACGTAACCCCAATATATTCTTTGAATTCCCAGTCAGACAATGGCACTATATACCAGTAGCAAGAAATGAGGGTATTTATAACCCCAATATATTCTTTGAATTCCCAGTCAGACAATGGCACTGTATACCAGTAGTAAAAATTGTGGGTGCACGTAACCCCAATATATTCTTTGAATTACCAGTCAGAAACTGGCACTATATGGCAGTAGCAAGAAATGAGGGTATTTATAACCCCAATATATTCTTTGAATTCCCAGTCAGACAATGGCACTGTATACCAGTAGTAAAAATTGTGGGTGCACGTAACCCCAATATATTCTTTGAATTACCAGTCAGAAACTGGCACTATATGGCAGTAGCAAGAAATGAGGGTATTTATAACCCCAATATATTCTTTGAATTCCCAGTCAGACAATGGCACTGTATACCAGTAGTAAAAATTGTGGGTGCACGTAACCCCAATATATTCTTTGAATTCCCAGTCAGAAACTGGCACTGTATACCAGTAGTAAAAATTGTGGGTGCACGTAACCCCAATATATTCTTTGAATTCCCAGTCAGACAATGGCACTATATACCAGTAGTAAAAATTGTGGGTGCACGTAACCCCAATATATTCTTTGAATTCCCAGTCAGACAATGGCACTGTATACCAGTAGTAAAAATTGTGGGTGCACGTAACCCCAATATATTCTTTGAATTACCAGTCAGAAACTGGCACTATATGGCAGTAGCAAGAAATGAGGGTATTTATAACCCCAATATATTCTTTGAATTCCCAGTCAGACAATGGCACTGTATACCAGTAGTAAAAATTGTGGGTGCACGTAACCCCAATATATTCTTTGAATTCCCAGTCAGACAATGGCACTATATACCAGTAGTAAAAATTGTGGGTGCACGTAACCCCAATATATTCTTTGAATTCCCAGTCAGACAATGGCACTGTATACCAGTAGTAAAAATTGTGGGTGCACATAACCCCAATATATTCTTTGAATTACCAGTCAGAAACTGGCACTATATGGCAGTAGCAAGAAATGAGGGTATTTGTAACCCCAATATATTCTTTGAATTCCCAGTCAGACAATGGCACTATATACCAGTAGTAAAAATTGTGGGTGCACGTAACCCCAATATATTCTTTGAATTCCCAGTCAGACAATGGCACTGTATACCAGTAGTAAAAATTGTGGGTGCACGTAACCCCAATATATTCTTTGAATTCCCAGTCAGACAATGGCATTATATACCAGTAGTAAAAATTGTGGGTGCACGTAACCCCAATATATTCTTTGAATTCCCAGTCAGACAATGGCACTGTATACCAGTAGTAAAAATTGTGGGTGCACGTAACCCCAATATATTCTTTGAATTCCCAGTCAGACAATGGCACTATATACCAGTAGCAAGAAATGAGGGTATTTATAACCCCAATATATTCTTTGAATTCCCAGTCAGACAATGGCACTGTATACCAGTAGTAAAAATTGTGGGTGCACATAACCCCAATATATTCTTTGAATTACCAGTCAGAAACTGGCACTATATGGCAGTAGCAAGAAATGAGGGTATTTGTAACCCCAATATATTCTTTGAATTCCCAGTCAGACAATGGCACTATATACCAGTAGTAAAAATTGTGGGTGCACGTAACCCCAATATATTCTTTGAATTCCCAGTCAGACAATGGCACTGTATACCAGTAGTAAAAATTGTGGGTGCACGTAACCCCAATATATTCTTTGAATTCCCAGTCAGACAATGGCATTATATACCAGTAGTAAAAATTGTGGGTGCACGTAACCCCAATATATTCTTTGAATTCCCAGTCAGACAATGGCACTGTATACCAGTAGTAAAAATTGTGGGTGCACGTAACCCCAATATATTCTTTGAATTCCCAGTCAGACAATGGCACTATATACCAGTAGCAAGAAATGAGGGTATTTATAACCCCAATATATTCTTTGAATTCCCAGTCAGACAATGGCACTGTATACCAGTAGTAAAAATTGTGGGTGCACGTAACCCCAATATATTCTTTGAATTCCCAGTCAGACAATGGCATTATATACCAGTAGTAAAAATTGTGGGTGCACGTAACCCCAATATATTCTTTGAATTCCCAGTCAGACAATGGCACTGTATACCAGTAGTAAAAATTGTGGGTGCACGTAACCCCAATATATTCTTTGAATTCCCAGTCAGACAATGGCACTATATACCAGTAGCAAGAAATGAGGGTATTTATAACCCCAATATATTCTTTGAATTCCCAGTCAGACAATGGCACTGTATACCAGTAGTAAAAATTGTGGGTGCACATAACCCCAATATATTCTTTGAATTACCAGTCAGAAACTGGCACTATATGGCAGTAGCAAGAAATGAGGGTATTTGTAACCCCAATATATTCTTTGAATTCCCAGTCAGACAATGGCACTATATACCAGTAGTAAAAATTGTGGGTGCACGTAACCCCAATATATTCTTTGAATTCCCAGTCAGACAATGGCACTGTATACCAGTAGTAAAAATTGTGGGTGCACGTAACCCCAATATATTCTTTGAATTCCCAGTCAGACAATGGCATTATATACCAGTAGTAAAAATTGTGGGTGCACGTAACCCCAATATATTCTTTGAATTCCCAGTCAGACAATGGCACTGTATACCAGTAGTAAAAATTGTGGGTGCACGTAACCCCAATATATTCTTTGAATTCCCAGTCAGACAATGGCACTATATACCAGTAGCAAGAAATGAGGGTATTTATAACCCCAATATATTCTTTGAATTCCCAGTCAGACAATGGCACTGTATACCAGTAGTAAAAATTGTGGGTGCACGTAACCCCAATATATTCTTTGAATTCCCAGTCAGAAACTGGCACTGTATACCAGTAGTAAAAATTGTGGGTGCACGTAACCCCAATATATTCTTTGAATTCCCAGTCAGACAATGGCACTATATACCAGTAGTAAAAATTGTGGGTGCACGTAACCCCAATATATTCTTTGAATTCCCAGTCAGACAATGGCACTGTATACCAGTAGTAAAAATTGTGGGTGCACGTAACCCCAATATATTCTTTGAATTACCAGTCAGAAACTGGCACTATATGGCAGTAGCAAGAAATGAGGGTATTTATAACCCCAATATATTCTTTGAATTCCCAGTCAGACAATGGCACTGTATACCAGTAGTAAAAATTGTGGGTGCACGTAACCCCAATATATTCTTTGAATTCCCAGTCAGACAATGGCACTATATACCAGTAGTAAAAATTGTGGGTGCACGTAACCCCAATATATTCTTTGAATTCCCAGTCAGACAATGGCACTGTATACCAGTAGTAAAAATTGTGGGTGCACATAACCCCAATATATTCTTTGAATTACCAGTCAGAAACTGGCACTATATGGCAGTAGCAAGAAATGAGGGTATTTGTAACCCCAATATATTCTTTGAATTCCCAGTCAGACAATGGCACTATATACCAGTAGTAAAAATTGTGGGTGCACGTAACCCCAATATATTCTTTGAATTCCCAGTCAGACAATGGCACTGTATACCAGTAGTAAAAATTGTGGGTGCACGTAACCCCAATATATTCTTTGAATTCCCAGTCAGACAATGGCATTATATACCAGTAGTAAAAATTGTGGGTGCACGTAACCCCAATATATTCTTTGAATTCCCAGTCAGACAATGGCACTGTATACCAGTAGTAAAAATTGTGGGTGCACGTAACCCCAATATATTCTTTGAATTCCCAGTCAGACAATGGCACTATATACCAGTAGCAAGAAATGAGGGTATTTATAACCCCAATATATTCTTTGAATTCCCAGTCAGACAATGGCACTGTATACCAGTAGTAAAAATTGTGGGTGCACGTAACCCCAATATATTCTTTGAATTACCAGTCAGAAACTGGCACTATATGGCAGTAGCAAGAAATGAGGGTATTTGTAACCCCAATATATTCTTTGAATTCCCAGTCAGAAACTGGCACTGTATACCAGTAGTAAAAATTGTGGGTGCACGTAACCCCAATATATTCTTTGAATTACCAGTCAGAAACTGGCACTATATGGCAGTAGCAAGAAATGAGGGTATTTGTAACCCCAATATATTCTTTGAATTCCCAGTCAGAAACTGGCACTATATACCAGTAGCAAGAAATGAGGGTATTTATAACCCCAATGTATTCTTTGAATTCCCATTCAGACAATGGCACTATATACCAGTAGTAAAAATTGTGGGTGCACGTAACCCCAATATATTCTTTGAATTCCCAGTCAGACAATGGCACTGTATACCAGTAGTAAAAATTGTGGGTGCACGTAACCCCAATATATTCTTTGAATTCCCAGTCAGACAATGGCACTGTATACCAGTAGTAAAAATTGTGGGTGCACATAACCCCAATATATTCTTTGAATTACCAGTCAGAAACTGGCACTATATGGCAGTAGCAAGAAATGAGGGTATTTGTAACCCCAATATATTCTTTGAATTCCCAGTCAGACAATGGCACTATATACCAGTAGTAAAAATTGTGGGTGCACGTAACCCCAATATATTCTTTGAATTCCCAGTCAGACAATGGCACTGTATACCAGTAGTAAAAATTGTGGGTGCACGTAACCCCAATATATTCTTTGAATTCCCAGTCAGACAATGGCATTATATACCAGTAGTAAAAATTGTGGGTGCACGTAACCCCAATATATTCTTTGAATTCCCAGTCAGACAATGGCACTGTATACCAGTAGTAAAAATTGTGGGTGCACGTAACCCCAATATATTCTTTGAATTCCCAGTCAGACAATGGCACTATATACCAGTAGCAAGAAATGAGGGTATTTATAACCCCAATATATTCTTTGAATTCCCAGTCAGACAATGGCACTGTATACCAGTAGTAAAAATTGTGGGTGCACGTAACCCCAATATATTCTTTGAATTACCAGTCAGAAACTGGCACTATATGGCAGTAGCAAGAAATGAGGGTATTTGTAACCCCAATATATTCTTTGAATTCCCAGTCAGAAACTGGCACTGTATACCAGTAGTAAAAATTGTGGGTGCACGTAACCCCAATATATTCTTTGAATTACCAGTCAGAAACTGGCACTATATGGCAGTAGCAAGAAATGAGGGTATTTGTAACCCCAATATATTCTTTGAATTCCCAGTCAGAAACTGGCACTATATACCAGTAGCAAGAAATGAGGGTATTTATAACCCCAATGTATTCTTTGAATTCCCATTCAGACAATGGCACTATATACCAGTAGTAAAAATTGTGGGTGCACGTAACCCCAATATATTCTTTGAATTCCCAGTCAGACAATGGCACTGTATACCAGTAGTAAAAATTGTGGGTGCACGTAACCCCAATATATTCTTTGAATTCCCAGTCAGACAATGGCACTATATACCAGTAGCAAGAAATGAGGGTATTTATAACCCCAATATATTCTTTGAATTCCCAGTCAGACAATGGCACTGTATACCAGTAGTAAAAATTGTGGGTGCACGTAACCCCAATATATTCTTTGAATTACCAGTCAGAAACTGGCACTATATGGCAGTAGCAAGAAATGAGGGTATTTGTAACCCCAATATATTCTTTGAATTCCCAGTCAGAAACTGGCACTGTATACCAGTAGTAAAAATTGTGGGTGCACGTAACCCCAATATATTCTTTGAATTCCCAGTCAGACAATGGCACTATATACCAGTAGCAAGAAATGAGGGTATTTATAACCCCAATATATTCTTTGAATTCCCAGTCAGACAATGGCACTGTATACCAGTAGTAAAAATTGTGGGTGCACGTAACCCCAATATATTCTTTGAATTCCCAGTCAGAAACTGGCACTATATGGCAGTAGCAAGAAATGAGGGTATTTATAACCCCAATATATTCTTTGAATTCTCAGTCAGACAATGGCACTGTATACCAGTAGTAAAAATTGTGGGTGCACGTAACCCCAATATATTCTTTGAATTCCCAGTCAGACAATGGCACTATATACCAGTAGCAAGAAATGAGGGTATTTATAACCCCAATATATTCTTTGAATTCCCAGTCAGACAATGGCACTGTATACCAGTAGTAAAAATTGTGGGTGCACGTAACCCCAATATATTCTTTGAATTCCCAGTCAGAAACTGGCACTATATGGCAGTAGCAAGAAATGAGGGTATTTATAACCCCAATATATTCTTTGAATTCTCAGTCAGACAATGGCACTGTATACCAGTAGTAAAAATTGTGGGTGCACGTAACCCCAATATATTCTTTGAATTCCCAGTCAGACAATGGCACTATATACCAGTAGCAAGAAATGAGGGTATTTATAACCCCAATATATTCTTTGAATTCCCAGTCAGACAATGGCACTGTATACCAGTAGTAAAAATTGTGGGTGCACGTAACCCCAATATATTCTTTGAATTCCCAGTCAGAAACTGGCACTATATGGCAGTAGCAAGAAATGAGGGTATTTATAACCCCAATATATTCTTTGAATTCCCAGTCAGACAATGGCACTGTATACCAGTAGTAAAAATTGTGGGTGCACGTAACCCCAATATATTCTTTGAATTACCAGTCAGAAACTGGCACTATATGGCAGTAGCAAGAAATGAGGGTATTTGTAACCCCAATATATTCTTTGAATTCCCAGTCAGAAACTGGCACTGTATACCAGTAGTAAAAATTGTGGGTGCACGTAACCCCAATATATTCTTTGAATTCCCAGTCAGACAATGGCACTGTATACCAGTAGTAAAAATTGTGGGTGCACGTAACCCCAATATATTCTTTGAATTCCCAGTCAGACAATGGCACTATATACCAGTAGCAAAGATTGTGGGTGTATATAGCCCCAATTCTATTGCTAGGGGACTTGCAGGGTATTTCTGAGGTGAAGGTGGGGGGGCACACCGTTGGAACGGTGATTTGGGGTGTATATATGGGGTATACGGGAATACACTGTCAGTGTGTTCCATTCAGGATCCTGGGAAAGCTGGGTTGCGGCGATTGAGCCCGTCAGTGCCACGTTACACTGACAAGCTTCTCCCTGGAATTGAAGTTATATGTAAGCCCAATATATTCTTTGAATTCCCAGTGAGACAATGGCACTATATGGCAGTAGCAAAAATAGTGGGTGTATATAGCCCCAATTCTATTGCTAGGGGACTTGCAGGGTATTTCTGGGGTGAAGGTGGGGGGGCACACCGTTGGAACGGGTATCGGGGGTATATATCGGGTATACGGGAATACACTGACAGTGTATTCCATTCAGGATCCTGGGAAAGCTGGGTTGCGGCGATTGAGCCCGTCAGTGCCACGTTACACTGACAAGCTTCTCCCTGGAATTTAGCTCTTACAAGAGCTGTTGTGGTTGTCTTCTCCTTCCTATCCTAGCCTGTCCCTGCCTACCCAGAATCTAAGCCCTAGCTAGCTGGACGGAAACCTCCGTCCTCGGTGAATTGCAAGCTCAGAATGACGCGAACCTGGGCGGCGCTGTTCTTTTAAATTAGAGGTCACATGTTTTCGGCAGCCAATGGGTTTTGCCTACTTTTCTCAACGTCACCGGTGTCGTAGTTCCTGTCCCACCTACCCTGCGCTGTTATTGGAGCAAAAAAGGCGCCAGGGAAGGTGGGAGGGGAATCGAGTAATGGCGCACTTTACCACGCGGTGTTCGATTCGATTCGAACATGCCGAACAGCCTAATATCCGATCGAACATGAGTTCGATAGAACACTGTTCGCTCATCTCTAATAAAGACCAATGTTTGTAAGAACTTTACGGAAGTGACTGGGAGAGTGTTGAAAAGAACGTTTTTAGTAAATTTGCATGCAAGAATATGTTTTATGTGTGTCCAGTCCTCCAGCTTTGTGGTCTATTTTTTGCCTTAAGAGCATATGCTCATAAAATTCCTAAGTTTTGTGTATATGAACCTTGCACACCTTTATCTATAATTGTAGTCCACATCTTTTGATCCATGTATTATTTCTTTCTCTTGCTCATATAACACCATTGTATTCCACAGCACTTCACAGACATTCACTCACTGCCCCATACAGGGCTCTGAATCTAAATTCCCTGTCAGTATGTATCTAGAGCAGGGGTAGGGAACGTACGGCTCTCCAGCTGTTGCAAAACTACAACTCCCAGCATGCATACTGGCTCTGCTGTTTTGGGAACTCCCATGGAAGTGAATGGAGCATGCTGGGAGTTGTAGTTTCACAGCAGCTGGAGAGCCAAAGGTTCCCTACCCCTGATCTAGAGTGTGATAGGTAACCATAGGAAACCTATTAATAAAAAAAAAAAATACTGTCCTGACCCCAATGCTCTGGGTGTCCTCCCAGCACATCCCGGACCTCCTGCTCTGGCGGCTTCTTAAGGGTCTGTTCCCAAGTTCTGATTAGCCTCAGCGGTCACAAGTGGCTCGGACTTCTGCCACACATCTCCACAGGACCAAGATGATTGGACTGTGCAGGGTAACTTAAACTGGTTGTCCATTGTTACCTAGACAAACCCTTTTAAGACCAAAATTTCCAGGCTATTCTCTTTTGATTTTATGGATGTATCTGCATGTAGACAAAGAAATTCAAGACAGATATTTCAAAAAGGTAAGGTTGAGTCTTGTATGGAATTGTAATACAGTTCTTATAGCTATACTGCAATGTGTATCCAAATTTATATGGAAAGACACATACCAAGTGACCACTGCATTTAGTAACCCACCAAACAAGCAATGTAAAGCTGGGTTCACATGGGGGTTTTCGGTCTGGATTTTGACGCGGAATCCGCATTAAAAAAAAAAAAAACGCTTCCCATTGAATTCTGCGGTGTGACACTTCCTCCTGGCTAGGCCCATTCATTTGGGCCTAATCCGAGGTGGAATGCCGCGACTAGATGCCAGTGCAGCGCAGTCGCAGCTAGCCATTTTTTGGACCAGATTTGATGCAGCCTCTGTGTAAAAATCCAGTCCAAAAAAACTCCTGTGTGAACCTGGCCTAAGTGTGCAATGTTATTAGGAAAGTTTGGAAAGTAAAGGAAGTCGTGAATATAAGATAGCTGCATTTGAGCAGCTGAGCGACTGTGTGATCTCACCTGACAGGCATATGTACTGAAAGGGAAGAAATCCTCTCCCACTCTCATCTGACAGCAGTTTATCTCCCTCCATCAATTGCACCCATCCACTATCTCTGCACATAAAGATTGCCTGCATTTAGTAGCTGCTAGTAGGACTGCAAATGGGTTATCCTATTAATATGTATGGCCTATCTTTAGGATGGAATAGCAAGTTCAAATCTGAAGGTGAAAGCTGGGACATACAGATTAGCTGTACCTAGATAGATCTGCTAGGAGCAACACTAAAACTACTGTCCTATATTAGCAACAGGCCATCAATATTAGAAAAATGGATAACCCCTGACTGCCTGTACTGTGTTAATATCAACCACCTCATGCAAATATGGACTTATAGTGACTCAATGGTCAGGATTGGGGGGGGGGGGGGGTGGATTTATGGTCAGGATTTAAAGTGTTTATATTGTGGGAATATGTATACATATTAGGACCCAAATTCCAAGGCCCTACTACACTCCTGATACACATTTCATCCAACAACATACAGGACTAATTGGTAACACTGACTGCACAGGCTATACATATAAATAAAAGAAAGGCCCGCTCCCTCCAAGGAGAGACTGGGGGCCTGCTATAAATAAAATCTCTGCATCTGTGAAATGAAACATCAATGAGTTAAGTGTTATTATGTGGTAACTGCTCTGAAGGACAATGGTGAGCAACTAAACTTATACAGGGTGCTACTCCTATAGAGGGTGCTACCCCTTTAATATTCCAAGCACATTTCTGGTTCAGCAGTTGGTGTGACAAACCAAAGTGAATTTCTTAACACTCCATGAGAAGAAGGAGGAAAAAAAAAAAAAAAAAGCACAGCTGTAAGATCAGAAATATAAGATATGTTTATGAAGTAAAACAAAGATATTATCTGTATTTACAAAGGAAGTAACAGTACCGGAAAACATATCGCAATTAGCACATATCCTATTACATTATTGCATAGTCAAAAAGAGTAAAACAGATATTAAAAAATAAAAGTAGGAGTCGGTAAGCTTGAGTATAGTGCAATTTATAAAATCGTGTTTCCTCTACAGCTGAGCAGAGTGCACCTCTGACGTCTACTCACCGGAGCAGGCCCTCAGTGTAGCCTCAGATGGCTGAAAGAGAGAACAGAGCAGAGGCCTGTGCAGCTGTAAATACCAGGAACCAGCAAAAATTCCCATCACAATTCATAGCATGGCGTCCTCACCCCAGTCACCCCACATTGGAGCAACGTGGTCTACATTTGGCACTAGAACGGAACTTTTGATCTATCCTAAAGGTGGTGGTCTCAGGTGTCAGCAACCCTGAAAACAGTCCATATTATGTCCACAAATGTCAACCCCAAATGAAATGCTCTGAATTAGTGTATCAGCATCATAGAGATCTACTTAGATCTGTGGTTGTAACAGAAATTATGTACATAATAAAGACCATAAAATGTGGCTCTATCATGAACGTCTGAAAGAGGCCAATGTGTGAAAGATTTCTTTAGTACATGAGAAACAGCTTCAGGTTTTACCAGAGTTTTCCTCTAATTTCACTTCAACTGCGTGTTGTTGGTGTTGTTGATCTATATTCAGCAAATTGCTGCAGTCAATGGTTTGCCTGCTCTGGCATTTCAGCTCTAAAGCTGGCCTGCTGCTGCACTTGTTCCTCAAGCCATGCCTATGATTTTTCCAGCATCTCAGCAGCTCACTGGGACACCATATAGAGTGTGTTATTGGCGTCAATGATCCCCTTCCGCTCCACTTGAGGAGAACTCTGTTGACTTCTGGCTACCTTCATAGCTCTCGTTGTTTTAGAATTTTGCGACAAATTAGATTTTCTTTTTCCAGGCATGTTTAAAAGTAGCGAACTAACAATTTGGATTAAAGGTGTTTTCCCATCCAGTGTGTCAGCACTGCCTGGAGCAGATCAGATAAAATGCAAATGCATGTACACAATAGACTGAGGGTTAGCGGAGTGTTTACACAGATAGATAACAGACCTGGCTTTATCAGAACTTGAATTAAGCTGCAGTGCAGAATTAAGAGCAGTGTATCCTAATATTGTAAAGGTGAAAGTATGTGGGTTTGGATGTTTGTGGGTTTGGCTGTTTGTTCCTCAAATCACACCTACACGGGCGAACGGATTTGTCTCAAATTGCGCACATACATACCTTGGGTCCTGGATTGACTGATAGGCTACATGGAATTCCCGTACACCACCACAATTCACTCCCGTGACCGGTGCTTTTCACTGTTGAATTCACTGTAGGACCTGGGATGACGTCATCCCAGCCCTTTTAGCAGCTCACCTGGTTGGGTGCTGCTTCTCTATGTGGGCAGAGCTATCGGCCACCCGCCGTCCACACGAACATGGTGTCCTAAACAAGCGCTCGTACTTTGGGGCAGCGACAAGTGCTGCCCCGCCTGTGTAGCCTCACCACGGGCCCGCAGTGCTCTGCCGCAGCCGGGCAGGGGGTCGCTTGCACCGTGCTCTGGAACGCCGTCTCGGCCAGCTGTCCCGCAGCGGCTGCGGGGTCTCGGGACACTACAACTCCGTCGGGGATGTAGGCAGGCCAGTCTACCCTCTCATTTGCCCGCGCGAGAAGGCTTGTGATGACAGGTGAGTCGGGGGACTTTGAGAAGGAAGATGAATGGGGTGTTGGGGGTGAGGAGGTTGCCGGTCAGGGAGAAGCGGGAAAGGGGGGCCTGGGCAGGTACATTCGGAGGCCCCTGGCAGGGGGACGGGGACAGGGCCGCCACTGCCCCCACAGATGGCATGGGGCCACATGGCTTGCATAGGCACCCCTATAACGTTGGTGCCCAGGAAGCCCGGGGTGTGGTGAGGCCGGGGCCACAGGTTGGTAGAGGGAAAGGGGCCACACGGTCGGCAGGGCCTGGAGGGGGAAAAAGGGGGCACAGGATAGGTAAGACGGAGGAAGGGGGCGGAAAGGGGGCACCTGCCTGGGGGCAAAGGGGCACAGGGTAGGAGGAAGGAGTGAGCACATGGGGGAACGGGTAGGGAGAAAGGGGGGTGGCGGGCGCCAGGAGGGAGAGGAGGAAAAGAGATCTAGCGGGCCGCAGGGTGGGGCCTGGGGTCCATAGGCCCACAGGTGTAGGAAGGGCCCGCTGTGGACACAAGGCAAAGGAAAAAGCCTGCGCGGCGCTCCAGGTGGGTCGCGCAGGGGGTCAGGGTTCTGTGGCGAAGTCGCGGGTACTGCTAGTGTGAACATAAATTCATAACAGTCGTGAAGCCATGTCATTTACTGGGATAAAAAGTAGCCTGTATGTTAATCAAGGTTACAAATTATCTATGTGCCAAATTTTATTCAAATCCGTTCAGCTGTTTTGGTGTGATTGAGTAACAAACATCCAAACTTTCACATTAAAATATATATATATATGTATACATATTCCTATTAATATGTGAGTTTGTGGGTTTGGATGTTTGGATGTTTGTTCCTCAATCACGCAAAACCCGCTCAACCAATTTGGCTGAAAGTTTCCACAAACAGTTAATACACCCGATTGCGCAATAGGCTACTTTTCGTCACAATAGCACACATACGTTTGTGCCAGGACCCCCACAAAACCCAAACTCACACCACCATCTCTGCAATCTCACACACTTTGGACCATAGCAAGTCCCAAAATTCATATTGCCCTCTACAGCCTCGCCCCTAACCCCACACAATCACATATACATACATACTTTACCACTTTGCCCCTCACCTTAACGATACTCCAGGAGACTCTCTTTAACACTCCGGAACAGCCATGTTTGCCGACCCCCATCGCTCTGACAATCTCCGACACCGCCCACCCATGTCAATACCCCTAGGCAGTCTAATAAATGCAAAAACAAAAAAAAAGGGAAAATAAATAAAATGAAAAATAAAAAGTATTACAAATTCAAATCACCCCAGTTCCCCTAGAACACATATAAAAGTAGTTAAATACTGTGAAACACATACATGTTAGGTATCCCTGTGTCCGAAATCGCCCGCTCTACAAAGCTATACAAATATTTTGCCTGGATGCTTAACGCCGTAGCGGCAAACATACTGAAAAGTCCAAAACCGCTGTTTTTTCACTATTTTCATTATCATACAAATATCAATCAAAAGTGATCAAACCAATAGCATTTCCCGAAAATGCAACAACTACAAACTACACCCGGCCCCGCAAAAAAACACATCCCCCGACACAGACAAATAAAAACATGACTGCTGTCAGAATATGGCAACTTTTACAAACAAAAAAATGTCAACACACTACTGGCAGAAAATACCAAATCATACAATGTTGTATATCGAAGTATATTAACTTCAAATACCTCTGTCCCAAAGACACTATGTACAGTTTATACCAACACCGTATAGCAGCTGAAATACAAATTAGCTTCAACGCAAAAGTCTCGCGTATTCTCTGAATTACAGCAAAAACAAGATACAAAGTTACATTTCATATCCCATACCTTATACACACTACGAAAACCTTACCCGCACCTGTATATACCCACTTCTACAATCACCGCAGACGAAGTCGCGGGTACCAGCTAGTTATATATTATTATTATTATTATTATTATGAGGATAGGATAAGTTATGGGGCCCCCTCCATCTCTTATCCGACCCTGTTAACTGCCATTCAATATGAGATTGCTGATCAGCACATGTCAGTCAATATAGGAAGTTGCTGAGAGGTAGCCACAGAGGCAAGTACCTAACATACAGCTATACCAGAAGTCAGTGATGGCGAACCATCTGCAACCTAAAACCCACTAAATTAATCGAAAGTGCCAACACGGCAATTTAACCTTAATACTGTGTGGATCCACAATTGCAGACAACTACAGACCCGCAAAATACAATCATGTAAATGGGGCTTTACAGAGCTTTCAACAATGCAAACTTACCTTTTCAGTACAAAGTTGTTTGTATTTGGCATAACTTTGAACAATGAATGTTCACTATGTACATTGCACAGGATCTGTTTTATAGTGACAACCAATCAAAAAACTATGTGGCATAGAGATTGAATAAAACTAAATGTAATCTCTATTAGTTTTATAGTGACCGTGCAATGTTATTACAACCTGTACTAATATCACGTCTACTATAAAACAGATACTGTGTGATATAAATAGTGAAGGGCCCCCACACAGTATAATCTGCCCCACAGTGGCCCCCACACTGTACAATCTGCTCCACAGTGGTCCCCATGCTGTATTATATGCTCCAGAGTGGCCCCCACAAACAGGACAACGCACTCCACAATGGCCCCCACACAGTATTATATCCTACTATTATTATATTATAAATATGAAAGTTTGTGTGTTTGCATGTTTGTTCCTCAATCACGCAAAAACGGCTGAACGGATTTGCATGAAATTTGCCACATACATAGATAGGAACCCCAATTAAAACATAGGCTACTTTTTATCCCAGTAAATGACGTCACTACAAGGCCGCAGTGAAGGAATTTAGGTTCACACAATACTAAAGAACCTGTGTTGACATCACAGATCCTTGAGCCATTCTAGGATAGGATCATGCTAGACAGTGGGTGGAGCTATATAGGATGAAGTTGGACAGTGTGAAAGCTGAAGAAAATGGAGTCTCATGGAAGATCAGGAGACTACAGAACATGTAGGCTGTGTGTGGGCAAGAGGAGTATATCGGGTCTAGAGTTTCAGTGAGTACGACGGGGAATGTGTTGTTCTGCCTCTGATGGGGAGGGGGGAGAACTTTGGCACATTTCAGCAACATCCGTTCAGCCCTTTGTAACACAGAAGCTGCTCAGTCACATAACAAAACCCCCGTAATCACAATTGCCTGATGTAGCAGAGCTTACACAGCGCTGTAGCACAGCTCAGTAGGCTCTCCATATGCAAACATGTACATGCAGCTGGGTATCCTACACATATGCAGTGATATAGCAGAGCCGAGACGCGGGAGCAGGCTGATCAAACTATGGCAAATTTCTGCAACATCCGTTCAGCCATTTCCACCACAGAAGCTGCTCAGACACTGACATAAAAACACCCCTATAATCCAAATGGCCAGATGGAGCAGAGCTTAGGCAGCGCTGTAGCACAGCTGAGTACGTTCTCCATGTGCAGAGATGTACATACTACTGAGTATTCCATACATATGCTGCCATATCGCAGAGCCGAGACGTGGGAGCAGGTGGATCATCCACAACAGCAATTGGATAAATATAAGCGGCTCAGCGCCAACACCAACCCGCAGACGAAGTCACGGGCAGATGCTAGTGCTCCATAAGTAAGCCCCCCACCAAATTTTATATGTGGCTGTTTACGTGAAAAGGGCCCAGATCGTCGATACTAATTATAGAGAAAATAGTCCAAAACATATTTGGGTAAAAAAAAAAAAATCACAATTTTGTTTTATGCAAAAATTTTATTTAAAAATATGTCAAGTTTACAAATTTGTTGAGACTTAAGAATTTGTACACTTTTGGTGCAGATTTCGTTAGAATTAAAGTGACAAATTAAATCGACGATCTGGGCCCTTTTCACGTAAACAGCCACATATGGTCCACAGTAGCCTCCCCCCCCCACACACACACATCGTATTATATACTACTAACCTGCAGTCTCACGAACAGTAGGTAAGTAGTGTCCGCCTATGACTGCAGGTGCTGATGAATGTCATCACACCTGCATTGGGTCAGAGGTCACATTCTGCATTCAGTGGAAGCTGTGGTCCTGTGGCCTACACTGACAGTTTTCAGTTCTATCTCCATTGCACATACAGCTGAAAGAAGCGACCACTCACTAACACGTACTCCTGTACCAGATTCCCAGCTGGAAAGTGATCAGGGTATCAGCGAGCATACCAGCAGAGAGGGTTCTGAATGCTTCTTCTAGCACGAGTACCATAGGTTCTCCAACATGGACATAAGTAATGTAAACTCAACAATCTGTCATTTTACCATACCTCCCAACCGTCCTGATTTCCGCGGGACATTCACGATTTGGGTGACGTGTCCCGCGGTCCCGGTTGGAGGGAGGTATGTCCAGATTTCAACTCAGATCTGCGTCCAGAGGACACAGATCTGAGTTGAACACATACGCGGCTAAAGCAAGGAGCTGTCACAGTTCAGCTCCTTGCTTCGCCCTTGCACGCAGGCTACTGGCTGTGTAGACGCGATGTGATGACGTCACATCGCGTCTACAACTGTGTGCGAGAGAGAAAGAAAGAGGCGCGGAGAGAGCGGCGGGGGAGCGTGGAGATGGTAAGTGTAATGTGTACACTGAGGTGGAACGTGAAACTGGGGGCAGATGAAGGAGAGGACGGCATGACACTGGGCGCAGAGATGGAGAGGACAGCATGACACTGGGGGCAGAGATGTGGAGACATGAATCTGGGGGCAGAGATGGAGGGGACATGAATCTAGGGGCAGAGATGGAGGGGACATGAATCTGGGGGCAGAGATGGAGGGACATGAATCTGGGGGCAGATGAAGGGTGTATATGAAACTGGGGGAGAGATAGAGGGGGGGACATAATTTACGGGTGACTGTAGGAGGATTATACTGTGTGCGGGCACATGAAAAATTAATGAGAATGGGCAGAGTGAACACACGTTTTTTTGTCCCTCTTTCGGTTCTTCAAAAGTTGAGAGGTATGATTTTACTGGATCTCTGATGTCATATTTCTTTGACCATAATATCAATAATCTGTACAAAAGATAGTAATGTAATTTTACAACAAAAAACAGGTACTGAACAGGTACTGAACATAAAAGAATTCGGATGCAAAGAGAACTCACATGGGGCTGACCTGCACATCCTTACTGTGTTTCATTGTATCTGCCACTAGGGGGAGCCCATCTATATTTCATTTTTTTCTGAGGATACAACCATATACCATACAAAAATGTAAATGCAAAAAAAAAGCTGATGTAAGGAACAGTTTATTTAGGAAAAAAAAAAAACACCTGTAGCTGCAGAAAGTTAGACGTGCTAGACAAGGGAGACAAACTCTCAAGGTGCAAAAATGTGATAAAATTAACACTTACTTACCAGTTTATTCCCCCATATGTTCTAGTCTTTCCCCTCTGTATACTTTCAAGGTGCCGTGTCAAAGCCAGTAAACAGCGGGTAAATAAATGGGTCGGGTTTTTTTTTTGTTAAAATGACACTCCTTCCATTGAACAACTGCACATCTACTTGGAAAACCCTCAACATTTTTTTTTTTTTTTTTTTAAAGAGTCAACTCTGCAGGGGGCCAGAATTTTAACATTTGGCACTATAAGGAATTACAGCAGACGTTTTGGACCTTAAATATATATTATGAAGTGACTCAGACAATTTTGGAATTAAACATTACATGTTTTAAAAATCACAAGGCTCTCAATACAGAGCATGGACGAATTTTGTTAAAGAATGTTTTTGTTCATTTATTTAAATCTTTGTTTTTTTTTGTTTTTTTTTTTTTAAAACTTTGTCAATACCACGGGCATTATTGATGCAAACTAAATGTTCCTTCAATCTTTCAGGCCCCACGGGACGATACACAGCTATAAAGCGCTGTGGGAAAAACCCGGCGGGAACGCATTGCGGTTCTTCCCGCAGCGCTTTGAACAGAAAGTTTGTGGAATTTTCCTCCGCGGACTTTCTATTACAATTATATCTACGGGAAATCTGCCGGTTTTGGAAATCAGAGTGTGTCCACGCTATGATTTTAATTGCAAAGTTGGCATGGGATTCAGATGAATCCTATCCACTTTACAATTACTGTAAAACACAACGATTTTTCCCATGGTGATTCCGGCCCATGGGGGCCCGGCCTCAGGCAGGTTTCACACAACCGTTCGATGCCATTATGATGGTGTCAGTAAAGAAAAACTAAACAAAAAACAGATAACTATCATAACAGACATTAACGGACACTAACTGATGTTAATGTGTCTGTCTTTTTAAACTGATCCATTTAATGGGTTAGTTACAAAAAAAACGGACACATTAGCATTAGAGATGAGCGAACAGTGTTCTATCGATCACATGTTCGATCGGATATCAGGGTGTTCGCCATGTTCGAATCGAATCGAACACCACGTGGTAAAGTGCGCCAAAATTCGATTCCCCTCCCACCTTCCCTGGCGCCTTTTTTGCACCAATAACAGCGCAGGGGAGGTGGGACAGGAACTACGACACCGGGGGCATTGAAAAAAATTGGAAAAAGTCATTGGCTGCCGAAATCAGGTGACCTCCATTTTAGACGAATAGTGGATTTCAAATCCGGGTCATATGAGAATGTGAACTTTGTGACTATGAGACAGGGATAGCTGTACAGGCAGGGATAGCTAGGGATAACCTTTATTTAGGGGGGAATGTTATTAAAAATAACTTTTTGGGGCTCTATCGGGTGTGTAATTGTGATTTTTGTGAGATAAACTTTTTCCCATAGGGATGCATTGGCCAGCGCTGATTGGCCGAATTCCGTACTCTGGCCAATCAGCACTGGCTAATGCATTGTATTGGCGTGATGAAGCAGTGCTGAATGTGTGTGCTTAGCACACACATTCAGCTCTACTTCATCAGGCTAATAGAATACATTGGCCAATCAGCGCTGGCCAATGCATTCTATTAGCGTGAACTGAGTTTGCACAGGGGTTCTAGTGCACCCTCGGCTCTGCTACATCAGATTGCTACATCTGATGTAGCAGTGCCGAGTGTGCATCAGATGTGTAGTTGAGCAAAACTGACTCAGCACTGCTAAGTCTGCATTCGCATAGGAATGCATTGGCCAGCCTTCGGCCAATCAGCGCTGGCTCTGCCGGAGGAGGCGGAGTCTAAGGTCGGACCTGAATGGAGACTGGTGTGGAGCTATCTTAGACTCCGCCTCCTCCAGCAGAGCCAGCGCTGATTGGTCGAGTTCCGTACTCTGGCCAATCAGCACTGGCCAATGCATTTCTATGGGGAAAAGTTAGCTTGCGAAAATCGCAAACTGACAGGGATTTCCATGAAATAAAGTGACTTTTATGCCCCCAGACATGCTTCCCCTGCTGTCCCAGTGTCATTCCAGGGTGTTGGTATCATTTCCTGGGGTGTCATAGTGGACTTGGTGACCCTCCAGACACGAATTTGGGTTTCCCCCTTAACGAGTTTATGTTCCCCATAGACTATAATGGGGTTCGAAACCCATTTGAACACTCGAACAGTGAGCGGCTGTTCGAATCGAATTTCGAACCTCGAACATTTTAGTGTTCGCTCATCTCTAATTAGCATCAATCTCATCTGTCCTTTTTTTTTGTTTCTGCTTTCTGAGCAAGTGCACAAAAACAGACACAAAATGACAGTAGCTGATGGCTATCAATTACTATTCTTTATAAGTCCATTAGCCATAGACTTCAATGTTACAAAATAAACGATCCGTTTTTTTTTTTTTACCGGACACAAAAGTCCTGCATGTAGGATTTTTTGTCCGCAAAAAAAAACAAAAACAAAAAAAAACAGACATGTGACAGATTGGGTGTATAATGGACACTAATGGTCACTAACTGACAAGATAAAATCCTATTGAAATCAAAGGAAATTTCAACAGATGTGACAGTCCAGCTAGTGTCAGTTCTTAAAATCATAACAGAAAATAGCAACTGACACTAATGACTGTCACCGATGGTAGTGTGAACGCCTCCTAAATTTCAGGGCCAGAGAATGTTTTTTTTCTGTCAAGAATTAAAAGTTTCACAGGCATGTTGAAGGCAGTGATATCGGAACAAACTTTCTGCAGCAGCCCATGATCGCCAAATCCACAAAATGTATCTTGCTATATAAAATAGCCTGTTAGAAGAAAGGTAAGGGGATAACAAATAGGGAGTTACAAAATGGAACCTTTTTACTTATTTATTTATTTTTGAAATTACGAGTGTCAGTTTCCAAGTCAGTATTTGGGGACAATGACTGAGGCTGATCATTCACCTTAGAAAAATACAGCAAGCCCCCCCCCCCCCATGCTTGGCCTAAAGTGGATGAACATCTCATACGTTGTTGTTTGTCTCATACAACTGCCGTTGGTCTATCGGTAATAAACATTTGCAGCATTTACATGGCCAAAATTGGAGTTTCAGCTGATGTAAGTCACATGTATATGGTCACCAACTTTATCAACCAATGCACGCCATATACAGGATGATCAAATATTGAATGGCAATCCATAGATTTCAGTGACTTTCAGATTTTGACGGTTTTTCACACAGGATAAACTGACAAAGCTCAACAAAAAATTGCACACAACCACCATATATATAAATGCTTAATTTTTAATACAAAAATACAAATATTTTCCCTCATTACATCAATGCTTGTGTTTAAGGAAGCTGAACAAATATTCTGCATGTTCTTATAGAAGGTGAATTTCCAACCACATAGAAATGATGTCTTTTTGTTTTCCTTTTGCCATCCTGGTTATAACTCTGGGATCCTTCGACATCTGTCTATGGTGGAAAATGACGTTAACATAATAGAAGCTAGAAACCTCAACTAAAGTGTATCGTATTTGTTACATAGAACAAAGAGGTAATAAAAGGAAATTTTGTATGAGGCAAAAACAGGTAGTTGTTGTCTACAGGTAGTTGTTCCCACATTGTCCGGCGGGTGGACACAGGCGCAAGTGTGACATGCAGGACTTTGTGTCCGTTTAAAAAAAACCAAAAAAAACCAAAAACTGTTTCCCTGTGGAGAGGCTGCATATGGACACCAGCGGTTTGCTTTAAAACTGTCCGCTTGGAAGCCATCCCCTATGCAGTTTTCCCAGAGAATAGGACGGAAACCTGGCAGGCAGACACGGACAAAAGTGTGAACACTCCCTGACATGAACTTCTTATTCAATGGAAAATTCACACGACTGTATGCAAGTTGGAAAGTTGGGGGGAATTTATTAAGACTGACATTCTGTGCGCCAGTCTTCAGCAATTTCCCAGTTGGTGCCAGAGGTATCTAGATTATTGAGCAGTTCTAGCTTCTTAACAATTCAGGCATACAACCACATGCCACAATGGAGATCCATGCCAGTCCAGAACTCTATAACACATGCTAGATGTGCCACAACTATTTCCAATAGTAAATTTCCCTTATTGTGAATAATTAAATATATTAAATTCTTAAGCTTTACTGATCAGAGTTAAACTGTATTAATGTATTAATTCCATAGCGGTTATAGTAACCTGCATTCTGCTAATGATCACCGGGTACTATATGCTTATGTCCCTTTACATTCAAAATCTATACATTGATTTCTTTTTTTACAGTATTTTTTTTACATTCCATTTTCTTCACATTAATATATGAAGCTTGCTTGAGCTTTGAAACACATGGACATCAGAAGCCCTACAGAAAACTTAACATTTATGGCGGAGTGCTAAGGGTACGCTCTGTGACCAGTATGAAGGGAGGTGCAGTGAGCAGTGACTATCACCTATTGTCTGTGGTGGATTCTGGGTTATCAATCTGCTCTGCTCCTCCTGCTCTATAACATGCTACCAGCAGATAGTGCCAAAGTGACTATGTAAATAGTTACTGAAATACAGTATATACAATCACTGGACTGTAAAGTTTACAAAGATAGCAGCAATAGCCAGGATATTGTTGTATATAACTGTGCTTAAAGGGATTCTACCATTAAAACTTTTTTTTTTGTGGATAAGACGTCGGAATAGCCTTTAGAAAGGCTATTCTTCTCTTACCTTTAGACATGGTCTCCGCCGCGCCGTTCCTCAGAAATACCGGTTTTTACCGATATGCAAATGAGTTCTCCTGCAGCGATGGGGGCGGCCCCAGCGCTCAAACAGCAATGAGGGTGTCCCCACAGCTGCCAGAGAGGTGTCTCCAAGCGCCGCCTCCTTCTTCGTCCGCCGCGTCATGTTCAATGTCTTCTTCCGGCGCAGGCTCGTAACCGAGCAGAGCAGACTGCGCAGGCCACGGGAAAATGGCCGCTAACAATACTGTGCAAGGGGCCATTTTCCCGTGACCTGTGCACCTGCGCAGTCTGCTCTGCTAGAAGTTACGAGCCTGCGCCAGAAGACATTGAAGATGACGCAGCGGACGAAGGAGGCGGCGGCACTTGGAGACAGTTCTCTGGCAGTGGTGGGGACGCCCTCATCGCTGGGGCCCACCCCCATCGCTGTGGGAGAACTCATTTGCATACCGGTAAAAAACGGTATTTCTGAGGAACGGTGCGGCGGAGACCATGTCTAAAGGTAAGAGACGAATAGCCTTTCTAAAGGCTATTCCCACGTCTTGTCGTCACAAAAAAAAATGTTTTAATGGTAGAATCCCTTTAAAATAATTCTGTGAAAATGGAAGAAACTGTCAATTTTTCAGAGCCATTTTGCATCAGTAGACACTCCTTTTCATGGATCCCTCACAGACTAGAGTCTTTGAGGGATCCATGAAAAATAGCCAGAAATAGGACATGTACAGGCTGTTAAAAAACAAAAAGCCCAAAAATCGATTAACTCAACTAAAAGCAATGTGTTTCTGATATTCATGTGAACAGCGCCTTAAAGACATTTGCAATATAGAGCTACTTATAGTGATTTCTTTAAACATAATCACACATTTTAGATCAACTTTTCAGGAATAGTGTCCCCATATGTGACATTTCTATAGGTTCTAGTAGAGTGTTCAAAAAGAAAAAAAAGATATGCAAGTAAAAATAATGTGTTAGGATTTGAAATCCATCAATATTAAACAGCAACAACTAAAAAACATATCTCGTCATAGTCTGTATAATAATTTATGGTACATTCAATAGTGTAGATCTGAAATTTTCAAGGACTATGTGCAATGAAGTCCAAAGGCAACCATAACACAAAGATATATACATATATTAAGCACAAAACCAGGTAGATCCCTTACAAGATTTAGTTATTGGTGTTCGTGCACACAACAAGACAGCAGCATCACCCTGCTTGCTCCATAAGAACAAGGATGACAGTCAATATGGAATGTTTTGTTGAGGATTTCCAGGGCCCAGTGTCCACCTCATTTATGACAAAGCCAACATTGGAAGGAGACATGTCCCTGTTGTCTTTCAGAGTGACTAACTAAATGTGTGTTATTACTCCTTGGGTTAAGGATTTGATCCATATGTTCCATTATCACCCTGCAATGAAAACCAGTGTATGTTTACATACCCAGAAATGTTATGAACTTGTCTGCCATATACATTGTATAATGATATAAATAGCATAGTAAACGCCTAACATCACACAAAAAGGGGGATCCTATGGGAGAGAGGCAGTAAGGTTATTCATGATGAAATGTTGAGCTCTGCTACTCCTTTATCAGGCTGCAAATTCACACGGGATAAACGCCTTGGTTTGGCCACTGCAGAAACACTGCGGGGGGAAAAAAATGAGGCGTTTTACAGTCCCTTCAAAGTGGATGGGAATCTAGCGAATCCCATCCACACATTGTGGAAAAAGAAGCTCAGTATGTATATATATATATATATATATATATATATATATATATATTGTACTGGGATTTAGGTTTGGTCCATGCATAAGCTTACTCAAGTGCCATGGCTTCTGTTTCTCCAGGATCCATAACAGATCAAGGCTCACATTTTATCATCTGCTTAGTATATCTATATAGCACTAACATGTATATTAATGAATGGCAAATGGTGTGTCAGGCTTCAGAGTTCAGCTATATTTATTTTCTTTATAGGAGAGTCTTTCACTTCCCCTCCAAGTATATTCAACTGTTACCACCCCATTACACACCATATTACAGTCAGAAACATCATATCTTGGTTATGTATATCACTTTTGTTGATTTGGAAGTAAAACAACCTTGACTTCTAATGCAAATGAGACAGTTGGTGCACTAGGGGCGGGCCTTCAGCTCCCAGAGCACTCTTACAGTTAAAGTAGGAGGAGTAACATTGCAGCAGTGGAAGGATCAACGTCCACTGTACAGGGTGGTGCCAGCAATAGATGGTACGGATCTGAGCAGCACCATGGAGATGAAGGCCTGCCCTCAGTGCACCAACTGCATAACTTCTATATCACTACAATGCAGTTTTTCTCCAAATCCACAAAAGTAAAAATCTACATGGTGGTGACAGATGAATATGTTTGGGGGAGGTGCTAGATTCCCTTTCAATAATGGATAGAACATTAAAGCATATATTACACTATTCTGACCATCAAAAACTGTCAGAAAAGAATATTTGGAAGTTAGCCTGTTCATATCTGTGTTGTAGTTTGTCTTCACTATGGACGGCACAACAAGCGGTAAGATCCATTGCAGTCATATCTAAACAGGGCTGCATGAACCCAATTGGATTGCAGTGAAGTCCATCAGTCTTCTGCTGAGGGTTGGTGTTAGAGGTGACTATACTGCCGCAGAGGCTCCAATTGCCAGCGTGTTGTCTTATTACCTATCACAAATCTGAGTACACTGAGGGACTGTATCCTTCTGTGGGAACCGTAATACCATCAATCTCCACAGCAAGGGGGGAAAAAAAAGCAAATTCACACCCCTCTATACCCTGAAAGGTGCATGGATGTAAGAGTTTAGATTTTAGTGAGGAAACGTACAATATCAGGTAGGTGAAGCAAAGACATTAGATGTCCATATAAGAGGACTGAACAGGGTCATATTACTATTTAGTCATATTAATCACCCTTAATACAACAACATAGCTGATAAAAAAAAAAAAAAAAAGTCCACCTTAAAACAAAAACATTGTATATGTAACGTAAAAAATAATTATAATAATACATTTGGACAGTCTTTAGATTACTTTTATAGTCTGTGCTACTTTATTACCAATCCAGGTTATTCTCTGGGGAAAGATGACTGCACACTGCACTATTGTATGCTGTCTCTTCAGCTTTTAATAGCCCCCCTCCCAATATCTTTATATGCCAAATTTTCCGCCTAATAGAGTGGGTGCATGTCCTGATTCAGACAAGTCCTCCAGTACAGGACTTTTCGCTTTTTAGGCAAGACACAGAAGCCATGCTAATAGAGAATGACGAGGCATACGGGAGGTCTTTATAATGTTCTTGTGATGTCTGAACACCTACTGTTGGATCATCCCTGGGCCACTGGACCTTTTTCCATACATCTACCCTTGCTGCATCCGTTATAACTGATGAAGGTCTTTTGGACTGAAACGTTTATATATGTATAACTCTGGATGCTTGCAATAAACGCATAAAAAAAACATCCATCTTGAGTGCCAGAAATATCTTGTTCTCTGTTGGACCATCCCTTCATTTTTAAGGGACAAATTTGAATTACAAAAAAAAAAAGCCTTAGGCAAAGTTCATATCTGCGCCTGAGTCTCTGTTGGAGACTCTGCTGCAGAAACCGCCAGTGAGAAAAGTCCTGCACAGAGGGAAAAAAAAAAAAAAGTCTGCTGGTTTCAGTTTAAAAAGACACCATTATAGTCTATGGGGTTGGCCTGTGTCCACGGGTAACCCCTGTTTTGGCGGTCGAGCTCTCAGTCATTTGGGTCCCACTGCGGACCTGAACGATGGAGAGCACAGCACAGATATGAACCTAGCCTTATATTTTCACAGGCTACTCACGTTCTAATTTTGTTTTAAGGTGGAATTCTAAGGTAGCACATAAATAAGCAATGAATGTCTTACCAATTCCTCATAATCTTCCACATGTTTATATTTCTTTTCTCTGTAATAATATCTTTTCTTGAAGAAATGAAATACAACAATATCACACAGCACCGTAGCCTAAAAGGAAAGCATAGTATGAGAATGTAATCCTACTAAAAGCTGGGATTATACACTACAGGCATGCATGTGATTTTTTTAAAGGGGTATATTACCATGGACAGAACCGTATTTAGATTGCTAGATAATTAAAAGTTAAAATGTTTTTGCAAACATAAATATTTAAAAATTTTGCAGAGTTTTAAAGATATTCTCTAATCTTAGTGGTGATCATCTTTTGTCTTCATAGGCTGCCATCAGATATGACCACGAATGCAGGAACTGTCTATAGTCCATGACTTTCCTTATTGTGGTCAGGTTATCAGACAGGGACAGGGTATGCAGAAGAAGATAATCCAACCATAAGGAAATCATGGCTGGGTTTTGGTGTATACAATATATCCATCTAATTTATTTGTAATAATGTTTAACTTTAACTTATCTTCAAATTTAAATCTGGTTCTGTTCATGGGAAAACCCCTTTAGGCCAAGGCCCCACTTAGCGAGCCGCAGCTAAAAAGCGCATAGCATTGTTTTCTGCAGTGCTTTTCACAGAAAGTCTGCAGAGTTTTCTTCTGCGGACCTTCTGTCCCTATTATACCGATACAGAAACCACCAGCAGTTCTGTAGGTATAATTGACATGCTGCGATTTACACAAATGTAAAGGTTTTTGAAATTGCAGCATTTGTGGTGAGGGTTTTTTCCTGCAATGCATGGATGGGATTAACCAGAATCTCATCCACTTTGCAGACACTGTAATACACAGCATTTTCGTCATAGTCTAAACGCTGCGTATTCGCAATGTGGGGCCCCAGCCTATAAGACTACTTAAACTTTTGACAAGTCACGTCAATCAACATGTTTGTTTAACACTATGACATGTCAGAAGTTTTTTGTTGTTTTTTTTAAATAGATAATTGTTAGCATAGAAAGTTATACTAATGTGACATGCTGAACATGGCATGAGTATAATGAGAGTCCTCTTCTGTCTAGATATTGTATTTATTGCGGATGGGCAGGGGAAATACAGGCTGCAATTCCCCAACTAAAGTGTTAAAGTGAGAGAAATGTACACTTGGTCTCACAAAAATTTTATAGCTTGGTTTTGTACCACAAATTGTGCCTTTTTACAATGCAAGAGCTGTCTTGGCTTTTTGATCTGTAAGACAACTACAATAAGGCAGGCCGTACACATTATATAGCTGGCAGTCTAATGCATAGCTCCATGTGCAGTGTTCTCAAGGAGAGGGGATAAATCCACTGTTAAGCTGCTGCCAGAGACGTCTATTTCCCCTGAGTACAGGTATGTTGAAATCCAGAAGCCTGATGCTTCTCTGCCCCATTATCTGTTGCTAGGGAAGAGTCAGGAGGCTCCATACATATAAGATGATCAGCCAACATTTACTACATGTGTACAGTTAGCTAAATACACTTGTCAAAAGCGGCTGAGGCAGATTTCCAGTCACTACAAGACCTCTTACACATGGCAGTATTATGATCAGTGTTTTGCATCAGTAGTTGTAATCTAAAATCAGGAGAAGCATGAAGACAGAAAAACTACAATGGAAAGATCTGCACCCCCTGTGTATTGCGATGCCACCATTTGTATTTGCTTAGACACAATGATATTGAATACTTCCATGTGAAAGTAATAGGTGAACATCAGGATATGTCTCATTGGATATATAAGTATTGCTGGGTTTGTTTAGTGCAGATTTGGCTTCACATCTGATTTTTAACTGCATTTGAGTCAGGATATAGGAGAAAAGTGCTGAGCTGCTTTGTCCCTATGGAGGGAGTCCATTGTTTTTGTAGCTTATGGCACTTGCTGGTATCCAATTCACAAACTAAATAAATTATAATTAATATTAGTTGAGAAAAAAATGTAATATTACATTGAACTTCATTACTGTATATAGCATTTATTTACTCACCACACCAAGCAAGGCAACACCGGACCCAATATTAATCATGGTTGGAATGATGTCGAACTTCCCTGCCTAGGAAGACAAACACACAAAATGTCAAGAGCAATACTATGGCCAATAGTCTGCTGTAACATGACAGTGTGTTTACTTATCCCACTAGTATACAGACGCCCATTGTTTGCCTTCATATGATCACAGTTTATTCTCAGTACTGGATAATCTCACTGTACATTTTACTTGGCTGCAAAATAAAACTAAGATTAGACTGAGGCAATGCTTTAAAGGGAATGTTTAACCAGGAAATGAACTATTGTATAAATCATGTTTTTAGGGTAAAGATATTTTTTAAGAATTTTTGGTGAGGTTTTTAATTTTCCAACATAATAGCTATAGCTAAAGAAATATCCTAAAATTATTGCAACTTCATGTTTTCCAAATAAGCCTAAAACACTCTGTGACTTCCCGTTTCCTGTAGGAGGCGCATAGGCCATAGACACAATGGCCTGGAGCAGACTCCATATGCTTGTATGTGAGAGGAGAGGCATGCTGCGTGATATGGGCAGAGGTCTTTGTATAGAGAGGGGAGTAGATAAAAGAGTGGATTCTGTGTCTTATGTACATATACATGATAGCTGTGCTAATAAAGCTGGATTCACACCAGCACTCACATGCGGTTTGGGAATTCCGTCCATAAATCTGCTTGAAAAATGCAGAGAAATTAGACTTACAATGCTAAGCTATATGTGAGTATCCTACAAGAAGAGTTACTTTGTTCCCTTGAGTACTATGGGTCTGAAAAGGACGACCTAGTGTTCCAGCAAATGAATGACCCGAAAGCATACGTCAAGATTAGTGAAGAAATGGAACAATGGCAATGAATACGAGGAGCTGGATTGGCCCCCACAGCCTCAACCCAATAGAACATTTCTAGGTAGAGTTGAAGAAAAAGCTGTATTTGTACCCAAGTGAGTCATCCAATATGCACCAACATTGGGAACGTGTAGAAAAGAACTGGGGTTAGATTTCGATCAACACAAGCTTGAATCTGATCGAGAGCACACCCAGAAGGATTCAAGCAGTGTTGAAAGCCAAAAGTGAATTTGCTAAATTAAAAAGGTATATTTTTAGGGGTAGAACAGTAACAATGCAGTTACATGACATAAATTTGACTTGCAACTATTTAGCAAGTTATGTATGAGATAGCCAAGATGATTGTCTATAAAATGATGGTAGTCTCACTTTCGCTGTAGTGGATGGAGAGATATGGAGCCTGAAAGTCAACAGTTCAATACATGCTTTTGCTTGTCAATGTAATATCCAATAGTGGCTCCTCCATACAGTATAATGTCCCATACTGGCCCATATGGTGTTTGTAGCAAAAAAAAAAAAAAAATATCAACAGAACCCAAACTTTTGGGTGTTCATCAATAATTATTATTATTATACTCTGGGGTCCTTTCAGACTGTCCAAATCACCTTTCAGGGAAGTCCGAGTCGTCGGAACCACACTGTAAATCATCCCCTATTTTCTTAAGATAGCAATATCCCTTTAAAGAGAATGGGCCACCTACAGGTTTTGTTTTTTTTTTTGAAACATTACTTTTTTTCTATCATGTTATTTGATTATTGTAGGTTTTTTATACAAGGTTATGGTGGCAGCCATCTTGGCTGCATGAACAGCTGTTTAAAGATTTATGCAACAGCAGACACATAAAACATCATAAACTAGAAATATTCATTGGCTTCTTTGTAATATTTTTTTAGGCATCCTGTGTAAACTGTGCAGAGGTTGTTGATCTGGAATGGGGAAAATAAAACAGTCACCTACTACAATTAGTGAATATGCTTCTTGCTTTATAATAGAGACATCACCTTTTACTGTCATCCTGCCTGTCAAGATAATGAGAAGACTGCTCAGAACGGATCTCTATGTAGCTCCTCAGTGTCAAGCTGCCTGCAAAAGCCTGGTTATAAGTTGTAAAAGTGTTATCACGTTTCTTCCAGACTTGCCAATGTCTTCCTGTTTTGACCTACTACAGACTTGGGCTACATCCTATACAATTTTTGGGATTGACCTCTGTTGCAATAGTTTCAGACAGTAGGGGGTTGTTGGTAAATTACCTTTGGGGCTATATCATGCATAATTTGTTATAGTTAAAAAGTGTGCAAAGTTTTGGCAAGGTCATGAACGAATTAACATACAGGATTAACATGCTCAAAATTATATTTGAGATCTACCTACCTTACCACTATATAATTGGTTCAAAATGTCACCTCTCACTTTAGGCATATTAATATTTGCTACAAAAAAAAAAAAAACAAGCAAAAAAAAAACAAAAAAAAAAACAACTAAGCCACTCTCTGAACACCTGGCTTAGTTTGACAGATCTCTCCCTATAAGTAAATACCATAAAGTAATAATAGTACCTTGTAGTGTCTAATAATGCAAAGTCCAAAAACAGCTCTAAATTAACAACTAACAGTGCATACATAATATATCAGATATAACAGTGTACAGGACCTAGGTTTTCAAGTTATGCTTCGGACACTGATAGTATGACCAAACACTGAATCATGAGTATACTGGAATTTACTTCTTTTTTCTCTTCCTTTGTTCCAGCTCTAAGCATAACATCAAGTAAACTATGAGATAAGCAGGGGTAGATCATTCTGGAAAACTCTTCAGCCAGCCAAGGCAATATTGAAATTTTAGGGTTTGTAATCACATATTGTTAAAATAAAATGTACCGTATATACTCGAGTATAAGCCGACTTTTTCAGCAGTTTTTATTCTGAAAAAGCCTCCCTTGGCTTATACTCAAGTCATGCAGCAAAGGACTTGCATAAATTAAGTGAAGGGGAGTGTCTTTCAGTGGTTGCTACAGTAATGATATAGGACACTCCCCCCTTCTCTAGCAGGAGAGATGAAAGCCCAGGAGATGGCAGGTTCCTGCATCAAGGAGAGCTCATAACAGTAAAGTGAAAGTAACACACACAGGTACATACTGGGGTTACAATTCCTATTAATGTCAGGCATTTGGGGTTATTAATTTAGTTTTAATAACTCCATGTGCCTCACATTAATAGCAGTTAACCCCATCATGTCCCTCACATTAACCCCTGTGTGCCCCATATACGGGTTACTAATATGTGAGATACATGGAGGTAATAATAAAGTGCCTTAATAATGTATAATGTAATAATTATTACCTCCATGTCTCTCACATATCAGTAACCCTTATGTGAGACACACAGGGAGTTAATGTGAGGGACATGATGGGGTTAACTGCTATTACCCTGAGGCACATGGAGTTACTAAACTGTAATACACATGACCAGACTTTGTATCTGTAATGGTGGATAAAATTATGGACTATTACATTTCAATGGGCCCGTACACATACATGCCGTCGCTTTTGCGGCTGTGTGTCCGGGCCAAATTGAAGAGCTTCAACTTATGGAGCAGGTCCTATATGTGTCCTATACCTGTCCTATATGTATCTGCATTTACAGCCCTATCAATTCATTTTTAATGTAAAGAGCAGTGATTACCGTATATACTCGAGTATAAGCCAAAATTTTCAGCCCAGTTTTTGTGCTGAAAAAGCCCCCCTCGGCTTATACTCGAGTCAATAAGTTTTCCCAGTTTTTTGTGGTAAAATTAGGGGTCTCGGCTTATACTCGAGTATATACGGTAGTTAATGTAATTTTACTGGTATCTATTTTAATTTTTGAAATTTTCCAGTAGCTGCTGCATTTCCTCCCCCTAGGCTTATACGCGAGTTAATAAGTTTTCCCAGTTTTTTGTGGTAAAATTAGGGGCCTCGGCTTATATTTGGGTTGGCTTATACTAGAGTATATACGGTCCCCATTGCTATATTTAAAAAAAAAAAGCAGACCCTATATATATATATATATATATATATATATATATATATATATATATATATATATATATATATATCACAGTGTTAGCCAAAAGTATTGGCACCCCTGCAATTCTGTCAGATAATACTCATTTTCTTCCAGAAAATGATTGCAAGCACAATCTCTTTGGTATTAATATCTTCATTTATTTTGCTTGCAATGAAAACACAAGAGAGAATGAGAAAAAAAAAGTAAAATCATTGATCATTTTACACAAAACTCCAAAAATGGTCTGGATAAAAGTATTGGCACCCTCAGTCTAATACTTGGTAGCACAACCTTTAGACAAAATAACTGCAAACAATCGCTTCCGGTAACCATCAATGCGTTTCTTACAAGGCTCTGCTGGAATTTTAGACCATTCTTCTTTGGCAAACTGCTCCAGGTCCCTGAGATGTGAAGGGGGCCTTCTCCAAACTGCCATCAAGAGATCTCTCCACAGGTGTTCTATGGGATTCAGGGCTGGACTCATTGCTGGCCACTTTACAAGTCTCCAGTGCTTTCTCTCAAACCATTTTCTAGTGATTTTTGAAGTGTGTTTTGGGTCATTGTCCTGCTGGAAGACCCATGACCTCTGAGGCAGACCCAGCTTTCTCACACTGGGTCCTACATTATGCTGCAAAATTTGTTGGTAGTCTTCAGACTTCATAATGCCATGCACACAGTCAAGCAGTCCAGTGCAAGAGGCAGCAAAGCAGACCCAAAACAACAAGGAACCTCCGCCATGTTTGACTGTAGGGATCGTGATCTTCTCTTTGAAGGCCTTTTTTTTCCTGTAAACTCTATGTTGATGCCTTTTCCCAAAAAGCTCTACTTTTGTCTCATCTGACCAGAGAACATTCTTCCAAAACGTTTTTGGCTTTCTCAGGTAAGTTTTGGCAAACTCCAGCCTGGCTTTTTTATGTCTCTGGGTAAGAAGTGGGGTCTTCCTGGGTATCCTACCATACAGTCCCTTTTCATTCAGACGCTGACAGATAGTACGGGTTGACACTTGAACAGCTTGAAGGGCAGCTTGAACTTGTTTGGATGTTAGTCGAGGTTCTTTATCCACCATCCGCACAATCTTGGGTTGAAATCTCTTGTCAATTTTTCTTTTCCGTCCACATTTAGGGAGGTTATCCACAGTGCCATGGGCTTTAAACTTATTGATGACACTGCGCACAGTAGACACAGGAACATTCAGGTCTTTGGAGATGGACTTGTAGCCTTGAGATTTCTCATGCTTCCTCACAATTTTGCTTCTCAAGTCCTCAGACAATTCTTTGGTCTTCTTTCTTTTCTCCATGCTCAATGTGGTACACACAAGGACACAGGACAGAGGTTGACTCAACTTTAATCCATTTCATCTGGCTGCAAGTGTGATTTAGTCATTGCCACCACCTGTTAGGTGCCTCAGGTAAGTAACAGGTGCTGCTAATTATACAAATTAGAGAAGCATAACATGATTTTTCAAACAGTGCCAATACTTTTGTCCACCCCCTTTTTATGTTTGCTGTGGAATTATATCCAATTTGGCTTTTTGACAATTCTTTTTGTGGTTTTCCATTGAAGACAAATTAAATGAAGATAATAATACCAAAGAATTTGTGATTGCAATCATTTTCTGGAAGAAACTGAGTATTATCTGACAGAATTGCAGGGGTGCCAATACTTTTGGCCAACACTGTATATATTACAAGTCACTCCTTTTGGCAACTCAAGATGTGTATTCAACATAGTGCAGCCAAACATGGTGTGTAGCCTGCATACGTTGTCCAAGAAATGAAAAGAAACAACCTTTAACATATAGGAATATACACATTCAACTTACAGTTCCAAAAACCAGGATATCAAAGCGAATTCCATAAATTTTCATGAGATTCCTTGATTCCACATTGTTGGAATCCTTGAAATATTTGGCATACCTAAAAAAAAAAGAGAAAGAAAGTGAAGTGTACTAAGAGATAGATAGATAGATAGATAGATAGATAGATAGATAGATAGATAGATAGATGAACAAGCTTTTGTTTGTGCACACTAGTATCAGTGGGAGAAATTACAATGTGGCAGAATAAGTCAGAATAAATTCATCCCAATAAAACTAAATGCTTAAGATTTTTAAGTATTGTATAAGTTGACTCCTCTACAGATCAATTCTTTGGCTAATATACTTAATATATACAAGACAGAAGAGGTAATGTCTCATTAGGGAGGGTCGGTACCGGGACTCAATAGCCCATGCCTGCCCTGTTAAGAATTCTGGGTGAGGAATATGCAAATAAGACCTCATTGGTATAAGAGGAATTTGTTCTAAGCGCCACCTTTTGGAAGATCGTGCCCTATAGATTAGTACCTGGTTTTCAAATTTGATTTTAATTTACTAATATTTTCGTTTAGCTCTAGAATGGGCAAAACATTGAAACACAACCTGTATTAATGTTAGTAATGAATTAGAAATATAAGGCAGATTAACACCCACGACAATGGAAAGCTTTTCATGAATGAATGTAATATTAGGGTACGATGTTAATTATACTCATACAGAAACTTAAAATTAAATATATGCAAATTGGGCTATAAATATTAAGACAGACTGAAATACTCCCAATGAATAGTTTTATATGTAAAGAATACTTAACCCTGTTATATCAAAAATATATATTGAAGCGTTGATAGCACATAAACCATATCAAACATATCATGCCACCTGTAATCTGAATATACAGAAATGCAAAGAGGTTATTTGGGCTATTTTGAGTTCCAATTTCAGTATAAGTGAAATAATGAGACTATGAAAACACTCACACATGCAAACAAAACAAACCTTGTATGACAGTTATGTATTGCAGTGTTGGCATCATGGATTCATGTGTCTGTATTATACAGAATACATAATACTACATAATGTGTAATACTGTACATCACTCACTCACTACCAGTGACTTGCCTTTCAAAATTTTTGTCTCTTCATCATCAGCCCTGCCTTTTACCCATTTATAGACATGGATTAAGAAATGCTGCATACATACAGTTAGGGCCAGAAATATTTGGACAGTGACACAATTTTCGCGAGTTGGGCTCTGCATGCCACCACATTGGTTTTGAAATGAAACCTCTACAACAGAATTCAAGTGCAGATTGTAACGTTTAATTTGAAGGGTTTAACAAAAATATCTGATAGAAAATGTAGGAATTGTACACATTTCTTTACAAACACTCCACATTTTAGGAGCTCAAAAGTAATTGGACAAATAAACATAACCCAAACAAAATATTTTTATTTTCAATATTTTGTTGCGAATCCTTTGGAGGCAATCACTGCCTTAAGTCTGGAACCCATGGACATCACCAAACGCTGGGTTTCCTCCTTCTTAATGCTTTGCCAGGCCTTTACAGCCGCAGCCTTCAGGTCTTGCTTGTTTGTGGGTCTTTCCGCCTTAAGTCTGGATTTGAGCAAGTGAAATGCATGCTCAATTGGGTTAAGATCTGGTGATTGACTTGGCCATTGCAGAATGTTCCACTTTTTTGCACTCATGAACTCCTGGGTAGCTTTGGCTGTATGCTTGGGGTCATTGTCCATCTGTACTATGAAGCGCCGTCCGATCAACTTGGCAGCATTTGGCTGAATCTGGGCTGAAAGTATATCCCGGTACACTTCAGAATTCATCCGGCTACTCTTGTCTGCTGTTATGTCATCAATAAACACAAGTGACCCAGTGCCATTGAAAGCCATGCATGCCCATGCCATCACGTTGCCTCCACCATGTTTTACAGAGGATGTGGTGTGCCTTGGATCATGTGCCGTTCCCTTTCTTCTCCAAACTTTTTTCTTCCCATCATTCTGGTACAGGTTGATCTTTGTCTCATCTGTCCATAGAATACTTTTCCAGAACTGAGCTGGCTTCTTGAGGTGTTTTTCAGCAAATTTAACTCTGGCCTGTCTATTTTTGGAATTGATGAATGGTTTGCATCTAGATGTGAACCCTTTGTATTTACTTTCATGGAGTCTTCTCTTTACTGTTGACTTAGAGACAGATACACCTACTTCACTGAGAGTGTTCTGGACTTCAGTTGATGTTGTGAACGGGTTCTTCTTGACCAAAGAAAGTATGCGGCGATCATCCACCACTGTTGTCATCCGTGGACGCCCAGGCCTTTTTGAGTTCCCAAGCTCACCAGTCAATTCCTTTTTTCTTAGAATGTACCCGACTGTTGATTTTGCTACTCCAAGCATGTCTGCTATCTCTCTGATGGATTTTTTCTTTTTTTTTCAGTCTCAGGATGTTCTGCTTCACCTCAATTGAGAGTTCCTTTGACTGCATGTTGTCTGGTCACAGCAACAGCTTCCAAATGCAAAACCACACACCTGGACTCAACCCCAGACCTTTTAACTACTTCATTGATTACAGGTTTACGAGGGAGACGCCTTCAGAGTTAATTGCAGCCCTTAGAGTCCATTGTCCAATTACTTTTGGTCCCTTGAAAAAGAGGAGGCTATGCATTACAGAGCTATGATTCCTAAACCCTTTCTCCGATTTGGATGTGGAAACTCTCAGTGTGCACTTTCAGCCCATATTATATATATAATTGTATTTCTGAACATGTTTTAGTAAACAGCTAAAATAACAAAACTTGTGTCACTGTCCAAATATTTCTGGCCCTAACTGTACTACAAGAGGGTTCTATAAGAAAAAGCTAATTCTTGAGACATAAAATATAGTCATTTCATACCAGTGAAATACCCCAATGCTACCAAGTAAAGCCTAACCACCTGTTCCCAAAAGTACAAAAGCGAAAAGTAACATAGCTGCTGAAATAAGACTTCAGAGTTTGTCCTAGATGAAGGACTAGTGAAGGAATAAACTGGTATATTTAGGCCATATTAATGGGAACACACAAAACTGCCAGTAATTTTGCCCGTTTCCCCTGTAATAAAATGTAATAAGAGGAAAGACCCTTGTGCCACACAATAATATATAATTTAGATAACATAAAAACAAATATATATATATATATATATATATATATATATATATATATATATATATTCCTCCTCATAGGGTGTTAATGGGTTAATAAAACAATATTAGAAGTCTCATAAAAGGAACAACTACTTGACTGTAATATGCAGTTTCGTGTTTGCTTACCTGAAATTGTATCCGGGAGAAACATTGTGATCCAAATCTCTATTGTCCAAACGTCGAAACGAGTACTTTGGAACGCAGTATTTATGCTTCTTGTCCAGGTCACAGTTCCAACTAATCTGAACTCCCATAACGCCACCCTTTAAAAACAATTCATTGTAAAGTTAATACAGCAAGCTTTACAAATAAACCAAGGGATGTTCTTGTATGGGGTGAGCTTAACTTTTCAAAAGGGAATTCACTCACTGTGGAAATAAAAAAAATAATTAAAAAAAAATATATATATATATATATATATATATATATATATATATATATATATATATATATATATATACACACATCAATCCTTTGGGTATGCCATGGGTGCTAATTTTCATAACATTTATTAAAATACACATACAATTTTATTGCTGCTTCTAAACGGAGTTGAGAAAAATAACTTTCATATCTACTGTGCAAATTTTCTGTGTAGCATTTGCAGAAATGGCCCTAGTGCAGCCACAAATAACACTGAAAATAACATTGCATATACGCAATGCAGATCTGTGATCAGTGTATCCGTTTCAATGACAAAGCCTCAGGCGAACAACATACCCACGCTCTGTCCATTCTTATCATGAATTCTAGCTTTATTTACAATCTTTTAAGAATATGCATCGTTCTGTGAACAATAACTGCCTCTTAGACCACCAAGTCCTTCTGTGATATTTTGAGGAGACTTCGCCCCTTATATTTATGCATGATGTTCACACCAAGGCTTGATCACTGCAACAGGTATACTGATCTTGGTTGTGTGTCTACAGAGTGGTGTGAAGCTGAGTGAGGCCCTTAGGTGGATACACAGTGTCTGATCTGAACCAACAGCTGTCCTTGTAAGTTATTAGCTCAGGTGTATGGGCACACCAGAGTGCGCCATCCGAGGGGGAATCCCATGGTCTGTTCCAACGAAAACAGAGCAGGTCCTATTCTGCTCCATTTAATTGGGACAGAACAGATTGGAAGCTGCCATAGAGGTAAGTACACAATGAAATGTACTTAGCGGACACTCAGATGTCATTCTGAGCCTCAGCCAACTGTATCCTGCTGCAAACTCAGCCCCAACTCTGATGCATTGCAGTTTTTATTACTCTTTCCTAAATACTGGATTAACAAAATGACAATATAATATGTCAAATTATGATTGTTTTAAGACTGTAAGTCACTTTAGTTATTATAAAGCATTGTTTTAAAAGCTTCCAACATGACACCCTGCACATACCAATACAGCCATCTCCTGGAAGGATTCTCCAGCCTCCGTCACGATACTTCCCAAACGGAATATAGGACAGAATGGATGGTTCACCCGATCATACAAGCAGGTTTTCAGATACTCTGCACTGATGTTTGGTAAAATGTTTCGCCTATGATATAATTAAAATAAAACTGAATTGCATAACAACTGAAATATATGTGAACTACAAGACATCATGTACAGGATGAAGTAACTCCCTTTCCATTGGTGCCCATTGTAATTTTTCTGTTGCAGCAAAGTGAATAAAGTTATAAATGTTTTAAAGCCTTAAAAGCTATTTGCAAATTAACCTAAGCAGTAGTCACAATGGGCGGGGGGAAGCTTGATAAAGAAATAAAGTTGGAAATTTTCTGATAAAATATATACAGCACTCAGCCCACTAATAAAGTCTTTTTCATGAAACGAAGAAAAAACTGGTCACTTACAGTTCATGATATAACGTAGAAAAAAACTGGTGTATATAAGGATTCCTTACTGGGAGTGCGCGGAACAGAATCTCCTCCGGCTGAGACCACGAGTATGTAGAAAATACTGGCAAAAAGTCCAGCACTCAGGAGTCCAATGTGGAATTATAAATAAAACTTCACTTTCATTGTGTTGGAGCGATACTCCATAAGTAAAAGTAACAAAGCGTGAGTCCAAATGCAGAGGTGGATTACCGCATGACCGACGCGTTTCGATGCTTATGGCACCTTAGTCATGGCATAAAGATTCACAAACGATGTCACGTATATATACACTAAAAAAAAGGGGCCAAAAAAATGGTACCTCCCATCTGCATTTAGGCGAAAGTAGAAGCTGATTGAAGAATTGCACATCACATGAGACACAGGAATGTCTTTCATATATAAATGAATACACATTTTATTTATAAATCCACATTGGACTCCTGAGTGCTGGACTTTTTGCCAATATTTTCTACATAACTTTTCTGATAACTCACTCTCATAGAAGGTTTTTTTTTGGCTTTGTAAATTGACGAGGCCTCTCTAGATCAGTAAGGGTCCAAAACCACGAAGGTCAGCCATTTGGCCTGTTCTCAGCTCCAACCCATTCAAGTAAATGAGCTGAGCTGCAATACCAAGAACAGACACTATACAACGTACACCAGTATGTTTGAGTGACTATAAAGAGACTGCAATGCTCACCCAAACGTTGCAGTCACCTCAAACAGCTCTTTGCTAAGATCCCAGGTCTAACACCCTTTCAATTGTCAATTGATCACTTGTGCTAAAGACAGGATATTAATAAGCTTGGAAAAAACTTTAAAAACCTTCGATGACATCATAGATAGGGTTGAGCCGATCTTGACTTTTCAGGATCGATTTTGAAATCCGACTTCCGATCATTTTTCATTCGAACTCGATCCCAATGCAAGTCAATGGGATTTTTTTTTTTTACTGATTGGAGATCGGATTTTAAAAACAATCCTATTCAATATACAGCATGGAATCTAACAATTGAACGCTTTAATTGTTAGAATCCACGCTGTGTAGTGATTTTTTTTAAATCACTAAGTAGTCAGAGGATTTTTTTTTAATCCTCTGGCTACTTAGTCCCCCCTGGTGTCCACTTACCTGCAGAGATGGCTGGTCCGGTGCCCGATGTTCTCGTTCTTCTTCTCCTCGCTGCCCCCTGCCTCCCAGGTTAGGAGAGTGTGGGCAGGTACTGGGAGGGGAGACGTCACATCTCCCCGCCCACACTCTCCTAAGCTGCAAGCCCCGCCTTCTTCCTAGCTCTTTAACACTAACCTGGGAAGCGGGGGCAGCGAGGCGATTAAGAACGAGAACACCGGGCACCGGACCAGCCATCTCTGCAGGTGAGTAGCTACTAGAGATGTTAGCTAGTCTCCCATTAGAATGAATGGACGCAGCCGGCGTGCAGGGGGTTAAGGCTGTGTGTCGGCTGCTTCCATTTATTTCTATGGAACCGCAGCGGAGCCTTCACACCGAGTATACACTCCACTCAGAATGCGAACACGATCGCTCAACCCTAGTCATGGACCTACTTAGACAACTAAGACAACTGATCAGAGAAGGGAAAGCCAACTACAGGCGGAAGATGGAACTACAGATGGGGGACGGTAGAGTCTCAAAGGTCTGGGACAGCCTGAAGGTGATATCCGGACACAAACAACAACAAATGGCAGCTCATCAGATTGAAGGAGACAGGAAGTGGCTTAATGAGCTTAATCTATTCTTCAATAGATTCGACTCCAAACCAACTCCCCCCTCACAAGCAACCCCCTTCCCCTCACACACCAAGACCCAACCCCCACCGACTGGCAGTAAATCGCAATCCGAATGTCTGATCCTCAAGGAGTCTCTGGTATGTCGGGAAATTAAGAGAATTAAGGCAGACAAGGCCGGCGGACCCGATGGGATAAGCGCAAGAGTTCTTAAAATGTGCAGTGACCAGCTATGTGGTATTATTACGCACATGTACAATATGAGTCTAAAGCTGGGAGTGGTACCTCAACTGTGGAAAACATCTTGTGTGGTACCAGTCCCAAAGAAACCCAACCCGATGGACTACAATGACTACCGACCCGTAGCACTGACATCCCACCTGATGAAGGTCCTAGAGAGACTGGTCCTGACACACCTACGCCCCCTAGTGAGCTCCGCTCTGGACCCCCTCCAGTTTGCCTACCGGCCGGGCATTGGGGTAGATGACGCCATCATCCACCTTCTTCATAGAGCTCTCTCTCACCTGGAGAAACCAGGGAACACTGTGAGAATAATGTTCTTTGATTTCTCCAGTGCGTTCAACACCATTCAGCCAGGGCTACTGAGGGAGAAGCTGAACCTTGGTGGAGTGGATCATCACCTGTCCAACTGGATCCTAGACTACTTGACAAACTGCCCTCAGTATGTGAGAGCCCAGGACTGTGTGTCTGACACTGTGATCTGTAGTATGGGGGCACCACATGGTACAGTTCTTGCCCCATTTCTCTTCACACTGTACACTGCTGACTTTAGGCACAACTCCTCCAGCTGTTACTTACAGAAGTACTCCAATGACTCTGCTATAGTCGGCCTTATCACTGATGGCAACGATAGGGAATACAGAGACTTAAATCGGGATTTTGTTGAATGGTGCCAGCAGAACCAGCTCAGGATTAATGATGGGAAGACCAAGGAGATGGTGGTGGACTTTAGTAAACGGAGAGGTGCTCCGACCCCGGTGGAGATCCAGGGGACATGCATTGAGATAGTTAGGACCTATAAGTATCTGGGTGTGCTCCTCAATAATAAACTAGACTGGGCTGATCACCTGGAGGCGCTGCACAGAAAGGGCCACAGCAGACTCTACCTGCTCAGGAGGCTGAGGGCCTTCGGAGTCCAGGGGCCACTTCTTAGGGCCTCCTCTGTGGTTGCCTCAGCCATCTTTTTCGGTGTAGCCTGCTGGGGGAGCAGTATATCAACCAGGGACAGAAATAGACTTGACAGGCTGATCAGGAGGGCCAGCTCTGTCCTGGGGAGCCCCTTGGACCCAGTACAGGTGGTGGGTGACAGAAGGATACTGTCTGTGGTGACCTCCATGCGGGAGAACAAATCCCACCCCATGTATGGGACCCTGATGGGACTTGGCAGCACTGTAAGTGACCGTCTGCTTCACCCCAAGTGTGAGAAGGAGCGCTATCGCAAGTCCTTCCTTCCAACCGCGACCAGGCTGTATAATCTACATCAGACCAAGCAAAGATCACTCCGCACAGAGAACTAATGATTATGAATGTCCTCCTCCTTTCTTCTCTGTTCCTAAGCTGCTATGGACTCCTAGTATATCTTTCTCAGCATATGTGTGTGTCTACTACTTCTGTAATATTTACTGTGTATTACCATGTATCTGTATTACTATGCAGCTGAAACATACTGAAATTTCTCCACTGTGGGACTATTAAAGGATTATCTTATCTTATCTCTTAATATGAGAACCACTTAAGCAATCATTAGTTTCACCTCAGAGACACTTGGCCCTCTATGGCATCCATATGTCCTAATATGGTATATGGGCAGGGGTTATCTTTTTTAAGTAGTAAAATTCTGGGCATATACAGTAGAGTACTATTATATTTCAAGCTCATATTACAGAATAAATCAGTTCAGATGACATTGAAATATTGTCTTTGTTTTAATAAAAAAAAATGTATGGAGCAAAGCCATAATAATTCCATGGAGCACAAGGTAGTATCAGGTAATACATTGTGATAAGGGTTTCTGAAAAGAATTATCACAATCGCTGATCTGGTTGTATATTATTTTGTATATTATTGCAAGTTTTAAAATCTCTCTTGCAACAACAATGTACGAATGGGACTTCAAAAACTAAAATCTCTATCCCTCTCTTGTAGTGTTATTTTCTGTATCTTAATGTATTAAGTACTTACTTGGAGAAATTGAATTTGGGGTACCAGATGTTATTCTTTATAAGTACAGTGAAATTTTCTGCAGCCCCAAGAAAAGCAGGTCTGAAAAAGGAGCATTTATCAAATGTATATAAGAACAAAAAAAGCCGGATATCACAAGAGAATAACCAAACATTGTCCTTACAAAATAACAAAACAACATGATATTAGTAGATTTATGCATTTTACATGGAATCTGTTAGTAGATCCATACTGTCTTACCTATGAGCAGCATGAAGTACAGACTAACAGGCTTCCATATTAGAAACAGCTACCCGGGCATATACAGGACGAGAAATACAGTCTGAATAGTGGTCATATATTTCATCCTGCTCTTGTGTGTCTTCAACTTACATTATCATACAGATTTATGCAGTAAAGGTTCAGAATTACCATGTAGCTCTATGATTCTATGAGCACAGGACATCATAGAAGCAGTAGTTGTGAAAAAGCCTAAATACATTTGTGTGAATGGGCCCTTACTCCAAGAGAAAAGTCCACGAGGTAGTTATCCAGAATATATTATCCTGAATATATGACACTTATAAGGTCAGATGAGCTCTAGGGATTTTACCACTCACGTGGGAACAGATGTATCATTTTCCACTGGACACCATGCTTTTACTTCACATGTCTTCACTGATTTATTGTAGGCCACACAGCGTCCAGTCTGTACTCCTAGGAAACACAAGTGACACTTTTTAAAAAAAACAAAAAACAAAAACACACTATTCTAAACAATTCCCAAACAGAATAAATTCCAATTAGAAAATCATGATACAAGCAAAGTATGGTAAGAAATGACCATTATAAATATGTCCAGACCAGACCAACCACAGGCTTTATAACCCTTTGCTTAGTTTATTTTCTTCCCTTGTCAATTCAACTTAAAGAGAAGGTCTTTTTATTTCTGTTATAAAATGAAAAATTATGCAACTTTGCAAACATGGCTGGCTCAGAGGGTTTTTCTTTGCACCCTTGGTCAACAAGGGAGCCATTTCCAGCTCATACAGCAGCATCATGTTGCTCTAAAACCTGCCAAAGCAAGAAACACAAATAGCTGGGTTTTTTTTTTTTGCAGCGGCACATCTGTAGAATCGCTGTAGATCCTCCATAACTGTAAGCTTTTGTAAAGGATGAAAGCCATTGGTGAAATCTGCAGCAATAACTGACATTCCCCCATACAGTAAAATAGGCTCCCTTTCAGTATAGCGGACCAATATATTGCACTCATCCTATTAATATTATAATGGTGACAGTTCGTGAGTTTGGATGTTTGTTGGTTTGTGTGTTTGGATGTTTGTTCCTCAATCACAGCCAAATAGCTGAATGGATTTTGGGGAAATTTTGCGCACACACACACACATATATATTTGCCAGGAAAAGGTAGTAGGCTACTTTAAATGTGGGTCACTCACCCCAAATCGCCACCGTGACCCTCCAAACAATCCTCCAGCTCGGCTGTAGCAGCTAGCATTCCACCAGCGCTGGTCTGTGCATGCACCTCCTATTGGTGCATGGCAGGCTGTGGGCGGGCTCTGGAGCCAGGGCTGCGGCACCATAGGTTGGGGGCTGAAGGTGGGCGTGCCGATTCAGCAGGGAAACACTGAGGAAGTTGGCGGCAGCTCACATGGTCCCGGCGCCGCAGCAGTTCCAGCCCACCTACACAGCTCGCGGACGGAGGAGGCTGCTGCAGCCGACGCACCACAGGTAAGTGCAGCGGGTACAGGGGGTTGGGGGGGGGGCGTGTCCCTACGTCGGGGTCCCCAGGGATCAACCACATACCCCAGCTTCATGTCCCCCCCACCCTTCATCGGCCCCAGCATAGTTGGACTCACCTTGCCACGCTCCCCCGATGCTCTCTCCGCTCGCTGCACATAGGTGTCGGGTGGTTGGCTGTGTATGGCACGTACACTGCAATACAGGCGCCTGTATTCGGCAATGCACTGTATAATACCGGCGCCTGTATTGCAGTCTACCTGCCTAGGCTACAATACAACCGCACGCCTGACAGGCCAGGGAGGCAGCGCGAGGCTCCGGCTGTCATAGCAACCTGACGCCGGTCCTCGCTCTGCCTCCTATACGCCACATGCAGCCAGCCGCCCAACACCTATGTGCAGCAAGCGAGCGGCGAGAGGGACGGGGGAGCATGAAGCTGGGGGCAGAGATGGGGGGACAAGAAACTGGGGGCAGAGATGGGGGGACAAGCAACTGGAGGCAGAGCTGGGGGGACAAGCAACTGGATGCAGAGATGGAGGGACAACAAACTGGGGGCAGAGATGGGGGTCCAAGAAACTGGGGGCAGAGATAGGGGGACAAGAAACTGTGGTCAGATGAAGGGAGGGACAAGAAACTGGGGTCAGATGAAGGGAGGGACAAGAAACTGGGGTCAGATGAAGGGAGGGACAAGAAACTGAGGGCAGAGATGGGGAGACAAGAAACTGGGGGCAGAGATGGGGGGACAAGAAACTGGAGGCACAGATGGGGGGCCAAGAAACTGGGGGCAGACATGGGAGAACAAGAAATATAAGCGGTTCAGCACCACCGCCAACCCGCAGACGAAGTCGAGGGTAACTGCTAGTACAGTATAAAGGACTCTTCTACCCGTCTCCACCCCCCGTGGTGTAATTTTGTAATTACTCACCAATTTTAGGTCCCTTGTCTCTGCTCCCACATACATAGCCTTGTCAGCGACTAAGCAGGGAAGGGGTGGAAAGTCCAAAGAGTGGCGAGTAATTACTAAATCTGAACTCCCACTAGTTCCGATTACCCGTGCATGAGTGCTTTAATCTGTCTGGTTTCATTTTGGAAACTGAATGCCCCCAAGAGGTGTGGGACCTGGCACGGTTTACAAATAGTCTTAATTCTATAATCTTTTGTAGTTTTGAATTTACACCTTGTTTATGCTGACTATATGTTTTCACAGTAACAGGCTACAAACAATCCTTGTGTGGTTAAGATTCAGCAGCCATATTGCCAACCATCTGCCCTATTTCTTTATGACACATTTAAGTTACTTAGAATTATTCTAATCGGCGGTGGGGGGAATGTTTTTTTTCATTGCAGTATTTTTTTTGTTTAGTTTTTCTAAGATGCAACGTTTGGCCTATAGGAGCTCTGCCTGACTATATACTTATTGGATTTTTACTTTATGAGATTACACAGGTAAGCATATTACACTGTTCTCCTCAGCAGGCAGAGATGGCATTGGCTCTAGTGGGCAAGGGGATTGGATTTAGTAGCATAGAAACAAAGTAGGGAAAGCAGGGTGAAATTAAAATTCCAGATAGTGTTTGCTCAAAAGTAAATTGCCATGAAAGTGCACAGAATTTACATACAAGAGGTCCAGGGTTTAGTATGTGTGATGAAAGTCTTTCTGCAAGAGTGCTTTACCCTAACACTATATATTTCCTATCCACTGTCTAAGGAAAGGGGAACCTCTGATTATTTGAGTCATGCTAGTAGACCTGCAAGGTCAGAGTTGAGCAGAAATTCCATGACAAGTAATCTGGCTAGATGGGCGACATTACTAAAGTTAATTGTAAAAATATAGGTACATCTCTAAGCGGTCATCATGATGGTAGAATACAGCTGGCCCCTCTTAGGGGGCGTTCACACTACCGTCAGTGTCCGACAGGTAGTGTCCGCTCCTAGTGTCCGTTCAAAACCTCGCACAGACATTAGGAGTGGACACTAGCTGTGTCCGTGACACTTGTCATTCATTTAAATGGCGATCGGGTGCGTTCTTTTGCACTCCGTGCCCTTCCTTCACTGTCCGCATGTAAAGATGTCCGACTTTTCAAGCGGATAGAAAAACCTGACGTAGGTTTTTTCTGTCCGCTTGAAAAGTCGGACATCTTTACAAGCGGACAGTGAAGGAAGGGCACGGAGTGCAAAAGAACGCACCCGATCACCATTTAAATAAATGACAAGTGTCACGGACACAGCTAGTGTCCACTCCTAATGTCTGTGCGAGGTTTTGAACGGACACTAGGAGCGGACACTACCTGTCGGACACAGACGGTAGTGTGAACGCCCCCTTAGCATGTCTGCGTTCTACTTCATTTGAACCTGAAAAGGTTGTTTTAAACATATACAACAAAAGCATCAACATGAGGCCATACCATTGCTGTGTGTTCCTACATAACCTGGGGTACAGTTGTAGTCGGAAACACATATTGTGGAAGTATCTGGTAGCTGGGGAAAGAAAAAACAAAACAATTGAGAATCAAGAAATAATGATGTACAAGTGTTTAAGTAATAGGAACAGACCGTCTTTCAACAGACATTGTATCACACTTACTGTATGTTGTGGTACTACAGATTATTGGTTGCTGGGGTTCTAGCAGCAGGACAACTTATTTTTAAAGAACAGTTTAAATAAAAATAAATTGTTCAATATAATAAAGAGCGCTGTACAACTCACCTCTGGACATTGGCCCTGTGTTTGATTTGGTGTCAGGATTACATTTGTCATCACAAAGAAGGCATTTTCTTCCTGTAACAGATACAGTGTAGTAAAATATGGCTTAGGAAAATAAGGTCACTTGTACTAAATGCTTTGACTACAAGGGAGAGGTATCTCTTAGCAAAGCCAGATCACTGCCCCAGTTATACCTTACAGGGAACTGGTCACCACAAAATTACACTACAATCTGCAGGCATCAGTGGAATGGTTTCTAGGGGCCCATCACCAGGGCCCCTGCAGATCAGCTATACTGACAGCGCAACTACAGATAATAACAATGCCATCCTGCACACCCACCATACGATGCACCACTGAACTACCTAAACCCACATTACACTATGTATGGCAAGTGAGCAGCGTGGCTCCTGGAATTGTTAACTATAGTACCACAACTGCGGTGAAGAATATGGTGAGTGAGCAGCGCAGCGCCCAGCATGGAAACAATACTGGGGGCTGTGTGCTCTGGGAAACATCAGATCTGCAGGGTCCTAACAGTCTAAAAGACCTAAGAGATCAGTGGTGGTCTAACATCCAGGGCCCCTGCTAATCAAATGTTTGAAGAGACTGTGATGCTATTATGAGCACCTACACCACTTTGCCATTTGCATTGCACAGATTTTCATTATATATAGTGACCGTGCAATGTAATTGCAGCCTGTAATAACATCACATGTGATGTAAATAATGTTAGGGCTCTGCACAGTACAATTTCTTCCACGGAGGCCCCCACACAGTATAATATGCTCCCCACAGTGTCCTCAAACAGTATAAAATGCTCCCAAGACTCCCCCTTAAGCCGCTTTAGGCAAACCCCAAGAAATTCGACGAATATTCATGAGGTCCAGTTCGCAGATTAGTTTTAGTACTATTATTATACACTGGTGTCATGTCAGACAACACAGGCGATAGTCATTACTGCTGGGGCCTGTGCATGGGCCTCAGTGTTCACGTGGCCTGTGCCGTCACCATTACACTGGCATGCTCCACTAGATTGCAGGGACCTAATCACAGACCTCAGCAGTGACATCTGGGGTGCTTGAAGAAGAGATCCAAAGAAGATGCTGAGAGCCGTCAGAGTCCCAGAAGAGGCAAGTATACATATTTGTTATATTTAATCATCTCCCCTGGGCCAGCAAGTATTGGAAACAGGCCCGGCATGTACAGACATCACATAATGCCAGGCCCCTTTACATTACCAATAAGTATAGCGGTGGGGGAACCAAGCTTTCCCCAATTACAATCATGCTGCTGAAGGGCTCCTCACATCTCCAGCAGGCCCCATGTTACTCTGATCAAGGTCGCACCTCCTGCAACTGCAATTGTTATGCCACCTACTACCTGACCTCCACTGGCCAATAAAAAAAAGGAGTGGGGGTACAGTAAAGCCCACCAAAGGCAAGGGGTTCACTGCTGGATCCATCGGTTTTTCGGTGGCCAGTCAGACCCTGGTTGTGCTGAGAGTCCTTGTTGATATGTTTTATTGAAGTGATGATGTGCAAATTAACAGTACTGGAAGGTCGTGAATACAGTAGGTGTCAGGCATGCGCACCACTACTCCAATTGCATGGGGCACTCAGGGACCTCATTCTTATGTTCGCTGGTGTTCCCAACAGTAACATCTGAAGTTATTCTCCTGTGCCTAGGGGATAATTGTTAGTAGAAGGCAAACCCTTTAAGGCTAACTTTCACAAAACTGCATTACTACCATGCCACAAGGATTATAGATTTTTTTTTTTTTTTAAAAACATTGTACAAATACGATGTATGGTGCTTTAAATATGACACCCACTGAGAAGCAGTGCGGGCACCATAACTGCCGGGTTTTCCACCAGCTCCCCTTCCTCCTGGTCCCAGCTTACACACCTGCTCTTGGATGCTGCTGTGTATGACAGCTAGAAGCCTTCTGAAGGCTTGCCATACATAGAGAAGAGAAAACTGCTTTAGATTGAACTGGATTCAACCCAAATTTTCCAAAAGTTTTTGTTTGAACACAAAAAATTGGGAGGGTTTTGGGGGGGGGGGGGGGGGGAGAGGGGATTCGTCACCCAAACTGGAGGTGAAATTAAGCTATGGAGGCCTTTCAAACTCCAGAGTGTAATAGGTGGAAGCCCGGGGGACTGTTAAAAAAGGAAGAAAAAAAAACAAAAAACATTTACAGTGTCACCTTCCCTCACCTACTCCCTAAACCTTCTTGTGCTGTCCGTTTCTCTCTCAGTCTTCTTCCGGCCTCCTGGTTGACATCATGTACTCAGGAGTCAATGCTGAAGCCTGTGTTTGAGGAAGCGCCAGTCTCTATGAGGAGGCCCATAAGAGATGAGGGAAGGGGAGCCTGCTTGTGGCCGGCTTCAACAGTTATACAGTCACTCTGCCATAGATTGCAATATAGTTGTATTACAGTCTATGGTACAAAATGTATTGGGAGGCAGGCTCAAGCCCCATGTGGGGGATAGAACAAAGAAAAAAAAAAAAAAAAAAAGTATAACCCCCCCTTTTTTTAAATAAAAATAAGAAATGTAAATCCTCCTTTCCCTAGATCACAAATAAAAAATACAAATTGGGTATCTCTCCATCCAAAAAAGAATATATAGAATATAAAAATATAAAATGGTGAACACTGAGGCGAACAAAAAACAAAAACACCCCTTACTCATCCCCATAACCAGAAACAAACATTACTGATGTCAGAATATGGTTAAAAAAAATAAATAAAAGAAATTACGGTATATATATTTTTTTTACATTTTTCAAAGTTTTAGTATTAAAACATGACAAAACGATATAAATTTGGTATCATTTTGATCGTGCCTACCGAAAGAAAATATGGCACATGCCTTTCACCGCAAAGTGAATACTGTAAAACCAAAACACTAAATTTGCTATTTATACCTGGAACACAGTTATAGTAATGGTTTCTCTGCTTCAATAAAAAACCTCTTAACGTTAATAGGTCTACATATCATTTATTTCCAAAGCTGTGAACTTTGTACTCCTCCGTGGCAAGAAATACTGTTCTGTTATTGTAAAGCAATAAAAAATTTTTTTACTCTTTTCGAAAAAAATTAGTGCGACCTTTGTTCGAAACACAAAACTAATGTACATAGACTCATAACACGAGAACCACTTGGTCAAGATAACATCTGCAATGTTATGTATGTATATACAAATATATTACAATACTTCCTTTAAGAAGATCTGAGCATGAACTTCTGTTATTACAACAGAAGGATGAGGAATGTTCTAGAAAAGCTACTAGTCCACAGAGTCACTGAGAAGATCATCTATTTTAATAACTGGAAATAAAAGAAACACTAGATTGAATGAGATATACAAGACTTTCAAGAAAAAAAAAAAAAGCAGAACCACACGATATTCATCATATCTCTTGCCTGCACACAACGGACAATGCCAGATTAGGAAAACCAAAATTCTATTGGCTACTATCATGATTCATAAAAAGTTCTACAATTTGCATTTTAGTTCCTCATCATGTAGTTCCTGTTTCCCATTTATAGACTAAATACTTCGGAGAAAGTAAGAAAAAAAATTGTATATTACAAAATGTATTAATTACACAAATACTTCCCAGAAAATCACAAGTTGTCCAAAAGTTTAGTTATGCTTTAAACCCATAGTGTGCATGGCATGACAAATATTACTGCTGGCCCCATAGACTATAATATAGTCCACCGGATTTCCACTGGTTGCAGAACTTTTCTCTCTGCTGATTTTAAGCAGATTCTGCAGTGGAGTCTCCATAGGGATCTAGCCTTTGAGGTTTGTTTGTTTGTTTTAGAACACAAGACAGACATTTCAACCTTGGTACAAACTCTCAACAAGTGTATGGGGGATTTGGCCGCTTCACTTTTTTTTTTTTTTTTTTTTTTTTATTAAATCCTATTAATATTATAAAGGTGAATGTTTGTGAGTTTGTGTTTTTGGATGTTTGTTCCTCAATCACAGCCAAACGGCTGAACGGATTTTGGTGAAATTTCACACACACCTACATATTTCCCAGGAAGGTACAATAGGCTACTTTAAATGTGGGTCACCCTCCAAAGACCCCTCTGGGCTCAGCTATAGAAGCTGGCATTCTGCCAGGGCTGGTCTGTCCATGCTCCTCCTATTGGTGCATGGCAGGCTGCAGGCGGGCTATAGAGCCAGGGCTGCGGTACCATAGGCTGGGGGCTGAATGTGGGCGTGTCGATTCAGCAGGGACACACTGAACAACATGGCGGCCGCCCACAGGGTCCCGGAGCCGCAGCTATACCAGGCTGCCTACACACATTGCGGAGGCTAAGGAGGAGGCTGCTGCACCCCACTCAACATATACAGGTCAGTGCAGCGGGGGGGGGGGAGGGGGGGTCCCCCGGTCGGTCTCCCCAGCTTCAGTTCCCCCCCTACATCGGCCCCCTGTGTAGTATGACTCACCTTTGTCTTTGTCCTCTGCTGCTGTGTGTGCTGGCTCAGTGCACACAGGTCTCGGCCTGTAGACGAAGTTGCGGGTAACTGCTAGTATATTTAGACAATCTAATCAGGAAGTCAGGGCTGTATAGTTGGTAAATCAGACTTCCTTATCTGAGTCCTCTATTTTTACACCTGTTACTCTTTCATATGAAAATGAGCCATGTATAATATTTAGTAGTAAATTTACTGTTATATTTATATTAAATATTAATGATACACTAGCCTCTGCCCGCGACTTCGTCTGCAGGTTGTTGGCGTCGATGATCCACCTATATTCAGCAAATTTCTGCCGTCGATGGTTTACCTGCTCTGACATTTCGACAGCTCTCAAGCTGTCCTGCTGCTGACCTTGTTCCTCACACCGCGCCTGTGATTGTTCTTGCATTTCAGCAGCTCGCTGGGATGCCATATAATGAACGTATTGCTGATCCGCCTGCTCCAGCGTTTTAACAGCTGTCAAGATGTCCTGCTGCTGAATGCATTTCTCACGCTAGGCCTGTGATTGTTCCAGTATCTCAGCAGCTCGCTGGGACACCATAAAATGAGCGTGTTGTTGGTGTTGATGATCCCCCTCAGTTCTGCTTGAAGAGAGCTCTGTGACTTCTGCCTCCTTCATAGCTCTCCTTGTTTGCGACAAATTAGATTTTCTTTTTCCAGGCATGTTGAAAATTGGCAAACTGTCAATTTGGATTGAAGGTGTTTGCCCATGTCAGTGTGTCAGCAGTGCCTGGAGCACATCAGATAATAATGCAAGTGCATGAACAAAAACCACTGAAGGTTAGTGTGTGTTTACACAGAGAGATAAACGCTTTCTCAGAAGCTGAGATAAGAGCAGTGTAATATAGTATATGAACATAAATTCATAACAGTCGTGAAGCCATGTCATTTACCGGGTTAAAAAATTAGTCTATGTTTTAGTCGAGGTTACAAACTATGTGCCAAATTTCATTCAAATCCGTTCAGCCGTTTTTTTGTGTGATTGAGGAACAAACACACAAACTTTCACATTTATAATATTAGTAGGATAGGATAGGATTATGTTTTATTAAAATTATATGACCAATATCACCAGTTATAAAATGGTGAACTTTTAAATTTTTATTTTGAAGCCGATTTGGAGTCGGTACCAACTACAACTCCAGAGCTCTGAAAATCTGAGGTTACTTCATAATACTCTGCTCAAAAAAATAAAGGAAACACTTAGGGCTAGTTCACATGGAGTTACATGAATTCTGCATGTAAACATTCCGGTGCACTGGCATCCCATTGTGGAATTCCGCTCCGGATCAGGCCCAAATGAATGGGCCTAATCGGCAGGGAGCCTCATGCCACGGCTTAATCAGCCATGGGAAAAAGGGGCATCTCGCTTCTTTTTTCCGCTACTAGCTAGTGGAAAATGGAAGCGAGCGGCTCCCATTGAAGTCAATGGGAGCCATTTTTGGCAGTGGATTTTGAGACGGATTCCGCGTCAAAATACGCTGCCAAAAGACTCCGTGTGAACGAGCCCTTAAACAACACAATGTAACTCCAAGCATCGATTTCACATTCTGTTGTGCAAATGGACTAGACAACAAATGGAAATTATTGGTAATTATGGAGACACACTCAATAAAGGAGTGGTTCTACAGGTGGGGACCACAAACTACATCTCAGTACCAATGCTTTCTGGCTGATGTTTTGGTTACTTTTTAATGTTGGTTGTGCTTTCACACTCGTGGTAGCATGAGACGGACTCTACTACCTACACAAGTAGCTCAGGTATAGTGCAGCTCATACAGGATGGCACATCAATGCGAGCTGTGGCAAGAAAATTTGCTGTGTCTGTCAGCGTAATGTCCAGAGGCTGGAGGCGCTACCAGGAGACAGGCCAGTACACCAGGAGAGGTGGAGGGGCCGTAGGAGGGCAACAACCCAGCAGCAGGACCACTACCTCCGCCTTTGTGCATGGAGGAACAGGAGGAGCACTTCCAGAGCCCTGCAAAATGACCTTCATCAGGCCAAAAATATGTGCATGTGTCTGCACAAATGGATAGAAACCGACTCCATGAGGATGGTATGAGGGCCCGACGTCCACAGATGGGAATTGTGCTCACAGCCCAACACCGTGCAGGATGCTTGGCATTCGCCACATAACACCAGGATTGGAAACTTCACCACTGGCGCCCTGTGCACTTCACAGATGAAAGCAGGTGCACACTGAGAACGTGACAGAATCTGGAGATAGTGTGGAGAATGATCTGCTGCCTGCAACATCCTTCAGCATGACCGGTTTGGCAGTGGGTCAGTAATGGTGTGGGATGGCATTTCTTTGGAGGGACGCACAGCTCTCTATGTGCTCACCAGAGGTAGCCTGACTGTCATTAGGTGCCGAGATGAGAACCTCAGACCCCTTGTGAGACCATATGCTGGTGCGGTTGGCACTGGGTTCCTCCTAATGCAGGACAATGCCGGACCTCATGTGGCTAGAGTGTGACAGCAGTTCCTGCAAGATGAAGGCATTGAAGCTATGGACTGGCCCGCCCGTTCCCCAAACCTGAATCCGATTGAGCACATCTGGAACATCATGACTTGCACCATCCACCAATGTCACGTTGCACCACAGATTGTCCAGGAGTAGGCAGATGCTTTAGTCCAGGTCTGGGAGGAGATCCCTCAGGAGACCATCCACAACCTCATCAGGAGCATGCCCAGGCGTTGTAGGGAGGTCATACAGGCACGTAGAGGCCACACACACTGCTGAGCCTCATAATTTTGCAGGTCACTCCAAATTTAGGCCTCTATTGGTTAATAAATTTGGTTTCCATTGATGAATTTTGTGTGATTTTGTTGTCATCGCATTCAACTTTGTACAGAACAAAGTATTCATTGAGAATATTTCATTCATTCAGATGTAGGATGTGTTATTTGAGTGTTCCCTTTAGTTTTTTTGAGCAGTGTATTTTGATGCTCTAGAATTTTGTGGGAAAAGCAAGTGGAACTTGAAGGGGTGCAGTTGCCCAGGCTCTGGAGACATAGAGCATGTCCATTAACCAAAAAGGGCAGTAGGCGGCTCTATTTTAGCTTGAGATGCTAGTAATTCCTCACGGCAAGTAGTGGTATACGGCACTATATCAAACGATTACTGAGCATAAGTAGTAGCTATCATTTGAAGCATAGAGCTGACACCTTGCTGCCACAACTGTAATTCAAGATAGCTCTGCAGGGGTTTAATCCTCTTAGATGCTTTGGTCAACATTGACCGAAGCATCTAAGGAGTTCCTGACTTCACCTTGCATCACCTCCTGTGCTATAATTGGGCAGTGTCAATGCATCTTGATGGCAGCCAGGGGTCTGAACAAAGCCTCAAGTATTGCTATCATTAAAACTGCAATGGGTCCATTTGGAAAAACTTGCAAACAACATGAATCGGCTCACAGACTAAAGGTAACACTCAACAGAGGTTTAAAGGCCCTTTCACAGAACCAAGTACCCTGTGTGGAAAAGTTCCATGTGTGGACCATAGTACCTAGACTGAACTGAGCCATGTGCGGTGGAGCCACAGCATCCCAATTAGTTATAACATATTGCTATTTATCGGGCCGAGTTAAGTCTGGGAAATTCAGCCTTCACACAGACCTTTTCTTTGACTGAGGGCCGCCGCTATGTGTGAAAACACCAGAAGCACAGTGTAGAATGTAGCCAGCACCATATTATGTCTCTATACTCTAAGTATCACATGGTGTTTTTTGGACCGGATATTGCCGCCTCATAATCCAGACCAAAAAATGCCTCCCACGGCTAGCTGCGACTGGATGCCTATGCAGTGCACCTGCATCCAGTCGCGGCATTCCACTCCGAATTAGGCCCAAATGAAAGGGCCTAGTTGGGAGGGAGTGTCACGCTGCAGAATCCGCGGCAAGATAGGTCAGCTCGCTTCTTTTTTCCACAAGCAGGAAGAAACTGCTCATGGGAAAAAAAAAAGTGAACGGCTCTCATCGAAGTCAATAGGAGGCATTTTTATGAGCCAGATTCTGAGGCGGATTCTGCGTCAAAATTCGGACCAAAAAACCCTGTGTGAACTTACCCTAAACGGCCAAAGTAACCTAGTGCTCATGGACATATTGTATCGCCTATGAGTGCTTCACTGTCCTTGCATCTGCTGGTATAAATGGACCTGTACATCTGTTTTATGTATTGAAAATGTGTGGTCAGTGTAAATAGTGGTCTAAACACTCTATAGAACTTTCATCACTTCAGGATCGGCCGTTTTGCGCATTTTTTTGTACATGCTATTTTGAGGACTATAACATTATTCTGTGTAATTTTTTGGTGATACATACAGCTTTTTTATTTTAAATATCCAGGAAAATGTAAACAAAAAAGAAAACATCTGTTTCCCAAGTTTTTTTTTTTTTTATAAACGGCAAAATGGCTACTGATTTTTATTTTTTAACTTTTTTTTCTCTCTTCATTACAGTAACAAACCGTCCCTGCCTTTTAATGGGAGGTATAGCCATTGTAACAGCCAGTTCCCTGCTTTTGCAGCAGCACAATGTTCTGCAGCTTCTTAACTCTGCAATGACGTGCAGGTATGTCCATGTATAGCTAAGAGTGGACTGTCTGGACATATGTAGTCAATGGGTGGCTCAGAAGAAGTAGTTTTAGAACACATAAGAAGATGTACAGTATGTACCTACCGTATTTTGGACTATAAGACGCACATTTTTTCCCCCAAATGCGTCTTATAGTCCGAATGTGGCGCCTGGCATCCGCTGTAATAGAGAGGCGGAAGCCGGCAAGTGATAGACGCTGGCACAGGTGCCGGGGCCTGCGACATCGCTGCGCTCCTCTGCCCTGCATGAAGCCAGCAGCGGCGATGCTATTCCGCTCCTCCGTCCCCCCGCCGCTGGCTTCATGCAGGGCAGGGCAGCGATGTCTCAGGCCCCGGCACTTGTGCCAGCGTCTATCCCTCGCCGGCATCCGCCTCTCTAGTACAGCGGATGCCGGGTCAGTATCGGTGGCCCCTTCTCCCCCGGGGCCGGTCCCCACCGGCCCCGTACCTGTGAAGTTGCAGGCTGGCTCCTGCGCGGCGATATCTCAGGAGCCGACCTGTTCAGGTGACAGCCGGGAGCCTAATGAGGCTCCCAGGCCTGTCACTGCTATATATTAGTATTGCGGCTGGGCCTAGGACCAGCCGTAATACTAATATACAGAATGTCCCATAGACGGCAATACAGTTGTATTGCCGTCTATGGGACTTGCAATCAAGTGACCGCAGGTTCAAGCCCCCGGAGGGGGGGGAATAAAATAGTAAAATAAAAAAATAAAAAGCTTTAAAAATATATAATAAAAATATGAAATAAATAAAAGTTCTAAATCACCTCCTGTCCCTAGAATATATATATAAAAGTAGAAAATCATATATCATAAACCACCAGGGTTTTTTTTTCAATAAAAGGTGATCTAAGAAATAGATATTCCCCAAAATGGTATAACTAAAAAGTACTTCTGGCCCCACAAAAAAAAAAAAAAACACTCTATGCATCCCCGTACAGCTGCAGGGTCACCTGTCAATGTGGCCTTGCAGCTGTTGCAAAACTACAACTTCCATATATTAAATATTTTACCAGTTTTTGCTTCAAAATTTTTTTTCCCTATTTTCCTCCTCTAAAACCTAGGTGCGTCTTATAGCCCGAAAAATATGGTATGAACTAGAAACACAATTTAAATGCTACATAAACAGAAGTTACAACTTTTTTTTTTACCATCGTGGTAATAAAAATGGGAGTGGCACTCGTGGGCTTTTTAGTGCTTACGTATTTTCCGGTTGCTAGGAAATCTATGCCATTATGATCACGTTATAAAAAAAACTCACCTGAGCAGGTATAATGTAATCGGCAACATCCCAGATCCTGAATCCAAGGTCTGATGTGTTTGTTGCTGCAACTCCTTTCACTTTCAATGTTACAGAGCTGACTACGTTGTCAAACTCTTGATAGCCTTTTTCCCAGATAAAAACCCACCTGGAAATAGAGATTAAACAGTTGATTCTGAATGTTTTAAAGAGGAGTTTTCACCACCTCCATCAATTCTAGTTCTCAGCATCCTTTAAAAGGTACTGCTCAACGGATTCCAATGAAGTGGGAATCTTTTCTCTAGCTCCTACTATTCCCAGGCAATTGGTGCAGTTAGTTTTGATGTCGGATATTCTATTTAATTGCTCTACTCTCAATAGGTTGGTCTTGGGTCAGAGCAGACAAGGGAGTGGGGAGGGGTGTGATCCAGAACTCTAACACTGCTCAATCAGAGGCAGATAGAGGTAGAGCTCAGAATTATACCCTTTTGTATGCATTGCCCAAGAAAACCCACTTGACAGTACAGATCCTAATTATCATATCAGGTACCAAAACTAACTGCACTGACTGCTAAGGAATGGTGGGGGTTAGAGAAAAAAAATTCTATATGTGCTGGAATCTGTGGATCCGCTCCTCTTAAAGGGTTCAAAGAGCTGGAGTTGGTTGAGGTGGTGAAAGGTCCATTTTAGGATAGCAAATTAATTTTGCACTAAATCTACACGTAGGCTCAGTTCAGATCTGCATAGGAACCTCTGTCACAGATTGTTTTTTGATAGAAATAATAGCGTCATGTACAACAATATTTTTCCTATCAAAACTTTGTACGCCTTACAGAAATCTGTAAGTAAATAGGATTTGTCATAAAATGGATTATTGTCTTAGTAACTGTTCACATATAAATAACAGAATATAATGCAATACTCCCTAAGCAAATCCCACCACAGATAAATAGGGCTATGCAAATCGCTATAAATAATGAGATACTGCTGCCACTTTAGCAACTACATACAGGGACATGAGAAGTCTCCTAGACATCATTTTTATAAGTTAACTCTATACATACAAGCTTAGTTTGGGTGTGAGGCCACATGTTTCAGAAAAACAGTTTTGTTTTTTTTCCTAGATCTTTAATTTTGTTTTAAGCTAAAGCCAAGAGCGGAAGCACTTATGCTTTGCCCTTCTGGTAAATCCACTCTTAGATAGGGGCCCCGCGGGCCGGAAACTCCACGGGAAAAATTGTGACGTTTTTCATGCAAATCCTATGCACACTTTGTGTTTCAAACCACAGCATGGACATGCTGCGATTTCCAAAACTGGCGTGGTTTTAGAAATCACAGCATGTCAATTATATCTACAGAAATGCCAGCAGCTTTTCCGTAGATATAATGGTAACAGAAAGTCCGCAGAGGAAAACTCAGTGAGCTTACTGTTCAAAGCGCTGCAGGAAGGACCGCAATGTGTTTCCGCCGTGGTTTTTCATGCAGCGCTTTAGCGCTGCAAATTGCCCCATGGGCCTTAGCCTTAGGGTTCGTTTACACTGAATAAATGTGGCGTTTTACAGTCAATGCAATTCCATCGAATCTCATCCACACCTTGCGGAAAAATATGGAAAGCGGACATGCTGCAATTTCTAAAACCTCTGCAGACTTTCTGTAAATAGCAATGCACAAAAAAAAATAAATAAATAAATGTATGTATGTATGTATGTATGTATGTATGTATGTATGTATAATAAATGTATTGTAGCCATTCTTGGCTTTGGCTCAAAAAACCCGCAGCAAATGCTGTTATCTTCAGACTCTACAACTGTGGTAAAACTACAACTCCCAGCATGCCCTGACAGGTAATAGTTCTAGAGTCACAGCACGTAGAGCCCTGCCTGAGTACATAGACAGACATGTAACTGAACATATGGTAAGAAGAGAAGCGCAGACACCTCACAAGACTGCTGGAGTCCACAGTGAAGACTTACAAGTAGTAGCTACAATACATATACAATAGTCCATACCCGATGACATAGGCGAGGATAACAAGCTGGATGACTCTGTTCAGAAGTCCAACCTTGCGGCTCTTAATAAGCGCAATCCGCGGGGTATTGTAGTCAAATATACAGCTGTAGACCTCGCCACAGAAGCCAGCACAGCAGCCAGCGCCGCCTGACATGACTGCGGGCGAGCCGGGACTGCAAGGACTCCTGAACTCCAGCGGGTCATGTGACAGCCCTGTGCTCGGGGATAATCTCCACATGGATGGGTGGAGCTGGATTTCCTTCCGCATCGCCACCTAGGGGTCAGCGCTGGAAACACACACAGCGGTTTATACTGGAGAGATAACGTTGCGTTGTGAGCTCGATGCGTCGTGTGCAGATATTATTATGTTAAGGGATACAGAGGGGAGCAGAATGTTACCTGTGGGCAGCAGGTGTAGGGGGGGCATTGGGGGTGTTGCTGTTCTTGGGAAAAGATGTCAATTAACCCCTTAAACCACATTGATTTTCTGTTTAACTTTCTTCCCTCTCCACTTTACAAATACTGTTTAATTTTTTGGTTCACAGGATCATATGAACGTTTAATTTTTGCAGGACAAGTTGTACATAATAATTACACCATTTAATCTTCCATATGCTGTGCTAGGAATCTAGAAAAAAATCACAGTGGAAATGGAAAAAAAACCACAATTACACAATTTTCTGACAGACTTGATTTTTTCAGTATTTACCATGTGCTAAAAATGACATGTTAACTGCAAAAAAAAAAAAAAAAAAATTAAAAAATTAATATATATATATATATATATATATATATATATATATAAAAAATGAAATAAATTTTCTGAGAGAAGTCCTCAGTAGTTGATACCTTTTTTAATGGCTAACTCAAAAAGTTTTTTGATGACATATCGAGCTTTCAGGACTACTATAAAGGTCCCTTCATCAGGATGGTATAACACAATGTCTGAAGGTAGGCATATATATACAGAGAAATGGAGTGTTAGATGCAAAATAGATGGAAAACAGAACATAAACAGTTTAAAAAAAAAAAAAAACACATATATATCAGTTCACATGAAAGTTCCCTTGGTTTATGGCTTCTTTGATCAGTGACGTGGTGTCTAGTGGTTATAAAAGGCCATAAAACCCTGGGCCCTGTTTAAACCTTGTTGGAGAGTGCAAAGGGTCGTCATAAGTTTAAATTCCCATATGAGGCGATCTTTTCTGTCTCTGGAATTCCCCCTTAGTACCAGGATCTTCATATCCTGGGTCATATTATGATTTTGATTACAGAAGTGTTTTGGCACCGGGAGGTCCATTCTTTGCTCTCTAATCGTATGTCTGTGTGAGTTCATCCTCATCCTAAGTGACTGTTCTGTCTCACCTACATACAGGTCCTCAGGACACTTAGTACACAATATCAAATACACTACATTAGGTGTGCTGCAGGTGAAGTTACCTGGGATCTTGTAGTGTCGATCAGAGTTCGGATCTTTATTTTGTCCGTAGTCAGTATGTGCGGGCAGGTTTTGCACCTCTTCTGTCCACATGGAAATGTTCCTTTGTTAGTTGGAGGTGACAGTGAGCTGCTAATACCGTATTTTCCGGACTATAAGCCGCACATAAAAACCTACGATTTCCTCAGAAATCGTAAGTGCGGCTTATAGTCCGGTGCGGCTTATATATGGATGGAAGCGGTGGCAAAGACTGCATGCCGCTTCCATACATACATAAAAGGCACCGTAAGGGTGCATTCACACTACCGAACGCCGGCGTGTATCACAGCCGTACACGCCGGCGTTACAGCAGGGCTGCCGGACACTTCCTATTCATTTCTATGGGAGCCGGCATGCGAGCGCTCCCTATAGAAATGAATGGAAAAAAGCAGTCCATTCATTTCTATGGGGAGCGCTCGCATGTCGGCTCCCATAGAAATGAATAGGAAGTGTCCGGCAGCCCTGCTGTCACGCCGGCCTGAAACAGAACGTGAAACTTACCCAGCGGTGCAGGGCGGGCGGGCGGGCATTCAGGCCTCCTCTGCCTCCGATGTTCCGTCCTTCTCCTCCGGCGCTCGCTGATAATGGCCGGGGCGCATGCGCAATATCATAATGCTTCTACTGCGCATGTGCCCTGGCCATTATCAGCTTGCGAGCGCCGGAGGAGGACGGAACATCGGAGGAAGAGGAGGCCTGAATGCCCGCCCACCCTACACCGCTCGGTAAGTTTGACATTCTGTTTCAGGCTTTTATTTTAAAACGGGGGGGGGGGTAGTTTAACCTAACGTTTACGGTTGGGCTCTATCAGCATGATTTTGCTGATAGAGCCCCTCCTCGCCTGCCGAGCACTTCCAATAGAAGCGGCTGGCACGCGGGGGGTTAAGCGGCCGCTGGCAAAGTCTGCCTGCCGCCGCTTTCAATAAGATATAATGCGCACCGGACTGCGGCTTATAGTCCGGTGCGCCTTATATATGAACCGAGACGGACTATAAGGCGCTCATGGGCAATGCGGCTTATAGTCCAGTGCGCCTTATAGTCCGTAAAATACGGTAATCATATTCCTGAGGTTTGGTGGCTGTCTGTAACACAGGAGAGGGGGGGGTCTGGAAATATGGATTTTAGATGGTTGTCTTTTTGCAGTAGTGGATGTAATTTGCGTGTAATTCCTCTCAGCATCTCCAGGTGGGGGTTGTATGTGACGACCAGGGGCACCCGAGCGTTCTCCTGTTTGGTGTTGTATTTTAATAACTCTGATCTTGGTGTTCTGGTGGCCCTGGTGATTTGGTTATCAGTTGTTCTTGGATGGTAGCCCTGCCTCAAGAATGTGTTTTTGAGGCCCCCAATGTGCTTGTCTCTGTCCACCGGGTCTGAACATATGCGATGGTATCTGATGGCCTGGCTGTAGACAATGGATTTCTTTATGTGTTTCGGATGAAAGCTATCCCATCTTAGGTAGGTAGGGCGGTCAATCGGCTTCCGATACAGTGATGTCTCAATTTTGTTGTCCTGTATCTTGATGACTGCGTCCAGGAAGTTTATTTCTGAGAAGGAGTAATTGAGTGTCAGGTTGATGGTGTGATGGAACTGGTTGAATTGTTCATGGAAGGTTTTCAGCTGTTGTTCAGACCCAGTCCAAATGATTAGGATATCGTCAATGAAACGGTAGTAGGCCAGAGGCCTGGTGGTGCAGGTGGAGAGGAAGTCACTCTCAAGCTTGGCCATGAAGAGATTAGCGTACTGTGGCGCCATTCTGCTCCCCATTGCGGTTCCGGTCTGCTGTAGGTAGATGCAGTCACCAAAAGAGAAGTAATTGTGGGTGAGGATGAATTTTGTGAGTTTCACCACAGCTTCAGCATTCATACCTTGTCTTTCCATGAAAAACTGGCAGGCATTTACACCATCCTGGTGTGGGATGTTGGAGTACAAGGATTCTACATCCATGGTGGCCAGGATGGTTCCATCTGGAAGGGGACCTATATTAGATAGTTTATTTAATAGGTCTGTAGTATCCTGTAGGTAGCTGGCTGTATCCTTCACTAAAGGTTTGAGGATACCCTCCACCCATCCAGAGATCTGTTCAGTGAGAGTCCCAACACATGAGATGATCGGTCTCCCTGGGTTCCCAGGTTTGTGTAGTTTAGGGAGCATATAAAAAGTCCCTGTCCTTGGGCTTGCTGGTATGAGGCTGCTTAGGCCTTTGGCTCCATCAGATAGACCGGAGATCACCGTTTTTAGTTTTTTGGAGTATTCCACTGTGGGGTCTGAATCCAACTTGGAGTAGTAGTGCGTGTCATTCAGTTGTCTGTGTGCCTCCTGTATGTAGTCTGATGTGTTCATCATGACTATAGCGCCACCCTTGTCCGCTGGTTTAATGATGATGTCGTTATTATTTCTCAGGGATTTTATGGCCCTTCTTTCCTGGGCACTGATGTTAGATGGCAGTGCTTTATTTGTATCCAGTATAGTTGATTTGACCATGTGTCTAAAACAGTCTATGTAATTATCAAGATGGATATATAGCTTTTACTATGTTTTAGCACCTTTACAGAAGTTCAGAACTTTGAAAAATGTAAAACTTTCTTTCCGCCGCCATATTGTGACATCGATAACTTTTTTATTTTTCCGTGTACGTTGCTGTGTAATGGCACTTTTTTAGGGGGGCAAGTTGTAATTTTTTTTTATTAATAACACTGTATGGCGCTTTGATCGCTATTTGTTCAGTTCTTTGTCAGAGTGGAAATTACGAAAAAATGTCAGTTTGCATGTTTTGATTTTTGTTTTTTTCCCGGTACACTGTTCACCTATGGGAAAAAAATCATTATAGTTTTAGAGTTCAGCTAATTTGGGACGTGCTGATACCTAATTAGTTTATGTTAATTGCTGTTAGTTTATTTTTATGTGTAATCTTTGGAAAGGGCATGATGCTACTGCTACTTGGTGCCTCGGCAGGTGTATGCTGTATGTTACAGTCAGTACCAGCCGGGTATGGAAAGGACTCTGCTGAGCTCTCTCTGTACTTCCTTAGCAACACCATGGCGTTCAAGTATGATGTGTTGCTAAGGTCCAGTTCACATCTGCATTCGGGGAGTCCACTTGGGGACCCCAAACGGAATACCGAATGCATTAAAAAGCAGTGAGCAATGAATCCACATGGACCTCAAAGAGTATAATGGGGTTCATGTGTTTTCCATGCGGTGTCCGCACAAACCATGCAGAGAGAAAAGTACTTCAAGCAGAACTTTTCTCTCCGCTAATTTCTTCCCCTGAAATGGGCAATTGGCACGAGCCTCATGAGGTTTTTTGCCTTCCTCTGGATCAACACTGTAGAGGACTGTAGGGTTATAGGTTGGATTTGATGGACTGATGTCTTCATCCAACCTCATCTTCTATGTAACTATGTATACTGGGAAGCTGGGAAAAGTTGAGAATGGGGTACAATTAGAGATAAACTGCATTTGTGCTACTTTCTTATGGGTTTTGTTTTTACATCATTCACTGTGCATCCAAAACAATATGTTACTAATATTCTGAGGGTTGCCATATTTATGTAGAGAACAAATTGACATAGTTTTGGTTATGTTTTAGTTTCAAAGGTATTTATTGAAATAAATGCAAAACAAAATACAAAACAGACATCAGAACAGTCACATTCATTCCTACGGCATATCATCTACTCTTCTGTTTCCTCCCTTCTATGCCGTAGGAATGAATGGACGCAGCCGTCACGCAGGGGGTTTAAGCGCCAGACGCCGGCACAGGCTGTGTGCCGGTGGCATCCATTCATTCTTAACATTGTTCGCTTTTCCCACAATGCTTGCAAAGCATTGTGGGAAATAACCTCCGACCTCGATCCTGCCTAAAACAATCGGGATCGGAATTCCGATCGTGATCCTGAAATTTACTCGATCACCGATCAGAATCAGAGATCGCTCAACCCTACTTGTAACAATAACTAGTCAAACATAACACACAACATTTACAAAGAAACAAAATTCAAATAATGAAAATCTTTGACTACGAAAATAAAATACGCAATAAAAATTAGCATATTTTCTATCAAATTAAATTAAATATATTCAATACATTGAAGATTAAACCAAATTCAATTCAGATAAAATTATTTCATAATAATTTGCATTTAAAGTTTAAGTATGAATTATTATTAATTTTAAGTCTTACACTAAACCAAAAATGGAACTTTATTCAAACAAAATCCAGATCACAAGAAAGAAAATATCAAATTGTATATCATACTAGAGGGAGGACCCGACTTCGCACGGGTATATTACATTTTATGTTTGTGTAGTGGCCCCATAAGAATTGCACTGATGTATTTTGTATGTTGTTTCTGTGTATGTCCATAAGTGTCATGTGATTATGTGTATCTCATTTTGGATGTCAGTGAAAAACCTGTGATCAGTTGTTATGGATACCTGGAGTAAAGCTGTATCTAATCCTTCCTTGTGTAGTACTGTGTTTAGATGCAAGTATCCAATCCTTGTTGGTGTGGTACTTTGTGCAGATGCACATATCTAATCCTCCCCGTGTGGTATTGTGTGAAGAGGCGCGTATCTAATCCTCCAGTAAGTCAAACTGTGTGCAGACGCGCGTATCTAATGACTCTGGCGTGTGGTACTGTGTGCAGATACGCGTATCTAATACTCTGGCGTGTGGTACTGTGTGCAGATGTGCGTATCTAATCCTCCCCATGTGGAACTGTGTGCTGAGACACGTATCTAATTCTCTGGCATGTGGTACTGTGTGCAGAAGCCTGTATCTAATCCTCCAAAGTGTGGTACTGTGTTCAGATGTACGTATCTAATCCTCCCCTGTGTGGTATTGTGTGAAGAGGCGCGTATCTAATCCTACGGCATGTGGTACTGTATGCAGACGTGTGTATCTAATCCTATGGCATGTACAACTGTGTGAAGATGCGTGTATTTATTCCTCTGGCATGTGGATCTGTAAGCAGACGCACGTATCTAATCCTATGGCATGTGGTACTGTGTGCAGACCTGCTTATCTAATCCTCTGGTGTGTGGAACTGTGTGCAGATGCACGTATCCAATCCTCTGGCATGTGGTATTGTGTGCAGACGCATGTATCCAATCCCCCGGCGTATGGTACTGTGTGCAGACGCGCATATCTAATCCTCCGGCTTGTGAAACTGTGTGCAGACACGCATATCTAATACTACGGCATGTGGTACAGTGTGCAGACGTGCGTTTCTAATCCTCCGGCGTATGGAACTGTGTGCAGATGTGCATATCCAATCCTTTGGCGTGTGGTACTGTGTGCAGATGCGCATATCTATTTATTTTAAATTTGATTTTTATCGAGAAAAAAGAATTTTACAGTATATAAAACAAACAGAACAAGAAACACCAGAGCGCCGTACATTCACATTTCAGCCTATAAGAGCAATACGCCATTCAAGTCTCAGGGCATAAAAACACCAAAAAGAACAAAATACCAGGAACCATGGTGTAACTAGAAAAACAAATAAAGACAGGAACTATAGACGAGAGGAAAAAAAGGGAACCACAAGAAGAGGACAAACAGGGGGAAGAGAGAACAGGGGTAACACAATAGAAAAAACAAAAGAAACAAAACAAAACACGCTCAAAGACAGTATACCTGAATATAGTACTGGTTATACAGCAGAAATACAGCAGGAACAAAAATGAAGCCACCCGTAGTCAGGGAGCAAATAAGGGATCTCAACGAGGCCTACCTAAGACTGTAAAGGAGGAGGTGCATTCCTAGTGTCCATAAAAGAGGACCAAAGGGACCACTTAAAACGGAAACTAGCATATGTATGGTTTTTGTTGGCCAGCATACGTTCCATAGTAAATGCTAAGTCGACATGGTGGATTAACTCAGCTACGGTTAGGCCAGATGCGCATATCTAATCCTTCCCCGTGTGATACTGTGTGTAGAAACGTGTATCTAATCCTCTGGCGGTGGTACTATGTGAAGACATGCGTATCTAATCCTCCAGCGTGTTGAACTGTGTGCAGATGTGCGTATCTAATCCTCCCCTGTGTGGTACTTAGAGCAGACACACGTATCTAACCCTTCAGCGTGTGTAACTGTGTGCAGACGCGCACATCTAACCCTCGGTTTTGTGGTACTGTGTGCAGATGCACGTATCTAATCCTCCCCTGTGTGGTATTGTGTGAAGAGGCGCGTATCTAATCCTACGGCATGTGGAACTGTGTGTAGACGTGGGTATCTAATCCTACGGCATGTGGTACTGTCTGCAGACACGCGTATCTAATCCTACGGAATTTGGTACTGTGTGCAAACGCGCTTATCTAATCCTCTGGCGTGTGGTACTGTGTGCAGACGCGCGTATTTAATCCTCCCCTGTGTGGTATTGTGTGAAGAGGCGCGTATCTAATCCTTCGGCGTGTGGAACTATGTGTAGACACGTGTATCTAATCCTACGGCATGTGGTACTCTGTGCAGACGTGTGTATCTAATCTTATGGCGTGTACAAATGTGTGCAGACGCGTGTATCTAATCCTCTGGAGTGTGGAACTGTGTGTAGACGCGCGTATCTAATCCTACGGCATGTGTTACTGTGTGCAGACACGTGTATCTAATCCTACGGCATGTGGTACTGTGTGTAGATGCGCGTATCTAATCCTACGGCATGTGGTACTATGTGCAGATGCGTGTATCTAATCCTATGGCGTGTACAACTGTGTGAAGACACGTGTATCTAATCCTCCCCTGTGTGGTATTGTGTGAAGAGGCGCGAATCTAATCCTTCGGCATGTGGAACTATGTGTAGACGTGCGTATCTAATCCTACTGCATATGGTACTGTGTGCAGACGCGCGTATCTAATCCTCTGGAGTGTGGAACTGTGTATAGACACGTGTATCTAATCCTACGGCATGTGGTACTCTATGCAGACGTGTGTATCTAATCCTATGGTGTGTACAAATGTGTGCAGACGCGCGTATCTAATCCTCTGGAGTGTGGAACTGTGTGTAGACGCCTGTATCTAAGCCTTCGGCATGTGGAACCGTGTGCAGATGCACGTATCAAATCCTTCAGTGTGTGGAACTGTGTGCAGAAGTGCGTATTTAATCCTCTGGTGTGTGGGACTGTGTGCAGACCCATGTATCTAATCCTCTGGAGTGTGATACTGCGTGCTGATCTGTGTATCTAATCCTCTGATGCATGTATCTTAGTCTGGATATCGGTGTTGGATTGTGCATGTGGAGTGACCGTTAAACCTTTCTGGATATCTGAAGTATCTCTGTACCAAAATTGGTGAAGATCGGTCCAATTTTATGTTAATAGTTATTTTATTTAAGAACTGATTCAATCCAAGTATACATTTAAAACAAAATAGTAGATTAGAAGAATTTCTTTCTAATCTTTTTCACACAGAATTCTTCTATAAGTTCATCAAAATCTACCGTATTTTTCGGACTATAGGACGCACTGGGCTATAAGACGCACCTAGGTTTTAGAGGAGAAAAGTAGGGGAAAAAATTTTGAAGCAAAAAATGGTAAAATATTTAATACTAGCTGTTACCCGCGACTTCGTCTGCGGTGATTGTAGAAGTGGGTATATACAGGCGTGGGTAAGGTTTTCGTACTGTGTATAAGGTATGGGATATGAAATGTAACTTTGTATCTTGTTTTTTCTGTAATTCAGAGAATACGTGAGACTTTTGTGTTGAAGTTAATTTGTATTTGAGCTGCTATATATACGGTGTTGTGAGAAACTTTACATAGTGACTTTGGGACAGAAGTATTTGAAGTTAACCCTTTCCCTCCGATGGCATTTTTTGATTTTCGTTTTTGACTCCCCTCCTTCTAAACCCCATAACTTTTTTATTTCTGCGCTTCCAGAGGCATATGAGGTCTTAATTTTTCCTGGGACAAATTTTTCTTCATGATGCCGCCATTAATTATTCTATATAATGTACTGGGAAGCAGGGAAAAAATTCTGAATGGGGTGGATTTGAAGAAAAAATGCATTTCTGCGACTTTCTTACGGGCTTTGGTTTTACGGTGTTCACTGTGCAACCAAAATGACATGTCCCCTGTATTCTGTGTTTCGTTACGATGCTGGGGATACCAAATTTATATGGTTTTATTTACATTTTGACCCCTTAAAAAAATCCCAAACTGTGTTAAAAAATTATTTTTTGAAAAGTCGTCATATTCTGACAGCCGTAACTTTTTTATACGTGTGTGTACGGGGATGTATAGGACGTCTTTTTTTGCGGGACCGGGTGTACTTTGTAGTTCTACTATTTTTGGGAAATGTTATTGCTTTGATCACTTTTTATTCAATTTTTTATCAGAATCAAAACAGTGAAAAAATGGCGGTTTGGCACTTTTGACCATTTTTCCCGCTACGGCGTTTACCGAACAGGAAAAATATTTGTATATCTTTGTAGAGCGGGCGATTTCGGACGTGGGGATACCTAACGTGTATGTGTTTCACAGTTTTTAACTACTTTTATATGTGTTCTAGGGAAAGGGGAGTGATTTGAATTTTTAATCCTTTGTATTTTTTTTTTTATATTTTTTTTATTTTTTGTAAACTTTTTTTTTTGCATTTATTAGACCTCCTAGGGGTATTGACATGGGTGGGCGGTGTTGCGGATTGTCAGAGCGGTGGGGGTCGGCAAACATGGCTGCTCCGGAGCGTTAAAGAGAGCCTCCTGGAGTATCGTTAAGGGGAGGGGCAAAGTGGTAAACTATATGTATATGAGAGTGTGTGGGGTTAGGGGCGAGGCTGTAGAGGGCAATATGAATATTGTGGCTTGCTATGGTCCAAAGTGTGTGAGATTGCAGAGATGGTGGTGTGAGTTTGGGTTTTGTGGGGGTCCTGGCACAAACGTATGTGCGCTATTGTGACGAAAAGTAGCCTATTGCGCAATCGGGTGTATTAACTATGTTTGTGGAAAATTTCAGCCAAATCGGTGGAGCGGTTTTTCCGTGATTGAGGAACAAACATCCGAACATCCAAACTCACAAACCCACAAACTTTCACATTTATAATATTAATAGGATATGGGAGTTGTAGTTTTGCAACAGCTGCAAGGCCACATTGACAGGTGACCCTGTAGCTGTACGGGGACGCATAGAGTGTTTGTTTTTTTTTGCGGGGCCAGATGTACTTTTTAGTTATACCATTTTGGGGAATGTCTGTTGCTTAGATCACCTTTTATTGAAAAAAAACCCCGGCGGTTTAGCACATGTGATTCTTGACGTTCACCATACAGGAAAACTATGAGTAGACCGGGCATTTTCGGACACAGGGATACCTAATGTGTATGTGTTTGACATATGATTGTCTACTTTTATATGTATTCTAGGGAAAGGAGGTGATTTAGAACTTTTATTTATTTTTTTTATTATATATTTTTAAAGCTTTTTTTTTTTAAAAAATTTTTTATTTTATTTCTTCCCCTCCCCGTTCGGGGACGGGCAACTGTATTGCCGTCTACGGGACATTCTGTATATTACTATTACGGCTGGCCATAGACCCAGCTGCAATACTATTATAGCCGTGACAGGCCTGGGAGCCTTCAGTAGGCTCCCGGCTGTCACCGGAACAGGTCGGCTCCTGCGATATCGCTGCGCAGGAGCCGGCCTACAACTTTACAGGTATGGGGCCAGTGGGGACCGGCCCCGGGGGAGAGGGGGCTGCCAATACAGACCCGGCAACCGCTGTAATAGAGAGGCGGATGCCGGTGAGGGATAGACGCCGGGGCCTGAGACATGGCTACGATCCTGCCCTGCATGAAGCCCTGCTGGCTTCATTCAGGGCAGGATCGTAGCCATGTCTCAGGACCCGACACCTGTGCCGGCGACTATCCCTCGCCGGCATCCGCCTCTCTATTACAGCGGATGCCGGGCAGCCACATTCGGACTATAAGACGCACCCTTCTTTTCCCCCAAATTTTTTGGGAAAAAAAGTGCGTCTTATAGTCCGAAAAATACGGTATTTTTCTGAAGGTCTCATTTTTGATGCACAAAATACTCAATGAAGACAACCTCGTCTGGGACATTATGCTTCTTAATTGATTTGCCTCATACTCTTGTAGCTTCTTTTTCTTGCGTTTGCAAGCACCACTTTCAAATCTTTTACTCATTCTTAGATTAGCTGAACAAATACTTTATTGTCGAGAGCACGATCCTTCGTTGCTGCTCACCACGTCGAATATAAAGAAGAGAGAGTGACTTACGTCAGCTTCCGGTTTTTGTATGTTGCGGGCAAGTTGTTGCTGCCCTCTGGTGGTAGCTCCGCCACAATCTTAACCAATACATTTTTATGTTTGTTTATAAGTCATATGCGTAGAATTTATCCTTATTTTCGGCTGTGTTTTAGTGTTCACTGTTTTTAGAATAGTGTAATTTTAATTTTGCTAACAATTTGAATCTAGGCCTCTCTTGATCTTGAGGCCCTAGGCTGAAGCCTAGTTAGCCTATTGGTAAATCCGGCACTGGTTACAGGACAGAACCACACACCTCCTTTCACCTCAAGGAACTGCCATGAACTGCAGGCTCTGCAGCCTCTTTCCTGGGCTGAGGCCTACTCCAGATCCATCTTGGACCACACATATGTCAGAAGCAAGGTGCTGATATAACTGGACTCCAGCACTCTGCCTGTCACCTTCTCACAATATCTAATAATTAGGTGCAATGCTTGGACCTCTACTGATAACTAAAATGGGGGACATGACACAAGCTTTTAGTCCCTCTCAAAAGAAGTCTGAATGTAAAAGTCCTGCAGCTCCATCCAATATTTGTGGTTTTTACTAACATATTGTACTTCTTCCTCCCACTGTTAGGAATACCAGCAATGAGAGGGGGAAGTTGTATATAGCAGGTAATGTGCAGAGGGGAGAATATATGCAGGCCTTTAGGATGGGCAATTACAATGGCAGCACTACAGTGCCTTGCAAAACTATTCGGCTCCCTTGAACTTTTGCCACATTTCAGGCTTCAAACATAAAGATATCAAGTTTTAATTTTTGGGGGAAGAATCAACAACAAGTGGAACGAAATTTATTGGAGATTTTAAATTTTTTAACAAATAAAAAACTGAAAAGTGGGGTGTGCAATATTATTCGGCCCCTTTACTTTTAGTGCAGCAAACTCACTCCAGAAGTTCAGTGCGGATCCCTGAATGATCCAATGTTCTTCTACTGACTGATGATGATAAATAGAATCCACCTGTGTGTGTAACCAAGTCTCTGTATAAATGCACCTGCTCTGTGATAGGCTCAGGCTTCTGTTTAAAGCGCAGAGAGCATCATGAAGACCAAGGAACACACCAGGCATGTCCAAGATACTATTGTGGAGAAGTTCAAAGCCGGATTTGGATACAAAAAGATCTCCCAAGCGTTAAACATCCCAAGGAGCACTGTGCAAGCAATCATATTGAAATGGAAGGAGTATCAGCCCACTGCGAATCTACAAAGACTGGACCCTCCGTCTAAACTTTCATCTCAAACAAGGAGAAGACTGATCAGATATGCAGCCAAGAGGCCCATTATCACTCTGGATGAACTACAGAGATCTACAGCTGAGGTGGGAGAGTCTGTCCATAGGACAACAATCAGTCGTACATTGCACAAATCTGGCCTTTATGGAAGAGTGGCAAGAAGAAAGCTGTTTCTCAAAGATCTCCATAAAATGTCTTGTTTAAAGTTTGCCACAAGCTACATGGGAGACACCAAACATGTGGAAGAAGGTGCTCTGGTCAGATAAAAACAAAATCAAACTTTTTGGCCACAATGTAAAACGATATGTTTGGTGTAAAAGTAACACAGCTAATTACCCTGAACACACCATCCCCACTGTCAAACATGGTGGTGGCAGCATCATGGTTTGGGTCTGCTTTTCTTCAGCAGGGACAGGGAAGATTATTAAAATTGATGGGAAAATGGATGGAGACAAATACAGGACCATTCTGGAAGAAAACCCATTGTAGTCTGCAAAAGATCTGAGACTAGGGCGCAGATTTATCTTCCAACAAGACAATAATACAACACATAAAGCAAAATCTACGATAGAATGGTTCACAAATAAATGTATCCAAGTGTTAGAATGGCCAAGTCAAAGTCCAGACCTGAATTCAATCGAGAATCTGTGGAAAAGGCTGAAAACTGCTGTTCACAAATCCAACTTCACTGAGCTCGAGCTGTTTTCCAAGGAAGAATGGGCAAGAATTTCAGTCTCTCAGTGTGCAAAACTGACAGAGACAAACCCCAAGCGACTTGCAGCTATAGTCGCAGCAAAAGGTGGCGCTATAAAGTATTAATGCAAGGGGACCAAATAATTTAGCACGCCCCACTTTTCAGTTTTTTATTTGTTAAAAAAAAGTTTAAAATATCAGAGAAATTTTGTTCCACTTCACAATTGTGTCCCACTTGTTGATTCTTCCCAAAAAATTTAAAATTTGATATCTTTATATTTGAAGCCTGAAATGTAACAAAAGGTTGAAAAGTTCAAGGGGGCCAAATACTTTTGCAAGGCACTGTAAATAAGCATGTAGATTGGGGAGGAAAAAAACACATGCCATCCTGCAGCAAGCTTACATATAGGCTATGTATCTGTCAGAGGGTAAGACGTGAGAACCCATGGGATGTAGAAAGAGAAATCATCTAAGGAATGGGGCAGTGCTGATGTATATAAAAGCTACAGAAGCCATCAGTATCCTGGACACACAGACCTAATATCCAGCATATATCATGAGAAAAGAAAATTCCATGGGACTCCAAATTTATGGCAACCTTTAATTTAAGGTTTATTTAAGACATATCATAATGTTTATTATATTTTTATAAAAAAAAAATTCAGCAAAAAAGTAAAACAAAGAATAACTTTAGGACATTTGACACTACAATTGTTACAGAAGACATGACTATACTGTGTAGGTTTTCATGAATTGAGTCATAATACATCCATTATAATGAACTGTAGTAAAGAGTCAGCTGACCTCAGCATTCCTACTTGCAACTTCCGCAGCTCAAGTGAATGGTCTAAAAGTTGGCAAGTGTTTATGTTCTTGAGATCTTGTAAACTTTATTACCCACCTTGGTAAATATGCCACCTGGGTATAAAGTTCTCTGTGACGTGAATATGCAGCCTAGGTGTGTATGGGAAGAATATGCAAATCTGACTTCCATGATGTAATTAGGAAGCCAGTGCCTCAGGCATGCACACCAATAGAGGGCGCTCACTGAGAATATGCAAGTCTATCTTCCATGATGTAATTAGGAAGACAGAGCCTCAGTCAAGCAAACCAATAGAGGGCGCTCCCTTTAACATCATGCCGACCTTCTCAGAGGCCTTTGTTTGCAATGATGTTGGGATTTTACCAGGTAGTCTCTCAGCCAAGGACAGCTGTTTCGATGGTATTGCATCTCGTCAGCTTGGCACAGAGAGGAATGACCTGGCAGAGGTGAGAGGCTTAAACAGGATTGGGGGGATATCGTCACTCCATAGGGAGAAATGGACAAAGATAGAGCATGTCTGCTTTTTTGATAGCCATGAAAGATGGCCCACCAAAAAACATACATGTGAATAGACTCATATACAATCATTGGTTTTAAAACAGTTAGAGCAGGAGACCCCAACAACCAGTCAACAGACCGGGACTGGGCCGTTGTTTTTTTGTTTTTTTTTGCCGCTCCATGAAGCGGCAGGCTGGCCTCAGTCTTAGCTAGATACGTCACACTAGGCCACGTTGCTATGGTAATGTGTAATAATGTGGCCTAGTGCAAAGTATCCAGCCTTGGTATCTACCAATTTGCCATATCCGCTCAGATGCTCGTGTCACACCCACCTGCCCCACAGGCAGAGAGCTTTCCCGTCCACACGGTAGAGCCCGCCTAAAAACCCACTCCCATATGACCAAAGCCTTGCCCCAGCCCACCCTGCCAGGCCATGTAAAAATGGACTTGCTTGAAGCTGGTGCTGGTCCATGGTGCATAAAAGGTTGGGTACCACTGAGTTAGAGGACGCCTGTTCAAAAAACAGCCTTCACATGACCATTATTCACTGTTGTATGTAATGTTGTGTGAAAAAGGCCTTAGACTAGGGGTTAGTATTTTAAAAAGTGCCAACCTCCTAGAGTTTTCTCATGCAATGATGTTGAGAATATACATAGAATGGTGTCATAAAGGAAAATATCCAACAAAGGGCCTCCTATGGCCATAATCAACCCATTGTGAAAGGGGACAAAGGAGGATGTCAAAAATTGTCCTGACGAACAGTCAAGCATATTGAAGCAGTTATAGAAATGTGATGTCTCTTTAATTTCTAGCTTGCTTTTCTCAAAATGATACAAATGCAGTTCACAGAAGAAGCCTACAGTTCTTGATATGGATGTAGTGAAAACAAGGGCAGACAACCTGGATCAACTTAATTGTTTGTCTATAACTGTTTGGTAACTTGGCCTTCAGTTTGGAGGCTGAAATGAGACTAATGCTGCTTATGTAAGAAGCCCTCACCATGTAGCTGCACTACTTAGAATCAATGTACAACTAAGGTCCCAGCAAGCCCTGGGATATGTAGCTCTTAGGACCAATATGCTTTGATTATGGAGGTGAGCAGGGGGTGTATCAAGACACTTCTCTAGCCAATAGCAAATCATGATTACCGTTTTCTACGCATGCTCTATTATAATTGACACCATTTACTTTCCTGTATAAATATTATGTTTTGAATAAACACAACTTGCTTACCGCCCACTGCGTGTGTCAGGCTACTTCGCTCTGGCTAGTTCGCTATATATAGATTACAAATAATTTGGTACCACTTGACAATCAGAATTTTGAACCTGGTTTGGGTTTCGATAACACAACCAAATACAACATTTTTCACCAATACAATAGCATAATTTGTAATTTACAATTATAATCAGAAAATGAAGGACTATGGATACAAGATAAGTTAGTGACTATATATTTCCAGGAATACATATTAATGGACTAGTTCCCTATAGCCTATTACTGGTCATACTTGTATTTGAATAATATAGTAAATGATTTACAGTCAGATATGTTCTATCTTCATACTTGCATGTTGGTCCTACTATATTATGCATACAAATATAATTAATTTAAAGTGGTTTTGCTCAATGAATATTACATTTCTCTGATACATCATTCAAAACCTAACAATTCAGTTGCTATTGTTATTATTATTTTTTTAATGTCCTTGTCTAGTTTGATCCCTCCCCAAACTATTCTGCCTGGCAAACTAAACACACCAAGTTCTACCATAGACTATTAGGAAGAATTTCACTACCGAATATCACACTTATCTTTGAAGTTGCTTAGGTAGGATAACTCCACAGTATTCACTGTATCAAAATCCCTAGAGTGGTATCTTTCAAATCACTCCTACAACTTAAGGTGACTTTTGTGGGCCATTGTACACATTTACTATGGACCTAAGGTCAATCTTATATAAACTCCAGGCACATTCATCTCCATTGAAACATACATATTTAAAACAAAGGCAAATTTGGGGTAGTTTGAGCACTAGTACATCAAATATTAATCATATTTGAAAATACATGCCAAAATAATACTTTTAGCTACTCTATACTTATAGGGCATAAAATTATCCCTTTGTCGATATCCACCATACATAGAGATAAATATGCCATGGGTTCAGGAAATGTGCCTGTATTACACATAGTGGGTGCAGTGTCTGTAAGTAGAGATAACTTTGCTTATGGATATTTAACTACACAATTGTGACCACACCATCTGAGAGGTTAGTCATCAGGATGATGCTCCCTCTAATACTTACTTGCCTCTTTCCCTCCCACTAAATAGTGGGGTGCCAACCAGTGGGTTGCCAGATTGCCTGAATCCTTAAGACTGGAAGCATGTATAGCCCTAGTATGTGGATTCTGTATTTCACTGTTTATGTGTGTGTTTACTGTTTATCTCTGTGTATTTGTTGTTTTTCTTCATTGTATGTTTCCTCTTCCTTAGGTCATACTGTGTCACAAATTTTGTATGTGTTAAATGGGAAAAAAAAAGTGTCATAAATAAAACACCATTAAAAAAAGGAATGCAAGAAATGCTTTACCCTGCAGTACTAAAGAATAATCGCATGGTAAAGATGACAGAACTAAAAATAGTTAAAAAAAAATAGTTAAACTTTAAATAAAAAAAACCCTAAAGTTTTTATTTATTTTTTTGGTCATACTAGTCCTTTTGTGTTTCATGTTGTCCTTGGCGGGATTTGAACCCAGGACTCCAGCACTGCAAGGCTGCAGTGCTAACCACTGAGCCACCATGCTGCCTTATTAAAGTGTATTAATGCAAGCATCACTCATTTCATTACCCAATTCATGGCTATATGGGGATAGTGAATAGATAACACTGCCACTCCCAAACTGCTATATGCTATTATGCAATTGCTTTCTTGACTGTACTTGTAGATATGACTCATATGTATATTTCTTGTAACAACCTCCTATGAAACTGAATATGTGTCCAGATATTGTTGCTATGGACTTATGGCACACTCTGCTGTTCAGTTCCCTCTTGAAAACACCTCATTTCCAGAGCTGGTGGTCACAAATGCGTATTAGCTTAGTCCAACCACTTGGATTGTCTTGGACCTGGGCGGCTAAGTGATTCTAGTGTACATTTTGTGCATGCCAGACATTAACCAGTCTCTTCCTACAGCAATAAACAGATTAACTGGACATTTTGAGACAGAGTAAGAAGAACACCAGGCAGTACCATAACTAGAAAGTATCATCAATATCTAAAAATAGAATCGAAAAATTGTTAGGCTTTTGGTTATTTGAGAAATGTAAGTGGAAATGTAATTTTTTAAAGTTAGTAAAACAACCCGTATAAAGTAGCAAAACTACTATTAGCAAAAGGCAGAGTAATTTCTACTGATAGTATGCCTATCACAGATGAAGTTTCAGCAGGGGTTTCTGCGCAGCATCAGATGTAGTTTCCGGTTTTGCATCTAACAAAGTTTCTTGAATGTTACTGTCAAATAGGTTTCTAATTTCAAATTTACAACAGCTTGGAACTTTGGAAAAGACCATTATATCCTTATTGGACCCAAAACGCCACTGAATATATTGTTCTTCTGCACAGCTTACAAGTTTTTCACTATCTAGAGAGTGTGTGTTTAATAATGGATCATTGTACTGAAGAATGTAGACCAGCGTGTGTCGGTTCAGAACCAGTTTCTTAAACATATCTGAGTTTGTTATGCACTCCCCTTTTTTTGATCGGCAGCAGAGCTGATTCTCAAATTCATTCTCCTTGTGGCATTTTGAACATTGACACCATGCGGGAATTTGTGAGCCTTTACTCAAGCCTTTTGTGGAAGGAGATAATAGTTCTATATCAATGGTTGCAGTATCTTCTATCCATCTAAAGATCTGACTAGAAGTAAATTTTCCTCTCTGAAATATACAAAGCATAAAAATAGATAAGTTTACTATAAATACAATTTATTCTACCACCATTATCACCGTACATTATGTACCATATCACTACTATCCAATACATATTTCATAATACATTTACGTTGTTTTTTTTTTTTTTTTAGTATGGTGAATTTATGGTAAGAATATGCAAATCGACGTTAATATAGGGAGACAGTGCCTCAGTCATGCAGCCCACTAGGGGGTGCTCCCTTTGTGGTGAATTTAGGCAGTGAGACGCAAGTACAAGGCATTGAGTTGTGTCTATTAAACAAGGAACATACCCTTCCTAAAAGGGGTTTTCTGTGATCCTTAACATTAAACATCAATTGGTGGGGGGTCCAACTCTCAGCACCCCCACCAATCAGTTATCTGAAGAGCCAATCAGTGGCGGATCCAGGCTTTGCGGGGCCCTGGGCAATTGAATGTGGTGGGGCCCTATTTACAAAAACCCGACATGCAGGTTTTTTCTGTCCACTTGAAAAGTCGGACATCTTTAGGACAGGAACGGAGTGTAAAACAATGCACCCGATGTCCATTTAAAGGGGCTCTATCAGCAAAACTATGCTAATAGAGCCCCACATATGCGTGAATAGCCTTTAAAAAGGCTATTCAGGCACCGTAAATGATATATTAAACCCCGGTCCAGTTTTTAAATAAAAGCATAAAAACATACATACAAATCTTACCGAACGTGTACCAAGGGCGGTGATGCATGATGCCGCGTCATCTTCGGGCACGCCTGCCTCTTCTGTCTTCTTGGAGCGACGCCCTCTGGTCCCGTCTCTTCTGCTGGCTTCCTATTGGTCTTCTTCCGGCTTGAGGTCTTCAAATCTCGCGCCTGCATAGTAGCGCTTCCCTCCAGATCGCTACTGCGCAGGCTCACTCGCCATTTTACTTAATGGCAGTTCGCAAGCGTGCAGTACGCTCATGTAGTTCTACGGGGACTGGCAAGTGAGCCTGCGCAGTAGTGCTCCGGTGGGAAGCGCTACTACGCAGGCGTGGGATTTGAAGACAAGAAGACGGCAGAAGACACGGAACCAGAGGGCGTCACTACAAGAAGACAGAAGAGGCAGGCGTGCCCGAAGATGACGTAGCATCGTGCATCCCCGCCCATGGTGCACGTTCAGGTACGATTAGCATATATATGTTTTAATGCTTTTATTTAAAAATGGAACCGGGATTCAATATAACATTTATGGTGCCTGAATAGCCTTTTTTAAGGCTATTCACGCATATGTGGGGCTCTATTAGCATAATTTTGCTGATAGAGCCCCTTTAAATGAATGCAGAATGTCACAGACACAGCTAGTGTCTGCTGCTAATGTCCGTGCAAGATTTTGAACGACATTAGCAGCGGACACTGACGGTAGTGTGGACCCCCCTAAGATACTCCATGTGCCTCATATTAATAGCAATTAACCCTATCATGTCCTTCACATTAACCCCCATGTGCCTCATATAAGAGTTACTGATATGTGAGAGACATGGAGGTAATAATGAAGTATCTTCATGATTAGTACCCCATATATCTCACACATCAGTAACCCTTATGGTGAAGTACACAGGGGGTTAATGTGAGGAACATGATGGGGTTAGTTGCTATTAATATGAGGCACATGGAGTTACCAAAACTAAATGAATAACTCCAAATGCCTGACATTAATAGTTATAGTAACCCCCCTCCCCCTCCAGCCTGTACCTGCGTGTTCTTTCTTTACTTTCACTTTGCTGAAGCTTCCTCTGCTCCCTCATGTGTACAAGATGCAGGATGGCAGGGATCTTCTATAGAGCGATAAGCTCCGCCTCCTGGGCTCTCCTCACCCTCTCATTGGTTGACAGAGGGCAGCCAGAGAAGGAGGAGGAGCTTTCTGAGAGCGCTGAGTGCAGGTGCACAGTGTGCTTCACACATATACTTCCTAATAGGGAAAGTATATGTCGGAAGCACACTGTGTACCTGCAGCATCGGCTAATAGAGAGGAGCCAGCGCAGGGAGCTGCAGCTACTGATAGAGGACCGACAGGGGGCCCCTGCAAGTGCTGGGGCCCTCGGCAATTGCCCTGCGGATCGACCCGACCTGCGTTTTGTTAGGTCCGGGCCCTGCCACGGGGACCCGCTGGGCACGGGGCCCCGGGCGGTTGCCCGGCTCTGGATCCGCCCCTGGAGCCAATGGAGCACAACTGAAGCACTGCAGTCTTGGTTTACCTGATCTGCAAGGCTTTGTAGCAGACTGCATGGGTTTGGGCATACCTAAGTTGCCTAATCTTATTCGTATGCTCCTGTCTTGAAATAATAATCTGTGTCACTGACAACCCTTGTATGAGTGCTGTACAGCCCTACACTTCATCTATAGAGAAGAGATCATCTATATAACTTGTATAACATATGTGAAGCTAATACCAGGGTACAGATAAAATGAAGACAAAATCAGTGTTTCATAAATACATTTACAAAATGTGGTACAAAACAGTTCCTCATTGCTGTATTCCTTGTTTGCTGATCAATTTTATTCTCAAATCAGATGCTGTTTGTTAAAATAAACTCAACAGATTGTAAGGTGAATTGCATTTTTTTAACCTTCCAGTCATATTGTCTTCTGTGCTCCGAAGACCAACCACTACTACCTTAGTGAAGTACCCGCTTCTCTCTTCTTTCTCTTTATATTAGTTTATAAGGGAAGTAGCAATTCCCTGGTTACAAAACAAATAAAACAGTATAGGGGACGTGCTCAAGTGTGCCTTTTAATTTTAGAGGCAGTCTCTTGAATTGAGTTGTTTCAATGTAAATTATGTCAGTTAATGCAAAATGATGACTAGTGAGCTTTTTGTAGTCGATGTAATCTAATGTATTGGTTTCTTCCAGATGTGTAAATACTATTGTTAAATTTCTGAGTTTTGTATACAGAACATACCTTGACACGATGACCCTTTGTTTCTTGTAAACTTTTCCTCAGCTTTTTATCCACCATGATGATATCATGTTGATCCACAAATGACACAAACTTGAGGTTCAAACATGACTTAAAACAAAAGTACAGATATTCCATAGTTAGTATTGATTGCGAAGAGCAAAACCTTTTTTGTCAGGACTGGAGTTTCAATATGAGGTACAGGGAACATGTCGGCTCCTTCAGGAAACTTTTTCACCATGTATTAGTCAGATGCTAGTATAATAGGATTATACACAGGTAACAGCTCTGTAAAGCTGGGTTAACACTACCGCCACTGTCTGACCCAGGGTTTCCGTCAAAAAACCCAAGGAAACTGGAAGGGGTACGGCTTACCGGTGGTCAGCTTTAAAACCCATTCATTTGAATTTTAAATTTAAATTTTAAAGGTGACTGCTGGTGTCCATATGCAGCCTCTCCACCTGGAAACTGGCAGTCACCTTTAAAAACCTATTGTAATGAATGTGCTTTAAGGTGACCGCCAGTAAGCCGTCCCCTGTCCAGTTTCCCTGGGGTTTACGATGGAAACCCCGGGGCAGACAGCAGCAGTAGTGTAAACGCTGCTTAAGGCAGTTTGTTTATTTTCTTGACTTGTACTTCAGCGGAATCTGGATTGTTGATGATTAGTTAGAATTTTGATTTTCACAGCACATGCAAAGAAGAAAATAAATGATGCAGAAATTTATGTAGATATTTATTGACTTGCATGGCTTATAGAAATCAAAAGCATATGTTGACAGTCACATGCATAGATATTCTGAGCTATATCTAGATCCTCCATATTTAGTTCAATGTGGCTAGGAAAGTGTTGCCATAAAAGTCTTGGAATAACCCTTTTAAAGGCCGGGGCCCCATGTGTGGTAAACGCCGCAGTTTGGCGTTTTATAGTACCTTTAAAGTGAATGGGATTCTAGCGAAACCCATCCACACATTGAGGGAAACTACATGCAGTGGACACGCTGCTGTATCCAAAACCTTTGTGTTGTTGGAAATCAAAGCATATCAATTATACCTACGGAAAATGCCGGTGTTTTCCCTATAGGTAGGCGCAAGTGTAGGCTCAAAGTCCACAGAGGAAAACCTGTGAACATGAGTGAGGGCAATCTTTGGTCACAGGTAGGGAGTCATAGCCAAAGTTTCTATATCACCCTAACCTAAAATGTATGTAGTTATACATCAAAAACATTTTATGGCTTGTCATAATATTTCCCTTCTACTGCTATTTGTATTTTAGATTGAGTGTCATCAGTGTATAATGAATTAATGTATATATTGCATTTATGCTAAACTAGAGGGGTGTATTTTGTTGTCTTTGTCTTAGACTCCAAAAGTGTTTGTACAATCCTTGTGAAAATTTCTACAAATCTAAAACTTGCACATCTAGAGGTGTGCTCTCTAGTCTAGGCTATCCTCTGTGTGCAAATTATACTAAAAGGTTCCTGATAGGTGGAGGTTCTGCCTCTGTGGCTGATTCAAAGCTGCTTATATCTAGTAAAATCTCTAGACGTATAAGGGTTGGTTCACATCTGCTTTTGTATTCCGTCCAGGGAGCGTCCACATGGAGAACCGCCTGAACGGAATACAAATGCAATTGCAAGCGCTGTGCTGTAAAAGCACATGGACCCCATAGACTATAATGGGGTCCATGTGCTTGCCACACGCTGCCCGCACAAATCATGCGGACAAGAAAGTAGATTGGGACCTATGGACATCTGCTGGTAAGCACACGGACCTCATTATAGTCTATGGGATTTGTGCACTTTTACAGCACAGCGCTTTGCACTTGCATTTCCCATGCAGACTCCCCCGGACGGAATGCTGATGTGAACAGGGCATTACAGGTAGACGCTAGATGCATAAATAACAGATTTACTGTATAATCAAAAGTTGTGATCTATAATATATGGATATTATATACACACACATGTCACTTAATTTTATTAAATCAAAGCAGTAATAAAATAAATGGATTACTGTGTAGATACTGGGGCCTTGTATTTCTTTATACTTCTGCTCATCGTAGTACTTCTGTCCTGAGTTCGGACTGCAGCAGCTTCTATAATATTGGCTGATAAGAAGATCAATCACTACTGTGGCCTACATGTAATACACAAGAATATGATGAAGATGAATAATTCAGGTAGTTTTAGTTTATATTACATTCATGAATAGACATTACGTTGGAATGAAACTCACCAATCCAAAGTAAGAAAGATAAGAACCGATGAATATCACCAATTCTAAAAATCTGAACTGTCCTCCCTGCAGGAAGAGAAACGTTTTGTTTATTACTTCTTCACTTTATCATTACAGGGGTATCCCATATTAAAGATCCTATCTATACTGCTAGCTTAGAAGTAGGGGGTTGGGGGGAATATGTTCTTTCCTTTGTACTCTGTGATTTGTATATTGAGATTTTCCCTTGGATGTATTGTCCTTTTGTCATCCCTTCTTTTCAGTTGTATTATATTTTTGTTGTTTTCCTTTGTGTTTTGAAAAACATAAAACTTGTTCTTCTTTAAATTAAATCAATGAATGAATTAATGTGTGACTTGATCCATTGAAATTCATGGGCTCTATAATGGCCATGTGACCATTATTAGTGCCCATATTGTATGTACCATTTGTGCACTTGGATGGACAGACATGGATGTTACAAATGGACATTAGGTCTGTGAAAAATGGCACAGCCATGTGCATAAGGCCTAAGGCTGAAATCACTTAAGTATGAATTAGTAGCAGTATTTAAAGATGTGAAATGACTACCAGGAGACACAAAATACTCAAAAATAAGGTACTAGGGAACACTGCCACTGAAAAAGACTTGGGGAATTTGGTGGATAGAAAGCTTAATTTAGCAACCCGTGTAGGCAGCTGCTGCCAAGGCAAATTAAATCATAGGATGCATCAAAAAAAGGAATAGATACTCATGATAAGGACATACTGTAGTTATACCTCTATATAATTCACTAATATGGCAACATAAGGTATTGTGCACAACTTTGGGTCCCCGAGTACATGAAGGACATCGCTGAACTAGAGAGAATGCAGAGACGGGTGGCCAAGAAATTCAGGGGACCGGTGGACTGGACAACAAAAGCAGATTTAAAAATTTTGGTTATTCAGTTAAGAAAAAAAGAACCTAGGTGTAGGCCTAACCACAATGTACAAATACATGAAAGGACAGTACAAATCCCTAGAAGAAAGAACATTTCATCAGCATCATATATAGGGATTCTGTATTGTAAGAGCAGTATCACTATGCAGCTCATTGCCACCGATTGTTGTCATTGTGGATTCACCCATAAGTCCAGGAGAGGCCTGGACACATTTTTTTACTTGACAAGGGGAAAATGGCATCAGACTCATTGTTTTATTTTGTATTCCTCTGGATCAACACTGTAGGCTTATAGGTTACACTTGATGGACCTGTGTCTTCTTCCAAACTCATCTATTATTTACTATGCAACAATATACAATTACACAGTCCAGTCGATGAATTACTTCTTATTGTTAAACAATGGTTAAACCTAGAGACTTAAAAAATACATGAAATCATTACTGTGCCATAGACTTGAATGTCAAATCGTATCCCGTACGCCTTTATTAGAGTTCTCCTCTCACTCTGGTCTATGGCCTTGAAGTGCTTTGCATATCTGTAAGGAATCAACATTATTAATTTAGTAAGATCATAATAAGTGTAAAAAATTATTTAACTCTTTAAGGCTAAGGCTCTACGTAGTGGGCTGCAGTCAAAAAGTGATGCCTTTCACAGAAAGTCTTTCTCCTTCCATTAAACCTATTCAGAAACCATCAACCTTTCCAAAGGTATTACTGACTTACTGCAATTTACAAAAACATGAGCGTTCTTCAAATTAAAGCATTTCTGCTGCAGATTATTTTCTGCAATGTGTGGATGGGTTTAGCCAGAATCCCATCCACTTTGCAGAGATTGTAAAATGCTACTTTTTTTTTTTTTTTTTAAATAGCAATGTTAACGCTACATGGGATCCCGGCCTATAATGTGAAAAATATATCATAAAATCATGAGCGTGAACTCTGTATACATATACCAATGGTATAACAAATTATAATACTAAGCAAGGTTGCAAATCATGTCCTTATTTTCCATTACTGAAAAGGACATAAAAATCTAAATTATTTTAACTGCTGGGTAGGACATTTTACTCTCTGCAGGTAGGCTGCATTTCTACCATAAAGCAGAAAATGACTATTACAAGAGCATTGGTGGCATATTGCTAGTCAATTTTCAGAATAGTGGGACAGATTTATTAATGCTGGCGTATCGTACTGGTGTAGGGAACAAATACCCAACAGGAGCAGGGAATGACTGATGTATGATGAAGCCGCACATCCCAGTGCCAAAATGGAAATCTATGTCAGTTAGCAGCTGGCATAGATTTCCATTATAACTCAAGCCAGAAAAATGACGAGTCAGGCAAAAATAGACAACCCTTTTAAAGTTTAAATAATCTGGGGGCAGTGAAAAAAAAAATGCATACTACCTGTCCCTGATGCTCCAATGTCCTCCTGCACCTCCCAGTTGACCTGCTCCTGCTACGTCTTTCAGTGTTATGCTGAAGCCGCTGATTGGCCTCAGCAGTCACATGATTGCTGAGGCCAATCAGCGAAGGGCCTGAATGTCACTACCTGTGACATCACAAGTTTTCATCCTGAAATCATTGGCTTGAGCACAACAATGGAAGAGACCTGAGAGAGCAAACAACCCGGGAGGCTCAGGACAACAATGGAGTAACGGGGACAGGTTAGTATGTATTTCTTTTTTTTTTTTTTTTCTTTTTTTTTAATTTTCACTACCCCAGCAGATTTAAACTTTACAAGTTTAGCCTGGACAACCCCTTTAAAATGAATATGTCAGGCCGTGGTGTCCCCGTCCCCGCCTGTTCTGCTCACATTCGTACAATGTGGCAAGTAAGGTGCAGAATAGGAGTTGAGGTGCATGTTGGACACAAAAAAGGGCCTTGTGCCAAATATGCACCACAATATCATCTGTGTACACCACTTTTTTTGTCAATATACCACCAATGTCTATGTTTAAACAAAGCATTTACATTAATAGTAAATTCTTGCCACGTTATTTTTTTTGCAAGGTATACGTGCCACTAATACAGCAATTGTAGAAATAGACGAGTAGTCTATTATTTGGACGTATTAAAACTTGAAACTTTATTAGTATCTATTAAAAGTAAATAATTAAAAAAAACACAAAACAAAACAACAACCACCCAAGTGTTCAATTTCCAAAACAAAAAGGGGAAGGAAAAAGGACTGAATAATTCATGGTTTCACTTCTGTGGGAATATTTTAAAACCCACAGAAAAGCTACTTCAGTCCAATAAAAGAGAATTTTTCTCCTCTGCTCATATAGAAAGTCACTAAATACTATGACTAAGGAGCAATAGACTATCAGAAAATTCCCTCAGTCCATTAAAACTGCCAGTGTCATTGGTGCAATGCTCTGCCTACTAGAGATTTACCTGCTCAGAACATTATCTAGGGGCTAGGTGCTAATTCCTATAGACTGCTGTATTGCTATCTGCTTTCCTTATCACACCATGCCTAGTTTTATCACACCATGCCACTTTGCTAGTCTTAACAGAAAAACCCGACATGTAGGGTTCTTCTGTCCGCTTGAGAAGTCGGACATCTTCACTTGCGGACAAGGAAGGAAGGGCACAGAGTGCAAAAGAACGCACCCGATGCCCATTTAAATAAATGACAGGTGTCACGGACACAGCTAGTGTCCGCTCCTAATGTCCGTGACAGATTTTGAACGGACACTAGGAGCGGACACTACCTGTCAGACACCGACAGTAGTGTGAACGCCCCCTAAGACATCTGAAAGCCAAGAGTGCATCCTAAACAGAGAAAATGTAAAGGAAAGACAATATTTCTCTTTTACAGATTCCCTCCTTATTTTCATTAAATAAAATAAAAAACTGCACCAACACTGCACTGTGTGAAGGCATTTCTATACACATGCACATAGATACAGTCCTATTTCAGGACCAAGAATTACCTAAAACTTAAGCCAGGATACAAACTCTCATCAACAGCCTTGTCATCTAAACGCCGAAAGCTATATTGTGGATGGCAATTGAATGCCCAAGGATCCAGGTCACAATTCCAGTTGATTTCAATACCCATTATTCCACCCTAGGAAAATAAATTGTTTAGGTAAAGCAGTTTTAGGCTATTGACAGACATAGCAAGGATCTAGGATCTAAAAAACACTGGAAAAAAATATGAAACATTTGCGGTTTTCACAGCTTTCTACTGCATTTTTGATTTTTGCCTCCTGACCCCATATAAGTCTAGAAAAGTGTAGAAAATGCAGCACTTCTGTGGGTAAAATTAACATGCTGCATTTTTAAATCACTTTTCTGCAGTGTTTTTTTTCCTAAAATGTGTGGATGAAATTGAATGAAATTTATATGAGCTTGGCTGGGACTGTAAAATGCTGCGGTTTTTTTCGCTGTATCGCTACAACCTGTAGCCTCCATCTACATTTTCTAAAGACTAGTCCAAATATACTGTATACAGTCAAGGCAGTATGTGTCGGTGTGCAACCAAATATTAAGTTGAAGATGCCAGTAACTTTTCTCCGCTCATTTTTGGAGTTTTGCGTGAAATTATATTATTTTTGGCTTTTTTCTCTGTTTTTTTGGGGTTGTTCATCCTGTTATGTTACTTGACTATTACTCTGGAATATATCTTTTTTTCTGTTCTTGAACTATACAATTTGTAAAGTGCTGTGGAATATGTTGGCTCTATATAAATAAAATGTATTATTATTAGAGATGAGCGAACAGTAAAATGTCCGAGGTTCGATATTCGTTTCGAGTAGCCCCTCAATATTCGACTACTCGAATCGAATATCGAACCCTATTATAGTCTATGGGGGGAAAATGCTCGTTTCAGGGGTAGGCAACGTTTGATCAAATTATACTTACCAAGTGCACGAGTGAGGGTCGGGCTGGATCCTCCGTGCAGTCTTCTCCTTGCAGCGTCCCCGCGGCATCTTCCGGCTCTTCATTCACTCTGCCAGGCATCGGGCCTAGGCAGAGCCGACTGCGCATGCCCGCACTACAAGCGGACATGCGCAGTCGGCTCTGCCCAGGCCCGATGCCTGGCAGAGTGAATGAAGAGCCGGAAGACACCGCGGGGAAGCTGCACGGAGAAGACTTCTAAAGGTAGGAGAACCAGCGTTGATTGGCCGACTGTATAGCACTCGGCCAATCAATGTTGGTTCTGCATCAAACTTTTACATTCGGACAGCGAGTGGTACTCGATCGAGTACGAGTATTTCGAATACCGTAGTATTCGATCTAATACCTACTCGATCGAGTACTACTCGCTCATCTCTAATTATTATTAGACACAGGTAATAAACATGTGCATAACAAAACATGTAATTGCAATCATTTTCTGGGGGAAAAATTTCAGGGGTGCCAACACTTACAGCCATGACTGTATAACAGAGGAGATTTAATGATGCAATTCCGATAATTTTGGGGTATACTAGTACTAATAAAATGATGCTCACACTGAACACTATATGTGTTATACATGCATACAGAACTTCCTCTATACAGTACAGCCTATGTGTACTGTCATGCAGACTCTTTTGGATGCCATATATACTGTACGTTCTTCCTGAAAAGCAAAGCCGTCAGCCACAAAAAATATTTTTAGTCTGATCAACAATTAAAGTACGTCATGTACTTTTGCCATTGACAGGTCCACAACATCTACAGGTACAGCCATATTTGCACCCAGAGCTGGCGCAGATTTCAGTGTCTAGTACACAGATCAATTGAGATGTGCCAAAATTATTAATAAATTCTGACACCGCGAGGAAAAGATTAAGACCAGTGTAATAAACAACAGTAACTTAGACTGTTTGACCATTGGTCACTGCCAGATCACCCATCTGCTCAGTCCCTTTGTTCAGCTTTGTAATACAGATTTTTGCAAAGTACTTGGAACTTATCAGGCTACTTCAATTCTTTAGCTTACATAAGGAAATAACAATTTAATGGAGGTTTCAAAATAATAGGCCTGTCAGCATCCTATCTAGAGAAAGCTTTAGCGTTTATAGCTCAATTATGCTAAAATATTCAAGGCAAGTTTCTAATTTCAGCTGAACATACCAGAACTGCTACTTGAGAAAAATTCTCGCCAGCTTCTGATAAAATGTCTCCAAGCCTGAATATGGGGCATCGAGGAGCTTTGACTCTGTTATATTTGCAGGTTACATTATATTCCGGGAGGATGTTCTTCCTAGGAAGGAGGACAAACAGCACACATATAAATATTATACAGTATATACAGTCCTATGAAAAAGTTTGGGCACCCCTATTAATCTTAATCATTTTTAGTTCTAAATATTTTGGTATTTGCAACAGCCATTTCAGTTTGATATATCTAATAACTGATGGACACAGTAATATTTCAGGATTGAAATGAGGTTTATTGTACTAACAGAAAATGCGCAATATGCATTAAACCAAAATTTGACCGGTGCAAAAGTATGGGCACCTCAACAGAAAAGTGACATTAATATTTAGTACATCCTCCTTTTGCAAAGATAACAGCCTCTAGTCGCTTCCTGTAGCTTTTAATCAGTTCCTGGATCCTGGATAAAGGTATTTTGGACAAACAATTCAAGTTCAGTTAAGTTTGATGGTCGCCGAGCATGGACAGCCCGCTTCAAATCATCCCACAGATGTTCAATGATATTCAGGTCTGGGGACTGGGATGGCCATTCCAGAACATTGTAATTGTTCCTCTGCATGAATGCCTGAGGATTTGGAGCGGAGTTTTGGATCATTGTCTTGCTGAAATATCCATCCCCGGCGTAACTTCAACTTCGTCACTGATTCTTGAACATTATTCTCAAGAATCTGCTGATACTGAGTGGAATCCATGCGACCCTCAACTTTAACAAGATTCCCGATGCTGGCATTGGCCACACAGCCCCAAAGCATGATGGAACCTCCACCAAATTTTACAGTGGGTAGCATGTGTTTTTCTTGGAATGCTGTTTCTTTTTGGACGCCATGCATAACGCCTTTTTTTTATAACCAAACAACTCAATTTTTATTTCCAAAATGAAGCTGCCTTGTCCAAATGTGCTTTTTCATACCTCAGGCAACTCTATTTGTGGCGTACGTGCAGAAACGGCTTCTTTCTCATCACTCTCCCATACAGCTTCTATTTGTGCAAAGTGCGCTGTATAGTTGACCGATGCACAGTGACACCATCTGCAGCAAGATGATGCTGCAGCTCTTTGGAGGTGGTCTGTGGATTGTCCTTGACTGTTCTCACCATTCTTCTTCTCTGCCTTTCTGATATTTTTCTTGGCCTGCCACTTCTGGGCTTAACAAGAACTGTCCCTGTGGTCTTCCATTTCCTTACTATGTTCCTCACAGTGGAAACTGACAGGTTAAATCTCTGAGACAGCTTTTTGTATCCTTCCGCTGAACAACTATGTTGAACAATCTTTGTTTTCAGATCATTTGAGAGTTGTTTTGAGTAGCCCATGATGCCACTCTTCAGAGGAGATTCAAATAGTAGAACAACTTGCAATTGGCCACCTTAAATACCTTTTCTCATGATTGGATACACCTGGCTATGAAGTTCAAAGCTCACTGAGGTTACAAAACCAATTTTGTGCTTCAGTAAGTCAGTAAAAAGTAGTTAGGAGTATTCAAATCAATAAAATGATAAGGGTGCCCATACTTTTGCACCGGTCATATTTTGGCTTAATGCATATTGCGCATTTTCTGTTAGTACAATAAACCTCATTTCAATCCTGAAATATTACTGTGTCCATCAGTTATTAGATATATCAAACTGAAATGGCTGTTGCAAACACCAAAATATTTAGAACTAAAAATGATTAAGATTAATAGGGGTGCCCAAACTTTTTCATAGGACTGTACACACAACAAATACTAATACTATGAATATAATCTTTGTGTACTCTATACAAATCAATGACAGTGTGTTTAGGATGTGATGACAGATTTTAAATACCAAAAGGGTTGTGACAAAAGGAAACTACTTGTACTGCAATACTACAAAAATGATGCCCATGTCATCTTCTCATATGTACTGTAAATGAATTCAGTTGTAAGCATTGTTTAGCTATAAATTCTAATGCAGAGTCCACCTGGTGCTGAACCAGCGACAGTACTAAATGTGTTGGTGCCAATAGCAGAAACAAAATGCTCTGCATACAATATAGTGAGATCACAGTGGCGAGAAAGGGATCTGAGAATAGGTAAATAGGTTACTGATGTCTCCTACCTTGCACTATAGGTGGTTTGATATCAAGTTTGCTGGTACCCGACTCTCTCCAATGTTTTTTTTTTTTTAACAAAGCAAAAAACAGAGTTACTTTGACCTACCTTGTGAAACCAAAGGTAGCAAAATGGATTGTGTTCTTTATCAAAACTGTGAAATTTTCAGCACTTGCCAAAATGGCAGGTCTAGGAGTAAAGAAATAAGACTTTATTGCACCCAACTATCTGGTAAGCATCATGTTACAAATCATAAACATTTCTTGAAATTAAAAGAAGAGTGTCGCCAAAAAAATGTATTTTGAATACATTTTTAAAGGTTTATTTTAAAGATTTATTATCTATATAAAAAAAAAATTCTAGAATTCTTACAGTTTTGGAAATCGCAGCATGTCAATTATACCTACGGAAACGCCAATGGTTTCTCTACATGTATAACGGAGCAGAAAGTCTGCACAGGAAACCTATGCAGACTTTCTGTGAAAAGTGCTGCAGAAAAAATGGGGATTCGTTGCCGCCATAGTTTTTCCCATATCGCTTTTTTTGCTTGGCCTGCTATGTGGAGCCTTAACCTAAAGGGGTTATCCACTCTATAATATTGATGGTCTATCCTATCCCCAGCTATTGGACCTCTGGTGATCAGCTGTTTAGAGATGGTGCAGCTCTCAGTTATGTTTACATGCCGGAAGCCATGTTCCTCACTAGCTATAATTTGTGCAGTGGAAGCTTTAGGTACAGCAGAGATGTCCCTTGGACTTCAATGTGCTTCAGTACCTCAAGTCACCAATATATTGTTTATGGCTTCTAAACATTGTTGTCCCAGAACAGCTGATCTGCAGGGGCCCTGGCTGTTGGATGCCTGCAAATATAATATTGATGGCCACCTTAAGGATAGGCCATCATTATTAGAAAGTGGATAGCTCCTTTTACAATGTAAAAAATGTTTGCATTAGGGTGGGCCACAACCATACAAAAATAATTAGAGAAATTGTCTGGAAAGTGACTTACATGAAAACCTAGTTTCCACAACAAAATCATTTTTTGGAATCGAAAATACAATACAAACAAATTTTTGTATTGTGAGAAAATACCAGTACTTTACATTGTCTGCACATATTCTTGTGTGATCACAGTAAGGTAAATGTTACAATTTACTAGCAGGTTCTAGAATTTACCAATAATGAAAGAGAAAAATTTTGAAAAAAAAAAAATTGAGACTGTCCAGTTCATCTGATCGGGGCTTGCCATAATCCATGCATATTTTGCAGAAACAGGACTATTTATTGAAGCGATTTTCAGCTTTAAATATATTTACATTACATGTTATGTGTGAACATACTCTAAAGCTGGGGACAAATGGGCCGCAATATGATTTTTGGGGCAGAATTTTAAACCCACAACCTGTCAATTATTGCTGTAGGTTTCATCAGGGGTTTTCAAACTAAGCAATGAAAATGTCTTATAAAAGTCTTATTTATATAAGAGGTCATTGGGAGCAGTATTTATCTGAGAGGCATAATATAAGGGAACTATTGAGCAATATTAAATTTAGGAGGTACTTGGTCTTTATTAAAAGGGTTTACAAGCTCATTTTTATTGATGATTTATCCTCAGGATAGATCAATATGAGATCACTGAGGTTCTGATACCTGGGACCCCCACTGAATAGCTGTTTAAAGGGGCCATGGTGCATGTGCAAGTACAGTGACCCCTTCAATGCACACTGTTTGTAGCGATTGTGTGATGTGATTACAGTCTAGTCCCATAAAAGTGTATAAGACACGGCTGTAATTACATCACATGGCCACTGTTAAAAACAATACAGTTTATGCTTTGTACACACTTGCGCCCGTTGTCAGTTTGTGCATTCCGTCTGGTTTCCGTCTTCAGCTCCTGCGAAACTGGACAGAGGATGGAAACCCAGAGGTCAGCTTTAAAACCCATTCACTTGAATGGGTTTGTAAAGGTGACTGCCGGTGTCCGCCGGGAAACCATTTTCTTTAGGCGAACACAAAGTCCTGCAGGTCCGACTTTGTGTCAAGCTAGAAAAAAAATGGATTCCCCACTGTCAGAGCACACTGGTGAACTAACATGTCAATTCATAGAAAGGCTTTGTCATTGGATATGATGGTAGTTACTGATTGGGAAGGTTATGAAACCCCCCCATTAATTCCCTGCTGTGTTCAGTTTTGTCTCAGGGGATAAGCTCCACCAGCAATTCCTGGGCTTTTAATATGTCATAGTATACAGTCTAATGAGAATTTTTAGAGAGTTGATGATTAAAAGCTATGTTTTATGACTTTTGGTTCATTTATAATAGCTGTTATATACAGAACAATCATAGTAAAGGAAGGGGAATCACAACATTATTGCAAAATATAGTTTCCCTAAATAAAGGATCAAGTAACTAGTTGGTCCCAGTAGTCACAGAAGCATTACAACCAAACAAAAAGAGAAATTGTGACTGGGACACCAGAGTAATCAAAATACAAAAACTTTATTAGACAAATCGTTTTAAAACAGGGGCTCCAGGGGCCCACAAGAACCTAGAGCCGACCCTGGTTGATGAATTCGATCCATCACAAAGGACAGCATATCAATAGAGATGAGCGAACACTAAAATGTTCGAGGTTCGAAATTCGATTCGAACAGCCGCTCAATGTTCGTGTGTTCGAACGGGTTTCGAACCCCATTATAGTCTATGGGGAACAGATACTCGTTAAGGGGGAAACCCAAATCCGTGTCTGGAGGGTCACCAAGTCCACTATGACACCCCAGGAAATGATGCCAACACCTCTGGAATGACACTGGGACAGCAGGGGAAGCATGTCTGGGGGCATCTAACACACCAAAGACCCTCTATTACCCCAACATCACAGCCTAACAACTACACACTTTACACACTCAATACCACCTCTCTGACAGTAGGAAAACACCTTGAAACATGTGTATTTGGCACTTGCAGTGAGGAGAGCTTGTCACCAGCAGTGAATTTGGCCCTTGTAGTAAGTTGAGGTTGGCACCAACATTTGTTTCGAAAATCAGGGTGGATTGAGCCTCTAACCAGCAGAGTTTGGGCAAATTCATGGTGGAGGGAGCCTCTAAAAACCCCAGTTTGCACCCATTCATGGTGGAGGGAGCCTCTAAAAACCCCAGTTTGGACCAATTCATGGTGGAGGGAGCCTCTAAAAACCCCAGTTTGGACCAATTCATGATGGAGGGAGCCTCTAAACAGCCCAGTTTGGGCAAATTCATGGTGGAGGGAGCCTCTAAAAACCCCCAGTTTGGACCAATTCATGGTGGAGGGAGCCTCTAAAAACCCCAGTTTGGACCAATTCATGGTGGAGGGAGCCTCTAAACAGCTCAGTTTGGACAAATTCATGGTGGAGGGAGCCTCTAAACAGCCCAGTTTGGGCAAATTCATGGTGGAGGGAGCCTCTAAAAACCCCAGTTTGGACCAATTCATAGTGGAGGGAGCCTCTAAAAACCCCAGTTTGGACCAATTCATGGTGGAGGGAGCCTCTAAACAGCCCAGTTTGGACCAATTCATGGTGGAGGGAGCCTCTAAAAACCCCAGTTTGGACCAATTCATGGTGGAGGGAGCCTCTAAAAACCCCAGTTTGGACCAATTCATGGTGGAGGGAGCCTCTAAACAGCCCAGTTTGGGCAAATTCATGGTGGAGGGAGCCTCTAAACAGCCCAGTTTGGGCAAATTCATGGTGGAGGGAGCCTCTAACCAGCCCAGTTTGGACCAATTCATGGTGGAGGGAGCCTCTAAACAGCCCAGTTTGGGCAAATTCATGGTGGAGGGAGCCGCTAAAAACCCCAGTTTGGACCAATTCATGGTGGAGGGAGCCTCTAAAAACCCCAGTTTGGACCAATTCATGGTGGAGGGAGCCTCTAAACAGCCCAGTTTGGACCAATTCATGGTGGAGGGAGCCTCTAAAAACCCCAGTTTGGACCAATTCATGGTGGAGGGAGCCTCTAAACAGCCCAGTTTGGGCAAATTCATGGTGGAGGGAGCCTCTAAAAACCCCAGTTTGGACCAAGTCATGGTGGAGGGAGCCTCTAAAAACCCCAGTTTGGACCAATTCATGGTGGAGGGAGCCTCTAAACAGCCCAGTTTGGACCAATTCATGGTGGAGGGAGCCTCTAACCAGCCCAGTTTGGACCAATTCATGGTGGAGGGAGCCTCTAAAAACCCCAGTTTGGACCAATTCATGGTGGAGGGAGCCTCTAAACAGCCCAGTTTGGACCAATTCATGGTGGAGGGAGCCTCTTAAAACCCCAGTTTGGACCAATTCATGGTGGAGGGAGCCTCTAAAAACCCCAGTTTGGACCAATTCATGGTGGAGGGAGCCTCTAAACAGCCCAGTTTGGACCAATTCATGGTGGAGGGAGCCTCTAAAAACCCCAGTTTGGACCAATTCATGGTGGAGGGAGCCTCTAAACAGCCCAGTTTGGACCAATTCATGGTGGAGGGAGCCTCTAAAAACCCCAGTTTGGACCAATTCATGGTGGAGGGAGCCTCTAAACAGCCCAGTTTGGGCAAATTCATGGTGGAGGGAGCCTCTAACCAGCAGAGTTGGTGGAAATCAGGGTGGAGGGAGCCTCTAACCAGCAGAGTTGTGGGAAAGCAGGGTAGAGGGAGCCTCTAACCAGCAGAGTTGTGGGAAAGCAGGGTGGAGGGAGCCTCTAACCAGCAGAGTTGTGGGAAAGCAGGGTGGAGGGAGCCTCTAACCAGCAGAGTTGGTGGAAATCAGGGTGGAGGGAGCCTCTAACCAGCAGAGTTGGGGGAAATCAGGGTGGAGGGAGCCTAGTATTAGCAGAATTGTGCAACGCTTACGGTGGATGAGTATGAGGATGCGGAGGAATTGGAGAGGTTGAGTACAGACATGGAGTTTCATGTTGGGGTGCTTTACACAGGTGGGCACAAAAATGAAGGCTCTATCCAGTGGTGGTTCATTTTTATCAAAGTGAGCCGGTCGGCGCACTCAGCTGACAGACGGGTGCGCTTGTCAGTGATGATGCCACCGGCTGCACTGAACACCCTCTCAGATAGGACGCTGGCGGCAGGACAGGACAGCACCTCCAAGGCATATAGGGCAAGTTCAAGCCACAGGTCCAACTTCGACACCCAATACGTGTAGGGTGCAGAGGGGTCGGAGAGGACAGGGCTGTGGTCGGAAAGGTATTCCCGCAACATGCGCCTATACTTCTCACGCCTGGTGACACTAGGACCCTCCGTGGCGGCACTTTGGCGAGGGGGTGCCATCAAGGTGTCCCAGACCTTAGACAGTGTGCCCCTCGTTTGTGTGGACCGGTGAGAACTTGGTTGCCTACTGGAGGAACTGCCCTCCCTGCCGCCAACGTCACATGCTGGAAACATCTCCATCATATTCTGCACCAATTGCCTGTGGCAAGCATTGATGCGATTGGCCCTCCCCTCTACCGAAATAAAAGACGAGATGTTGTTTTTATACCGGGGGTCAAGGATAGCAAAGATCCAGTACTGGTTGTCCTCCATGATTTTGACCATACGCTTGTCGGTTGTAAAGCACCCCAACATGAACTCAGCCATGTCTGCCACAGTGTTAGTTGGCATGACTCCTCTGGCCCCACCGGAAAGTTCAATCTCCATTTCCTCCTCATCCTCCATGTCTACCCATCCGCGCTGCAACAATGGGACGATTCGAAGTTGCCCGGAAGCCTCCTGTATCACCATCACATCATCGGACAACTCTTCTTCCTCCTCCTCCTCCTCCATTAAACGCAGTGAAGCGGACAGATGTGTGGACCTACTCTCCAGCTGTGACGGATCGGATGCTATCCCTAACTCCTCTGTGTGATCTGAGTTATCCCTGATGTCAATCAGGGATTCTCTCAGAACACACAAGAGCGGGATTGTAAGGCTCACCATCGCATCCTCAGAGCTCACCCTCCTTGTGGACTCCTCAAAGACCCGTAGGATGTCACAAAGGTCTCTCATCCATGGCCACTCATGGATGTGAAACTGAGGCAGCTGACTTTGTGGCACCCTAGGGTTTTGTAGCTGGTATTCCATCAAAGGTCTCTGCTGCTCAACCACTCTATTCAACATCTGAAACGTTGAGTTCCAGCGTGTGGGGACGTCGCACAAAAGCCGGTGTTGTGGCACATGCAGGCGTTGCTGGAGAGATTTTAAGCTAGCAGCGGCTACTGTCGACTTGCGAACGTGGGCGCACATGCGCCGCACTTTCACCAGTAGCTCTGGAACATTGGGGTAGCTCTTTAGGAAACGTTGCACCACTAGGTTGAAGACGTGGGCCAGGCATGGAACATGTTGGAGTCCGGCAAGCTCCAGAGCTGCTACCAGGTTCCGGCCGTTATCACAAACGACCATGCCTGGGCCCAGGTGCAGCGGCTCAAACCATATTGCCGTCTCATCGAGGAGGGCATCCCTCACCTCGGAGGCAGTGTGCTGTCTGTCCCCCAAGCTGATCAGCTTCAGCACAGCCTGCTGACGTCTACCAATGCCAGTGCTGCAACGTTTCCAACTCGTAGCTGGGGTCAATCTAACAGCGGAGGAGGAGGCGGTGGCGAAGGAGGAGGCGGTGGCGGAGGAGGAGGCGGTAGAGGAGGAGGAGGGGGGTGTTCTTCTCGTGTCCCTGCCAGGAATGTTAGGCGGGGAGACGAGGTACACCGGGCCAGTTTGGGAAGCAGTCCCAGCCTCAACTACATTCACCCAGTGTGCCGTCAGTGAAATGTAGCGTCCCTGTCCGCATGCACTTGTCCACGCGTCGGTGGTCAAGTGGACCTTTGTGCAAAGCGCGGAACTAAGGGCCCGCCTGATGTTGAGTGACACGTGCTGGTGCAAGGCGGGGACGGCACACCGGGAGAAGTAGTGACGGCTAGGGACGGCATAGCGAGGTGCCGCAGTTGCCATCAGGTCCAGGAAGGCGGGAGTTTCAACAAGCCGGAACGCCAACATCTCCTGGGCCAGCAGTTTAGCGATGTTGGCGTTCAAGGCTTGCGCGTGTGGGTGGTTAGCAGTGTATTTCTGCCGCCGCTCCAATGTCTGAGAGATGGTGGGTTGTTGTAAAGAAGCGCCTGATGGTGCCTTTGATGGTGAAGGAGAAGGAGATAAGACAGGAACAGGGGAGGATGAGGGAGAAGTCAACAAAGTGGCGGAGGCAGATGAAGTGGTGTCCTGGCTCGTCCTATGGAGTGCATCGCCAGCACAGTCAGCAGTGGCAGTGGCAGAGGCAGAGGCAGTGGCAGAGGCAGTGGCAGTGGCGTGAACGGCAGGCGGCCTTTGTCCTGCCGTTGCTGCCTGCCACTGATTCCAGTGCTTGGATTCCAAATGACGGCGCATTGAAGTGGTGGACAGGTTGCTCTTCTCAGAGCCCCTAATCAATTTCGAGAGGCAAATTGTGCAGACAACACTATATCTGTCCTCGGCGCATTCCTTGAAAAAACTCCACACCTTCGAGAAACGTGCCCTCGAGGTGGGAGTTTTTCGGGGCTGGGTATGAACTGGAACATCTTGGGAGATTCCGGGTGTGGCCTGGCTTCGCCTAAGCTGCTGACCTCTGCCTCTAGCTACCCTTTTTGGTGCTGCACCTGCCTCAACATCCACACTACTTTCCCCGCTTGACATCCCCCCTGTCCAGGTCGGGTCAGTGTCCTCATCATCCACCACTTCCTCTTCCAACTCCTGTCTCATCTCCATCTCCCGCACAATGCGCATGTCAACTGGATGCCCTGACGGCAACTGCGTCACATCGTCGTCGATGAGGGTGGGTTGCTGGTCATCCACCACCAAATCGAACGGAGATGGAGGAGACTCTAGTGTTTGAGCATCTGGACACAGATGCTCCTCTGTTAGGTTCATGGAATCGTGACGTGGAGAGGCAGGTTGAGGGACAATGAAAGGAGCGGAGAACAGCTCTGGGGAGCAGGGACAGTTGGGGTTATTGTTCTGTGAAGCTTGGGAATTTTGGGAGGAAGGAGGACAAGACTGTTGGGTAATAGGAGGAGAGGAGGCAGAGTCTGACTGGCTGCTGGACAATGTGCTGTAAGCGTTCTCTGACAGCCATTGCAAGACCTGTTCCTGATTCTCGGGCCTACTAAGGTTTGTACCCTGCAGTTTAGTTAATGTGGCAAGCAACCCTGGCACTGTGGAGTGGCGCAATGCTTGCTGCCCCACAGGAGTAGGCACGGGACGCCCTGTGGCTTCACTGCTACCTTGCTCCCCAGAACCATTCCCCCAACCTCGTCCACGGCCTCGTCCACGTCCCTTTCCGGGAGCCTTGTGCATTTTGAATTCCCAGTTAGAAATTGGCACTATATACCAGTAGCAAAAATTGTGGGTGCACGTAACCCCAATATATTCTTTGAATTACCAGTCAGAAACTGGCACTATATGGCAGTAGCAAGAAATGAGGGTATTTGTAACCCCAATATATTCTTTGAATTCCCAGTCAGACAATGGCACTATATACCAGTAGCAAAAATTGTGGGTGCACGTAACCCCAATATATTCTTTGAATTACCAGTCAGAAACTGGCACTATATGGCAGTAGCAAGAAATGAGGGTATTTGTAACCCCAATATATTCTTTGAATTCCCAGTCAGACAATGGCACTATATACCAGTAGCAAGAAATGAGGGTATTTGTAACCCCAATATATTCTTTGAATTCCCAGTCAGACAATGGCACTATATACCAGTAGCAAAAATTGTGGGTGCACGTAACCCCAATATATTCTTTGAATTCCCAGTGAGACAATGGCACTATATACCAGTAGCAAAAATTGTGGGTGCACGTAACCCCAATATATTCTTTGAATTCCCAGTCAGACAATGGCACTATATACCAGTAGCAAGAAATGAGGGTATTTATAACCCCAATATATTCTTTGAATTCCCAGTCAGACAATGGCACTATATACCAGTAGCAAAAATTGTGGGTGCACGTAACCCCAATATATTCTTTGAATTACCAGTCAGAAACTGGCACTATATGGCAGTAGCAAGAAATGAGGGTATTTGTAACCCCAATATATTCTTTGAATTCCCAGTCAGACAATGGCACTATATACCAGTAGCAAAAATTGTGGGTGCACGTAACCCCAATATATTCTTTGAATTACCAGTCAGAAACTGGCACTATATGGCAGTAGCAAGAAATGAGGGTATTTGTAACCCCAATATATTCTTTGAATTCCCAGTCAGACAATGGCACTATATACCAGTAGCAAGAAATGAGGGTATTTATAACCCCAATATATTCTTTGAATTACCAGTCAGAAACTGGCACTATATGGCAGTAGCAAGAAATGAGGGTATTTGTAACCCCAATATATTCTTTGAATTCCCAGTCAGACAATGGCACTATATACCAGTAGCAAGAAATGAGGGTATTTATAACCCCAATATATTCTTTGAATTACCAGTCAGAAACTGGCACTATATGGCAGTAGCAAGAAATGAGGGCATTTGTAACCCCAATATATTCTTTGAATTCCCAGTCAGACAATGGCACTATATACCAGTAGCAAAAATTGTGGGTGCACGTAACCCCAATATATTCTTTGAATTCCCAGTGAGACAATGGCACTATATACCAGTAGCAAAAATTGTGGGTGCACGTAACCCCAATATATTCTTTGAATTCCCAGTCAGACAATGGCACTATATACCAGTAGCAAAAATAGTGGGTGTATATAGCCCCAATTCTATTGCTAGGGGACTTGCAGGGTATTTCTGAGGTGAAGGTGGGGGGGCACACCGTTGGAACGGGGATTTGGGGTGTATATATGGGGTATACGGGAATACACTGTCAGTGTGTTCCATTCAGGATCCTGGGAAAGCTGGGTTGCGGCGATTGAGCCCGTCAGTGCCACGTTACACTGACAAGCTTCTCCCTGGAATTGAAGTTATATGTAAGCCCAATATATTCTTTGAATTCCCAGTGAAACAATGGCACTATATGGCAGTAGCAAAAATAGTGGGTGTATATAGCCCCAATTCTATTGCTAGGGGACTTGCAGGGTATTTCTGGGGTGAAGGTGGGGGGGCACACCGTTGGAACGGGTATCGGGGGTATATATCGGGTATACGGGAATACACTGACAGTGTATTCCATTCAGGATCCTGGGAAAGCTGGGTTGCGGCGATTGAGCCCGTCAGTGCCACGTTACACTGACAAGCTTCTCCCTGGAATTTAGCTCTTATAAGAGCTGTTGGTTGTCTTCTCCTTCCTATCCTAGCCTGTCCCTGCCTACCCAGAATCTAAGCCCTAGCTAACTGGACGGAAACCTCCGTCCCCGGTGAATTGCAAGCTCAGAATGACGCGAAGCTGGGCGTCGCTGTTCTTTTAAATTAGAGGTCACATGTTTTCGGCAGCCAATGGGTTTTGCCTACTTTTTTCAACGTCACCGGTGTCGTAGTTCCTGTCCCACCTACCCTGCGCTGTTATTGGAGCAAAAAAGGCGCCAGGGAAGGTGGGAGGGGAATCGAGTAATGGCGCACTTTACCACGCGGTGTTCGATTCGATTCGAACATGCCGAACAGCCTAATATCCGATCGAACATGAGTTCGATAGAACACTGTTCGCTCATCTCTACATATCAACAGAATGGAGGGCCGACGCAGGAAAAAGGAGTATACACATGGGTAAGTATGTAAATAATGGCAATAATGTGTGACTGAGTATACATCCAGACAATATGCCAAGAAGTCAGCAAAACAAAGATTACACTAGATATATCCTATAGACATCATATAAAATGACATTATATATTGAACAGCAGCATATAACAATTCTATAGGCAAGTGTCACAATGGTGCCGACTTATATGTATAGTTACATTATAAATATGGCCAAATAGGATGCATGTGATGTCAAGAAATATGCATCTAGAGATGGAACATGATACAGTATGGAGTTGTATAAAAAGCAAAGTGCATGATGACTAGTAAACAACAATGACAATGAGAAAGCAGTGACCTAACAAGTAGCCATTACTAAGTCAGAAACAAAGCCCATGGTGTCAAAGTAACAGGTAAAACATTACCAGGCAGAGACGGAGCTCCAAAGATCCCCTACGCGTGTTTCGGCGCTAACCTTCTTCCGGGGTGGGGGTGGGGGGTTATTTACATACTTACCCACGTGTATACTTTTTTATACTTACCTGCGTCGGCCCTCCATTCTGTTGGTATGCTGTCCTCCCTTATATAACTTTTAAAACGATTTGTCTAATAAAGTTTTTGTATTTTGATTACTCTGGTATCCCAGTCACAATTTCTCTTTTTGTTTGGTTTTAATAGCTGTTATATAAGAGGAAAGCTTTTTGAAGTAATTGCGTCTAAAGTATATCTAGATGTATAATCTCTAAGAAATACCTAGCTCCATGTATACAATTTTATGTGACTAAAAATGAAGAAATATTTCATTTCTAAGTAAGACTCATCACGAATCTCAGCCCTTACACAGACAAATGCAAAATTACACATTATAGCTAAGACAAAAAGAAATGTCGCCCCTGATGTTTTATGTATTTATGATATGATGACTCAGAATATTCTATTGAGTAGAAATACTTTTTCCCTCTTCACATTTTCCATCAAAATCACAAAATCATTCCTTTGTTACAAAAAAGTGACGCATACACGAATATCTGCTGGGCAGACTATGGAGTCACGCAAGTTCACAACTACAGCAGCTCCAAAACTATTTATATCTGGTCTAATGGGTTTAATGGGACGCGGTAAAGGCAAATATAGTGATCATAATGTACACTCAGACAAAAAGGAAAAATGTATGTGAAGAACACATCTGTAACGTCCAGATACTATTCATAGACTACAAGATATATTCATTCTATCTATGGTCTATGCTACAACTTGTAAACAAGAAAATGCTGGAATATCATTATATGATAGACAGAGATGTCATTGTCAGAAGACCTCCCTTCAGTTTCATGAGTACAGTATACACAATGTACTATTGTGAGAGAATTACAGCTAGTGGTGAAGCCTATACTGTAGCTAAAATGTCAAGATAAGAGGATTAGAAACAAGGACTTACTCTGGAGTGCTCTTGGACTCTACTGGGCACCATGCTTTGACTTGACATGTCTTATGAGTTGAGTTGTACACTACACAGAGGCCAGTTTGAATTCCTGAAAGATATATACTAAGAAAGTTATCTGCATAGTGTGATTATATACAAAGCCAATAAAACACCTGCATTTATGAACAGATTCCCTTTCTTATTTGTTATTGAAATAAAGATAGGGGACTCTTAAAATTACATATACAGTGATCCTTCAAATTACAATGGCCTCCAGTTACAATATTTTCAGAATACAGTAAAATAATCTATTCTGGTCCACTGTAACAAGAAACTACATTTAACAGACAGTAGAAAGCTGCAGACAATCTGGATCCATGGCACATGCAACAAGAGGATAATACTGCCAATCAGCAAGGCATTTACCTAGTAAAACAGTATAGTGCAGTACTACATGTTCTCTACTGCTTTCCCCTTTGCAGAGGGCCCTGAAGAAGCTCAAGAAAGTGATTTAGGATGTGTTCTGCTATATTTTAGGACTAGAAAAACAGGTCAACAATAAATATGAATCATTTTAATGTCAACGGATCCCAAGTGATCTGACTATAATGTCACGTCACCCGACTAAAGTGACGTGCGTACAGGACATTTCTGTCCACAATTTTAGACAGACTCAGACGCAGATGTGAACATAGCCTGTCTGTATTAGTCATATGCTAGTTTGGTGTTTTTTTTATCCTCAGAATGACATTTGGGGGCTGTATAACCAATTACTAATTTACACAAAATTCTGGTCTTAAGTTGCAACGTTCTCAATTAACAATTGTTATAACATGAGGAATACTGTCTATAAATATTGTTTACTTATAATAGCAAGAATCTTGTGTTCTTTCAAGCCGGCATAAAGTCTCATAACCTCACCTCCTACTCTAGGAAACTTTCTCACTGTTATATATCTTGGTACAAAAACCTCCCACATAGGAATTATTAGTTATTATAATCAGGAGACTTGGGAGTAAAAAAAACCAGAACATAAAAATCTGATATTAGTGCATCCAAAAACAGGATAGTTCTTAACACAAGCAAATGTTGTTATGAATGTGTTATGGACGTTGTGATCCAACACAGATGCTCCAGAGGTCTTCCCTTTGTTTGCAAAAGGATAGCACATGACTGCTGCAGCCAAGCTCAGCTGCAAGCACCATGACTCTCATTCATTTTATTGTAATTTTAGAGCGTTTGTTGCAGAAACAGTAAAATATGATTATTATTACATTTTGTATACCCCACTGCAGAGAAATTGGAAAGTAAGTTACATATAGATAACACAGAATCACACCACGGATATTAGGTAATAGTCACAGCTCAACTCTTCCTCACCCCTTCCTGCATATTCACCTCTGTACAGGTCACAGAGAATGTTAGGGGGCGTTCACACTTGCGCCCGTGTCTGCCCACTGGGTCTCCATCCTATTCCCCAGAAAAACTGCATAGGTGACGGAGTCCCGTCGGTCAGTTTTAAAACCCATTAATGGCAGTTTGCTTTTAAAACCCATTCAAATTAATGGGTTTAAAAATGACCGACGGGAAGCCGTTCCCTATGCAGTTTCCCCAGGGACACCCGGCGGACGGACATGGGTGCAAGTGTGAACGCCCCTTTATTGTGAAAGATGTATCAAGATTGGCATTTCACATGCTAATTCTGATCCTCTGGGTGTTAGAGTGCACCTAATACATTACAAGACATACAAATGTACTCCAGGTGACAAAGACTCAAAACTACATCAGCTAGGATCTGGTATGTATTTGAGCTATAACTTATACAGTCTCTGGTGTATATTATTGTAATTTTGCCCCCTCCTGTTAAACCCACTCCAACACTTTTGAAAATAATCTTGTGTGAACACAAATGCACCAAATCTTGCAAATGTTGCTGTAAAATTTGGTGGCTTTTACCATACAGTTTACACAAGATTTTACCCATTGATTTATCTCCAAACTACAGGTTTCTATGGTGTCTGAATGCTCAGGTAAAATGGTAGCTCCATAATCATGTAAAAAAAACAAAAAAACAGATCATTAAAACACAGAGGAGAAAAAATATTTTACTATATGGATGAAATTAGTTTCAATTAATACGCTCCCTTTAGACATATCATATTTGGGTATTTGACAACATTTTATCCAAAAGTGGGCAGAACAATTTTCTGTAAAGGGAAGACTACAGGTTCCTATGGTCCATGTGGTTGATATAAAAACAGATTAGAATATAGGTTTCACTATCTAGTTTTAACTAATGGCAAAAAAACTAGGTAAGACATTCCCTTCACATTAGTTGACTGATAGCAAAAGCATAGGAAAAAGCAAGGACAGACATACCATACCATTACTATACGTGTCAGTGTGACCTTTCTTACAGATATCATCTTGGGAACAAATAGTTTTCCGTTTTGGATACTACAAAGAAGGGGACAGTATATTAAGCTGTGCAATGATTTCATTACAGAATTATACTCACATAATACCATTCAATTCCAAAATTTATTTGAATGTAACTTATAGTAACTTATTAATACATGAGCATCAATAGCATTACAAGTTACAAAGCACTCATGCATTTACTCAGGTCAATGTGTTTCTGGATAACACTATTGTCAGTGAATAAGGTCAGCACATTCTAAAACAACAAGTAATGGAGGTTCATTATGACTAAAGCATACTTTTCTACAGTAACCCTTAGGGCAGGTCAAGTGACTGTTCTAAAAGGTTGACCTCATAGAAGAATTAGGGATATGAGATAGGGATACGTTAGAGCTAATGTTCTGCTTTCATTGCGGTTCAATTGTGTAGGTTACTATCACTACAGGATCCTCCACAATTTATGAAGCTTCTACTCGCCTTATTCCTTGGGTGTGGTGTTGTCTACTGACCTGTATAAATACAATATAGGGTGTGTGCTCTATAATAGTAAATAAATGAGTAATAGAGGAAACAATTAAATTAAGTGTAATCAAAGTTTATTAAGGTTTTTTTTATAACAATAAAAAATAAGAAAGGGAAGAAAAGGAAAACCCCCCAAAAAGGAACACAATATAAAGAAAACAAAAAGGTACAAGGCACGCAGGCCCCGCCAATGAACAAAAGGCCAGGGGAAGACCCCTCCAGCAGTTTAGGGCATGATATACTGACAAGAGTGCAAGGGCCTAGGTATGCAAGATCATAAAACTAATAGCTTCAGGTAAGTATAAGAAACCAACAAGCAAGAAAACACACAGGGGAGACAAAGACCAGGAAGACGCAAAAGAGGGAGGGAAAGGGAAAACATCAGGAAGAGGGTAAAGCAACCAGCAACCTTCGAAACAAGTTAAATTATAATAAAGTCTACCAAAATTAATAGGTAACCAAAGTAGATTTTATATTAGTTTTAGACAAATAATAATAATAATAATAATAATAATAATAATAATAATAATAGTCAAACCAAAAAGGTAGAAGTAGTAGGATAATCTTACCTCTGCACAAATGTCTTGTTTTTGATTTTCTGTGTTTACAATATTGGTTATTACAAAAAATGAGGAACCACCCTGAAAAAAGAAAAGATAATAAAACAATGCTTTGACATATAAGCAGCTTTTGCTCCCTAATTCGCTCTCTTACTCACTCACTTTGAAGGAGTATGGAAGACATTAAACATGAACAAGGCATGTTGGTTTGGATAGAAAAACATTTGTCTGTGTTTCTGCTTCATTCTCACTGGGCTAAAACTCATTCTCCCTTTGTCCTCCATCGATTTCTATGGGCATAATGTAATCTGATCTCTCTGCTAACTAACAGTGCCACTCTGTTAGGTGATGGATTTAGCAAAGATGTAAGAGTGAGTAAAGAGTTTACATGTTAGGAATGATGAGGAAAGGAATACAATAAATGGAGAAAGATGTATTTTCTCTGATAACATGTATTAAATTATTTATGTAAACTGTGTTAAAAGTACAACAGTCATTTAAGACTCATTTATACATAGACACACATGTAACATGTTACATTTTGTAACATCACAAACTGTCTAAACCAAAAAATTTTTTTTTAAAATAATTCACTTTAGACTTTTATGTCTATGCAGTATTTATGACCTAGAATAAGCTATATAAGCTATAGGATTGCTGCAGAAAGCTGTGTGTGAACAAGCATAAAAGTTATGAGTACTGGGAGCAAATCTACGGTAATCGACAAACGCAAGGTGTTCCACAGGATGGGGGTAGCCTGAAAACAGTAGTGTGAGGATATACAGGGGTGGATCCAGGGCTGGGCAAGCCAGGCAACCGCTCAGGGCCCCGCACCCAGTGGCGCGGCCCGGACCTAACAAAACGCAGGTCGGGTCTGTCGGTTAGAAGCGCGAGGCCCTTAAAGGGGCTCTATCAGCAAAATCTTGCTGATCGAGCCCCACATATCCGTGAATAGCCTTTAAAAAGGCTATTCAGGCACCGGTAAAGTTATATTAAAGGGGTTGTCCCATCACAAGGATCCTATCTATACTGCTTGTTATTATGGATTTAAGACTTTTCCTAAATACATTGCTTCAGCAAAACTGCTTTGTTTGTCCACTATCTTACTTTATTCAATTCTTTGTGGCCACAGCCCTGACTTAGCTGCTCATGAGTCAAGTGATGTATCTGCTGCTCTCAGGGAGGAGGGAGGAGGGGCTAAGTGCAGGGAGCGAGCCTGTGTATCTAGCTATTCCTGTGTCTACACCACGCGACCTAGCTTCCTGTTAGCAGATAGGGGAGAGGAGCTGCTTTCATCTGTTCTCCCAGTTATCAGGCTAGCTAATTCAATTGTGTTCATTATGGCAGAGACAGGCAGTAACACTGTAACACAGAATGGAGTTGCTGCTGCCTGTACTTCATAGTCCAATATGGGTGGGCGGAGCTGTGAATTTGAGGGCGGAGCTAAACGGCAGGTTGCATGTGAAACCCCGCCCACCAAATGATGCAAGAAACCAGGAAGAAAGATTTTACAGCAGTAAAGACTGCTGAGTATGTGAGCTGGGAATACCCCTTTAAAACTAACAGTCCAAAAGAAAAAATGTATAGTTCAGCTCACCATATAACTTGTAGTTCAACGTCCTCTGAAGAGACTCAGCTAGCGGGTGAACCTCTGCTCGGTAATGTAGAACAACAAAAAGGAAAAAGCCAGCTGCATTCAGGGACGGTAATTGAAGAATCCACAGTGATTTCCTTAAAATTTAACTTTTATTTGGTACAAAAAATAAAAAAGTTACATAGTAACTGTAGAGTTAGGCTGGTCGTGCAAGGCAACGCTTTTCGGGGCTGCAATGCCCCTTCTTCTCGGCTCCATGGATTTTTCAATTACCGTCCCTGAATGCAGCTGGCTTTTTCCTTTTTGTTGTTCTATATTAAAACTACCCCGCCTGGCAGTCCCGGATTGCGCAAAATATTATCTGGCTGCAGTTGCGACACGTATCCTCCCGTTCTAAACTCTGGGTCACCCTGGAGGGCTCTCTGAGCCCCCTCCCTCTTACCGCCCTCCCCTGGCTGCACAAAAAATACTGGACGGAGAATAGAGTCTTCCCTCTCCCTTTCGTATCGCGCCAAACACTTGGGGTGTGCCGTATGTCCCCCTTCCTGGGTCACTTGGTTGACGATCCGGTCCCCCGTTTTCGGCATGTCATCTTGTCCTCTTCGCTTCTCCCGCGTGCGGATCTGTTGGCCCGTTCTCTGCATCCCGATTCTGTCTCCTCGTGTTGGCATCTTACCCAGCTCTCCCATTTCTACTCTTCTTTGAAACGTTCTAATGACCTCCATAGACCTCTACTTCCTCTTGATTGTCTCTGTCTGTCCTCGTCCCCTCCTGTCCACACCATCTCTCTCCTGTATGAGGTGTTGCTGGGTTATCCTGAAGCTCCTCTCCCAGCCTTTGTGGGGAGTTGGGAGAGGCAGTTAGGGGTTTCGTTCCCGCTGGGTGTGTGGTCATCTGCCTTCACTGCGTGTCATAAGTTCTCGATATCCTGCAGAGCTCAGGAGACGAACTACAAAATCCTCTCCAGATGGCACAGAGTTCCGGTTCTCCTCAATGCTATTTATCCCTCCACATCCGATAGATGCTGGAGATGTCTATCTGCTCAAGGCACGATGGCCCACATTTGGTGGGGATGCCCCCTCCTGCGCCCTTTCTGGAAAGGGGTTAGGCGGGTTATTCACCAGGTTACAGGGGTAGATCTACAGAATGATCCCGCTCCTCTTCTCCTCTCCTTGTTCACGTGCAAATTTAGAAGGTCGGTTCGCAGGCTCTTGGGGTTCATGCTGGTAGCTGCCAGATCTGTTATCCCCAGACCCCTCCCACGCTCCTTTCTTGGCTGAAGGAATTCCTGCATCTACGCACTATGGAAAATTTAATGGCCCAGCTTCGCCCAGATGAAGGGCATCATCATCAGACTTGGCTGCTCTGGGACTATTTCTATTATTCCGCCGATTTCTGTTCCCTCTTTCCCTCTGTTCCCCTGTGAGATTGTTGTTTGTTTGTGTCCTTGAGTCTTGTGTACCTGTCTCTTTGCACTTGATTGATACTGTTGCTTGACAATTTTCTGTTTCACACTTTTGTATATTTTGACTCTGCTGCGTCAGAGTCTATGCTTACCCCCCTTACCCACCCACCCCCCTCGGACCTGGATTGTTGCCACAGGTCTTTTTCCCCTTCCCTCCTCTCCCCCCTGCTGCCCCTTTCCCCTTTATTGTAAAAAATTTATTTGGAAAACCTTCAATAAACTTTAATGTTTTTAAAAAAAACAAACAAACAAACAAAAAAAAAACTACCCCCCCCCCCCCCCCCCGTTTTAAAATGAAACCCTAAAACAGAATATGTTCAACTTACCGAACGTGCACAGTAGGGGGGCAATCAGGGTCCAACGTCATCTTCAGACACGCCTCCTCTCAGCGATGTCCTCGGGTCCCGTCTAACTCGCAAACTGACATTGATAAAAAAAAAATGGCGCATGCGCAGTAGCAGTAGTAGAAGTAGCATGCTACTGCGCATGCACCCGCGCCATTTTTTATCAATTTCAGTTCGCTAGTTAGACGAGACCCGAGGACATCGCTGGAAGAGGAGGCGTGGCGATGACGTCGGATCCTGAATGCCCGATCCCCATGCACGTTCAGTAAGTAGAACATATTCTGTTTTAGGGTTTTATTTTTACCCCCCAGACCCCCCGGTAAGTAGGGCCCTGCCAAAGTCAATTGCCCAGGGCCCCACAAAGCCTGGATCCGCCACTGAGGATATACTGTATTAGTGAAAGATAATAGTGATAGATAGTTAGAAGACTGACGAGCATTCTAATTTTCTTATTTTAATTTGAATGCGATTAGACAACCAAGGTAACCAACATAATAATCAATAGTAAGAAGAGTTGTAAAGTATAAAAGACATTTGTATACATAGCATTTTTTTTGCTGGACGTTTTCATATGCTTCATCACATCAAGTCAGTTTTACTCATGTGGTTCTTGGCTGTGCTTGGAAAAATACCACATGTAGGTAGATCCTAATCATGAGATCAACCTAGCTGCTGGATTCTTGATAAACTGGAACCGGGCCAGTTCATTAAAACCATAGCAATAAATGATATGAGTCACAGGAATCCAGACAAAAATCAAAGGCAATATCCATAGTGAGGCAAATAACAGGCTTTGGCAATGGACTGTGTCATAAATATTTAAATACTGTGACAAGACAAAGAACTACTGTGTGTTACATGGACAATTCCAGATCCTGGAGAACTATCAATGCAGGAACTTGGCCCATATTCACTGAATGTGTGCATCTTGAAGTAATGTAAAATTCAGATTCTGCATATGGAGAAAATACACTGGTGCAGATTTACTGATACTGTCTAAAAGTTAAACGGAGCAAACTCCAACTAGTTTTAAACTGTGCCAGGTTTATCAAAGCGTCTAATGCTGATTGATAAATCTGTCACACTATTAGACTGTATATACCACCAAAAATATAGCAGGTCCGCACTCCTTGGGCTTGGTAAAAAATAACTTTTAATAAGCCATTAAAACTAACATAACATAAACCAAAACGTGAAAAGTCAGAAAAAAGAAAACATAGTGTTTAAAACCGTAATGCCCCTTAGTCATGGCATTACTAAACAGTCCTGTGTATCTTTATATATATTCTGCAGCAGCTGTTTCATCAGTGGAGTGACCCACCCATCATAGCAGTATTTCCGGTTCTTATCTTTCATTAAAGTTCTAATTGTAACATTCAATATCAATATACTCATTTCTATTACTTGTTTGTTACCATCTTCTCATATTTACAATATAACCACTGTATCTAAAGATTTTGGTTACTCCGTACCTTCCTTCACAATTCTCACGTTCCCATAGACCTTTTAACTTCAGCACACGTGATGCTTTTTATCCCATCATATTCCTCTCTTGTTCACATACCCACCCTCCTGAACCTTGCCAACATGTCATTCATCGGTCACGTGGTGAAAATCCGCTAATCACCGCTTCCATCAGTCCGTTCTCGCTTTGACTGACAGAACCTGATCGGGAACATATCACGGCTTACCCATAGAGTCATAACAGTATATTGCCAAACTGCTATTAGGGTGCATGCACACTACGTAACGCCGGGCGTGTATGAGAGCCGTACACGCCGGCGTTACAGCAGGGCTGCCGAACACTTCCCATTCACTTCAATGGGAGCACTCGTAAACGCCGCTGTTACGAGCGCTCCCATTGAAGTGAATGGGAAGTGTTCGGCAGTCTGCTGTAATGCCGGCGTGTACGGCTCTCATACACGCCCGGCGTTACGTAGTGTGCATGCACCCTTACACTGGAATTGTAACAATCAGATACTGAAGGGGGGAATGGAAACAAATATCAGTGTACACTTTAAAATTTGTCTATAGTTTTGTCCCAATTACAGTGACCAAAAAATTATCTACAGTCTACCAATTCAATATATATAGCTGAGGTCTGTTCTTATATTAAGACCTAACAGTGTTCTGCAATTGAACTTAAATATGTAAAAGGCTTCCCTTTTCAACAGTTTTTCTTTATGACTTCCTCCTCTGATGTTTTCTCTTACGATTTCCAGCCCATAAAACCGCATGGTATGAATTCTTCCCTGGTGTACACTGGCAAAATGCCTCGAGGCCCCTGACATCTGTTCCATTTCCCCTTTCTCACAAAATTCTAGTGCCTAGTTTTCTGCCTGTGCATCCCACGTAATCAAGCTTACATTCTAGGCATGTTATACAGTAAACTACTGACATGGTGTTACAGTCAATCCGATCACGGATTTCCGATTTAAAATCAGAAGCATTACTGTTTATATTTTTAGTCACTAATAATTTGGCACACGTTCTACATTTAGGGGATCCACATTTGAAATTTCCTCCTATTGTTCTCAATTTGGCTTCTGGTTCTGTATAACAACTCGGAGATAAGGATTGTCCTAGAGTTTTACATTTCCTTGTTATAAACTGTACTCCATCCTTTAATATTTCACTGGTAACTGGATCCAGTTCCAAAATGGGCAAGTTTCTCTGTACTATATTCTTGATTTTATTAAACTGGGGACTACAGGCTGTGCTAAAGACCAAGCTTCCTTCTCTCTTTGTTTCATTTTTATCTTTCGCACCTGTTAACAAATCCTTTCTCTCCCTATGTTCAACTTTCTTTTCTGCCCTTTTTATTGTCCATTCTGGATATTTTCGTTGTCTAAGTCTTCTCAAAGTTTCTTCTTTTTTCTTCTTATATTCTGTCTCCTCGCTAAACGCTCTTTTGGTGCGGACCAATTCACCCACCGGTACACCTTTAATGGTGTGCAGTGGGTGACAACTATCGGCTCTCAAAATTCCATTTCCGGCACTGGGTTTCCTAAATAAAGATGTAATAACTCTCCCTTCTGCAGTGGACCCTCTGAGAGTAATATCCAAAAAAATCAATCTCCATTGTATTGTGAGTGAACGTGAATCTAAGACCATGTTCATTCTGGTTGAGATATTGAATGAACTCTGGTATGGGCGCTACATTTCCGACACACACAATGAGTAGGTCATCAATGTAGCGCCCATACCAGAGGAGGGAGGATACAAAAGGATTACTATCCACCAGGACATACCTCTCTTCCCAGTGGGATAGAAACAGATTCACCAAAGATAGCGAGAACGGAGTGCCCATGGGCGCTCCGCAAATTTGTAAGTAGTACTTGCCATTTTCTAACTGTAACTGCCCGGACAAATTTATTTACATCCATGATGGTTTGCATAAGATCGATAAGATATACAGGAAGAGAGAAATAAATTGGACATGAATCATATAGGTTGTGGAGAGTCCTCGGTCGTGAATTTATCAGGAATACCATTATCTGTTGGGGAAATGCAATTATTGGAAAAAGGATAAAATTTTGCACCTGATTGCAAGTTCGATCTTATGCAAACCATCATGGATGTAAATAAATTTGTCCGGGCAGTTACAGTTAGAAAACATTTTTATGATGAAAAAGAAGAAGGGGAAAACAGAATTAAGGAGAATAACAGCATAGTAATTGAAACCATGGCATCAATGCCGTTAGATAGTACAGTTACAGAACACATGGTTACAGGAGAATGAATTAATAGAATGTATGGAGAAGACAATGTATGTAAAACTGAAGATTATATTCCTGTTAAAAGGAATAATCCCAAATTCTATCCTGTGAAATCTAGGGCAAACAGCTTTTTCTTGTTTCAAAGCAAAATGGAGGAAGAGGAATATGATGGGATAAAAAGCATCACGTGTGCTGAAGTTAAAAGGTCTATGGGAACGTGAGAATTGTGAAGGAAGGTACGGAGTAACCAAAATCTTTAGATACAGTGGTTATATTGTAAATATGAGAAGATGGTAACAAACAAGTAATAGAAATGAGTATATTGATATTGAATGTTACAATTAGAACTTTAATGAAAGATAAGAACCGGAAATACTGCTATGATGGGTGGGTCTCTCCACTGATGAAACAGCTGCTGCAGAATATATATAAAGATACACAGGACTGTTTAGTAATGCCATGACTAAGGGGCATTACGGTTTTAAACACTATGTTTTCTTTTTTCTGACTTTTCACGTTTTGGTTTATGTTATGTTAGTTTTAATGGCTTATTAAAAGTTATTTTTTACCAAGCCCAAGGAGTGCGGACCTGCTATATTTTTGGTGGTATATTCAGATACGAAGATTGCCTCGTTCAGTCCAGAGGTAAAAGGCCGTGCACCCAGGGGATTTGGAACATATTCACATGGTGAGATCTAAACTTTTTTTCATTTACTTACTATTAGACTGTCTAATACAGAGGTTCTCAAACTTATTTTGTCTACCGCCCACTTCGAGAATTAATTATTTTCTAGCCCCCCCCCCACAATTTTTTTTACTTTACTACATCTTAAGAATCACAATCGCAGTCATTATGTTAATAATTAAATTATGTGTGTCATGTGAAAATAAGACTTTCTGATGAGGGTAATGTAAAACACCATTTTGTGATATTAGGAAAACTTTTATTCATGTTATTAAAACAAACATTTCAATTTTAATTTTAAAACTAATCTAATGTGAAGGATGAATTTGATGATTTTTAACAAGTTTCTTAATATCAGGCTCGAATTTACTTAAAAACAGCCGTAAGTCACCGCGTTCGGTAATCTGCAACCAATTTCTCTTTTTACGCCCCCCAATCTTCTCTGTGCCTTTTACTGCCCCCCTATAGGCCTCCAGCGCCCACAAGGGGGCGTTATCGCTCACTTTGAGAAAGACTGGTCTAATATAACCTTACATGGCCTAGTATCTATCAATCTTTGGTGGATGGTGTACCCATGGCCACAAAGCCACCCTGCATTTTTGTACAAGCCACAAGTGTCTAAAACCCTTGATAAATGTGGTGCAGGTTAACAGATTTACCTAAATTACGACAGAATTCTGGAACACTTTGCATAACGAATCTCCCCAAAAATATTCTTCAAATGTGTTAAAATGCCATAAATTCTGGTTTTGGAATGGCTTCAAAATATATGTACTAGAGGAACCAAGCACTCTGATCACATTATCAAATATTCTGTCGATTCTCTTCTATAGCTTATACTTTAAAACGCACAAACCTATGTGCTGCCAATTCACTACATTAAAACGTGTACCCCAGTGGTTCTTAAAGGGGCTCTATCAGCAAAATCATGCTGATAGAGCCCCACATATAATAATAATACATTTTATTTATATAGCGCCAACATATTCCGCAGCACTGTACAATTTATAGGGTTCAGATACAGACATACATAACAAAGAACGTCATTTCACACAATGGGACTGAGGGCCCTGCTCAAAAGAGCTTACAATCTATGAGGTGGAGGGGGTGACACATGTGGATAGAGCTTGGACAACTATGTTAGGCTGAAAAGGCATCAAGAACGGAAGGGTTAGCATTAGGAATTGTGATAGGCTTGTCTACATATGCTTGTCTATATATGCGTGAATAGCCTTTAAAAAGGCTATTCAGGCACTGTAAAAGTTATATTAGACTACCCCCCCGTTTTAAAATAATAACCTAAAAAAGAATGTGATCTACTTACGGATCGTGCACACTGGGCGGGCATTCAGGGTGTGTCTTCATCTTCATCCCTGCCTCTTCTTCCTCCGACGTCCTCCGGTCCCGTCCTCCTCCGGCGCTCGCGAGCGTACACTGATATAAAAAATAATGGCCTGGGCGCCTGCGCAATAGCCGTAGTAGCAGCCGCATGCTACTGCGCATGCGCTCAGGCCATTTTTTTCAATGGGCAAATTTGCCATTTGCCATTATTTGCCATTTTTAAAGGCTATTCACACATATGTGGGGCTCTATCAGCATGATTTTGCTGATAGAGCCCCTTTAAAGTAGTTTCTGCTGAAAACTCTAAAGAGTACCTTTCCATCCTGGCAATTGCAGAAATTTCCACAAAGTCGGGTGTGATAAAGAAGGGCAATGTGGAGACACTCTGACGTCTACAGGCTTCTGCTAGGGTAGGTTCACTCTACTATGAATTAATGTCCGTTGCTCTTATCCATCATGAGTGCACAGTGGACATTAAAGTGGTTGACCACTTTCACACCAATATTGAGAGATAAATGTTATTGTTTGTATAATAAAAAGTTTATACAATACTTTCTGTATCAAATCCTCACAGCTGTCAATATCTCTGTTTGCTGTCATTCATTCTGATTGTCTCTATTGGATGAAATTCTGACCATGTTAATGTGATATACAGATGCAGCCCTTTCTATCTGGTGTCTGTGTGCATGTTAAAAAACATGTCGTAAGCTTTTTTCTGTCATGTTTTTCTCTTTTCTGAAAGAAGAAATAGTCTTGCAGGCAGGACTTTTTCTTCTGTTACAAAAGTAAACAAAGATGTTAGAAAGTTTCTGTCATCTTGTTGACATTAGTCAATGGGAACGGATAAAGATGGAGGGGATTCTATCTGTAGTACAAATGAAGACAGTGGAAGCGCGGCCACAATCCAGGTACAAAAACTCCTTTTATTGAACACGGTGCAGACAGGTATCAGCTGTCAACAAACAGTCTGTATGTCCACAGCTGATACCTATCTGTACAATATTCAATAAAAGGAGTTTTTGTATTGTATTCTAGAAGTATTGTATTGTGTGCCGCTCCTCCACTCTCTGCATTTATACTTTGGCTTATACTGCTTCCAGCGAGCCCCTGGAACCTCTCCTGAATATTCCTATCACCATATATTGACTTTATACACAATGTGGTAGTGCCTGCTATATTTTTCTGAAGGAGGAAAGGGTCACACTGTTGGTTTAGCAGTCAGTGTACCAGGAAACTGTACAACTCATACTTCAAATACTGAAGAGGGAAAAACTTAGAAAGGGATGTAGCACTTAAGCGCTGGGGTCCCTTTATTCTTAGGATCGGTTGGGGTGCCAAAAGTTGAACTCTTATCAATCATAAAGTGAAAGTAAATCTTAACAATATGGCATCTCTGTATAAGATAGAAAAAACATTTAGATTAAATAAATAAAATAAATTCTCCAACCCCTTTGTTTCAAGCACTCCCAAGAGTAAAATAACTAAAAAACGTGGATGTTGTTAATGGAAAAATTATATACAGTATATAGAAAGTGACTTTACTAAGAAATAGAAAAGTAGATAGTACTATGTATAACAAGAACAATTGGAGAGAGGAAGTGGTAGAGAGAGCAAGTGGTCAAGGTGTGGAACATGACAAAAAGCTGTATATAGTAAATTGCTACAAATTGCTAAAAAAAAAAAAAAGATTAAGCAGTACCCATAAGGTAACTATCAGCTCAGCAAGCTCTTGGGGCTAACTTCTGTCTTCATCTACCTCCCAATAAGTGTCCATTCACACGGAGGAAAATGGCACTTTATTTGCCGCTGAATTTTCCACGCTCAAAAAAAAAGCCTACCATTGACTTCAATGGGTGCCGCTAGCTTTTTCTGCTAGTGGAACCCATTGAAATCAATGGGAGGCTTTTTTTTTTAAGCATGGAAAATTCAGCATGGAAAATTCCGCTAGTGGAAAAAAAAAGCTAGCAGAACCCACTGAAATCAATGGGAGGCGCTTTTTTCAGCGTGGAAAATTCAGTGCCAAATAAAGCGCCATTTTCCTCCGTGGACCCTAAACATGCATGTACAGCTCAGCCAAGCAAGCACGTTTATGTCAATAAGGAGAGAAAGAAGCCTAAAGACACCTTAGGGTAAAACATGTTAGATTTCAGTATGCTCAGTCTTCATTTTCCCTAGCATCTGATCTGACACCAAAACTGATTACAAGAGAATGGCGGGTTAGAGAAAAAATTTCAACTGCGCTAGAATCAGTGGAGAAGCTCCTATTAACAGTTGCTGAAAACTAGAGTAGCTGGAGGTGGTGAAAGGTCCTTTTTAAAGCAAATACCCTGAATTTCAGCTTTACAGATATTTGTGAGTATGAGCTGGGGAAGGGTGGGAGGCTGTACTTCACTGCGCTCAATCCTAAGGTTCCTACTGCCAACCTGTAAATTGGAATGAATAAATATAGACTTACTGGAGATGGCACTGTGTATTCAGCAGGGTCCCAGATCCTAGAATCTGCTTCCACAACTCCTTTCAACTTTGTGTGCACTGAACTGATGACAGTTTCCTTTTTCTGATAACGTTTTTCAGAAATCAATATAACACTAGGAATAAAAAGAGAAACCTATTGAGGAAAGTTTTAACAAGACACAGTTCAGAGATTTATCAAAACTAGTGCAATGTGGTACAGTTGAATGTACAGTTGCAACTTTTTTTGTCTGGTAAAATGCTGGCCTCCCTGGCGAAAACTCACTGCATTGTTTTTATAACAGAGCAGATCAATGGAAATGATTAGACTGATGTGAATACGGCCTAATCTAGCTGCTGCCTTAATTTTACAAGAAACCTTTCTCTGTTCTGCAACAGGTTACTAGTGTAGACTTACAAGTAATACAGTGATGTCTTAGTTGCTTGTAGTCTATAATTATATACAAAAGATTTCTAATGACATTGATGGTATCCTCAGCTATTCATTATTATTTTGGATTTTGTCACGTTACCCCGTGCACTTGCTGCTTATATACTCATGGATTATATGTTTTATTGTGAAAATGTAACAAAAATAGTACTTACTAGCATATGCCCGCCACTTCGTCTTCAAGTTGGTGTTGGCGCTGAGCCACTTATATTTAGCCAATTGCTGTTGTGGATGATCCACCTGCTCCCGCGTCTCGGCTCTGCTACATCGCAGCATACTCAGTCGTATGTACATCTCTGCATATGGAGCGCATACTGAGCTGTGCTACAGCGCTGCTTAAGCTCTGCTACATCTGGCCATTTGGATTATAGGGGTGTTCTTATGTCAGTGTGTGAGCAGCTTCTGTGTTACAAAGGGCTGAATGGATGTTGCTGAAATGTGCCAAAGTTCGATCAGCCTTTTCCCGCGTCTTGGCTCTGCTACATCACTGCATGTGCGTAGGATATCCAGCTGTATGTACATGTTTGCATATGGAGAGCCTACAGAGGTGTGCTACAGAGCTACGTAAGCTCTGCTACATCGGGCAATTGTGATTACAGGGGTTTTGTTATGTGACTGTCTGAGCAGCTTCTTTGTTACAAAGGGCTGAACGGATGTTGCTGAACTGTGCCAAAGTTATCCCCCCTCCCCCATCAGAGGCAGAAAAACACATTCCCTGTCGTACTCACTGAAACTCTACACCCGATATACTCCTCTTGCCCACACACATCCTGCATGTTCTGTAATCTCTTGATCTTCCCTGAGACTCCATTTTCATCCGCTTTCACACGGTCCAGTTTCATCCTATATAGCTCCGCCCACAAAATAGTGTGTAGCCCCGCCCACTGCCTAGCATGATCCTATCCTAGAATGGCTCAATGACCTGTGATGATGTCATCACAGGTCCTTTAGTGTTGTGTGAACCTACATTCCTTCACTGCGGTCGTATAGTGATGTCATTTACCAGGATAAAAAGTAGCCTATGTTTTAATCGAGGCTCCTATCTATGTATGTGGCTAATTTCATGCAAATCCGTACAGCCGTTTTTGCGTGATTGAGGAAAAAACATCCAAACCCACAAACATCCAAACCCACAAACTTTCACATTTATAATATTAGTAGGATAGGATTGGATTTAAGAACGGTGTTGGAATTGGGTATTTAAAAAAAATCTACAATTCCTATCCACCAAACACTGATAAATAGAACCAGTCTTTATTATACCACTTATCATAGGCATAACATAAAGCTCCCAGGCTAATATATTGTTTATTGTGCTGGTATCCTCAGAGAGATCAGACACTTTAGGTGTGCCCTAAGTTTCCAGGGCCTAGGTGCGGCTGCATCCTCTACACCCCCTCAAGTTACGCCCCTTCCACTTGCCTTTCCTACAAAACTCTAGAGCATCGTTTTTGAAATTTCCATTCAAGGCTGACAATGCAAGGCTGAACATGGATACACTTTATCCAATTTTTCAATTTATCAATACATTTTCAAGAGGTATAACTCTTCCTTTTGCTGCACATTAGATATCTATTCTTCTACTAGACCTCCTGTATTTGTTATTCTCTTTGCTACTCTATTCTAATTCCTACTCAATGACTCCGATTCTACAGCTCTGAATCTGAGGTAGCTGCAGAATATTATAAAGCAACCTCAGATTTTTAGAGCTGTGGAGTCAGAGGTAGTTGTGGATGGAGTTGTAGTTGGCAGACAGGTAGTGACTCCAAACCGGCTTAAAAATAAAAATTTAAAAATGTACCATTTTGTAATGCTCATATAATTTTAGCATAACATAATGTGTCAATAATAATATTCAACATTAATAGTATAAAAATAACATTACAGTAAATTTGCTGCTAAATATTATACATGGCTCATTTATATAAGAAAGTCTGACAAAGAAGGTGTAATAATAGAGAAGGAAGTCTGGCTTACAACTCCACCGCCCAGATTCTCTGATTAGATTTACAGAAATAAAAACAAGAAGCTGAAGAAGCCAAACCCTCAACACATGTACTGAGAGCGTATACCACAGCTGCAATGTCTGTGTTGTGTCCCAAAAACAAACAAAGACTCAAAGTTAATATTTACTTAGTACTGAATACATACTCTAGGTACATTGGGGTTAATATGTTCTGTTGCACATGGCTTTTCTTCTGTGCAAAAATTGCAACTTTTCCCAATGATTTGCCCCTTCTCACTACTTTTCAAAAAGTGGGCAAAGCAGGTTAGAAATCTGAGTGGGCCAGAATGGGGTCACCTTGACTTATCACATTTACCATACTCATACAAGAGAACTGTCATGAATTATAACAGAAGTCTGCACCAGTCCCTGAGTGACAGAGATGTAATTTCTGGCCCACAGGACCTCCCATTATGTGCCTGAGACTGGAGCCTCTTAATAATTCTGTTGTATCTCACATCATAGCACAAAAGTAATTAGCACCGGAGCCCTACGTTGCCTAAACACAACCTTTTGGTTGTGTCGGAAACGCCACAGTGTTTTACATTACCTGTAAAGTAGATGGGATTCTGGCTAATCCCATCCACAAATTGCAGAAAAGCTGTGTTTTCAAAAATGCCCATGTTTTTGAAAATTGCAGAAAGTCAATTATACCTATAGACACACTGCCATTTTCCATATAGGTATAATAGGGACAGAAAGACCCCATAGGAAAACTCTGCAGACTTTCTGTGAAAATGCTGTGGAAAAAAAAACGCAACGTGATTCTGCCGTGATCTTTTCTACAACATTTTTGGCTAAAGCTCGCTACATGGGGCCTTAGTCTAAGGCCAGGACCCCACTGGACAGAAATGCTGCGATTTGCATTGCCACTATGGTTTTTCCCACAATGCTTTTTTCCTGTGGGATGTCCCGTGTGGCCTTAACCTAAAGGAGTTTTCCCATCTCATTATTTTACCTACTCTCCTTTCTCCTCCTCTCTCCGCTTCTTGGTATTGTTTTTCCAATTCAATTATTACAATTTCTGCGTGGCAGCAGCAGTGGGGCGCCGGCTAGAACCCTGGGCACAGTGAGGAACTTATCTCTGGAGAAAAGACCAGACTTCCTTGTATTTAGCTCAGTCCAGCAGCTGGCTCCTATTTGTTTTAAACGTCACAGTTATAACAGAGGCACTAATCAAGAAACTTTTCTAGCACTTATCAAGGCTCAGCAACTGAAAGCAATATGCAGAGAGAGAGAAGAGAATATAGATGTGTGGCAGCAGGGACTGAGTCATCAGTCTGACCAAAGAGATGGTCTATAACCTAAACAGCCAGCTGTAAAAACTTAGGAGGAATATTTAGATGTATCTTGCAAAGGCAACAAAATGGATAATGCATGTGTTTGGTAAAACACTTAAATTAACTTAAGCTACAATGGAAATCTCTCTCTCTAAGCCAAAGCTCAGGCCATAACAAATCCAACCTAATGAGTGTGCATGTAAATTAAAATAACCAAAAAAACAGTCTAAGAGTGCATGCACACTACGTAACGCCGGGCGTGTATGAGAGCCGTACACGCCGGCATTACGGCAGACTGCCGAACACTTCCCATTCACTTCAATGGGAGCGCTTGTAACAGCGGCGTTTACGAGCGCTCCCATTGAAGTGAATGGGAAGTGTTCGGCAGTCTGCCGTAATGCCGGCGTGTACGGCTCTCATACACGCCCGGCGTTACGTAGTGTGCATGCACCCTAAATCTATTGAAATCTGGAGATTTTCCGGCAGCGACTCAGCTGCAGAGAGTCTGCTCATCAAGGGAGGCTTAAGAAGCCAGCTCCAGCAGCAGACTCTGGGCAGAGTTTGGCTGGAGAGCTGACAGAGAGGTCATATTTTTGGAGCTGTGTTCTGAATGTTTCTACTGGCTTTTTGGATTTCTGTTATCTTGATATCAACAAACATCTGAAGGACCCCATTGACTTATAAAGGGGTTCCATCTGCTTCTGCCATGGTGCCATTTTATCTCTCTTTTGGTTTCAACAGCAATACAATAGGAGGTTTAGACACTGGTTTCCCATCACTTTTTGAAGCAAAAGGTACAAGGAAACATTAATAGCCAAAAATAATGTGTAAACATAGTGTGCAACAGGAGTAATGGAAAGAATGGTGACTCTAGCCCGCTACTGGTACAAGAGCACAGCAGCCAATACTGGTCACAGCCATGATACAAATGAATACAGCACTTCATTGTGTATAATGAAGGGAAAAATCCATCCTAATCAGTCTATCGAGGATAATAAATTTCACTATGAACATTATTCAGGAACACCAACTAAGCACCAAATAAGCACAATATTCACGATAATAGGGGCACTATCTATGGCAATTAGTGACACTATGAACATTATTCAGGGACAATATCCATATCAAATAGGGATAATATGCTTGATAATTAAAGAGGACCTTTCACCATATCTGGGCACAGGCAGTGTTATATACTGCCAGAAAGCTGACAGTGCGCTGAATTCAGCGCACTGTCGGCTTTCCCGATCTGTGCCCGGTGTAAAGCGCTATCGGTCCCGGTACCGTAGCGCTTTACAGTCAGAAGGGCGTTTCTGACCATTAGCCAGAGACGTCCTTCTGCCTCGCGGCGCCAATCGCGCTGTGCTGTGGAGCGGGGAGGAACGCCCCCCTCCCGCTCCTGATAATACTCGTCTATGGACGAGCTGTGTGAGCAGAGGGAGGGGGGAGTTCCTCCCCGCTCCACAGCACAGCGAAATTGGCGCCGCGAGGCAGAAGGACGTCTCTGGCTAATGGTCAGAAACGCCCTTCTGACCATAGAAGAGCTACGGTACCGGACCGTAAGCTCTTCACACCGGGCACAGATCGGGAAAGCCGACAGTGCGCTGAATTCAGTGCACTGTCAGCTTTCTGGCAGTATATAGAACTGCCTGTGCCCGGATATGGTGAAAGGTCCTCTTTAAGAACACTAGTCATGATAATTCTGGACACAATGAACATTATTCATAAACACCATTCATGCCAAACAGGGACACACTAATTAGACACTAATTATTCACACTAATTAAAGACATTCTCCAAGATAATTAGAGACAATATACATGAGAAATAGAAACAATATCCAGTTAGGGTCTAGATGCCTCCCTAACTTAGATTTAAAGATTGTTGTGTGGAGAGTTAAAGGGGTTTTCCGGCTACCACCCCTCCCCATCAGTTAGTGCTATTAATAGGTTAATAAGCGCACTCAAATACCTTTAGCAGTGTTTTGAGTGATTTCTGGGTTTCTCTGGGAGCTCCTGGCATCTTCTGCATTTGTTTACATGGTGTAGCTTCCTATTCCTTTATCCTACAACTATCATGATGCAACAAACTTCACTAGGAGCTGACTCAGAATATCTCCTCCTCTCACTCTCTCCACCTCCCTCTCTCACGCCCCCTCCCTGTTTCCCTGGATAGCCTGCCCACTACTAGCGCTTCCCAATTAACCAACTCAGCCCACCCCATCATACTTACATGTCTTCTTAAAACACCAACATGTCTTCTTGTCTGGATCTTCTGGCCACAGAAGATTCCTTCCTTCTGCGGATCCGGATCCTCCTCCTCTTGATGTCTACCGGTGTCTGTGCAATAAAGCCAGAGTGCTGTGGGAGGCCGTCAGACATCAAGAAGAGGAGCCAGGTCCCCAGCAGGAGTTATGTTCCGTGCCCAGAAGATTCAAACAAGAAGACTGGTAAGTATGACGGAGTGGAGGTTTATATTGGTGACGTTCCGTTTCCGGAAATGGAACGTAACCGGAAAATCTGAAAATGTGCCTGGGGTAAATATAAATTTTTATTTTACTTACAAACCCTTTAAGTTACTTTTACACTACCATTATTAATGTATGTTGCTGTCATCCATCATAGTATCATAATATAGTAACTGAAAAAAAACAAATAAATGTAGTAAAGCCAATAAGAAAATGGTGCAAATATAGTTTTTTTTTCTGATTCCTCCCCATTCAGAATTTTTTTCCAGCACTCAAAGTAAATTTTTGGACTATTAAATGATACTATTATGAAATACAATATACAATACAATGTATAGCAAAAATACGTCTTTATATAGCTCTGGAAATGGAAAAGCAAAACAGTTATGGCTTTTGGAAGATGGAGAGCAAAAATCAAAAATGCAAAAATGAAAAATATCTGCGGGTGCTAGGGGTTAAAGCTTATTGACCATAACACAATTGCTGCAATGGGTCTCACTTTAGCATCTTAAGCAAGGAGCATAGCATGAGTATGAGTATATTTGCGGCATTCTATAAGTTTATGGTGTTTTTATAAAGAAGTCACAATATTCACTGTGTAACATAGGCTAGGTTCACATCTGTGTTAGAAAATATTTGGCAAGAAAAGTCCTGCATGGAGGACTTTTCTCTCTGCTGGTTTCAGTATAAAAACATAAGAAACTCACTGGACACCATTATAGTCTAGAGCGGAGGTAGGGAACCTTGGCTTTCCAGCTGTTGCAAAACTACAACTCCCAGCATGCATGCTTGCTCTGCTGTTCTTGGAACTCCGATGGAAGTGAATGGAGCATGTTGGGAGTTATAGTTTCACAGCAGCTGGAGAGCCAAGGTTCCCTACCCCTGGTCTAGGGGATCCATGGGTAACTGCTCTTTTAGCCATCGGGGGACCGATTGACGGAAATCCTGGTGCAATTGTAAGCCTTATGTGATGTTCATGCACATCGCATTGACCTGTCCGCCATGATTCCACCTAAATGGATTATTATTATTAAAGGATTATCTTATCTTGTCTTATCTTAAATTCCGGAAAGACTGCATAAGGACGGCTTGCCGGCGGTCAGTTTAAAAGCCCATTCCTTTCAATGGGTTTTTAAAGCAAACCGCCGGTGTCCGTATGCAGCCTCTTTGCGGTGAAACCGTTTCTTTGCTCGGACACAAATTCCCGCATGCCCGACTTTGTGTCTGTGCAAAAAACCAAAACAAAACGGTTTCACGGCGGAGAAGCTGCATATGGACACCAGCGGTTTGCTTTAAACACCCACTGAAATGAATGGGTTTTTAAACTGACCACCGGCAAGCCGTCCCTATGCAGGTTTTCAGGGGATTTAGGCGGAATCACGGCGAACAGGTCAAGGCGCAAGCGTGAATGCCGCATTACTGTTCAGGACTTGTCTTTGCCTAACAGAATAAGAAGATGGCTGATACAATAAATATTTCATTTACAAGTGATGATATTTGATGGTTTTGCTTCCACAGACATTAAGATCATTACTTTATTGGCATATCTTGCCATGCATGCAGTGACTAATGCCCCCATAGTGCCACATATCACAGGACAGGTTGGCACAAATTGTCCTGTTATGTAGACACAAGAGGAACAGCTGGAAGCGACTTGAGGAGAGCACGCCTCAGACTTGTTGTGCTGCTTGTACTATAGAAGACTATAGCTGCCTGCTGTACTGCATGGACTGGCTCCACATTGTATGCTGACTGTGCTGCACTGTTCCTAGGTAGGGTATAGACTTTCTACCTGTAGACACGCACAGCAAGGAGTTGAAGTCATTTTCCCCATGTGTAGCAGATGGTATACGCTTATGTGTACTCACCACATGTAGAAGAACACTCCTGCAGAGATCACCCACTTCAGCGTGCCCAGTGGTACACTCCTTATCCGGAGCTCCTTGTCAGTGCTGTACTCGCAACAGGACATGGTTTCTGGCCGGGGCTGCTGCTCCAAGATGTGCCGCTCTGGACAAGTGTGATGTAGAGCAGCTTGAAAGAAAGCAACTTCCACGGGACGACCGAAGAGCCTGAAACACTCCCCAAACTGGCTGCTCCCGCTGCTGACTGCTGAGTGCAGAGCACCGCACTAGCACCCCTCCCTGCTGACTGAAGTGAAGTGCACTGGTGTCTGTCTATAGCTGCTCAGCATGAGTGCAGAGAAGTCCACTGCACTGGTATCTATCCCTGCTCAGTGTCTATCCCTGCTGACTGAAGTGAAGTACACTGGTATCTATGTCTGCTGACTGAAGTGAAGTACACTGGTATCTATGTCTGCTGACTGAAGTGAAGTGCACTGTAGGAGTAGCTATCACTGCTGACTGAAGTGAAGTGCACTGGTATCTATGTCTGCTGACTGAAGTGAAGTGCACTGTAGGAGTATCTATCACTGCTGAGTGAAGTGAAGTACACTGGTATCTATCTCTGCTGAGTGAAGTGCACTGTAGGAGTAGCTATTAGAGATGAGCGAACACTAAAATGTTCGAGGTTCGAAATTCGATTCGAACAGCCGCTCAATGTTCGTGTGTTCGAACGGGTTTCGAACCCCATTATAGTCTATGGGGAACAGATACTCGTTAAGGGGGAAACCCAAATCCGTGTCTGGAGGGTCACCAAGTCCACTATGACACCCCAGGAAATGATGCCAACACCTCTGGAATGACACTGGGACAGCAGGGGAAGCATGTCTGGGGGCATCTAACACACCAAAGACCCTCTATTACCCCAACATCACAGCCTAACAACTACACACTTTACACACTCAATACCACCTCTCTGACAGTAGGAAAACACCTTGAAACATGTGTATTTGGCACTTGCAGTGAGGAGAGCTTGTCACCAGCAGTGAATTTGGCCCTTGTAGTAAGTTGAGGTTGGCACCAACATTTGTTTTGAAAATCAGGGTGGATTGAGCCTCTAACCAGCAGAGTTTGGGCAAATTCATGGTGGAGGGAGCCTCTAAAAACCCCAGTTTGGACCAATTCATGGTGGAGGGAGACTCTAAAAACCCCAGTTTGGACCAATTCATGGTGGAGGGAGACTCTAAAAACCCCAGTTTGGACCAATTCATGGTGGAGGGAGCCTCTAAAAACCCCAGTTTGGACCAATTCATGGTGGAGGGAGCCTCTAACCAGCCCAGTTTGGACCAATTAATGGTGGAGGGAGCCTCTAAACAGCCAAGTTTTGGGAAATTCATGGTGGAGGGAGCCTCTAACCAGCCCAGTTTGGACCAATTCATGGTGGAGGGAGCCTCTAAACAGCCCAGTTTGGGCAAATTCATGGTGGAGGGAGCCTCTAACCAGCCCAGTTTGGACCAATTAATGGTGGAGGGAGCCTCTAAACAGCCCAGTTTGGACCAATTAATGGTGGAGGGAGCCTCTAACCAGCCCAGTTTGGACCAATTAATGGTGGAGGGAGCCTCTAACCAGCCCAGTTTGGACCAATTAATGGTGGAGGGAGCCTCTAACCAGCCCAGTTTGGACCAATTAATGGTGGAGGGAGCCTCTAAACAGCCAAGTTTTGGGAAATTCATGGTGGAGGGAGCCTCTAACCAGCCCAGTTTGGACCAATTCATGGTGGAGGGAGCCTCTAAACAGCCCAGTTTGGGCAAATTCATGGTGGAGGGAGCCTCTAAAAAACCCAGTTTGGACCAATTCATGGTGGAGGGAGCCTCTAATTAGCCCAGTTTGGACCAATTAATTGTGGAGGGAGCCTCTAACCAGCCCAGTTTGGACCAATTAATGGTGGAGGGAGCCTCTAACCACCCCAGTTTGGGCAAATTCATGGTGGAGGGAGCCTCTAACCAGCCCAGTTTGGACCAATTAATGGTGGAGGGAGCCTCTAACCAGCCCAGTTTGGACCAATTAATGGTGGAGGGAGCCTCTAACCACCCCAGTTTGGACCAATTCATGGTGGAGGGAGCCTCTAACCAGCCCAGTTTGGACCAATTCATGGTGGAGGGAGCCTCTAAACAGCCAAGTTTTGGGAAATTCATGGTGGAGGGAGCCTCTAACCAGCCCAGTTTGGACCAATTCATGGTGGAGGGAGCCTCTAAACAGCCCAGTTTGGGCAAATTCATGGTGGAGGGAGCCTCTAACCAGCCCAGTTTGGACCAATTAATGGTGGAGGGAGCCTCTAAACAGCCAAGTTTTGGGAAATTCATGGTGGAGGGAGCCTCTAACCAGCCCAGTTTGGACCAATTCATGGTGGAGGGAGCCTCTAAACAGCCAAGTTTTGGGAAATTCATGGTGGAGGGAGCCTCTAAAAAACCCAGTTTGGACCAATTCATGGTGGAGGGAGCCTCTAATTAGCCCAGTTTGGACCAATTAATTGTGGAGGGAGCCTCTAACCAGCCCAGTTTGGACCAATTAATGGTGGAGGGAGCCTCTAACCACCCCAGTTTGGGCAAATTCATGGTGGAGGGAGCCTCTAACCAGCCCAGTTTGGACCAATTAATGGTGGAGGGAGCCTCTAAACAGCCAAGTTTTGGGAAATTCATGGTGGAGGGAGCCTCTAACCAGCCCAGTTTGGACCAATTCATGGTGGAGGGAGCCTCTAAACAGCCCAGTTTGGGCAAATTCATGGTGGAGGGAGCCTCTAAACAGCCCAGTTTGGGCAAATTCATGGTGGAGGGAGCCTCTAACCAGCCCAGTTTGGACCAATTAATGGTGGAGGGAGCCTCTAAACAGCCAAGTTTTGGGAAATTCATGGTGGAGGGAGCCTCTAACCAGCCCAGTTTGGACCAATTAATGGTGGAGGGAGCCTCTAACCAGCCCAGTTTGGACCAATTAATGGTGGAGGGAGCCTCTAACCAGCCCAGTTTGGACCAATTAATGGTGGAGGGAGCCTCTAACCACCCCAGTTTGGACCAATTCATGGTGGAGGGAGCCTCTAACCAGCCCAGTTTGGACCAATTAATGGTGGAGGGAGCCTCTAAACAGCCAAGTTTTGGGAAATTCATGGTGGAGGGAGCCTCTAACCAGCCCAGTTTGGACCAATTCATGGTGGAGGGAGCCTCTAAACAGCCCAGTTTGGGCAAATTCATGGTGGAGGGAGCCTCTAACCAGCCCAGTTTGGACCAATTAATGGTGGAGGGAGCCTCTAAACAGCCAAGTTTTGGGAAATTCATGGTGGAGGGAGCCTCTAACCAGCCCAGTTTGGACCAATTCATGGTGGAGGGAGCCTCTAAACAGCCAAGTTTTGGGAAATTCATGGTGGAGGGAGCCTCTAAAAAACCCAGTTTGGACCAATTCATGGTGGAGGGAGCCTCTAATTAGCCCAGTTTGGACCAATTAATTGTGGAGGGAGCCTCTAACCAGCCCAGTTTGGACCAATTAATGGTGGAGGGAGCCTCTAACCACCCCAGTTTGGGCAAATTCATGGTGGAGGGAGCCTCTAACCAGCCCAGTTTGGACCAATTAATGGTGGAGGGAGCCTCTAAACAGCCAAGTTTTGGGAAATTCATGGTGGAGGGAGCCTCTAACCAGCCCAGTTTGGACCAATTCATGGTGGAGGGAGCCTCTAAACAGCCCAGTTTGGGCAAATTCATGGTGGAGGGAGCCTCTAAACAGCCCAGTTTGGGCAAATTCATGGTGGAGGGAGCCTCTAACCAGCCCAGTTTGGACCAATTAATGGTGGAGGGAGCCTCTAAACAGCCAAGTTTTGGGAAATTCATGGTGGAGGGAGCCTCTAACCAGCCCAGTTTGGACCAATTAATGGTGGAGGGAGCCTCTAACCAGCCCAGTTTGGACCAATTAATGGTGGAGGGAGCCTCTAACCAGCCCAGTTTGGACCAATTAATGGTGGAGGGAGCCTCTAAACAGCCAAGTTTTGGGAAATTCATGGTGGAGGGAGCCTCTAACCAGCCCAGTTTGGACCAATTCATGGTGGAGGGAGCCTCTAAACAGCCCAGTTTGGGCAAATTCATGGTGGAGGGAGCCTCTAAAAAACCCAGTTTGGACCAATTCATGGTGGAGGGAGCCTCTAATTAGCCCAGTTTGGACCAATTAATTGTGGAGGGAGCCTCTAACCAGCCCAGTTTGGACCAATTAATGGTGGAGGGAGCCTCTAAAAAACCCAGTTTGGACCAATTCATGGTGGAGGGAGCCTCTAATTAGCCCAGTTTGGACCAATTAATTGTGGAGGGAGCCTCTAACCAGCCCAGTTTGGACCAATTAATGGTGGAGGGAGCCTCTAAAAAACCCAGTTTGGACCAATTCATGGTGGAGGGAGCCTCTAATTAGCCCAGTTTGGACCAATTAATTGTGGAGGGAGCCTCTAACCAGCCCAGTTTGGACCAATTAATGGTGGAGGGAGCCTCTAACCACCCCAGTTTGGACCAATTCATGGTGGAGGGAGCCTCTAACCACCCCAGTTTGGACCAATTCATGGTGGAGGGAGCCTCTAAACAGCCCAGTTTGGGCAAATTCATGGTGGAGGGAGCCTCTAACCAGCAGAGTTGGGGGAAATCAGGGTGGAGGGAGCCTAGTATTAGCAGAATTGTGCAACGCTTATGGTGGATGAGTATGAGGATGCGGAGGAATTGGAGAGGTTGAGTACAGACATGGAGTTTCATGTTGGGGTGCTTTACACAGGTGGGCACAAAAATGACGGCTCTACCCAGTGGTGGTTCATTTTTATCAAAGTGAGCCGGTCGGCACTCTCAGCTGACAGACGGGTGCGCTTGTCAGTGATGATGCCACCGGCTGCACTGAACACCCTCTCAGATAGGACGCTGGCGGCAGGACAGGACAGCACCTCCAAGGCATATAGGGCAAGTTCAAGCCACAGGTCCAACTTCGACACCCAATACGTGTAGGGCGCAGAGGGGTCGGAGAGGACAGGGCTGTGGTCGGAAAGGTATTCCCGCAACATGCGCCTATACTTCTCACGCCTGGTGACACTAGGACCCTCCGTGGCGGCACTTTGGCGAGGGGGTGCCATCAAGGTGTCCCAGACCTTAGACAGTGTGCCCCTCGTTTGTGTGGACCGGTGAGAACTTGGTTGCCTACTGGAGGAACTGCCCTCCCTGCCGCCAACGTCACATGCTGGAAACATCTCCATCATATTCTGCACCAATTGCCTGTGGCAAGCATTGATGCGATTGGCCCTCCCCTCTACCGGAATAAAAGACGAGATGTTGTTTTTATACCGGGGGTCAAGGATAGCAAAGATCCAGTACTGGTTGTCCTCCATGATTTTGACAATACGCTTGTCGGTTGTAAAGCACCCCAACATGAACTCAGCCATGTCTGCCACAGTGTTAGTTGGCATGACTCCTCTGGCCCCACCGGAAAGTTCAATCTCCATTTCCTCCTCATCCTCCATGTCTACCCATCCGCGCTGCAACAATGGGACGATTCGAAGTTGCCCGGAAGCCTCCTGTATCACCATCACATCATCGGACAACTCTTCTTCCTCCTCCTCCTCCTCCTCCTCCTCCATTAAACGCAGTGAAGCGGACAGATGTGTGGACCTACTCTCCAGCTGTGACGGATCGGATGCTATCCCTAACTCCTCTGTGTGATCTGAGTTATCCCTGATGTCAATCAGGGATTCTCTCAGAACACACAAGAGCGGGATTGTAAGGCTCACCATCGCATCCTCAGAGCTCACCCTCCTTGTGGACTCCTCAAAGACCCGTAGGATGTCACAAAGGTCTCTCATCCATGGCCACTCATGGATGTGAAACTGAGGCAGCTGACTTTGTGGCACCCTAGGGTTTTGTAGCTGGTATTCCATCAAAGGTCTCTGCTGCTCAACCACTCTATTCAACATCTGAAACGTTGAGTTCCAGCGTGTGGGGACGTCGCACAAAAGCCGGTGTTGTGGCACATGCAGGCGTTGCTGGAGAGATTTTAAGCTAGCAGCGGCTACTGTCGACTTGCGAAAGTGGGCGCACATGCGCCGCACTTTCACCAGTAGCTCTGGAACATTGGGGTAGCTCTTTAGGAAACGTTGCACCACTAGGTTGAAGACGTGGGCCAGGCATGGAACATGTTGGAGTCCGGCAAGCTCCAGAGCTGCTACCAGGTTCCGGCCGTTATCACAAACGACCATGCCTGGGCCCAGGTGCAGCGGCTCAAACCATATTGCCGTCTCATCGAGGAGGGCATCCCTCACCTCGGAGGCAGTGTGCTGTCTGTCCCCCAAGCTGATCAGCTTCAGCACAGCCTGCTGACGTCTACCAACGCCAGTGCTGCAACGTTTCCAACTCGTAGCTGGGGTCAATCTAACAGCGGAGGAGGAGGCGGTGGCGGAGGAGGAGGCGGTGGCGGAGGAGGAGGCGGTAGAAGAGGAGGAGGAGGGGGGTGTTCTTCTCGTGTCCCTGCCAGGAATGTTAGGCGGGGAGACGAGGTACACCGGGCCAGTTTGGGAAGCAGTCCCAGCCTCAACTACATTCACCCAGTGTGCCGTCAGTGAAATGTAGCGTCCCTGTCCGCATGCACTTGTCCACGCGTCGGTGGTCAAGTGGACCTTTGTGCAAAGCGCGGAACTAAGGGCCCGCCTGATGTTGAGTGACACGTGCTGGTGCAAGGCGGGGACGGCACACCGGGAGAAGTAGTGACGGCTAGGGACGGCATAGCGAGGTGCCGCAGTTGCCATCAGGTCCAGGAAGGCGGGAGTTTCAACAAGCCGGAACGCCAACATCTCCTGGGCCAGCAGTTTAGCGATGTTGGCGTTCAAGGCTTGCACGTGTGGGTGGTTAGCAGTGTATTTCTGCCGCCGCTCCAATGTCTGAGAGATGGTGGGTTGTTGTAAAGAAACGCCTGATGGTGCCTTTGATGGTGCAGGAGAAGGAGATAAGACAGGACCAGGGGAGGATGAGGTAGAAGTCAACAAAGTGGCGGAGGCAGATGAAGTGGTGTCCTGGCTCGTCCTCTGGAGTGCATCGCCAGCACAGTCAGCAGTGGCAGTGGCAGAGGCAGAGGCAGAGGCAGTGGCAGTGGCGTGAACGGCAGTCGGCCTTTGTCCTGCCGTTGCTGCCTGCCACTGATTCCAGTGCTTGGATTCCAAATGACGGCGCATTGAAGTGGTGGACAGGTTGCTCTTCTCAGAGCCCCTAATCAATTTCGAGAGGCAAATTGTGCAGACAACACTATATCTGTCCTCGGCGCATTCCTTGAAAAAACTCCACACCTTCGAGAAACGTGCCCTCGAGGTGGGAGTTTTTCGGGGCTGGGTACGAACTGGAACATCTTGGGAGATTCCGGGTGTGGCCTGGCTTCGCCTAAGCTGCTGACCTCTGCCTCTGCCTCTAGCTACCCTTTTTGGTGCTGCACCTGCCTCAACATCCACACTACTTTCCCCGCTTGACATCCCCCCTGTCCAGGTCGGGTCAGTGTCCTCATCATCCACCACTTCCTCTTCCAACTCCTGTCTCATCTCCTCCTCCCGCACAATGCGCCGGTCAACTGGATGCCCTGACGGCAACTGCGTCACATCATCGTCGATGAGGGTGGGTTGCTGGTCATCCACCACCAAATCGAACGGAGATGGAGGAGACTCTAGTGTTTGAGCATCTGGATACAGATGCTCCTCTGTTAGGTTCGTGGAATCGTGACGTGGAGAGGCAGGTTGAGGGACAATGAAAGGAGCGGAGAACAGCTCTGGGGAGCAGGGACAGTTTGGGTTATTGTTCTGTAAAGCTTCGGAATTTTGGGAGGAAGGAAGACAAGACTGTTGGGTAATAGGAGGAGAGGAGGCAGAGTCTGACTGGCTGCTGGACAATGTGCTGTAAGCGTTCTCTGACAGCCATTGCAAGACCTGTTCCTGGTTCTCGGGCCTACTAAGGTTTGTACCCTGCAGTTTAGTTAATGTGGCAAGCAACCCTGGCACTGTGGAGTGGCGCAATGCTTGCTGCCCCACAGGAGTAGGCACGGGACGCCCTGTGGCTTCACTGCTACCTTGCTCCCCAGAACCATTCCCCCGACCTCGCCCACGGCCTCGTCCACGTCCCTTTCCGGGAGCCTTGCGCATTTTGAATTCCTAGTTAGAAATTGGCACTGTATACCAGTAGTAAAAATTGTGGGTGCACGTAACCCCAATATATTCTTTGAATTCCCAGTCAGAAACTGGCACTATATGGCAGTAGCAAGAAATGAGGGTATTTGTATTCCCAATATACTCTTTGAATTCCCAGTCAGACAATGGCACTGTATACCAGTAGTAAAAATTGTGGGTGCACGTAACCCCAATATATTCTTTGAATTACCAGTCAGAAACTGGCACTATATGGCAGTAGCAAGAAATGAGGGTATTTATAACCCCAATATATTCTTTGAATTCCCAGTCAGACAATGGCACTGTATACCAGTAGTAAAAATTGTGGGTGCACGTAACCCCAATATATTCTTTGAATTCCCAGTCAGAAACTGGCACTATATGGCAGTAGCAAGAAATGAGGGTATTTGTATTCCCAATATACTCTTTGAATTCCCAGTCAGACAATGGCACTGTATACCAGTAGTAAAAATTGTGGGTGCACGTAACCCCAATATATTCTTTGAATTCCCAGTCAGACACTGGCACTATATGGCAGTAGCAAGAAATGAGGGTATTTGTATTCCCAATATATTCTTTGAATTCCCAGTCAGACAATGGCACTGTATACCAGTAGTAAAAATTGTGGGTGCACGTAACCCCAATATATTCTTTGAATTACCAGTCAGAAACTGGCACTATATGGCAGTAGCAAGAAATGAGGGTATTTATAACCCCAATATATTCTTTGAATTCCCAGTCAGACAATGGCACTGTATACCAGTAGTAAAAATTGTGGGTGCACGTAACCCCAATATATTCTTTGAATTCCCAGTCAGAAACTGGCACTATATGGCAGTAGCAAGAAATGAGGGTATTTATAACCCCAATATATTCTTTGAATTCCCAGTCAGACAATGGCACTGTATACCAGTAGTAAAAATTGTGGGTGCACGTAACCCCAATATATTCTTTGAATTCCCAGTCAGAAACTGGCACTATATGGCAGTAGCAAGAAATGAGGGTATTTGTATTCCCAATATACTCTTTGAATTCCCAGTCAGACAATGGCACTGTATACCAGTAGTAAAAATTGTGGGTGCACGTAACCCCAATATATTCTTTGAATTCCCAGTCAGAAACTGGCACTATATGGCAGTAGCAAGAAATGAGGGTATTTGTATTCCCAATATACTCTTTGAATTCCCAGTCAGACAATGGCACTGTATACCAGTAGTAAAAATTGTGGGTGCACGTAACCCCAATATATTCTTTGAATTCCCAGTCAGACACTGGCACTATATGGCAGTAGCAAGAAATGAGGGTATTTGTATTCCCAATATACTCTTTGAATTCCCAGTCAGACAATGGCACTGTATACCAGTAGTAAAAATTGTGGGTGCACGTAACCCCAATATATTCTTTGAATTACCAGTCAGAAACTGGCACTATATGGCAGTAGCAAGAAATGAGGGTATTTATAACCCCAATATATTCTTTGAATTCCCAGTCAGACAATGGCACTGTATACCAGTAGTAAAAATTGTGGGTGCACGTAACCCCAATATATTCTTTGAATTCCCAGTCAGAAACTGGCACTATATGGCAGTAGCAAGAAATGAGGGTATTTGTATTCCCAATATACTCTTTGAATTCCCAGTCAGACAATGGCACTGTATACCAGTAGTAAAAATTGTGGGTGCACGTAACCCCAATATATTCTTTGAATTCCCAGTCAGACACTGGCACTATATGGCAGTAGCAAGAAATGAGGGTATTTGTATTCCCAATATATTCTTTGAATTCCCAGTCAGACAATGGCACTGTATACCAGTAGTAAAAATTGTGGGTGCACGTAACCCCAATATATTCTTTGAATTACCAGTCAGAAACTGGCACTATATGGCAGTAGCAAGAAATGAGGGTATTTATAACCCCAATATATTCTTTGAATTCCCAGTCAGACAATGGCACTGTATACCAGTAGTAAAAATTGTGGGTGCACGTAACCCCAATATATTCTTTGAATTCCCAGTCAGAAACTGGCACTATATGGCAGTAGCAAGAAATGAGGGTATTTATAACCCCAATATATTCTTTGAATTCCCAGTCAGACAATGGCACTGTATACCAGTAGTAAAAATTGTGGGTGCACGTAACCCCAATATATTCTTTGAATTCCCAGTCAGAAACTGGCACTATATGGCAGTAGCAAGAAATGAGGGTATTTGTATTCCCAATATACTCTTTGAATTCCCAGTCAGACAATGGCACTGTATACCAGTAGTAAAAATTGTGGGTGCACGTAACCCCAATATATTCTTTGAATTCCCAGTCAGAAACTGGCACTATATGGCAGTAGCAAGAAATGAGGGTATTTGTATTCCCAATATACTCTTTGAATTCCCAGTCAGACAATGGCACTGTATACCAGTAGTAAAAATTGTGGGTGCACGTAACCCCAATATATTCTTTGAATTCCCAGTCAGACACTGGCACTATATGGCAGTAGCAAGAAATGAGGGTATTTGTATTCCCAATATACTCTTTGAATTCCCAGTCAGACAATGGCACTGTATACCAGTAGTAAAAATTGTGGGTGCACGTAACCCCAATATATTCTTTGAATTACCAGTCAGAAACTGGCACTATATGGCAGTAGCAAGAAATGAGGGTATTTATAACCCCAATATATTCTTTGAATTCCCAGTCAGACAATGGCACTGTATACCAGTAGTAAAAATTGTGGGTGCACGTAACCCCAATATATTCTTTGAATTCCCAGTCAGAAACTGGCACTATATGGCAGTAGCAAGAAATGAGGGTATTTGTATTCCCAATATACTCTTTGAATTCCCAGTCAGACAATGGCACTGTATACCAGTAGTAAAAATTGTGGGTGCACGTAACCCCAATATATTCTTTGAATTCCCAGTCAGACACTGGCACTATATGGCAGTAGCAAGAAATGAGGGTATTTGTATTCCCAATATATTCTTTGAATTCCCAGTCAGACAATGGCACTGTATACCAGTAGTAAAAATTGTGGGTGCACGTAACCCCAATATATTCTTTGAATTACCAGTCAGAAACTGGCACTATATGGCAGTAGCAAGAAATGAGGGTATTTGTATTCCCAATATATTCTTTGAATTCCCAGTCAGACAATGGCACTGTATACCAGTAGTAAAAATTGTGGGTGCACGTAACCCCAATATATTCTTTGAATTACCAGTCAGAAACTGGCACTATATGGCAGTAGCAAGAAATGAGGGTATTTATAACCCCAATATATTCTTTGAATTCCCAGTCAGACAATGGCACTGTATACCAGTAGTAAAAATTGTGGGTGCACGTAACCCCAATATATTCTTTGAATTCCCAGTCAGAAACTGGCACTATATGGCAGTAGCAAGAAATGAGGGTATTTATAACCCCAATATATTCTTTGAATTCCCAGTCAGACAATGGCACTGTATACCAGTAGTAAAAATTGTGGGTGCACGTAACCCCAATATATTCTTTGAATTCCCAGTCAGAAACTGGCACTATATGGCAGTAGCAAGAAATGAGGGTATTTGTATTCCCAATATACTCTTTGAATTCCCAGTCAGACAATGGCACTGTATACCAGTAGTAAAAATTGTGGGTGCACGTAACCCCAATATATTCTTTGAATTCCCAGTCAGAAACTGGCACTATATGGCAGTAGCAAGAAATGAGGGTATTTGTATTCCCAATATACTCTTTGAATTCCCAGTCAGACAATGGCACTGTATACCAGTAGTAAAAATTGTGGGTGCACGTAACCCCAATATATTCTTTGAATTCCCAGTCAGACACTGGCACTATATGGCAGTAGCAAGAAATGAGGGTATTTGTATTCCCAATATACTCTTTGAATTCCCAGTCAGACAATGGCACTGTATACCAGTAGTAAAAATTGTGGGTGCACGTAACCCCAATATATTCTTTGAATTACCAGTCAGAAACTGGCACTATATGGCAGTAGCAAGAAATGAGGGTATTTATAACCCCAATATATTCTTTGAATTCCCAGTCAGACAATGGCACTGTATACCAGTAGTAAAAATTGTGGGTGCACGTAACCCCAATATATTCTTTGAATTCCCAGTCAGAAACTGGCACTATATGGCAGTAGCAAGAAATGAGGGTATTTGTATTCCCAATATACTCTTTGAATTCCCAGTCAGACAATGGCACTGTATACCAGTAGTAAAAATTGTGGGTGCACGTAACCCCAATATATTCTTTGAATTCCCAGTCAGACACTGGCACTATATGGCAGTAGCAAGAAATGAGGGTATTTGTATTCCCAATATATTCTTTGAATTCCCAGTCAGACAATGGCACTGTATACCAGTAGTAAAAATTGTGGGTGCACGTAACCCCAATATATTCTTTGAATTACCAGTCAGAAACTGGCACTATATGGCAGTAGCAAGAAATGAGGGTATTTGTATTCCCAATATATTCTTTGAATTCCCAGTCAGACAATGGCACTGTATACCAGTAGTAAAAATTGTGGGTGTATATAGCCCCAATTCTATTGCTAGGGGACTTGCAGGGTATTTCTGGGGTGAAGGTGGGGGGGCACACCGTTGGAACGGGTATCGGGGTATATATCGGGTATACGGGAATACACTGACAGTGTATTCCATTCAGGATCCTGGGAAAGCTGGGTTGCGGCGATTGAGCCCGTCAGTGCCACGTTACACTGACAAGCTTCTCCCTGGAATTTAGCTCTTACAAGAGCTGTTGGTTGTCTTCTCCTTCCTATCCTAGCCTGTCCCTGCCTACCCAGAATCTAAGCCCTAGCTAGCTGGACGGAAACCTCCGTCCTCGGTGAATTGCAAGCTCAGAATGACGCGAAGCTGGGCGTCGCTGTTCTTTTAAATTAGAGGTCACATGTTTTCGGCAGCCAATGGGTTTTGCCTACTTTTTTCAACGTCACCGGTGTCGTAGTTCCTGTCCCACCTACCCAGCGCTGTTATTGGAGCAAAAAAGGCGCCAGGGAAGGTGGGAGGGGAATCGAGTAATGGCGCACTTTACCACGCGGTGTTCGATTCGATTCGAACATGCCGAACAGCCTAATATCCGATCGAACATGAGTTCGATAGAACACTGTTCGCTCATCTCTAGTAGCTATCACTGCTGAGTGAAGTGCACTGTAGGAGTAGCTATTAGAGATGAGCGAACAGTGTTCTATCGAACACATGTTCGATCGGATATCAGGGTGTTCGCCATGTTCGAATCGAATCGAACACCGCGTGGTAAAGTGCGCCAAAATTCGATTCCCCTCCCACCTTCCCTGGCGCCTTTTTTGCACCAATAACAGCGCAGGGGAGGTGGGACAGGAACTACGACACCGGGGGCATTGAAAAAAATTGGAAAAAGTCATTGGCTGCCGAAATCAGGTGACCTCCATTTTAGACGAATAGTGGATTTCAAATCCGGGTCATATGAGAATGTGAACTTTGTGACTATGAGACAGGGATAGCTGTACAGGCAGGGATAGCTAGGGATAACCTTTATTTAGGGGGGAATGTTATTAAAAATAACTTTTTGGGGCTCTATCGGGTGTGTAATTGTGATTTTTGTGAGATAAACTTTTTCCCATAGGGATGCATTGGCCAGCGCTGATTGGCCGAATTCCGTACTCTGGCCAATCAGTGCTGGCCAATGCATTCTATTAGCTTGATGAAGCAGAGTGTGCACAAGGGTTCAAGCGCACCCTCGGCTCTGATGTAGGAGAGCCGAGGGTGCACTTGAACCCTTGTGCACCCTCAGCTCTGCTACATCAGAGCCGAGGGTGCGCTTGAACCCTTGTGCACACTCTGCTTCATCAAGCTAATAGAATGCATTGGCCAGCGCTGATTGGCCAATGTATTCTATTAGCCTGATGAAGTAGAGCTGAATGTGTGTGCTAAGCACACACATTCAGCACTGCTTCATCACGCCAATACAATGCATTAGCCAGTGCTGATTGGCCAGAGTACGGAATTCGGCCAATCAGCGCTGGCTCTGCTGGAGGAGGCGGAGTCTAAGGTCGGACCTGAATGGAGACTGGTGTGGAGCGATCTTAGACTCCGCCTCCTCCAGCAGAGCCAGCGCTGATTGGCCGAATTCCGTACTCTGGCCAATCAGCACTGGCTAATGCATTGTATTGGCGTGATGAAGCAGTGCTGAATGTGTGTGCTTAGCACACACATTCAGCTCTACTTCATTGGGCTAATAGAATGCATTGGCCAGCGCTGATTGGCCAGAGTACGGAATTCGGCCAATCAGCGCTGGCTCTGCTGGAGGAGGCGGAGTCTAAGATCGCTCCACACCAGTCTCCATTCAGGTCCGACCTTAGACTCCGCCTCCTCCAGCAGAGCCAGCGCTGATTGGCCGAATTCCGTACTCTGGCCAATCAGCACTGGCTAATGCATTGTATTGGCGTGATGAAGCAGTGCTGAATGTGTGTGCTTAGCACACACATTCAGCTCTACTTCATCGGGCTAATAGAATGCATTGGCCAGCGCTGATTGGCCGAATTCCGTACTCTGGCCAATCAGCACTGGCTAATGCATTGTATTGGCGTGATGAAGCAGTGCTGAATGTGTGTGCTTAGCACACACATTCAGCTCTACTTCATCGGGCTAATAGAATGCATTGGCCAGCGCTGATTGGCCGAATTCCGTACTCTGGCCAATCAGCACTGGCTAATGCATTGTATTGGCGTGATGAAGCAGTGCTGAATGTGTGTGCTTAGCACACACATTCAGCTCTACTTCATCGGGCTAATAGAATGCATTGGCCAGCGCTGATTGGCCAGAGTACGGAATTCGGCCAATCAGCGCTGGCTCTGCTGGAAGAGGCGGAGTCTAAGGTCGGACCTGAATGGAGACTGGTGTAGAGCGATCTTAGACTCCGCCTCCTCCAGCAGAGCCAGCGCTGATTGGTCGAGTTCCGTACTCTGGCCAATCAGCACTGGCCAATGCATTTCTATGGGGAAAAGTTAGCTTGCGAAAATCGCAAACTGACAGGGATTTCCATGAAATAAAGTGACTTTTATGCCCCCAGACATGCTTCCCCTGCTGTCCCAGTGTCATTCCAGGGTGTTGGTATCATTTCCTGGGGTGTCATAGTGGACTTGGTGACCCTCCAGACACGAATTTGGGTTTCCCCCTTAACGAGTTTATGTTCCCCATAGACTATAATGGGGTTCGAAACCCACTCGAACAGTGAGCGGCTGTTCGAATCGAATTTCGAACCTCGAACATTTTAGTGTTCGCTCATCTCTAGTAGCTATCACTGCTGAGTGAAGTGCACTGTAGGAGTAGCTATCACTGCTGAGTGAAGTGAAGTACACTGGTATCTATCTCTGCTGAGTGAAGTACACTGTAGGAGTAGCTATCACTGCTGAGTAAATTGCACTGCTCTATCTGCAGTGTCAGGCTGGGATGTATAGCACCCACCAGTGGAATTGATTCTAGAGGCCCACCCTACAGATACTGGTATCACGCCACTTTCCTGGTCCCCTTAGAGTTATCATCATTTACACCAGTTTTCTGCCATAAATGATGCCAGAATTCTAAGCCAGTAAGGAGCTCTGTGGAGTTCTCTTTAGGCGCACATTCCCCGGAGGTTACTTCTAATTTATGTCAAGGTGTACACTTCATTATAAATTAGGCACAGACTCCAGCAGGTAGAAAACATTGTTCTACATAAATCAGCGCTGATATTTTCTATACTACTATATAGGTGTCGCAGGCTGTATTGGCAACGCATCTGAGGGTGTAAATGGCTGAGATTAGAGAAAGCACTATTGCTGGACCATAATGGTACAAGGTTTGGAAAGAATAAAACCACAACCCTGAGCAGCTCCTAAGGATGTGGGGCTGCTGGGAGTTGTAGTTCTCAGAGTGTCAGGGAAGAGTAAGGGCCTGCCTTGCGATTCTCTTCATTTTCTGCACCTCCAGCTTCTTGGGTGCCCTGTTCGCTGTCATGACATCATCGCATCACAATGTCATGTGCTTCGCACATGACCTGCTGGAGGCTAAATATTGAAGAAGTAGTGGCCCTAATTCAGGCAGCGGACTTATGTCTTATGATATTGTGTCTATATGTAAAGGGTTCCTTACTGTATTGGGGTCTGCAAAGAGGCAGTATAGTGTGGGGGCCTCTCTGGTAGTTCGCAGTAACTAACCTGCTACAGATACTACCTATGTGGCCTCAGCATAAAAGCTGCCAAAGTCTGCCCAGAATATACCCAGATATACCCCTCCACAGCTAATTAGCATACACTTTTTTTGAGATCCGGTGCACTAGACAATCTTGCAATAACTGTGATTGATGGCAACTGTGATACCACATCCAATATTCAGTACATAGCATCCCTAGTATGATAAAGAAGGCCCTAATAGTAAATATATTTGCATTTTTGTGAGTAATGTCTTTAGTACTGTCATTTCTTCTAGCAGAGCAAGTATTACATGTTGTGTAATTATACAAATTGCAGGCGTGAAACAATTAAAATGGACAAGATACAGCAGGAATCGGTGCTCTTAGCTTTAGCTGGCTTACATTGTAAATGGGGATGGGAAAAAAGGTGCAGCACCAATATTGCCATCTGATAATAGCACTACAAATCTCGCCCTGGTGTAAGTATTAGCCTTGAATATCAGGTATGAACTGTGAGAAAATATTATTTAAGTTTATTTGGTTATACTACAGTAAATGAGTTGCATGCAAACTTAGGCCTGGTTCACATCTGTGCTCAGGTTTCCATTTGGGGAGTCTGCTTGAGGACAACCGAATGGAAACTGAGTCTGCATAAAAAAAGTGCTTACGTTAGAAATCCCACAGACCCCAAAGACTATAATGGGGTCTGTGTGGTTTCCACACGAAAAATGTGTAGAGAATAGTGCCGCATGCAGCGCTTTTCAATTCAAATTTTTCATGCAGAGAGGGGAATGTAATGACCTGAATGCAGATGTGAACCAGGCCTGAGAGTCAAACATAAGAGCTGACAATTCTTTATAGTGGTATAAATATGTTGTATCCAAAGCACAGGAAGTTGCAAAAAACAGTCCAGGAAGTTATTAAAATATGCCACATTCTAGTTTTAGAAGTGTCATACGTAAGAAGACTGAATGTAAGAGATGCTGTTATAGCACTTTCACTTCCGCTCCAAAAATATGACAGCCACATGATAAATTTTCATGTATTCCATTCATATAAGTGTATAAAAGCCTGTTTTTGCAAAGGTTGTATTTTTCAATGATACTATTTAATTTTTCTCATAATGTAAAAAAATTATTTGTGGTTTGAAATAGGTTAAAAGACTCAAATCATTCAGATTTTACACTGCAGTCAAAAATGTCATGATAATTTTATTCAACAAGTCAGTATCACATCAATTCCAAATCCATACAGTTTTTATTATATTTTTACAACTTAAAAAAAATATTAAAAACTTTGAAAATAATGCATCAGTGTGGTAGCCTAGAAAGACATTCGTGTGCCACCTTCGGGTTTGTCAGACGGGTGTCGAAGGGCGCAACCCACTGGGAGACGGCGCAAAAGATTATGTTGCGCTGGTATAGAACTCCTAGCCAGCTGGCACATATAGATCCTTCTTACCCGAGACTTTGCTGGCGGGGATGCGGTCACATGGGAACTCTTCTACACGTGGTGGGATTGCCCTCCAATCCAGGCATACTAGATAGCTGTGTTTCAATTTATCTCTACACTGGCAGGTCTCACCATTCCACCTTCCCCGAATCTTGCCATTTGTTTTTTGGACACTGGCTTTTTCCCCTCAGATATGCAAGTAGTATTGGGCTAAATAATACTAGCGGCCAGGTTGATGATCGTGAGGCAGTGGAAATCTGCGCCTTGCTTGGCAATAAGCGAGTTGATTCATCATATTGACTTGGCATTCACCTTGGAGCGGATGTTGGCTTCAAAGAATCACACTTTCCCAAGTTTTCACTCTAGATGGGCCCTATGGTTCTCCTTTATGGAGAATAGGAGGGGCCCTTCCATTTAGGCCTTGCCCCCTTCTGTCGTGACTCCTTGATCAGCCACAGTTGTTAATCTTTTGTTAGACCGGAGGCCATTACGTTTATTTGCCTATGCATGATCTATAACTATTGATGGAACTGCACCAGTTGGCTCTAAGGCATGCGGAGACGTTTTGTGCTATAGTTACGTTGTTTTAACTTTGTTCTTTAAGGTTATCTTACGAGATGTTCTCCCCTGTGCCCCAACCCTTTCTTCTATTCCTTCCTCCCCCTCTACCCTAGCCTTTGCTCTCATCGGCTTCTTCCTAATGATTTGAGATGGGTGTCAGGATTAATACTTTACTTGTGAACTCTTCTGCGTCCTCACTCAACACTATCCTTGTGACTGTAAAATTTGTTTCCTTTTTCTCCCCCCCCCCCCATACTATTGCACCATGTCATTTATCTCTGCCTTGCTGGATGTGAGCATTGTTACTTTCCTCCTGTATTCATTGTTTTTGGTGTTCTTACTCTTTTGTAATGAAAAACTTTTTTTCCCCAATAAAAACCAAATTTTAAATAAAAAAAAGACATTCGTGTGCCTTACACTAGGTTCACACTAGCTTTCAGGTCTCCGTTATCAGGATTCCAATCTGTACCCTAGTACTTCCTTGTACTTCCACTTTCTTTATTGTACCTGTACTACTATAAAAGCTGCTGTAATTACAGTCTTTAATAATAGCTCCATAGAGAAATGCGATGACTTTCTCCTGGTTTCCATCTGTTGACTCTTCCAATTGCATTCACATCTAGTGTAAATATCAGGTCTTCCATATGTTTCCTTTATTACTCTCATTATTTGCTATTATGATCAGAAAAACATTTATAACACTGATCTCCACAAGACAACACAACACAAGATATCCCGCAGTTCTTGGGGTTAGTGGAGCATGTGGCAATTTCAGTAAAAAAAAATTAAAGGGGTTTTCCCATCTCAAGGATCCTATCCATACTGGTAACTTAGGTAATTTGAAGGCTTTTCCTGACAAAGCCCTTTCTGTTCTCTCTCTATGCAAAAATACAGATAACACTGAGCCCTTCTCTACAAGTATGTGCATATTATTTGATCTGCATTTATATTAGATTTCTAGTAATCATAAGTATTGTGATACTTCATAGTGTCCTATTCAGCAAGCTGGGAGGGGGAATACAAGAAGTGAGAATAAGAGACAGCAGGCAAAGCTGCTGAAACAATGAGATGGGAAAACCCCTTTAACCCCTTCCCGACATGCGCCGTAATAGTATGGCGCATGTCGGGTGTGTAACTATGGCGAACGCCCGGGAGCCGGGCGGCCGCCATAGCCTCCGGGTGTCTACTGCTTTAAGCAGTAGACAACCGGCTCTAATGCCTCCGATCGGTCCCCGGAACGATCGGAGGCATTAACCCTTCCGGCGCCACGGTCAAAGGCGCCGGAGGCGCCATTTTCCTGGCGGCGCACGGGCGCCGCCATTTTGCCGGTGATCGTCGGCTCCTGGAGCATGCTTCAGGACCGACGTCACATTGGCATGACAGCCGGGAGCCTTTACACGGCTCCCAGGCTTGTCTGCAAGATCTTTCTTTTGCAGGCTGGTCTATGCAGCCTGCAAAAGAAAGGATGATTTTTTGCAATGCATTAGTATTGTAATGCATTGCATTAGTGATCAGACCCCCTGCGGTTCAACACCCCTAGGGGGTCTAATAAATGCAAAAAAAACCCTGTGAAACACATACATGTTAGGTATACCCGTGTCCGAAATTGCCCACTCTACAAAATCTATAAAAATAATTTTCCTGTTCCGTAAACGCTGTAGCGGGAAAAATAGTCAAAAGTGCCAAACCGCCGTTTTTTTACTGTTTTGATTCTGATAAAAATTTGAATAAAAAGTGATCAAAGCAATAACATTTCCCGAAAATGGTAGAACTAAAAAGTACACCCGGCCCCGCAAAAAAAGACGCCCTATGCATCCCCGTACACTGACGTATAAAAAAGTTACGGCTGTCGGAATATGGCGACTTTTAGAAAAAATTTTTTTAACACAGTTTTGGATTTTTTTTAAGGGGTCAAAATGTAAATAAAACCATATAAATTTGGTATCCCTGGAACCGTACCGAAACACAGAATACAGGGGACATGTCATTTTGGCTGCGCAGTGAGCGCCGTAAAACCAAAGCCCGTAAGAAAGTCGCAGAAATGCATTTTTTCTTCAAATCCACCCCATTCTGAATTTTTTCCCTGCTTCCCAGTACATTATACAGAATAATTAATGGTGGCATCATGAAGAAAAATTTGTCCCGCAAAAATCAGGACCTCATATGGCTCTGGGAGCAGAGAAATAAAAAAGTTATGGGGTTTAGAAGGAGGGGAGTCAAAAACGAAAATAAAAAAATGCCATCGGCGGGAAAGGGTTAATGTCCCACATCTCTGGTCTGCTGAATAATGTTAAGCATCAAAAATTATGGCAGTTAAATACACTCTGCACTTTTCAAATGCAATTGAAATGTGTGAATTCAGTGATACAAAAACATTCCAAAACAGACAAATTTATGTCTATTACAGGAAGAGGTTCTCTATTGCAGAAACATAAAAGTCAGTTTAACAGAACCAAATCTGTATGCAAATGAGTGCTTTGGTGCACCATGGTGTGACCTCACCTGCCTGATCTGTTTATGGTTGTGATCACCATTCAGGACTGTATCCTAACATAGAGATTGATAGTTCATGCCCAATACCAGATAGCTCAGTTGCATACATTTTCTTGGCTGCAAGACTGCACTTTGACACAAAACACCTACAACACCTTGTCTAATATTAAACTTATAACAGAGAAATATATAAATAAATATCCTAGGTGTGCCAGGAGATCAGCATTGCATCCCGTCCTTCTCAAAACTCTGTGCCTGGATCTGAGATAACTGGCTGGAGCAGAAACCTCCCTGCTGTGTTCTGCCTGCAGTAGGGAAAAGATGGTTAATCCCTGTCCCCTTTAGACATCTACCTATTTGTATCAAAATCCTGATGAAATTGCTGCAGACTGAGAATCTGTGAGGGCAAATATATTTCTTGCAGACATTTATCATTAATTTATAACTTTAATGTTTCCTTAATCCTCGCCAATATATAATAATGGAGTAATAATGGAGGTGTAGCACTTTTTTAGAGTAAATATGGCACATAACAGCAGACAATATATAATTAAACAGCCCAGATATACAGGTTAAGACTACGATGGATACTGTCTTCGCCAGGTGCCTTCAGTTCTCCTGGTGGGAGATAAACCTCCAGGAATCAGTTAAGATGTTTCACCTTCTTCAGCACATTACTATGGCCACCTGCATACATATAGCTTCACAATGGCGCACCCCTAAGCTATCCCACTCTGCAGTATTGCATAGAATTAACCTTATTATGCTTTATGAACGTATTAAGGCCACTCGTACCGATACATTTGATAAATTTGAAGGCATATGACGTCCTTGATTGCATTATGCTGTCCCGGGCCTGAATTCTGCTATTTTATTATCTCCATGATTGTGGTGACTTTTGTATAATCTATCTATCTATCTATCTATCTATCTATCTATCTATCTATCTATCTATCTATCTATGTCTCCTAGATTTCTCTCGTGCATCCAATAACACTACTGTCACCACACCACCATCTGAACAGTTTCTCCCCTTACCTTCTGTCTCTACCCCTCTTCCCTCATAGATTGTAAGCCCTTATGGGCAGGGCCCTCTATCCCACTGTACCAGTCGGTCACTGTTAGAATTATATTTGTTTGTATATTTTATTTACCTTATATAAACCCTCAAATGTAAAGCACCATGGAATTAATGGTGCTATAGAAATAAATAATAATAATTGTTGTTTTCCTTTTTTATTGCATTGGTGGTTTAGAACTTATTATCTCCCTCCCCTTTTTCCTTTCAGCTCCTGTCTGGCATAAACACGTCTACCCCAAGATAACATGGTAATAATAGAAGGACTATATGAACATCTGGTCTTTCTCTGCCATCAATCTTTCATGTTCCTATTGAATATCTTCATAACAAGCTTTATTTCAATTAGCATTGGGTGGCTCAGATTGCAGATCTTCTCTGGTTGGAAGGGTAAATGGGGGTGCAATGGTGATGTTGTGAAGGAAATAGATAAAAAAAGATGGCAGAGGCCATTGACACTTTATATTTTGTATTAATATGTTCACTTTTAGATATATATAAGGTTTTTACTCTATGTATTTATCACTTACATTGTGTGTATTGTTATTTGAGATAGAACTATGTGCAGACATAATGGTTTTGAGTACTTGCATTTTTTTCAGTAAAATATGGTGTTGGTGTTTTTCAAAGGATCTTTTATATGCAATGATAGAAGCCTGCTTTTATCTTTCTATTTTCATTTATATGGCATTTGATGCACTCTTGTATAGATGTGGCTAGTTATATCTTGAAGCTTAAACCGCATACAACACTTATCCTTATATGGATATCACAATATATACGTGGGTATATCTTTATCAGCAAGTCCATTGCTTTGCGTCATTACCTTTTTGGACCATCTAGGCTTCCGTAGTAATTCTTTCTGTGCATAGTGATTATGGCTGCTGTGTTTGTTTCTTACTTGATACACACCTGCGGTAAGTCTTCTCTTATTGCCGAACTTCTATACAGTCCTATGAAAAAGTTTGGGCACCCCTATTAATCTTAATCATTTTTAGTTCTAAATATTTTGGTGTTTGCAACAGCCATTTCAGTTTGATATATCTAATAACTGATGGACACAGTAATATTTCAGGATTGAAATGAGGTTTATTGTACTAACAGAAAATGCGCAATATGCATTAAACCAAAATTTGACCGGTGCAAAAATATGGGCACCTCAACAGAAAAGTGAAATTAATATTTAGTACATCCTCCTTTTGCAAAGATAACAGCCTCTAGTTGCTTCCTGTAGCTTTTAATCAGTTCCTGGATCCTGGATGAAGGTATTTTGGACCATTTCTTTCTACAAAACAATTCAAGTTCAGTTAAGTTTGATGGTCGCCGAACATGGACAGCCTGCTCTCAAATGATCTGAAAACAAAGATTTTTCAACATAGTTGTTCAGGGGAAGGATACAAAACGTTGTCTCAAAGATTTAACCTGTCAGTTTCCACTGTGAGGAACATAGTAAGGAAATGGAAGACCACAGGGACAGTTCTTGTTAAGCCCAGAAGTGGCAGGCCAAGAAAAATATCAGAAAGGCAGAGAAGAAGAATGGTGAGAACAGTCAAGGACAATCCACAGACCACCTCCAAAGAGCTGCAGCATCATCTTGCTGCAGATGGTGTCACTGTGCATCAGTCAGCAATACAGCGCACTTTGCACAAGGAGAAGCTGTATGGGAGAGTGATGAGAAAGAAGCCGTTTCTGCACGTACGCCACAAATAGAGTTGCCTGAGGTATGCAAAAGCACATTTGGAGAAGCCAACTTCATTTTGGAAACAAAGATTGAGTTGTTTGGTTATAAAAAAAGGCGTTATGCATGGCGTCCAAAAAGAAACAGCATTCCAAGAAAAACACTTGCTACCCACTGTAAAATTTGGTGGAGGTTCCATCATGCTTTGGGGCTGTGTGGCCAATGCCGGCACTGGGAATCTTGTTAAAGTTGAGGGTCGCATGGATTCCACTCAGTATCAGCAGATTCTTGAGAATAATGTTCAAGAATCAGTGACGAAGTTGAAGTTACGCCGGGGATGGATATTTCAGCAAGACAATGATCCAAAACACTGCTCCAGATCGACTCAGGCATTCATGCAGAGGAACAATTACAATGTTCTGGAATGGCCATCCCAGTCCCCAGACCTGAATATCATTGAACATCTGTGGGATGATTTGAAGCGAGCTGTCCATGCTCGGCGACCATCTAACTTAACTGAACTTGAATTGTTTGTCCAAAATACCTTTATCCAGGATCCAGGAACTGATTAAAAGCTACAGGAAGCGACTAGAGGCTGTTATCTTTGCAAAAGGAGGATCTACTAAATATTAATGTCACTTTTCTGTTGAGGTGCCCATACTTTTGCACCAGTCAAATTTTGGTTTAATGCATATTGCACATTTTCTGTTAGTACAATAAACCTCATTTCAATCCTGAAATATTACTGTGTCCATCAGTTATTAGATATATCAAACTGAAATGGCTGTTGCAAATACCAAAATATTTAGAACTAAAAATGATTAAGATTAATAGGGGTGCCCAAACTTTTTCATAGGACTGTATAAGATTGCATCTGATACCTAGTAGTTGTCCCCTGACGAAACCTGTCAAGTACAGGTGAAACGCGCGTCGTGTCCCTTTACTGTTGGTATGTATGGAGGCTAATCTTGGATCATCCTATGTGGGCAGTCTCATAGCTATCTGTGGGTTATTACACTGATTATTTGTTGTTTTCATTTACAACACTTTATTATTGGACACTTTCAGTTTTAGCTATGGTTGAGCCCTTTGTATTATGATATTAGTGTTGCCATCCAGTGTACATTCCATGGCTGACAAGTTGGTATTTGTAGCATTGTCTACCCCTATATGATTTTGTTTTATGTTTGTTTATATATTTTGTATGTATATATGTTGCTACACCTTTTTAGGAGCACTCAATAAAAGTTAATTTTTATTCATATATTTTGTGTGGCTGGTTCACTTTGTTGCTATGTATATTTTATTTACCTTATATAAACCCTCAAATGTAAAGCACCATGGAATTAACCCCTTAGCGACCCTTGACGTAACTGTACTTCATGGGTCGCATGGGGATGTATGGAGCGAGCTCACACGCTGAGCTCGCTCCATACACGGCAGATGCCGGCTGTATAATACAGCCAGGACCTGCCACTAACAGCAGCGGTCGGTGCCTGAGCCGATCGCTGCTGTTAACCCTTTACACACTGCGGTCAAACGTGACCGCAGTGTGTAAACGGCGCCGGCGGCATGGGCGCCGCCATGTTTCCCCGATCGCCGCCCTCCTGAACGTCACATGAGGGCGGTGATTGGTTGCTATGACAGCCGGAAGCCTATTGAAGGCTTCCAGGCTTGTCTCTGCACGAGATCTATTAGACGATGCCAGAGGCATTGTCTAATAGAAGTGCTGGGATTTTCCTATTCACTGCAATACTGTAGTATTGCAGTGAATAGTATGAGCGATCAGACCCCCTAGGTTTCAAGGTACCTAAGGGGTCTGATCATAAATGTAACAGAAGAAAAAAAAAGTTTTTAAAAGTATTAAAAAAATAAAAAAAATATAAAAGTTCAAATCACCCCCCTTTCCCTAGATCAGCTATAAAAGTAATTAAAGAACATTAAACATAAACATATTAGGTATCCCTGCGCTCCAAAATGTCTGAACTATTAGAATATTAAAACATTTATCCCGTACTGCGAACGGCGTAGCGGCAAAAAAAATAAAAACAGCCAAAAAGCGTTTTTTTCAACACTTTGCCTCCTATAAAAAATTGAATAAAAAGTGATCAAACCATCGGATCTTTCCCCAAATGGTATCAATAGAAACGTCATCTTGTCCCGCATAAAAAGACACCACAACCAGCTCCATACATGGAAATATGAAAAAGTTACAGGTGTTAGAACATGATGACACAAATTTTTTTTTCTATTTTGCAAAGTTTATCATTTTTTTAAAAGTATCAAAAAATTTCAAATACTATATAAATTTGGTATCACCGCGTTTGTACTGACACGTAGAACACAGGTAACATGTCATTTGTACCAAACAGTGAATGCTGTAAAAATTAAACCCATAAGAAAATGGCGCAAATGCATTTTTTCTCCAATTGCGCCTCATTCTGAATTTTTTTCCAGCTTCCCAGTACATTGCACAGCATATTGAATGGTGCCATTACAAAGTACAATTTGTCCCGCAAACAATAAGCTATCATGTGACTCTGTGAACTGAAAAATGAAAAAGTTATGGCTCTTGAAATGTGAGGAGGGAAAAACGAAAATGCGAAACCAAAAAATGGCCTGGTCCTTAAGGGGTTAATGGTGCTATAGAAATAAATAATAATAATTGTTGTTTTCCTTTTTTATTGCATTGGTGGTTTAGGACTTATTATCTCCCTCCCCTTTTTCCTTTCAGCTCCTGTCTGGCATAAACACGTCTACCCCAAGATAACATGGTAATAATAGAAGGACTATATGAACATCTGGTCTTTCTCTGCCATCAATCTTTCATGTTCCTATTGAATATCTTCATAACAAGCTTTATTTCAATTAGCATTGGGTGGCTCAGATTGCAGATCTTCTCTGGTTGGAAGGGTAAATGGGGGTGCAATGGTGATGTTGTGAAGGAAATAGATAAAAAAAGATGGCAGAGGCAGCTATTGGAGTTGGGAGGTGGTGGAAAGATTAGCTATTGTCTCACCTGCAGCAAGGTGTGAAATAACAGAAAAAGGATGGCTTTAACCATAGGACAAATAGAGCACCTGGACTGTGGCAGTGTGAGAGATCAAGTCAACTTTTCAGGTTTAGAAGAAATATCCTAGATTTTGGCGCTAAACAATAAATATCCAACCCCAATTCCAATGAAGTTGGGACATTGTGTAAACCATAAATAAAAACAGAATACGATCATTTGCAAATCCTTTTTAACTTGTATTTAATTGAGGGACTACACTACACTACACTACAAGGACAAGATATTTAATGTTCAAAGAGATTGATTTTATAGTTTTTTTTGCAAATATTCACTCATTTTGAATTTGATGCCTGCAACTTGTTCCAACAAAAGCTGGGACAGGTGCAACAAAAGACTTACTGTACCCTTTGTTCACATCTGCATTTGGTAATCCATTCAGGGAGTCCGCATGGGGACCCCCCGAACGGAATACCAAACGCATTTGCAAGTAGTGTCCAGTGAAAGCACACGGGCCCCATAGAATATGATGGGGTCTGTGTGCTTGCCATGTGCTGCCTGCACGAATCATGTGGACAGGAAAGTACTGTATATACTCGAGTATAAGCCGACCCAAATATAAGCCGAGGTCCCTAATTTTACCACAAAAAACTGGGAAAACTTATTGACTCGAGTATAAGCCTAGGGGGGAAATGCAGCAGCTACTGGAAAATTTCAAAAATTAAAATGGTCGGAGTTTTTGGGTGCAGTAGATGCTGGGTGCTGGGAAAGGGGAGGGGGTGTTTTGGTTGTCTGTCTGCCCCTTCCCTGAGCTTGAGGACTGTTTTTTCTTCCCCCCCCACTTGGAATTCAGTCTGCCTGAATATAGGGTATCTGCAGTGCTCCTATTAACCCCTTCCCGACACTGGCGTCCCAGCGAGCTGCTGAAATGCCGCAACAATCACGGGGACAACGCGAGGAACGTGTTCAGCAACAGGCCAGCTTCAGAGCTCCCAAAACGCCGGAGCATGCGGATCATCAACGCCAACAACACGCTCATTATATGGCGTCAGCACAGCTGTCATATACTCCAGTGACCGCACATTCCTGATTCTGGCATACAACACCCTTCGAGTGCCAGAGCGTCTGACTGCTGCCAATGAAGCACCTAGCAACGGTAAGAAGCAGCAATAAGAGGCATAGGGCATGTTTATGCAGTTGAATGGGGGAAGGGGGAGATGAAAGAGATAAGTCCTAGGTGACAGGGGCAGACTAACCCCCAAAACCCATTCCAAGAGGCCCTGAACCTGGCCCCAATAAGGCTGGAGCAAAGGACAAGCCTTCAATCCGGGACAGACCTGTCAAAAGAATGGAGAAGAGCCAGTGTATGGTACCAGTGCATCAACATCTTAAAGAGATTCTCCTTGTGAACAATGCAACCCTCAGTCTTAGGTGCCCTATTCCAAATAAGGGACCAGTCAGAATTCGAGATAGGCTGTCCCAAGTAGGTCTTCCATCCTAGCATGTAGGGATGTTTAGAGAAGACATTAGGGGTGGGATCCGCAAGGAGACAATAAATATCTGAGATCAACCCCTGCGTCCCAGTGCCCACCTTACAGAGCCTCTCAAAAAGCATGGGACTAGGTGCAACCGACCCCCGAAAAACAGAAGCAGCGAGATGGTAAATCTGGATGTATGTAAACTCACTGAACCCAGGGAGGCCAAACCTGGACCAGAGCTCAGCAAATGGCAGGAGAGTCCAAGTCTGATAGTCAATAATATCGGTAAGCCGAAAAAGGCCCGCCTTCATCCACGGGCCCAGTGAGTCCAGGCAGGTAGTTAGGGAGCAAGAGAAAGGTCATAGTAGAATGGGAAGAGGAAATGGGGAATCGAGCTATACAAGTGCGCCAAACATCTCTAGTTGACTATAAGTTGAAAAGGATTTGCAAGTCATCGTATGCTGTTTTTATTTATGTTTTAGGGGGCGTTCACACTACCGTCGGTGTCCGATTGCAGTGTCCGTTGCTACTGTCCGTTCAAGATTTTAGCAACGGACACTAGCTGTGTCCGTTACAATTTCCATTCATTTCAATGGGATTTCATCTGTTGTCAGTTTGTGTCCGTTTGTGTCCTTAAGGGTCCGTTAACAACCATGTCCGTTTTTTCAAGCGGACAGAGAAATCACACATGCAGGATTTTTTTGTCCGTTTAAAAAAACGGACAGAAAGTGTCCGTTTTTTATTTAACATTGAGGTCTATGGGCAACGGACATATAACGGACAGTAACTGATGGCCATCAGTTACAGTCCGTTTTTTTCTGTCCGTTTATTTTCTGCACATGCTCAGAAAGCATAAACAGCAAAAAAGAAAAAACGGACAGTATAAAAAACGGACACCAACTGATGCTAACTGATACTAATGTGTCCGTTTTTTTTTAACTGATCCATTAAATGGATCAGTTAAAAAAACGGACACATTAACATCAGTTAGCATCAGTTAGTGTCCGTTAATGTCCGTTATGATAGGTGTCCGTTTTTTTTTCTTTTAAACGGACACCTTCATAACGGACAACAACGGTAGTGTGAACGCCCCCTTACACAACGTCCCAACTTTATTGGAATTGGGTTTGTATAATCCACACCATACTATTCATCTCATACCACCTTTGTTTTGTGATTGGAGACACATTCCATTCAAATGTACAACGTATGAACAGCACTATACTCCAACCTTCGGCACTCCCAACATGCTCCACTTACTTCCATGGCTGTTCCAAGACCAGCAGAGCAAGTATGCATGCTGGGAGTTGTAGTTTTATCACAGCTGGAGTGCCGAAGGTTGCCTACACCTACTTTAAGGTAATATTTGTAATGTAGAAAGGAAGTGGCAGCATCCAACTAGGTGTGAAATTAAAACAATTTCTTTATTGAATCCAGTACAAAATTTTTTTTCCAGGTTTCAGCTTACAATTAGTGTATACACCAATTGCAGTGAAACCCCCACATCCAATATTGTGACTATGAACTCTTAAGGGTGTTACACATGGCAAGTATCAGTTATAAACCTTTTAATGACAGACATTTCTCCCCTCCAACTATATATACCAGAAGCTTCTCAGATTTAAAGGGGTTGTCCCATCACAAGGATCCTATCTATAATGCTTGTTAATGTGAATGTAAGACTTTTCCTAAATACATTGCTTCAGCAAAACTGCTTTGTTTGTCCACTATCTTACTTTATTCATTTCTCTGTTGACACATCCCTTGACTTATCTGGTCAAAAGTCAAGTGATGTATCTGCTGCTCTGAGGGGTGAGGGAGGAGGGGCTAAGTGCACTGGATCGAGCCTGGAGGGGGGAGGGGGGTAGTTTACACTTTGGGGGGGGGGGGGGCCTCCAATACAGACCCGGCATCCGCTGTAATAGAGAGGCGGATGCCGGGGAGTGTTAGATGCCGGCACAGGTACCTACAGCATCGCCACGCTCCTGCCCTGCATGAAGCCAGCAGCGGCAGGAGCGATGCTGCTGTTCCGGAGGGGAGGGGGGGGAGGAGGAGCGGAATAGCAACATCGCTCCTGCCGCTGCTGGCTTCATGCAGGGCAGGAGCGTGGCGATGTTGCAGGCACCTGTGCCGGCGTCTAACACTCCCCGGCATCCGCCTCTCTATTACAGCGGATGCCGGGTCTGTATTGCACTGTGAAGGCACACGCAGGGCCAGCAGCATAGAAGCGACAACTTCTTGCCGCTGGCTTTGCATATGTAACCCTGCCCACCAATGACGCAACAAAGCTGGAAGAAAGAAGAATTTACAGCAGCGAAGAGTGGTGAGAATCCGACGTGGGAATACCCCTGTAACTCTCCTCTTCCCATCATCAATGCACATGCTCAAGAGTATGAATGTTCAAGATATCTCAGATTTGGGTGTTGTTCCTCAGTCTCTGCGGCATGTCCCAATTTCAGTTCTGCATTCTGAAGATGTAGATTGAGTTCAATACAATAGTGGAGCAAAAAGCCATCAGCTCCCTGCTCCACTGTTCACCCTGCTGTCTGTGGCTTGGCACATTCAGGCATGATTTGGTGATGTCATCATGGCTGCTGAAGTCAGAGAAGAGCTGCAGGCATTTCCATGGAAAAAGGGCTAGGTCAGTAACTTTAGTATAATTTTTTTAAGACATGACCTCAGTGTGCTTTTTTTCTTTTCTTGACAATACATGCACGTAATTGATTAAAAAGGTGCACTTGCCTCATAAATTTTGCAACAAAATTCACTGCATGGAATTAAAGGGGCTCTATCATTGGGAAAAGTCATCTTTAGCTAAACACATACTTGCATAGCCTTCAGAAAGGCTATTCCACACATACCTCCTGTATGTAAATCGCTTTAGTAGTTTTTGAATAAGTCCATTTTTATTCATATGATAATTAGCCTTCTCCGTGCACTCCGGAAGTGTCTGTGAGCACCTTCTGCTATTCTCTATGTGTGTGAGAGCAGAGAGAGGAGTCATCATCAGCAGCAGCCTCTCTGCTCTCATACACATACAGAATAGCAGACGGTGCTCACAGACACTTCCGGAGTGCACGGAGAAGGCTAATTAGCATATGAATAAAAGTGTATTTATTCAAAAACTACTGAGGCGATTAAGATACAAAAGGTATGTGTGGAATAGCCTTTCTAAAGGTTATGCAAGTATGTGTTTAGGTAAAAATGGCTTTTCCCAATGGTAGATCCCCTTTAAGGATCCAATGCAGTTGTAAAACTCGGTCCATGTGTTGGGTGGATTTACTGACCTGAAAAGTATGCCGGGAGATGGACTCCTAGCAATTCAGGGCAACACAGTTATCTATGCTGTTAATGTCCCTGCCTCCTATCGACTTACTTTCTGGCATACTGTTTAGGCCGGTAAATCCGGCCAACACACGGACCAAGTTTCACGGCTCAAACTTGGCCAAGAAAATGTGGGATAACAGTCCTACAAACGGCCTGTGCACGGTCACAATATGCTGGACTGCCAACAACCTGGAGAAAAATACCACAGTGGGTGAGCTGTACCAATTTGTGTACATATTGACATGACTTTAGTGTGAGGGATGCTTTATACTATATGGAGCATCTAAGAGGCCGTTTATTATGTGGGGGCCTCTAAGGGAACATTATACAGTGTTATGGCCATTAAGGAGGCATTATAAATTGCAGAGGCCACTAAATCGACAATATACTGTGTGGAGACCACTAAGAGGATATTAAATCTGTGGAGGGCACTAATGGGGCATCATACTGCATGGGGATAACTAAGAATGCAATATACTATGTGGGGGCATTATACTGTATGGGGGTACTTACGCCACCATACGGTGATGAGGTAGAAGAACCACAGTGAGTAAACTATTAGCTGCCTGGTTATATTTGTGTTACAGCAGGTCACCCGGATGACTGGGGTCCAGACAGTCAACAGACTAGATGGCAATCTCGCGAATTACTGTTGACCGTGGGGTATGGCTGAATTAGTACAAGTCAAGGAAACTGGGGGCAGGTAGGCTCGATCTCAAGGAATAACTGGTCATGCCTCCAAGCACTGTATTTTTGTAAATAAAGTTGGGGCACCACCACAATTGTTTGAACACGGCTGTTCCCAATCAGTGGTAGTGTGAGCAGCTGCACCCCCACTTATCTGAAACGTATCCCTTTTAATTCCTCTACTACATGATAGGTCATAAATATATGATCCATGGGGGTCTGACACAGAGACCCCACACAGATCACCTGTATTTCGGCAGCAGGCAGGAGCACCTGCAGGTTGCTCCAATACAAGTAAGCCCCCTCTGCAGGTTCTGGAGAATTACATCGCTGCTCTCATTACTTGAATAGGAGCAACCTTCACTACACCAGCATATAGAGGCTGCTAGAACAGCTGATCTGTGCTGGGTCAGACACACCATAGATCACATACTGATAGCCTACCCTGTAAAAACCTCTTTAAATACCTTTTGACGTTGTACTGTCTCCAACTATAATTTTCTTTTTGACTGGACCAAGTGTTCATCTGTGAATGCCTTTTATATAGTTTTATTTACAATTCATACACTTTTATTTACATTTTAAACCCTGAAAATAGTCTAAAACTTTGCATAAAAAATTCTTGTGAGTTGTAACTTTTTTATATTTCTGTGTACAGGGCTGCATAAGGTGTCTTCTTTTGCAGGGCCAGAAGTACTTTTTAATTCTACCATTTTGCAGAATGTCTATTGTTTTGAATGCTAAATAGTAAAAAAAGGTTCACAGATTTTGATTTTTTTTTTCTTTTACTGTGTATAGGGGCCACTATGGGGTGTAATATTAAGTACAGGGGCCACTATAGGGATTAATAGCATGTGCAGGGGCCACTATGGGGCATAATAGTATGTACAGGAGCCACTATGGGGCGTAATAGTGTGTGTAGGGGCCACTATGGGGCGTAATAGTGCGTACAGGGGCCACTATGGGGCATAATAGTGTGTGCAGGGGCTACTATGGGGCATAACTGAGCGAATGCGGTGTGTGTGGGGGGGGATGCTCGGTCAGGGTCGGGGGGGCATGTCAAAAGTTCATCACAGGGCCCGCCATTCCTAGTTACACCACTGACCTTTGGGGCGTCTTCAGGGTCCAGGGCCCGGTGGCAACTACTACCTCTCCACCCCTATAGCTATGGCTCTGCCACTAATTATACTGTTTGGGGAATGATATGGAGGCTTCATCATTGAATGTTATACAGAGAATTACACTATTACTGTACTAGGGCACAAAGAACATCTCAACAGTCCTGGATTCAGCAGGACAGTCCCGGATTACATGTCCCAGTCAGTAGGAGGTTTCAACGCCGTACACAGATGACTTGAATACAATGGTGTGGCATTTCACCATTCAGCGCCTCTCTCTGCTCCTGTACATTGTGGTGAAGTCACTTACATCGAGCCTGCAGCTCCCTGAAGGTTCTAGATCAGAGACAGCAGACAGAACAGCACAAGATGAGTATTAGAGGTCTTTGTTTGTTACCAGGTGTGGGACATTATTTTGTGAGGTAAACTGCTGGGAGAATGTAAACTGTGGATCAGCTGGAGGGGACATTAAACTGAAGGGGCAACTGGAGGAGGACATTAAACTGAGGGCAGCTAGAGAGGGAAATTATACTATCGGGGTGGCTGGAGGGGGAATTTAAACTGTAGGGGCAGCTGGAAGAGGACTTTATTCTGTGAGGGTAGTAGGGGGACCTTAAACTAGCAGGCAACTGGAGTGGTATATTAAACTAGGGGTAACTGAAGGTGTACATTAAAGGGATTCTACCACTAAAACACTTTTTTTTCTAGTTACCACGTCGGAATAGCCTTTAAAAAGGCTATTCGTCTCTTACCTGTGGAAGTGCTCTCCGCCGCGCCGTTCGTTCAAAATACCGGTTTGTACCAGTATGCTAATGAGTTCTCTCGCAGCGATGGGGGCGTCCCCATCGCAGGAGCAGCGATGGGGGCGTCCCCATTGCAGCTCGAAAACTCATCGCAGCGCCGCCTCTCTGGTCTTCGGTGTCCTCCCCTTGCCTCTTCAGCGTACTGTCGGACGCCTGCACAGTACGCTCTGTTCGACGAAGCTTGCCGAACGTACTGCGCATGCGCGAAATTGCAATCCCAGCCATAGTGCGGGCACCGAACTTTCGCGCATGCGCAGTACGTTCGGCAATCTTCGCCGAACAGAGAGCATACTGCGCAGGCGTCCGACAGACGCTGAAGAGGCAAGGGGAGGACACCGAAGACCGGAGAGGCGGCGCTGCGGTGAGTTTTCGAGCTGCGATGGGGACGCCCCCATCGCTGCGAGAGAACTCATTAGCATACCGGTACAAACCGGTATTTTGAATGAACGGCGCGGCGGAGAGCACTTCTACAGGTAAGAGACGAATAGCCTTTTTAAAGGCTATTCCGACGTGGTAACTAGAAAAAAAAGTGTTTTAGTGGTAGAATCCCTTTAAGGGAAAGTCAAGAGGGACATTACACTCTGGGGCAGATAGAGGGGGGCATTGAACTGTGGGGGCAATTGCAGGGAGATATTAAACTTTAGGGGTTGTGGAGGGGGACATTAAACTGAGGGCAACTCAAGGGGAACATTATACTGTGGGTGCACCAGGAAAGGAACTTTCTACTGTGGGGGCAATTGGAGGGGGACATTATTTTATTAATGTGGGGGCATATCATGTTCAGGTGACTATAATGGTGCTATATACTGTGTAGGGACACAAGAAGAAATAGATGGGAATGGGCAAAGTCAAAGCAGAAATGGGTGGGCTAAAGTCATCGAGGCACGAACAGCACCCTGCACATTCTGTCCCTCTGTCCTTTGAAAGTTGGGAGGTATGAAAGGGATTGAGTAGGTCAAAGGGACGTGGGCAGGCTAGATGAATTAGTAACCATGTCTTCACATATTGAGGCCTGGTCTACACCTGCATTCGGTATTCCGCTTGGAGACCCCTTGAATGGAATACCGAACGCACTGACAAGTGGTGAGCAATGAAATAATACGGACCCCATAGACTATAATGGGGTCCATGTGTTTTCCGCAAGGAACATGTGGAGCGAAAAGTACTTTATGAACTATTTCTGCTCTGTATGACTCATGCGGACACCGTACGGAAAACACACGGACCCCATTATAGTCTATGGGGTTCATCTGCTTTCAATGCATTCGGTATTCCGTTATGGGCCTCCCCAAGCAGACTTCCCGGGAATACCGGATGCAGATGCGAACCAGGCCTCAGATTTGCCATGCACGGTGCTACCAGTTTTGTCCTTCTTTCTCTCCTTGTAAATTTGGGAGGTAAGTGATGGTTGTCTTGTGGTCCACCCAACAGCAGGACACATTGATCAAGAATAGCTACACTGCAAACCAAAGGTGAATACTACCAGGACGAGTGCCCAGGGTTGGTCCCTACCTAACAATGCTGACTTATGTTTCAAGTACACATAAATAAACCACTGTGACTAGAAGAAGCCCCTGACTATGTACTGAGTGTCCTATCACTTATGTTAGCGTACATTAGGTATTTCTAGGTCTACTGTATCTGACGTGTCCATTTTACAAGCTTCTAAAGCTACGTAGCTATCGCTATTTCATCTCACCGCAAGGGGGCAGCCTGCGACAAGCATTTAGCACAGAGGCGGTATTCACGTTCCAGTGACACGCGTCCGCTTTGTCTTGAGAACTTCCTGTCATTACAGGATGTGACGTAACCCAGATAAGCGTCACCTAGGCAACTGCTGCAAGCTAAAAGCATCGTCTCCGAAGCCTATAAGTGTGTCAGGTAATGTCTGCACCTTTCTTCATGTACATCTTCTGTATGTCTGTACAGTCTGTACGGGGAATATCCCTAAATATAATGCAGGGCGCCAAATAGAGCTGAGTATATATACACCTATTTCAACAGCCACATTTTATATGTAAGAATATCTCATACTACTGAAACATTTCTTGCAATGTAAACTAAGAAGAAAGAACCTTCAGCCTGGTTTTATCTGCCATTTACCTGACGTGATCTGTGAAGATAAATGGCAGACATTGGCAGCATATCACTAGGATATGTCACTGCCGCTACTATACTGTGACTCTCCAGATTATTCTGCTCCTTATAGTCTCCTATGAATTTACTAACTATATGTAGCAGGACATTTCCTGGCATAGAAAGGAAAAACATAATAGAAGGCTTAGTGATAGTATTTTAAGGGGAGCCTGTCAGATGTTTTTTTTCCACCCTAATCCTAAGGCCCCATGTTGCGGAAACGCTGCTTTTTTTATTGCAGATTTTGCTGCGTGTTTTTGAGCCAAAGACAAGAATGGCTACAAAAGGAATGGGAAATATATAGTAAGTTCTTATACTTCTTTCTTCTGCTCAATCCACTCCTGGCTTTGGCTCAAAAAATGCAACAAAATCTGCAACAAAAAAAATGCTGCATTTCCACAACATGGGGCTTCAGTCTAAATGGGTCTCAGTGTCAGCAGCATCATGTGATGACCTTCCTATGGTGTCCCTGTGTACTCAGATTTCTGTTGTTGAAGTGTTAAAGTGTCTAAACTATTATGCAAATTTACCTTAAAGGGGTTGCCCAGGGATAATAATACATTTTATTTATATAGCACCAACATATTCTGTAGCACTGTACAAATTGTAGGGTTTAAGTACAGTCAAAAAAAAAAAATTACAAAAAAATAGTCAATTCATTGTGACCGAGAGCCCAGCTCGCAAGAGCTTACAATCTAAGGGTGCATTCACAGTGAGTAAACGCTAGCTTATTTTGTAGAGTAAAATTACACTTGTAAATTTTGCTATCCCATTGACTTCAATGACATTTTACAGGCGTATTTTTTACAGGCGTATTTTTACACTTGTAAAAAAATATTGAAGTCAATGGAATAGCAAAATTTACAAGTGTAATTTTACTCTACAAAATAAGCTAGCGTCTACTCAGTGTGAAAGCACCCTAAGAGTTCTTTATAAGTTCTTTAATTGAACTTGTTACCTGCATTCATTCATGCTGAACCTGGGGGTTCTGGGCTTGTTCTGACCCCAGGTTACGTGATGGGAACCCACTGCTCCCATCCCCTGGGTTCCTCCCCCTCCTCTCTAGTTTTCAGAGGTAGTTACCAGTGCCAATGGTGCTGGCAGACTAGTAAATCCAGCAAGAATAGCATTGGTTAATCACCTGTGAAAATTGAAGATGAAGGAGAGGGTGGGGGGCTGGTTCCGATCATGTGACCCAGAGTCCCCAAGTCCAGCTTTAATGAATGCACACAGGAAGTATGTTAAATTAAAGCCCCAGAACAACACCTTTAGCACCTCTTGACATAGCCTTAGTGGCGAAAAGCATCATTGAGTTGGTGCTGGTGTGCACCCAGAAACGGGGACTCCTTTATGTCATGGTAACATTTGTTTATTATGCGTTATATGGATTATTATTTTGATGGGATTTACTGTAGTGACATGATTGGTTCTTCCATCTGTCATTGATTGTCAAAGGGGTTGTCCAGCTTCTAAAAATTATCTGCAGAATACATCTACAGCAGTGCTGAGTACTCACTGTTCCCTTGTGCAGACTTTTCTTGTTGTTATTTTACTTGAGACTACGTGTTTCACTGTTCTTTACATGCAATGAGTCTGTGAACAAACTACATTTCCCATGATTCCTCTCCCTGCTCTCACTCTCTGTTTACATCTCTGTTCTCCACGCTCTCGTGCAATGAAATCACAGATAATAAATCACTCCCACATCTCAGGTCACATGATGCTGTGATGTTTCATTCAAGCTCTCTTCCTCCTCCCCACTGTGACCACAAACACAGAGAGTCAGAGCAGGCACATGAATCCTGGTAAATGTAGTTTGTTCACAGATTCACTGTATGTAAATAACAGTGATACAAGGAGTCTCAAGTAAAATAAAGCCAAGAAAAGGCTGCACAGCGAAACAGCGAGTATTTAGCACTGTTGTGGATGTATTTGCAGATAATTTTTGGAAGCTGCATAACCCCTTTAATTCTTTGTAGTGCATGTATGGAATATTTTTTGCAATGCTATGCTTTTTTGCTATGCTGCATGACTGATATGTCCCTCACTGTGTGGTATCAGTCTGATACCTTACCTAGCTGCCCGCCTCCCAGGGTGTTATTTAGTGAGAAGACGGCATGACTAGATGAAACTGCTCCCTGCCCCTGTGATTAGTTAAGGTAAAAAATACTGATCTAAGGTTTTAAAAGTCCAAAGTATATCACCAAAGAATAGGGATGGCACTGCTGACTCAGCACACATATGGATCCGATCCAAAATTTATAAGCAGATCCACGAGGAGACGACCAATAATATTTTAGAAGTTTGGGGGTGCTCAGCATCCAAAAAATAGCATTTAGAGATAAACAAAATACGAGAAAAAATAGGAGGGGCACTCACCCATAGACAATTTTCTTCTAAAAAACATCCTTTATTAGGGAAAACATCAATTAAAAAACAACCATCAGAGAGGGAAGAAACAGCATATGTGGCGTCAAAAAAGGCAACAGCCGTTTCACGCTCCTCTGAGCGCCTTTTCAAGCCTTCAATGCTCACCTTAAGGTTTTAAAAGAAACTCCTGACAAGTTTGAACAAATTTTTCTTTTTTTTAATGTAGAGTGTGAGCCCCATGTAGGGATCACAATATACAATTTTTTTCCCTATCAGTATGTCTTTGTAGAATGGGAGGAAATCCACGCAAACACAGGGAGAACATACAAACTCTTTGCAGATGTTGTTCCTATTGGGACTCGAACCCAGGACTCCAGCACTGCAAGGCTACAGTGCTAACCACTGAGCCACCGTGTTGCCCCCCCCCAATGAGCCACCATGTTGCCCCCCCCCAATGAGCCACCATGTTGCCCCAAGTTTGAACAAATTTAAAGGGGCTGTCTAAGGGGAAAATATGCTCAATGGGCTGAAATTGGTTAAAGAAAATTAAAAGAAGCAATACTCACCTCACTGGTACCCAGCCTCACGCCGCAGGCTCTGCTTCCTGGTCCCTCTTGACACACAGTAAATGTTGTTGAGCCAATCATTGATTGAGATGGATCACCTGGACTGCCAGTGATTGGCTATGCTAGAACCAATGGGGAATCTGTGCAGCACTGGGTGTGGCAGGGGATCGGGGAGATGATTATTACTTATTTTACATTTTCACCCATTATGAGCCCATTGTAAAATATTTGTTTCCCTGCTGGACAGCCCCTTGAAAGTACCTCTAGCAATATAACAGTTTGTAGCAGGAGAGATGATCTTGAATATCCACTAGTATAGATTACTAGCTGTCTGAGTGCCTTTCTCCTGCTGTACTGCTGTCTTAAAGGGGTAATCTTCTAACCTATGTTTTTTATTGCATATATTCCTAATGATTGACCATCACTGCTGCTGACGATGTGGCTTCGATCAAGTATTATGCCCAGCATTCTCCTGCAACATTGGTCTGCCCCCATTACATTAGCACTCCATGTAACTGAGATTCATGCAGAACCCCTTTATTCATTTTATTTCTTTTCCTAGAATTAAAAAGAAATCTTTGTTATGTGTTTTAGAGGTTTCAACATCACTATTAAAAATGAGTGACCAACTTAAATTCATTGTGGAAAAACTGAACAAAGAACCATTTAAGAAGAACTTGAACTTGATAACATTTGATTCACTGGAGCCCATGCAGTTGTTACAAGTCCTGAATGATGTCCTTGCAGAAATTGACCCAAAGGTAACTTGTACAGACTTTCTTATGATGTGTTTGTTATGACTAACTTTATTATACTGTTATTCTGTACTAATTTTATGTGACGTTATATAAACTATATAGATTTGGGCAGTCGGCATCTATCTCTGTAAGGACTTACCTATAGAGCCTTGTGCAGAGATGTTGCAGTTTTTCCCTGTTCCTGCCTTCCCATTTGTTGTATACATAGTGTTGAATGAGCACTGTGTACACAGCTATGGGAGTCTTCATGAAGCAGCTCCTATACTGGTCCAGCTGATTTTTCTGCTAAAGGAAAACAGAAGAGTCATGGAACGCTTCTTCAGAGGATTCCGCTTTGCAACCCCCATTGAAATGAATGAGAAGCAGAAAGAAAATGCTAGTGTTTTTTTTTTTTTTTTGCAGAAAAGCTGTTAGCTTTTATTTTCTGCTTCTGATTCAATCCATTTGGTTTTACAACTCGGTATCTGCCTGAAGAGATGTCCAGGCGCTGCTGTGAGGAAGGGCGTTCCTGACTGACTGTCAGGCTTCTGATGGTGAAGAACTACGTTACTGGCACTGATAGCTCTTCACCTGGGGCATACAGTTAGGGCCAGAAATATTTGGACAGTGACACAAGTTTTGTTATTTTAGCTGTTTACTAAAACATGTTCAGAAATACAATTATATATATAATATGGGCTGAAAGTGCACACTCCCAGCTGCAATATGAGAGTTTCCACATTCAAATCGGAGAAAGGGTTTAGGAATCATAGCTCTGTAATGCATAGCCTCCTCTTTTTCAAGGGACCAAAAGTAATTGGACAATGGACTCTAAGGGCTGCAATTAACTCTGAAGGCGTCTCCCTCGTAAACCTGTAATCAATGAAGTAGTTAAAAGGTCTGGGGTTGATTCCAGGTGTGTGGTTTTGCATTTGGAAGCTGTTGCTGTGACCAGACAACATGCGGTCAAAGGAACTCTCAATTGAGGTGAAGCAGAACATCCTGAGGCTGAAAAAAAAAAGAAAAAATCCATCAGAGAGATAGCAGACATGCTTGGAGTAGCAAAATCAACAGTCGGGTACATTCTAAGAAAAAAGGAATTGACTGGTGAGCTTGGGAACGCAAAAAGGCCTGGGCGTCCACGAATGACAACAGTGGTGGATGATCGCCGCATACTTTCTTTGGTCAAGAAGAACCCGTTCACAACATCAACTGAAGTCCAGAACACTCTCAGTGAAGTAGGTTTATCTGTCTCTAAGTCAACAGTAAAGAGAAGACTCCATGAAAGTAAATACAAAGGGTTCACATCTAGATGCAAACCATTCATCAATTCCAAAAATAGACAGGCCAGAGTTAAATTTGCTGAAAAACACCTCAAGAAGCCAGCTCAGTTCTGGAAAAGTATTCTATGGACAGATGAGACAAAGATCAACCTGTACCAGAATGATGGGAAGAAAAAAGTTTGGAGAAGAAAGGGAACGGCACATGATCCAAGGCACACCACATCCTCTGTAAAACATGGTGGAGGCAACGTGATGGCATGGGCATGCATGGCTTTCAGTGGCACTGGGTCACTTGTGTTTATTGATGACATAACAGCAGACAAGAGTAGCCGGATGAATTCTGAAGTGTACCGGGATATACTTTCAGCCCAGATTCAGCCAAATGTTGCCAAGTTGATCGGACGGCGCTTCATAGTACAGATGGACAATGACCCCAAGCATACAGCCAAAGCTACCCAGGAGTTCATGAGTGCAAAAAAGTGGAACATTCAGCAATGGCCAAGTCAATCACCAGATCTTAACCCAATTGAGCATGCATTTCACTTGCTCAAATCCAGACTTAAGGCGGAAAGACCCACAAACAAGCAAGACCTGAAGGCTGCGGCTGTAAAGGCCTGGCAAAGCATTAAGAAGGAGGAAACCCAGCGTTTGGTGATGTCCATGGGTTCCAGACTTAAGGCAGTGATTGCCTCCAAAGGATTCGCAACAAAATATTGAAAATAAAAATATTTTGTTTGGGTTATGTTTATTTGTCCAATTACTTTTGAGCTCCTAAAATGTGGAGTGTTTGTAAAGAAATGTGTACAATTCCTACATTTTCTATCAGATATTTTTGTTCAACCCTTCAAATTAAACGTTACAATCTGCACTTGAATTCTGTTGTAGAGGTTTCATTTCAAAACCAATGTGGTGGCATGCAGAGCCCAACTCCCGAAAATTGTGTCACTGTCCAAATATTTCTGGCCCTAACTGTAGATCGTGAAAGCCGACAGTGCACTGAATTCAGCGCACTGTTGGCTTTCTAGCGGTATATAAAACCTCATGTGCCCTAAGTGATGAAAGGTCCTCTTTAACACATAAAATTAAAAACGTCACTTCTCTCAGTTGCAGTCTACCATACATGTGTGGTGTGAATTTTTTTATACTGATATAGAGATTTGAAAATCCGCCTACTGAACCCCACAAGGTTAAAGTGTGTGCGGCACTGCTGCTATTATCATACAGCACACAGATACTCAGCCAGGGAAACCCCAGTGTTACAGTCTACACAGTCTAGTATACTCTAATTCGCATCAGCATTAAAGGTTTTTATATCTCTGGAATGGTGGAACAGATTTAGCTAAACAAAACGCCAAATTGCTCAATGTGAGATGCTTATAAGATGATATATGTCATGGGGATTTTCAGACCTGGTGGCAAGTTCTTTATATCGATCAGCTTTTATTTACCACCACACTAAACTGCAAGTCATATTTTGTCCCAATAGTTTTCTTTAAAAATGGAAGAAAATATCTTATTACTATTATTGTTGTATGCTTCTGTTTTTTTTTATGAGTATAAAATGTTATTCATTTTATGTTAATGTTATAATTTGCAGCAATCCCTTGACATTCGTGAGGAAATGCCAGATCAAACTACTAAGAGGATACTGAACATACTCGGCATCCTGAAATACAAACCTCCAGGAAACACAGGGGACATGTAGGTACCAGTAATAATAGAAGTTTACAAGACATCTGGCTAATGTTGAGCCAGGGTTTTTATACTGACTGCCAGATTTGGAGTCGGGAAGGAATTTTTTCCCCTGAAATGGGGCAATTGGCATGAGCCTCCTGGGGTTTTTTGCCTTCCCCTGGATCGACGCTGTAGGGATTGTAGGGTTATAGGTTGGACTTGATGGACTGATGTCTTTATCCAACCTCCTCTACTATGTAACTATGTAATGGAGACCTATCGGAGAGATATTATTGTTTGTAGTTACAGGCCCAAATCTGTCAGGGTCTGATAACAACATTTCCTTGTTTGATTTCTGGCAGCTTCAGTGTTGCAGTCATGGAGACCTTTTATGGACCCAAATCACATTATCCCCTAATATTCCTCTATTTAAGTCATTTATGAGGTACATACTGTATTTTACTTTTTTAAATACATATAAGGTCTCCATAGCTACACCTGATTTAGAGGACATCTTGTTATCGGACTGTTTCTTAAGACCTGCAACTATAAGCCATCAAACAAATGTATACTAAATCAGCTTCTTTTTTTGTGCTTCACTTTAATATTCTGGGACATTTCCTTCATTTCGCTTTCTCCTGTCATTTGACTTTTATGTATGCCTGTATGAGACTTTCCATAATGCAGCAAGACATTTATATAAATGCCAGATGTAGATTTGCCTAGCATTCTCCTGTGTACATCAAAACTACAGTAGTTTGTATGTGCGTAGAATAACTGACTGTTATTATCAGTATCCGATAAAGAGTGTATGGAATTCCAATTATGTCATTGTAAGCTGGTAAAAAGGTTACATGGTGTTAAATAGTAGTTTGCAGACTACAGACTGTCATCTGAGGAGTGGCTGGAACAGTTGTCAACCACAGGGAAGGTCAGTTATCCAAACCTGCAAAGTGTAGTGTTGGGTTATTCATGAGTTATCCACAGTTCAGCTACTACTTACTAAAAAACAATTTGAATTATTATTATTATTATTTCTTTGCAAGTATCAATACACCAAAATATTAACCCCTGTGCACACCATTACGTACATGTACATGCCATAGTAAGGTAGCTACTGAAGTCTGTGCACAGACGGCATTAGTTAACTATGGAATCAGTACAACAGATCTCTCTCCTCTCCCTTCTCTCGCTCTCCTTGCAGTTTGGCAATTGGTTACACTGTTGCAGTACGACATCATATCAGAAAAGACAATACACACGCATGAAATTAAAAAAATACTGCACCTACATTTAAAGAGGACCTTTCACCACTTTTGGGCACATGCAGTGTTATATACTGCCAGAAAGCCGACAGTGCGCTGAGGTCAGCGCACTGTCAGCTTTCCCGATCTGTGCCCGGTGTAAAGAGCTTACGGTGCCGGTACCGTAGTGCTCTATGGTCAGAAGGGCGTTTCTGATCATTAGCCAGAGACGTCCTTCTGCCTCGCGGCGCCTAACGCGCTGTGCTGTGAGAGCCGGGAGGAACGCCCCCTCCCTCTCCTGATAATGCTCGTCTATGGACGAGCTGTGTGAGCAGAGGGAGGGGGGCGTTCCTCCCCGCTCCACAGCACAGCGTGATTGGTGCCGCGAGGCAGAAGGACGTCTCTGGCTAATGGTCAGAAACGCCCTTCTGACCATAGAGCACTACGGTACCGGCACCGTAAGCTCTTTACACCGGGCACAGATCGGGAAAGCCGACAGTGCGCTGAACTCAGCGCACTGTCGGCTTTCTGGCAGTATATAACACTGCATGTGCCCAAAAGTGGTGAAAGGTCCTCTTTAACTGCAGGATCGCTGTAAAATCACGGGCATATATTTACACTGGCATAACTTGAAGCTCTTGGGCCTCCACTTAAAATGTTTATTTATAATACTGGTGTCTAAAATTATGCAGCCATTTTTATAAGTTTATATATATAGTACTTAAATACATAAAAAAAGACTTACTTGCCTGTCACAGGCGCTCTGTTGTCACCAGTCCCCTTTCTCTCATGTGCTGGAAGTTAATGTAGTGGAAACGGAGAGACTCATATGACCCCTCAGACCAAATACTGACCTCATCAGTCACTGGGGAAGGACCAGTGACGTCACTCACATACGTCATTGTTTTCTTACTAGCAGTCAATACGAACATCTCAGTTTTCACAGCTGGAGAGAAAGGAGATCAGGAGAGGACAGCAGAGCACCAAGTAGCTTGTAATGAGCAGTGTGTTTTCACGAGAGGCTGAGCTACACTTATAGGTGCCGTTAGTAACATAGCCTTGTAATGTCAGAGTTCCTTACTGCCCAGCGGTGACGCTAAGCTGTGAGGAACGCCCCCCCCCCCCCATTACAAGGCTTTGGACAAGTACAGTCTGGGGGAGCATTCCTCTCAGCCCATCTAGACTGTCAGGAACACCCTTCTGACAGTGGGCAGTGATTGGTGCCGAAACTAACAGCACCAAAATCTCCATCCCTGGGGCACAGTACAGGAAAGCCGACAGTGCACTGAATTCAACACACTGTTGGCTTTCTAGTGGTATTTAAAACTGCGTGTGCAGGAGAACATAAAAGGTCCTCTTTACAGGGAGTCTGTTACCAGGAAGCTTGATATTAATGGGTTTGTGCAGAATTACAAAACATAGCTGATTTCTTTTTCAGAGGAAGCAACACCATGTTTGTTGGTCACAGTGCAATGCTACAACCTGGTTCCATTAAAATGAAAGGGACTGAAATGCAGCCTGTCATGTGACCAGTGGACATGATGTCACTTTCTGACAATAAGAAATCAGCCATGTTTTCCAATCCTACACAACCCTTTTAAACCAACAACAGCGTATAACTCCAAACTTTAAACGGGTGAAAATAGGGACAGTATGTGCTATGCGCACCGCTGGCAATTTAGCTCCACCCACTTCTACGTCTATGTCCCATTCACATTTTTCAATGTACCTCCAGACGGTATAATGTTCCTACAGTCACTCTAACAGTATATGCCCCTATATTATAATGTTCCCTTCCAGTTGCCCCACAGTATGAATACCCTGTCCTGTAGCCCAAGTTTATTAAACTGAGACAACTAGAGGGGTCATTAAACCATGGGTGTAGTTGGATGGGGACATTAAATTGGGGCAAGTGGAGAGGGACATTAAACCATGGGGTAGCTGGAGAGTGGCATTAAACTGGAGGCAACTAAAGGCGGACATGTCCAGCTCCAGCGACCCCTACGATTTAATGTTCTCTTCCAGTTGTTCCAAGTTTAATGTCCCCTTCCAACTTTCCCCTAGTTTAATATTTCCATCCAGCGGCTCTCCACACTGTTTATTATCTCCCTCCAGCTGCTCCCAGATTAATGTTCTCCTCCAGTTCCACCCCCAGTATAATATTCCTCTTCATCTCCCCCCAGTTTAGTGCCCCCCTCCATCTGCTCACAGTTTAATGTCCCCCTTTCATCTGCCCCCAGATTAATGTCAACCCTCCACTTGCCCCCAAAGTTTAACATAATAAAACCACTGATACTCACCCCTCCTCGCTCCCCTGCTGCTCTGTATAAGACTGTTTTTACATTGTGTTCAGGGAGCTTTAGGCACGATATGAGTGATGTCATCACATCGCGCCTTGCTCCCGGGGCCAGAGAAGATTGGGATGTGCTTCACACTGAGTGGTGAGGCAGGAGGCAAATGAGTTGCCTCCTCCAGATGGAGATAAGTTGACAACGAAACATATCGCCTGCCAACCTGGACAGCAGTACAGGACCTGGAATCCGGGACTGTCCCACTGAATCCGGGACTGTTGGGAGCTATGAACAGTGTATTTTAGGATACATTATGGTGAGCACATTATTCCTTTAGTCATTCCAATAGATGCACGATTTTCTTCAGAAGCCGTATTTAGAAATGTGTCTCCAGTGTAGTGAGGTGTTCCAGACCCTGCAAGGGTTCTGTATTCTGGTTTGGAAACATAAGGCTCTGGCATAACCCACTGCACTTAGCCAAAACACTTTTTTTTCAAGGTTATGATGCATCTATTGGACTATATACAGGCATGGTAGCAGATGGCAAAATGCACTGTGGCTGGTTTGGTATTGAGTTTTCCCTTTAATAAGCGTTACAGAATTCCTTTTCAGTGCTGGTATTTTTGCTTCAACAAATATTAATATTTTTAGAATCTGTGTTTTAAAATATTTTTTTGTTGTTGTTTAAACCACAAAGTGAAAATAGAAACTATGCAAATTACCCGCTGTTTATGCCTGAAATATTAGTCATTGTATGTCTGGTTTATGTTATATAGTGACTTAAAGGGGCTCTATCATTGGAAAAAGTCATTTTTAACTACCGTATATACTCGAGTATAAGCCGACCCGAATATAAGCCGAGGCCCTTAATTTTACCTCAAAAAAACTGGGAAAACTTATTGACTCGAGTATAAGCTGAGGGGTGGAAATGCAGCAGCTACTGGAAAATTTCAAAAATTAAAATGGTCGAAGTTTTTGGGTGCAGTAGTTGCTGGGGAAGGGGAGGGGGTGTTTTGGTTGTCTGTCTGCCCCTTCCCTGAGCTTGAGGGCTGGGGTTTTTCCCCCTCCACTTGGAATTCAGTCTGGATGAATATAAGGTATCTGCAGTGCACCTATTAACCCCTTCCTGACGGAATTGGAGCACTGCAGATACCCTATATTCAGCTTGGCTGTAGTCAGGCTAAATTCCAAATGGGGGGAAAAAACAGTCTCAGGGAAGGGGCAGTTAGACAACTTTTTTTTTTCCCGCTATGGCGTTTACCGTACAGGAAAAATATTTTTATATATTTGTAGAGCGGGCATTTTCGGACACAGGGATACCTAAGGTGTATGTGTTTCACAGTATTAATTATTAAGTGTTAAATAGTATTAATTATTAATTATATGTGTTCTAGAGAAAGGGGGATGATTTGAATTTTTAATACTTTATTTTTTTTTCTTTTTATTTTTATTTGCATTTATTAGACTCCCTAGGGGTCTTGAACCCCAGGGGGTCTGATCACTAATGCAATGCATTGCAATACATTGCAAAAATTGTCATTTCTTTTGCAGGCTGCATAAGTACAGCACTGCAGGCCGGGGAGACTTTACAGAAGCGCTGAGGGGAATCCCTGGCAGGAGCGCTGAGGGGCAGACCTGAATGAGAACCTCAGATTGCAGGACCGAAGAGGAACTACGGCCGGCCGCTGGCAGGAGCTCTGAGGGGAATCCCCGGCAGGAGCGCTGAGGGGATTCCCTGGCTGCCAGAGACTCCCCTCAGCGCTTCTGCCGGCCGTAGTTCCCCTTCAGGTCCGGCGGCTGAGGTCTTCCTTCAGGTCTGGCCTCAGCGCTCCTGCCGGCGGCATGGGATCTCCCTCAGCGCTTCAGGGCCGCCCTTGAGAGAGCGGTCGTGCCCTCTACCTCCTCTCTCCAGGGGCATGGCGGTGCCTGCCGTTTCTCTGCAGCAGTTCCCCTCGGAGGCTTCCAGCACTACCCGGGGAGGAAATCTCCGCTGTAACTCTTACAGCAGAGATGTTGGAGCTCATGAGCTCCACTTTAACAGCCGACCGCTCTGGAGTAGAGCGGCGCCATTTAGCTACAGACCCGGCATCTAGACACCGTGGCGGGTGGCGGGCCGCAGCATCGCCACGCTCCTGGTGCGGGGTCTGTGTTCCGGCCCTGCTAGCAGAAGTACCGTAAGTATTTTTGCAGTTTGAAATGAACAGCATCGCCAAGCTCTTGCCAGGAGCGTGGCAATGCTGCGGCCCAGCACCCGCCCTGGTGTTTGTATGCTGGGTCTGTAACTATGATATTGCCGTAATGACCCGAGTATAAGCCGAGGCGGACTTTTTCAGCACAAAAACTGTGCTGAGAAACTCGGCCTATACTCGAGTATATACGGTAATCACATCCTTGCATAGCCTTTAGAAAGGCTATTCCACACCTACATTTCGTATATGAAAATTGCCTCAGTTTTGAATGAGACCGTTTTTATTCATATGCAAATTAGCTTCTCCGTGCACCCCGGAAGTCTCAACGAGCAGTCTTCTGTATATACAGCACAGGCTGCTGTTGCTGACTCCTTCTCCCTGCTCTTATACACAGCACACAGCAGGGAGAGGAGAGCTGGCTGACAACTTCCTGTGCATCCAGAAGCTAATTAGCGTATAAATAAAAACAGATTTATTCAAACACTACTGAGGCGATTTACATACAAAAAGGTAGGTGTGGAATAACCTTTCAAAGGGCTATGAAAGTATGTGCTTAGTTAAAAATGAGTTTTGCCAATGATAGAGCCCCTGTAAAGTACCGTAATTCCCAAGTAGGATGCCAAGGAGCTGACAGTGTATATAGGTATGTGTATGAGCACAGAATTATCACTCACACCTGCATCATGGCAACAAGATAGTTGTTAGAATTATTATATTATTTTACGGGGAAGAATATGCTAATACGTTTTACTACAAGGGAAAAGAAAAATGGTGCCACTATTGCCACCTACTGCAAGGTAGCTCCCTATAACTCAGTGCCCAACCTTAAAAAATCCTTGGGGCATGACATGGAATATAAGCCAAACTAAAAAAATCTCCAAAAGAAAAAACCCACCCATTTGCAGACATCCACTCGCAGTTCATAACCAGGCATTTTCTGGCAAGCCAGAAAAAGGGCAGTTTGTGGGTTCTTTTTCCTCATTAGCGCAGAATACTCGTTGTTGAGAAGCCGTTGACATGGGTCAGCAGGGGTACTGTCTTTTTGTGGAGAGTTTGTTTGCTGGCCGGCTTTGTAGGAGTGCAGGGTCCTAAAGACCATCACACCCTCCTATGATTTCTGGGACAGAATCAATGTATTATTTTACTAAAGATATACAGCTACAGTTGTCCTTGTTTTGTTATACTGTGTTAAGGGTCATCAATGTTCTGCACTCCAGTTGTTGTGAAACTACAAATCCCAGCATTCATACTTGTTCTGCAATTCTTGGATCTTCCATAGAAGTGAATGGTGCATGCTGGGAATTGTGTCACAGCAGCAGGGGTGCCAATGTTTGCTGACCTCTGTACTGTGTTATAATGGATACAGTATAATGGATAAATTCTTTATACCTTTGTGTAAGCCAAGGGCTGCAGAGTATCTATTGATATAAGATTTTTAAGTTACCTCTAGTCATGTTACAAAGTTAAGTTATGGCTTTCGGAACAATTTTGTAACAGTTGTTGTCCCTAAAAATACATTGTTTTTGTGTAGCCTGAAAATAACATTAAACACAGTGCCCACACTAAGAATATATTATGGTAATGCTATTGTTAGGAAGAGTATGGAAGAAATGGGGTCACGTTCTGCCTGTTAGTGGATAATGTTCATTTAGAATACATATATAATACCAGGGTCTCTCCAGAATATGAGATATTATGTGTTTAATATGCTTTACGTGAGATTGTGATAAACATCATCGGCAAAAACTGTTCTGTATTCGTTCTTGAGGTGTAATCTGAGAATCCTGGAAGCATGTTCATTTGGCGATAGGCCTGTATACCTGAGGTTGTTTGTGCAGTTCCACTACCAAACAAGGATATCTGTACGGTTATCTGAACAGTGTCCTACTACACATTGTTTATTCGGAATGTTTGACTAAATAAGATAATATTGAAATTGGCGAACATGTGACCAACACATAATAGAGCTAAGCAAAGAAGACCATCATTTGCATAATTGTCTGGTTCTAGGCTAACTTTACAATCATAAAAATTCTCTGTTTTAGTATATTTTCTGATTTCCATGTTCCGTGTTATGCAATTGCTTGGCAATGAATCCAGTCTCGAAACTCAACCCTTAAAATCAAATGTCCATGTTGTTTCACAAGTCAACCAGAAGAGTGTGATATGTGATTAATGAAAGTCCTGTCCTTCTATGAGACAGCGCTTACATCACTAGATAGATTAGTCTATAAGAGCTTGGTTTATAAGACTGTAATAACACCTTACATATCTTTCAAATACTATATGACACCAGGCTAAAATATTTATCGCCATCACTTAAACCAGCGCCTTAGTAACTGCTTGTACCATTTTATTACATAAAAGATTTGATTTGTGTTATACTCTTGATAGACTTTTATGTCATAAAAGGAATGTCTTTTAATAGATCATCTGTCACAAGGGATCCTTGGCTCTGGATCCAATTCTACTTAACAGATAAGAAAATGATTTGATAGAGGCGAAAGAAGAATTTCTGACTATTGATTTATATGGGCATCCTCTAATATAATTTATCTTGCATTATCTCTGTGGGGAATATGTGTGGCTACCTAACATTGCCACTTGGCCAGCTTCTGGAGACTCCCCACAGGGATCAGCAGATCAATGAGGTGATTGTTTAACTTAAACTTACAGTACATATTCTTTAGATGCTAGCATACAGTATGTGTTTGTATAAGTAGATATATACTAGGGAGTGGGCACCTTTGCAGGCGTATGGAGACTTACAAGCTATTTTTGCTCCACTGGGGGATTTGATATATGTTATGCATATGCCTTGTGGGTGCTTATAAAACAGCACTGCTTGGTCCTCTGTGCCAGAAAAATGCTGTGAAATTTTTTTTACACAGTGTTTTCATTAGGTTTTTATTCCATTTTCTACTGCATTTTTTCATCCCCTAGCCCAGCTAAAATGAACAAAACGCACTGCAGGTTTTTTTCCCCCCGTGCAATGGATAAAAAAATTTTGGGGACGAAATTAAATGAAATCTCCCCACTTGTACTGAGATGGGTTTGTTCCTCAAAGCTCAGTGATGACACTAGGCTTTGCGGAACGCCCTTCTGGCAGTGGGGAGATATCAGTGCTGAAATTAACTGCAACAATATTTCCAGCACATACTGGGAAAGTCAACAGTGCACCGAATTCACTGTCAGCTTCATAGCAGTATATAAAACCGCATATTCATGAGGACATGAAAGGTCTTCTTTAAGGGCGTATACTGTATAATAGAAAGTAAAATGCCAAGCTCAGGGATATGTTTTCTGTGACCCCCTATTGTACGGTACAGAACATCCAACTGTCCCTGTAATAGTTGGATGTAACCTGAAAGAACTGCCCTTTCATACATGAGTATATGGAAGTTCTTGAATGGAATGGTGAAATGTAAATCTAAAACTAACACGAACATCTAAATATGGCAGTCGTTTTAGTGGATGGTTTATTTGCTTTTCTATTTATGGCTACGCACAGGATGATCTAACTCTATATTCCATGTAGCTCTTTTACCAAGTTAGTGCAGTATAAAAAAAACCTATTGGTGGGGTCAAGGATCATTATGTAATTGTTTTCATGTCCAGAACAGACTGTCTTCGTTTTTCAGAAAAATATTTTACGGAATTTCTCTCATGTATCAGTATAACAAAAATAAATCTCTTTTGCCTTAATATTTCCTGTATAATCTTTGATATGTACTCTGTTATTAAAGTTCTCTAATTCTTAGGGGGCATTCACACTACTGTTGGTGTCCGCTCAGCAGTGTGAACCCTACTTTAGTATTTTTTGACACACAGGTAGTCACTGTCCACAACATTGCCCACTCAGCCTTTAAGTAGACATCTCCAGACCTGTCCTTTGCAGGTTGATACCTCTAGAAGTAGGGCCGCACGCCAGAGGTTGGTGAGGTTGACTATTCCCTCTAAAAAGACCATTTAATGTTTGGTTAAAGAGGTTTTCTAATCTTAAGTCGGGTTCAGACGGGGTTTTTTGGACCAGATTTTGAGGCTGAGGCCGCTTCAGAATCCGGTCCAAAAAAACGGCTAGCTGCGACTGGATGCCAGTGCAGTGTATACAGTGCATCGGCCCACTTTCAGTTTAAAAACGACGGACACTCTACAGTCATCATTATTGTAAATATAGTAAATAGATTTTAACGGTCTGCCTGTCCATTGTTCCAGTCCTCTGATGGACCAGAACAATGGACAACTAAGGCTAATTTGAACTTTGCATAAGAGAGATGGTTTGATACCTAGACATTGAGTTGTAAACACTGAAAAGGCATAATGCATAATTGCATATCTGGCAACTGGAGCAAGACAGACAAAGCAATGTATTGGGTAAAACACTTCAGATAACTAATCCTAGAGATGGGAATACTCCTTTAAGCCTGCATTGCAAAATAATGGGTACCTTAGGATGTATTCACAAGTTCTGGACATATCACTTTTTTGCCTTAAAATCCCTGCAAATACTACTATATGACTGCAACATGTGACTATACTGATAATCTGCTTCCCAATTCGGGTGGTTGCCCTCATACATTGCTTTTGCGTCTCTGTAGTTCACTTTCTCTTACCTTTCCTCTGTATTTGATGCAGTGCTTCACCTTTTGGAGGGTAATCTTGGATATAGCTTATTCTCAGTGACTCATTGTAGGCTACTCCTCAATAAATGTTATCTTTAGACAATCCACATATTGTCTTGGATGTTGGCCATAAATGTGATATACCTATTTGTTACTGCTTCTGGCTAAGGGCTGATCACCAGACCTAACATATAGAATATATTTTGAGTCATTTTTTTTCTCAGACCATACGTATGAGATTATTGGTCATGCTTTCAGAGCAAAGGTTTCCTTTTTCTAAAATAAATGGGGTTCTTCCTCAGAACAAAATGGACTCTGTTTCCTTGCATGTTTAGGTGGGGGTGGATAAACCCCAGGTTGCTGCAGCCTTAAGAAAGCTGCAGATAACTACCCCAACAACCCTCTACTAGACCCCCAAAAGACCAGCCAGGACCTGTTTTAGGGCCATTGCTTATAAAGTGGCATAGAGCAGGCATATGTTAAAGTATTGAATGCATTCAAAGAAGTTCCTACTTGTAAGCACTGCTGTCTAGAAAGAATAGCGTGAGAGAGTTGCCCTGAGAAGGCACTTTTTAGGTAAACAACCCTGGGATAATGTCAGTGGTTTAGAACAAAATCAGGATCAGGTGAGTTTTTAAAACTAAAAACTGTAGGTTATGGGCTATTCAGCATCTTTGAATGCATTCAGCACTACAATACCTGCCTGCTCTATGCCACTCTATAAGCATTGGCCCTAAAATGCCTCCTGACTGGACTTTTTGGGGTGTAGTAGTGGGTTTTGGGGGAGGGGGTAGTTATTTGCAGTTTTCTTGAGGCTACAGCAACATGGGGGTTTTCTACCCCCACCTAAATATGCAAGGAGGTCTGAGTTATTTCTGCATCTGTCTTGTCAGGCTATTTGTCCCAGACAAGGTACTCTAGGTTTTCCACCTTGGAATTTACCACTATTGTGAACCTGCTACTGTCCTTAGGGGCCTAAATCCACATGATGGTTCCTTTTAAAGCTGAGTTTACATGGGGTTTTTTGGACTGCATTTTGACGCAGAGGCTGCCTCAGAATCCATTCCAAAAAAACTGCTAGCTGCAACTGGCAAGGCAGTGCCCTGGCATCCAGTCGCGCCATTCTGCTCCGGATTAGGCCCAAATGAATGGGCCTAGTCGGGAGTGAGTGTCGCACCGCGGAATCAGCGTCAAGCAGCTGGCTTCCTTTCTTTTTTCCGCGAGCAGCTAAGAACCGCTAGCAGAAAAAAGAAGTGAATGGCTCTCATTGAAGTCAATGAGAGGCGTTTTTGGAGCCGGATTCTGAGGCGGATTCCGCGTCAAAATCCAAACTAAAAAACCCCTTGTGAAGCTTAAGTGAACTGTTATCTACGTCTCCACATTGCCATGTTTTATATTTGTAAGCTTTGTTCTTAGAGTTTTTTTTGTTTCTCAATGGAAGTGTTCCACCTTCTCAGTAACAAAATGTTGTTGTATAATTGGTTTTATTCTCAATCACAGATTTAGTTTTCTCTGTCTGCCATTTTTCACTTGGCTTTTTAATTTAATCCTAAAATGTTGGCAACAGTGGTAGTGTTCCTTGGACATGGCAATAATGTGGTCTTTGACAACTTTTGCATGTGCGGCATCTGTGGAGTAAAGAGTAGGAAGTCAGTTGGATGTCATCCAGGGAAGAACTGGAGGAAAAAAGCTGGTTTGGGCATGGTAAATCAAAAGAACAATTCACAAGCCAGCCGGGCCGAGGTGTAATTGGATAGACTGAAAGGGTCAAGAGATGGTGTGTGTTTTTTTTGGTTTTTTTTCTTAACCATTAAAGTAGCAGCACAGGAATTTGTGTATTGCATGTATAACAAAATGTTCACAGCAGTGGAGGGATTTTAGATCTTAGCCTCATATTTAATAAGGTATGAATGGGACACACAATATGATGCATATGTTTAAAGAGGACCTTTCACCCCTTCCACAAATTCAAGTTCTTAGCATTTGTTAATAGACACCACTCAACTGATTCCAGCGCAGTTGGAATTTTCTCTCTAGCCTCCACTAATTCCTAGCAACAAGCAGAGATAGTTTTGGTGCCTGATATGCTTTTTATGGGGTTTTCCCATCTCTCTGTTCCAGCAGCTTTCCCTGCTGTCTCTTCTTCTCACTTCCTGTATTCCTGCAAGCTTTGGGGAGGCGGCTTTGACTGTTTGATGAACAGGAAACTATGAAGTATCACAATATAGACTTTGCCTTTACCATGAGAGATTATTTATTATGATTGCTAGAAATCTAATATAAATGCAGATCAAATAATATTCACAGTAAATATATATTACATTACACTTGCAAAGATTCTAGAGGACGAACTCAGTGTTATCTTCGATAACTCAAAAATACATCCACTAGTTAGATGGTTATCTTCTACACAGTTTTTAAATATATAAGACAACCCATTTAAAGGGAGTCATTAGAAAAACACCTTTTTAACTAATGGTACGATGGTATAGCATTTAAAAAGATTATTCAACTCCTACCTTCCATTCTTTTCTTCTCTCCGCTATTTCTGATAAAATCTGTTTCTTCTGTTATGCAAACTACAATCACCCGGGGATGTTCTACCTGTGCTCTGAGCACCCCCCCTTCGTCATAAACTTCCACTGCCCCTTAGCTAATTATGTTTATTCCCCTCTTTATCTTCTGCCTTTCGCAGGCATCGGGCGCAGCGCTGTACGGATGTCAAATCTCACGCATGCACAATTGGCTCTGCCACGTCGGCTTCGGGCAGAGACGACTGTGCATGCCCGGACCTCCATTTTGTGGTGAAATGCGCCTGCACAGTACACTTGTGTAGTTCTCTCGAGAACTGAGCATACTGAACATACCTATGCCCTCAAAAGGCAGAAGATCTGGAGAAGAGGAAGAGGGGAGTGAAAGCAATCAGCTAAGGGGCGGCGGAATGTTAAGATGTCGGGGGTGCTCAGAGTATTGGGGGAATGCCCCCGGTGCTCTGTGATCATAATTTTCATAACAGAAGAAACTGATTTTATCAGAAACGGCGGGGAGAATAAAGAATGGAATGTAGGAGTAGAATAGACTGATAAAGATGAGTCCATGGTCATGTGATTAAAGAGCTGTACACCTATGTGTTAATCACATGACTATGGACGGTTTATCATGTGACTATGGACTGATTTTAACCCTCTAGGAGCAAGCAAAATGAATGACAGTAAGCAGAGATGTAGAAAATTATGAGTTAATACAGAAAATATATTAGATAATTGTATAACTTTTAATTCTGCAAAAAATAACCTTTGTCTCTCAATATTTTGTCTGAAACTGGACAACCCCTTTAAGCCTCATTCTTTTGTTCAGCCAGGAGATAAGTTGCTAGTAGTGGTGTCCATCTGCCCATTGAAATGAAAATATACTGTATGTTTAGCTGAGATAGTAATGACTAGCCGTCAGTGGTCTTGATGTAAATGGAGTTTTAGTGGTTTATATTGGATATTATAATCATATCTTACCTGAAATGTTTTCTCACAAGAGGTGACAGTGTTCCTTTTGCAAAGAGTAAAGAATGTGACAGGGCAGTATAAATAACTTTCTGAGTGGAGATTTCATGGTCTCTTGAGCTTTTTTTCATTTACAGTCATGCATTGGCTTTTGGTTTTTTTTTTTTTAGGTCTCTCCACACTAACTTTCAAAACCTCGGGCAGGAGATCCACCGGGGTTTTTGTCACTTAACAATATGATTGCCATTACGAATACTGTAACCCCCAATAGACTCTATAATAAGCTGTTGGGGTGACTCATTGTCTGTTTTTATCTGTCGGAAAATGGATCTGTCACCGCGTCGTGGCTTCTGTTATATATAGTAAATAGAATCTTAAACAATGCAATATTAACCCATTCCCACCAAGGCTATTTTTATTTTTGCCTTTTAATTTTTATACCCTCCAAAAGCCATGATTTTTTTTTGTAAGGTTTGCATAGCTTTACAGTGGTTTATTTTTTAATTTGTATTGCTGCTACTGTATTCACCTTACGTTCACATCTGTGCTGGGAGTCTCCATTTGGAAACTCTATCAAAGTGTGTATCCAAAATCATGGGACAAAAAAGTCCTGCAAATCCGACCTTATTGTCTATCAGTTTCCATTTTAAAGAATGTACACCTGACGGATCTCATTATAGTTAAATGATTCTGTCAGGCTCTGTATGTGACTGCTGTTGTAGCATTCCGCCTATCTGTTGTTCTGTTATAGTGATACATATTTTTACAGTTTGGGTATTTTCGGACATCAGGATATCTATTGGATTTATGGTGTTTTTGTGAGTTCTATGTCACTGAGCTTTAGCACTTGCTGCACTTACCTAAGACCTAGTATATTAAAGAGTTTGTCACATCTCAAGGATCCTATCTATACTGGTAACTTATGTAAATTGAAGACTTTTCATAAATATATTGCTTTAGAAATACTGCTTTGTTTGCCTGCAATGTGAACTTATTCCTCCCATTGTTTACGCAGCGTTGCTATAACCACGGACCTGTAGGACAAATGACATCACTCACTGCTCTTGCTGGCAGCATAATCAGCTCAGCTAAGTGCAATTTACTGATAAAGCCAAGTCTGTTATCTCTATATGTAAACACACAGATAACACTGAGTCTGTTCTGTACAAGCATGTGCATAATATCTGATCTGCAGAAGGATTGTGATACTTTTCAGGCCTGTTCAACAAGAGGCAGGAGGGAGAAATACAGAAGTAAGAAGAGGAGACTGCAGGCAGATTGCTGAAACAAGAAGATGGGAAAACCCCCTTAAGTGCAGGGTGTGGATTCTCTGTCCCCTCTGCCCCTCCACAGGCATAATGGGTCATGTAGACTGCAGAACATGAGACTGCATTAGGATAACAATATCAAAGGGGAAGTAGGAGCCAATATGGCAAATTTTTCATATATGGCACATGTAATTAAACAGGTATATATAAGGTATACTCTGCATTATTTTTAATAATAAACTTCAGTAGATATTCAAAATATATAAATGTTGGTGTGGCACTTTACTTAGATCTATTAATTGTGTAACTTTATTCTTCTTCCTATATTCTTCTAAACAATCTAACAGACTATAGTTACGGAGATTGAGCTGTGAGTGCCTTCATTATAACTGTGTGATAAGAACTGTCTGTTAATTAGTGGAGATGAGCGAACACTGTTCGGATCAGCCGTTCCGAACAGCACGCTCCCATAGAAATGAATGGAAGCACCTGGCATGGCGACCGGCCGCCGGTAAAGTGTACGTGCCAGGTGCTTCCATTCATTTCTATGGGAACGTGCTGTTCGGAACGGCTGATCCGAACAGTGTACGCTCATCTCTATTAATTAGTAGTTAGTGATAGATGTTTCAGTCTCCCCCTGTGGAAAGCCTCTGTGGTACATTCCATCATACAGGAAGTCAGGACCTCCTATATATTTTATCTTGTCAGCGTGAGGGTCACATGACCTTATGGAAGAGAAAGATTCCGACAGAAAGGAACAGCTAAATAAGGCAATACTGGCTGAATTCTGCATACTGGACGAACATGTAGATAATTGAATGAAAAAAAAAATCACTTGGGCGCTCCTTTAACATACACTTTGCTTAATAAATATTTGTTCATCCTCGGCAACTTGCAGAATGTCTTTGATTCATTGAGAACTTCTTTCATGTTATTTTGTCCAAACTGAATGATATTGTAAAACTTTAATGTACTGGTTTAATGTACTGTGTCAAGATAAGAAAAATAGCATTGATTCTTTGTAAAGATATAAATGCCATCAACTTGTGGTTATAATTGGAATTTATTGCAATAGTTTTTATACATTAATCTTTAATTGCATTTGTTCATAGGAGCGTGTTTCGCCAAGGTCTGGTTGTGGGAAGTAAACCTGTTGTACACCCATTATTATTTTGGCTTCTGCAGAAGACAAATGAGTTAAAGAAAAGAGCATATTTGGCCCGTTTTCTGGTTAAAATGGAAGTCCCTGCTGAGTTTCTCCAAGATGATATTGTTTTTGAGACATACAAACAGGTAGGATGACTTTGGGTTCTTTGGTGTCATGGATTTCTACTTTGAAGGATCCATGACGGATGTGATGGTTCTGCTCTGATCTGTTTTGTAATGAATCCTACCATATCTCATTGAATTATAATGGATTCATCAGACACAGCAGACTGACTGCACATCAGGGCAATGGAAACCTGACAGAAGTCAACCATAATGACAGTGTTAACAGAGTAATATGTTTATTATAAGATTTGTTATGGATTAAGCTACAGATTTTATGCAAGGCTGAGTAACCAACATTCACGCTGGCACATAATTAATAGAGTGCCTTTTACTGAGGTCACTTCACATAGTTATTCTGATTCATGAAAACTTCCTGCTAAGTCCTAGATTTCTCTCTTTATCTTCATTTATCTCTAGTAAATGTAAGGCCTGGTTTAAATCTGCATTCGGTATTCCATTCAGGGATTCTGCTTGGGGATCCCCTGAACAGAATACCAAACGCATTAAAAAGCGGTGAGCAATGAGAACACATGGACCCCATACACTATAATGGGGTCCATGTGTTTTCTTTTCATATATATGTTTTCTCTGGATTACATTAATAAAAAGCTTGCACGCTCATAGCAATTTGCTTTTGATTGCCGTACTCTTATTATCTATTACTAAGGTGTAGAATTATTGCAGTTGAGGAGTATATTCATCAAAAAAAGCACCTAAAACGAATACAACTGTATATTGTATATAACTGCCATTGATTTTCATTGCAAAATTAACTCCAAAAATATACTTTAAAGGGATTCAATCATTAAAATTTAATTTTTTCTCCCTAACACATAGGAATAGCCTTAAGAAAGGTTTTCTTCTGTATGCAAATGAGTTCTTTCACAGCACTGAGGGCGGTCCCCAGTGCTCAAACAGCACTGGGGGCATCCCAATGCTGTGAGAGAACTCTCCAGTGTCGCCTCTATCTTCGCTTGGAACGGCCTATCCCTGTGTCTTTTTCCAGTGCTGGCTTCAATCTTCTAGGCATGCACCACAAGAAAATGGCCACGAGCGTGCGCAGTCAGTTCTGCCTTTGGGTCTCGGGCAGAGCCGACTGTGCACGCCCGTGACCATTTTCTTGTAGCCGCTTACCCCAGGTTACTGTGTAAGCAGCCACAAGAAAATGGCCGCTTACACTAGTTTACTGTGTAAGCGGTCACAGGAAAATTGCCACAGGCATGCGCAGTCGGCTCTGGCCGAGGCCTGACGGCAGAGCCGACTGCGCATGCCTAGAAGTTTGAAGCCAGCACTGGAAGAAGACGCAGGGAGAGGCCGTTCAAAGCGACGATGGAGGCAGCTCTGGAGATTTCTCTCGCAGCATTGGGGATGCATTGGGGAGTAGAAAAGCCTTTCTTAAAGGGGCTCTTTAAAAAGGCTATTCAGGCACCACTAATGTTATTTTAACAACCCCCCCCCCCCCCCCCCCGTTTTGAAATAAAGCCATAAAAACATATAGTGTTGGCCAAAAGTATTGGCACCCCTGCAATTCTGTCAGATAATACTCGTTTTCTTCCAGAAAATGATTGCAAGCACAAACTCTTTGGCATTAATATCTTCATTTATTTTGCTTGCAATGAAAAAACACAAAAGGGAATGAAAAAAAGTCAAATCATTGATCATTTTACACAAAACTCCAAAAATGAGCCGGACAAAAGTATTGGCCCCCTCAGCCTAATACTTGGTAGCACAACCTTTACACAAAATAACTGCGAACAACCGCTTCCGGTAACCATCAATGAGTTTCTTACAATGCTCTGCTGGAATTTTAGACCATTCTTCTTTGGCAAACTGCTCCAGGTCCCTGAGATGTGAAGGGTGCCTTCTCCAAACTGCCATCAAGAGATCTCTCCACAGGTGTTCTATGGGATTCAGGGCTGGACTCATTGCTGGCCACTTTACAAGTCTCCAGTGCTTTCTCTCAAACCACTTTCTAGTGCTTTTTGAAGTATGTTTTGGGTCATTGTCCTGCTGGAAGACCCATGACCTCTGAGGGAGACCCAGCTTTCTCACACTGGGCCCTACATTATGCTGCAAAATTTGTTGGTAGTCTTCAGACTTCATAATGCCATGCACACGGTCAAGCAGTCCAGTGCCAGAGGCAGCAAAGCAACCCCAAAACATCAGGGAACCTCCGCCATGTTTGACTGTAGGGACCGTGTTCTTTTCTTTGAAGGCCTTTTTTTCCCTGTAAACTCTATGTTGATGCCTTTTCCCAAAAAGCTCTACTTTTGTCTCATCTGACCAGAGAACATTCTTCCAAAACGTTTTTGGCTTTCTCAGGTAAGTTTTGGCAAACTCCAGCCTGGCTTTTTTATGTCTCTGGGTAAGAAGTGGTGTCTTCCTGGGTGTCCTACCATACAGTCCCTTTTCTTTCAGACGCCGACAGATAGTACGAGTTGACACTGTTGTACCCTCGACTGCAGGGCAACTTGAACTTGTTTGGATGTTAGTCGAGGCTCTTTATCCACCATCCGCACAGTCTTGCGTTGAAATCTCTCGTCAATTTTTCTTTTCCGTCCACACCTAGGGAGGTTAGCCACAGTGCCATGGGCGTTAAACTTCTTGATGACACTGCGCATGGTAGACACAGGAACATTCAGGTCTTTGGAGATGGACTTGTAGCTTTGAGATTGCTCATTCTTCCTCACAATTTTGCTTCTCAAGTACTCAGACAGTTCTTTGGTCTTCTTTCTTTTCTCCATGCTCAATGTGGTACACACAAGGACACAGGACAGAGGTTGAGTTAACTTTAAAGAGGACCTTTCACCATATCTGGGCACATGCAGTGTTATATACTGCCAGAAAGCTGACAGTGCGCTGAATTCAGCGCACTGTCGGCTTTCCCGATCTGTGCCCGGTGTGAAGAGCTTACGGCCCGGTACCGTAGCTCTTCTATGGTCAGAAGGGCGTTTCTGACCATTATCCAGAGACGTCCTTCTGCCTCGCGGCGCCAATCGCGCTGTGCTGTGGAGCCGGGAGGAACTCCCCCCTCCCGCTCCTGATAATGCTCGTCTATGGACGAGCTGTGTGAGCAGAGGGAGGGGGCGTTCCTCCCCGCTCCACAGCACAGCGCGATTGGCGCCGCGAGGCAGAAGGACGTCTCTGGCTAATGGTCAGAAACGCCCTTCTGACTGTAAAGCGCTACGGTACCGGGACCGATAGCGCTTTACACCGGGCACGGATCGGGAAAGCCGACAGTGCGCTGAATTCAGCGCACTGTCAGCTTTCTGGCAGTATATAACACTGCCTGTGCCCGGATATGGTGAAAGGTCCTCTTTAATCCATTTCAACTGGCTGCAAGTGTGATTTAGTTATTGCCACCACCTGTTAGGTGTCTCAGGTAAGTAACAGGTGCTTTTAATTACACAAATTAGAGAAGCATCACATGATTTTTCAAACAGTGCCAATACTTTTGTCCACCCCCTTTTTTATGTTTGGTGTGGAATTATATTCAATTTGGCTTTTTGACAATTATTTTTGATGTTTTCCATTGAAGTCAAATTAAATGAAGATAATAATACCAAAGAATTTGTGATTGCAATAATTTTCTGGAAGAAAATGAGTATTATCTGACAGAATTGCAGGGGTACCAATACTTTTGGCCAACACTGTATATGTAAATTATACTTATCTTGCACGCTGGGCGGTCGTGCACTGTCCGACGTCATCTTCTGGCACGCTTTCCTCTTCTTTCTTCTTCTTTCGGTGACGCCCTCTGATCCTGGCTCTTCCTCGGCTTCATCATCCTCTTCGTCCGCGGGATTGGTTCAAATCCGGCGCATGTGCAGTATCACTTGCCTTAAGGATGCGAGCGTACTGCCATTGAGGAAATATGGCACCGGAAAGTGCGCAGTAGCGCTCTGGAGAGAGCACTACTGCGCACTCACCGGATTTGAACCAATCCCGCCGGAAGAAGAGGACGATGAAGCCGGGGAAGAGCCAGGACCGGAGGGCGTTGTCGAAAGAAGAAGAAAGAAGAGGAATGTGCGTCAGAAGATGACGTCGGACAGTGCACGACTGCCCATCGTGCACGATAAGTATAATTTACATAAATGTTTTTACGGTTTTATTTTAAAACGGGGGGGGGGGTGTAAAATAACATTAGCGGTGCCTGATTAGCCTTTTTCTGAGGCTATTCACGCATATGAGGGGCTCATACAGCATAATTTTGCTGATAGAGCCCCTTTAATACTATTCCTACGTGTTGGGGAGAAAAAATGTAATTTTAATGATTGAATCACTAAACATATTTTTAAAGTAGCTAGATGTGGTGTCCGAAGATAAAAAAAAAAAAAAAACCCATTGAGCTAGTCCCCACAACTTTGCTTTTGATGCTGCCTTGTCTTCCTGGTGTCTGTCAGACAGTAAATTCCCACTCCCAATCATGAAGTCTCAGGTAGTGGGGGATCCGTGAGAAGTGAGTACAGTTATTAATTATTTTTTTATTACTGCCCCCACGCTGATCTGCTTTAAGTATACTTTTATTTCAGCAAAAATATCCTTAATATTCACTTAGTTTTCTGCAGTACATTACACTTCAGTATTATCATGAAACTGTGTCAAGCACTCTCTCATCCCCCCCTCTCCCCCGGTTTAGCAGGTGCCTTGATTATTAAGAGGCTTTGACCTTTTAATAATTCTGACACATCTTGCCAGGTCCCTTGTGCCAAAAATGAAATCTATGCCAGTGAGGGCCTGCTGTAGATTTCAGGTATAACTCACACCTGAGTAAATGTGTTGGGCTGAGGTGTCCCTGCCCCTGTCTGCCTCGATCTCTGCCCTGCTCCACCCACTAAAAAGTGAGGAGCAGGTCAGAAAGTGCTCTTTTTGGGGTATTTTCTTTGTGCAAACTGCCATGTGCTAATGTGCACCACTTTTGCACCAGAAGACTGGCGCGCTTATTTTCCTGAATTCTCCCTATTAGCTCTTTTGTCATAGGATTTGTCTTTAAAAGCATTCTTCTGACATTGTGTGAACAGAACCTTAATGGTATAGTATCTGTTCTTAAGACAGCAAGTTGTAAAGAAAAAAGCATTTGTTAAAACGTGTGTTACTAGTATCTACCATATGTGGTGTGTGATACTAAGCTATTGTTTCTTCTATGTACACATTCACTGTGCTATTTCTTTGTATTATAGTGTATTATTTTAATACCTTTTACCTTTCTTGATCAGATAACATTTAGTCTATTTTTCTTGAACAGTTCAGTCACCTCTTTTATTTTGCTGAAATATGTTCATGGTTAAGCAGTATGGGAAAGGGTAATTGAAATGGGGATAAAAGCACTGAAGACACAGCGGGAGAACAGGGGTAATATAGAGGAAAGGTTTTACTATACCTGATCTTTAAGAACGACAGGAGAATGTTCTACAGTGGACAAAAAGTACAGGCTGCAGAATTGTATAACTCACCCACCTCCCTCCGCCCACACGCCACCACAAGGGTCCTCTATCTGTTTCTGTTACAGCCAAATCAGGCATGCACTTTCTAATCGCAGGCTGTGCGGAGCAGAATGTTTTCCTGCTCACTTCAAGGTTACAGAACAGATTTTAGATATGCAGTTTACCATCATTAGCATTATTGAGTCAATTTATTGTGGGCTTCCAACTGCAGAATTATTGCCAAATATATGCAGAAAAATTAAGTGGATCAATATGGAAGATTGGTATGGGCTAACATGACATCATACATTTATAATTCATAATGAAGTAGGCCTGATCCTCGACAACTGTGCTAATATACGCGTCTACTGTGCTATTGCAATTACACACATTAATAACCGGCTCAGCAGCTTTCTCTCCTGATGACTTACATTTACCAGGAAATGAATTTTGGAGTGTTTTCCTCGTTTTTATCATCTACAGAATGTTATCAAGATCCCTGGAAGACTGCCCAGCATGCTGTTTACATGGCAATCTCAAGCACAATTGCCTGGTACAAGATGTAGTTAAATGCCACAAACCTCCTCAGAAATGATGTTTCCATAAGATGAGATTATTTTGCAGATTTATAGGAAGATCTGGTTGTTATATCTTTTATAGATGTGATTCTATTAAATCCATGTATTTACTTTAGATATAGCAGTACATGGCACTGTTATGTTTGGTATGGGGAATATATTTATTCACATCAGTTATTGCAGTGTAATATACAATGCTATTCTGTTTACAAGATATACACACATTATATATTCAGTTTTAATAGGAAACCTGTTCCCAGTAAATTGTCAAATGTTTGGGTCCATAAACTGGGATACCCACAGATCAGAAGGCGCATTGTCTTCTTTATCCATGGCTGGTTCTAGTATTACAGCTCAGCCTTATTCGCCTGAATGGGTTTTGATGTAATGCCAGATACAACCAATAGACAAAGGTAGTATTGTGTCACTACACTTCCTATGGTTGGTAAACTTGGACTCAATCTAAGTCCACTGATGCATTTCAATACCAGGGATGTAACATTGAAAATGATTGCTTGGTCCACTGGGTAAAAAAGCACATGCATCTAGTCTTCGTATGGCATCATTGTTGGCCTTTATGACACAAGGAAAGCATATATTGCATTATAAGAATAATCCTCCAAGGTGGGCCTAAAATCTCCCATTTGTATTTTGTGTAGGAACATGTTAGGAGGCTTCAGTTTAGCAGGAAACTTCTTTAAACTACAGTTTGTTACTGTATATGATACTGAATGTCAAATTGTAGAGATTATTTTTACAGTACATTGTATATTGCTAAATTTCAAAAGATCTTTTACTGTTCATGATTATTAGATATTGACTTTCTTAGGATGGATTTCATGCTGGATAGAAATAATATAGTATTTCATCCTGTACAATTATGGCATATGACTATGGTGTACCAAAACATTAGAATCCTACTGGAAAATCCAACCTCTAAAATGCCTGCTGATCGATAGGACATATAGATTGAAGTTCGATTTTCAGTTGTACCATCCTCTGTGCAGGGAAGTATAACACAGCTCTATTGAAGTAAACACGGGTGTCTTTTAGGGCCCTGCACAACTGATGGATTCCCACTAATAAGGAAGTGATCCTACTGATAAAACTCTCTTCATATATTGGAATTGACTTTATACCAGATACCTAGTTTACATTGCAGTATATTTTGTGCTGGTTACACTGCATTCAAGGGGCTTTCTGCTGTAAACCATGTTTTTTTCCTTATAGTATGAAGAACTGATGGAGAACTTCAAAACTCTTCATAAGGAGTGTGAGCAGCTAAAAACATCCGGCTTCTCTACTGCAGAGATTAGACGGGTAATGTCAGCTTGGAGGGGTTCACGTGTCATTCATCATAACTATGAACCTTTCCAGCTCTTGTGAACACCCACCATAATATTACAGCAGATGTTGGCACTTTAAATATGGCACACATCAAGCAGTGGTATTGAATCATGATCTCTGATCTCAGGCATGTCTTCCTCCTATGGCACCAAGTTTCCCCACTACTGCCCCTGGTGCCTGCCCCCACCCCACCTGTAACTATTTTGTCGTATGTCTTATGACATGTGTATGTTCCCAAGCCTTTCAAATGTGTACAACTATTGAGGCTTGCCTGTGGCAGACCTCATTAGTTATGTAGTAATTTTCCCATAGACTTCAATACAGTTGTATTGTAGTCAATGAGGCAAGCAATCTATTGATCACAGGTTCAAGCCTCCTAATGTACAACCCCATACTTCATATTAAATGGTAGAAAGTACAGTTTATCCCACATATGGCTCTGAGAACAGAAACTTATAAAAAGTTATGACTTTTGGAGGGTGGGGAGTTACAAACCAAACTGGAAAGGAGATAGGAATGGGTTACTGTTCAAAATTGCATTTTATTTGTCATTTTAATAGATTTGATCTATTTCATTAGTCTCTGACCCCGATTGATTTAATATTGCCGCTATTTTCTTGCACTTCATTAAACTTATGAATATAATTTTTGGGGTGTAAAGGGGAATGATGTAAATGTTACAGTTAGAAAACAGAGGTTCTGTGCAGTACACTATATTCAGTACAGACTTCTTTATAGTGACATTAAAAGGGGCTGTCCAGGGTGAAATGTTTTATGGCCCATCCTTATCCTATAAATACACCTAGTCCTAGGCGGATCAGCTGTATGGAGTTGCTTCCAGCGCCAGTCCTATTCACAATAGAGCAGAAAGCTCCTTTCCCTGCAGCTCAGCTCCTAATGACTTCAATTGGCAAAGAACTGCATTGTTGTGCACGGACGCTATATAGGGGACGGAACTTTAGCAGGGGTGTCAGAAATGACCCTATACAGCTGATCTGCCTGGGTACTGTCTGTTTCTCTGCCTCACTACCGCTCAGATATTTATGGATATGCAATAAACATACTCCATAAGAACCTTATCCCTTTAATATATCTGAAAAATATATGTAGGTCACCCTGCTAAATCAGGCCAAAAGTGTAACTTATTCTGTATGCCTGTAATAAATTCTTATTTATTTCACTTCTTTAGGACATCAGTGCAATGGAAGAGGAAAAGGATCAGCTTATGAAAAGAGTTGAACGTCTTAAGAAAAGGGTGAGAACACATTTGATACTGTAACACTTCAGTGTCAAAACTGTTGGCCGAGGGAATGCAAACAAGGATTAGAAGCTGCTTGTTGCTGATTTAGTAAGGAAGATACAAATGCGACTGACAGAAAGGGGATCTCCTTAGGCCGAAGGCCAAAGCTTTTAAGGAACTTGAACCCAATAGCTGTCTGTCAACTGCTGGAAGTTATGAGCATGAAAAGGATATGCTACGAGAGCACAAGGTTACATATGATATGTCTGCCACTTTTCTTAAGAATTTATCACCACCTCATTATTTACTGCAGGTGGAGACAGTTCAGAATCATCAACGGATGCTTGAAATAGCGAGTCAGCTGCGTGTTGAAAAGGAAAGAGAAGAATCTCTGGCTCTACAGAAGCAGGAACAGAGAAATCAGGTACCTTCCTAGCACACTGTCCTCAGAGTTGTGCACCATGAGCACAGCAATATGAAAAAGATTGTCTACTACACATCGACTACACATTTAATACAAGTCACTACCTTTGAGTAAGGCTCGCCTGCTACTTATTTACTGCAGCTTAGCTGCCTTGTCTGATGGGATTCTGCGGTAGTCAGAAATCTGCCTCCTGTTGCTCACTTTACACTACAACAATAGTTGATCAGGCTATTGCTCTATAAACAAACGTACCACAAGCTCACCAGAGAGTCAATACATGGAAATGTGTAAGTAATGGGTTGTAGTTGAGCTGTTTTTGACATACCCTTTTATCTTTGCCTTAGCCAGTGTGTATTTCTGCACCTACTGATCACCTCATGCCAAATTCCTTTCTTTGAAGTATGCATTCAGACACATTGGTATTGGCTAATGTCATGTCATGGTCATAGTCAGAGCACTCATGTAAAGTGCTGTGATACGACCTTGTGATCTTTGTTAGACATTTAGCTAAAAGGGATGTTCATTTTGCATAGATATCATCTTGAACAGGGGCTCATTGGTTTTGTTATTGTTGCTCCTATCATTGGCTTCTCTGAAAAGCGGACGTGGCAAAAATGCGCCAAAGTGTGCCATAGTTGTGTTGGAAAATTCTAACTTGGTGGTAGCCAACTAAAGGATGGTATAAACCTAGGCTAGATAATGTAAAGATACACCAGGTCTTCCATCATCAGTCTGTGATCAATCTGGCACATTTTCGACTTACCTAAGTTTTTAATTGCTCCTCACTGTTTAAAGGCAATTTCCCATTGCAGACACTTGTCACCCATCCACAAAATATGACATGTATGGCCACTGCTCCATTCACCTCTATGGGACTTCTGTGATGACTGGTTGTGGCATTCCAATAGAAATTGATGTCAGTTTTTGGTGTATGTTAATAACAATGGCTCCTTTTTGTTTTGTTGTTCAACTGGTAATTAAAACTAATAAAACAGCTAAAATGTTCAGGCAAGTATGAAGCTTTTTATATTGTAAAGTATATTGTATGAATAATACAGTAATTGTGTTTCACAGCTTTTTAGTGCAGAGCAAAAGCTACAAAGAGCCCAGCAACAGTTGAAAAACATGCGTCATGCAGCAGCAGATGCCAAACCGGAAGGTAAATTATATTATATATATTGTATTATATATATTTATATTTTATACTGGAAAAATGCTATAAAAGGAGTTATATATTATTAAAAAAAAAAATACGGAAACAAGAACATTCACCCCTTTTGTACCACATCAATTACCATTATTGGTAAGAGCCTTAGCACATGTCCAAAAAATGCTTTCCTAACACTGCTATTGCACTCACTTCATACTTCTTACATGCAACTTTAATGGAGTGCAAGGGCAGAATTATAAGGGGGTGTTCATATTACCGTTATTAGTGGCCGTTATTAGCATCCATCAGAAAATGTTAACAACAGAAACAAACTGATCCATCAAAAATCTATTTTTCCCTGTAAAAAGTCACCCTCAGTATTCTCAGATTTCTCATTTTTATGCCACTCTTAAAATGTCTCAGTCTCCATAGGCCATTGTTGCCTTTTGAATGCTTGTGCCTTTCGCCCAGTGTTCAAGCTCATCCTGTCTCACTTATGTATGGCAGGTTAAGGGTGGTCTCCGACACCTGCTTGCCAGCATATGAAAGTGATTGGGAGAGGGAATTGGGGGTCTCATTCTCGCCAGACGTGTGGTTTTCCGCCTTCCAGGCATGCCAAAAATTCTCAAAATCTTCCAAGGCGCAAGAAATGAACTATAAGATCATCTCTCAATGGTACAGAGTACCCTCTGTCCTCCGTGAGTGATACCTCTCCACCTTCAGACCAATGCTGGAGATGTAAAATTGACAAGGGCACGAAGGCACACGTTTGGTGGGGATGTACACTCCTAAGCAACTTTAAGTTGGACGTCCACCAAATTAATCAGGCAATCACTGGAATCACTCTAGATGATGACTCTGATTCCCTCTTCCTCTCTATCTTCCCTCGAAAGTTCAAGAAGCATACCCGTACACTGTTAGACTTCCTATTGAAAGCAGCAAGGTCTGTTATACCTAGACTGTGGAAATCCCCAACGCCTTCCTCTCTATTGTCTTGGCTTCAGGAGGTCTTGTGCATCCACAGCATGGAAAACTTGCTTGTGGAGTTGAAACAAGATGATAGAGCCCATCAACAAACATGGCTCCAGTGGAACCACTTTTATTACTCTGCTGAGTTTCAGTCTGCCTTCCCCTCTGTACCTTCATAACCTTCCCGTATCTTTTTACTTTTCTTGTTGTCTTTTTATTGATATGTTGTATATCTGCCTTTACGTTTGTTATTGGATCTACTGTTTGACTCTGCTGTGCCTTTGTTGTTCCCAACCACCTTGAGTCCTCTTGGTTGCCCCCCTGTTGTATCTTGTTCTCCCCAGTCCTCCCGTCCGTTTCCATAACCCCCTTCTATGCACCACCTCTGTTGATACTGTGTTGTGATTTGTTCACTTTTTTTTTTTTAAACAAAACCTCAATAAAAAAAAAACCCTATGTATTCCCATACAAAGAAATATGAAAAATGTTCTGGTGTCAGAATATGGCGACTGTAAGAAATTGTTTTTGCAAAATTCTGGATGTTTTTAAAAAAATTAAAATGTAAAAAAAAGTATATACATTTGGTATCCCTGGAATTGTAATGACATATATAATACCGGAGACATTTCATTTTGGTTGTACAGGGAGCACTGTAAAAACAAAGCTCATAAGAAAGTCACAAATTCAGCTTTTCTCCAATTCCACCCCATTCAGAATTTTTTACAACTTCCCAGTTCATCATGCAAATTATTACATTGTAGCACTACGAAGTGCAATTTGTCCTGCCAAAAAATAAGTGTGCACATGGCTCTGTGAATGAAAAAGTAACGACGTTATGGCTGTTTTAAGGCAGGGTGTCAAAAATGAAATTTGAAAAATACCTGCTGCGAGGCAAGGGGTAAATAGATCCGTTCAAAAAATAAATAAATAGAAACGGACACTATCATAACAGAATTCCAATAGTAGTGTGAACCTAGCCTAAGGGGATGTACACAGTCTACCAATAAGTATTTGGACATCTGGGGTAGAATAGAAAAACAACATTTATTCATATTGAATAGTTGGTAGAACCCAGCAGATGCTTCCTTACGGATGGTATTGATCGACACAATACTCCCGGATGCCTGGAGACACCCCTGGTGTATGTGAGCCATCAGTTGGGTGCAGTTCTTCCAAATTTCTCTGGCCAGCACTCATCGGTCTCTATCTCCCAGTTTCGGAGTCTGCCGACTCGGGGCACATTCCGACAATCACTGTTCACCTTCTACTTTGTAATCACATAGGCCACTGTCGATTTTGGGTAATTCAGTTCGCTTGCTATGTCCGTTAAGGATCGATAATTTCTTTGGTACCCGACAATAACTCCTTTCTCGAAATTGAACAGCTCTGCACTTTGTGGCATCTTGCATGTGACTAATGCCAATGCTGTTTCCTACACGATATTTAACGGCGGAAGGCGTGACACCGCAGATATCTTCATTTGCTTGGGTGTCCAAATACTTATTGGTAGACAGTGTATTAGAAAAATTAACTTATCCTGATGTCATCCTCTTGTGTACAGTCTTAAAAAAGTTAGAATGTGTTTACTATTACTAATTTACATTATATAGCGTGATAGTAAACTTGACTGGTAGTTTTTTTATGTAGAGTGTCACATTGGGTACAAATGGTTTATTGCTTTTCAACCATTAAATGGTAAAATGAGCTTTGAAAATGTCCTGTGTGAGCTTCACATGAACCATTTTTATTACCATAAGCGGCCCTGTAGATTAAGAACAGCTAACTTAATCCTACAGTTTCTTGTCAATTTAGACATCTTGTTTCCATTATATCCATGCAGCGCTAGTCTAGGAAAATGATCATGATTTATTTTTATAATCCTACTTGCCTATAAACACAGGTCTAAGTGCTGTAGAGTAGTGTGTGGTGTAATCGCTTTTTTGATGCTTATGCCAACATGGGTAAAAAAAAAAAAAAAGTTTTTTTTATAATTGTTTTTTTTTGTCTGACTTTGCTACTTTAGGCGGTAGTCTGCTGTTCAGAAAAATATAGTACAGCTCACAAACTAGCCCCAAATAATTCAATGGTGTTATAGTAACTAAAAATGCTGTCAGTCTCACATCACACACACATCATGTGACTCCTGACATTAATTTACCATTGTCTCACTATTGCATAGTAGTCTCTTGATTGGCCAAAGATATGTCTGTCAATGTGGAAAAACAGATTCCATGTTCTTTTCCATGTCTTCTCTATGTTTTTTTTAAAATAACTTTATTAAAGAGGACATTTCACCATCTGGGGCACATGCGGTTTAATACACCGCTAGAAGGCCGACAGTGCGCTGAATTCAGTGCACTATCGGCTTTCCCATTCTGTGCCCCCAGTGAAGAGCTATCGGTGCTGGTACAGTAGCTCTTCACTGTCAGAAGGGCATTTTCCACAATCTGTCAGGAACGCCCTTCCTCACAACACAACAGCGTATATAGCGCTGTACTGAATTCAGCTTTTTAGCAGTCTATTAAACCGCATATGCCCCAGATGGTGAAAGGTCCTCTTTGACAGCATCATTATTATTATTGTTTATTTATATAGCACCATTAATTCCATGGTGCTTTACATTTGAGGGTTTACATACAGTACACAAAATATACAAACAAATATAATACTAACAGTGACCACCTGATAGAGACAGAAGGTGAGGGTAGAGACTGTTCAGATGGAGATGTGGTGATAGTAGCATTATTGGAGGTTGTTGGGTCAGTCTTATGTGTCCTAGTAAGAAGTTCCAGACTATGGGGGATGCACAGGAGAAATCTTGGAGACGGTTGTGTGAAGAGCAGAAAAGAGCAGAGCTGAGTAGGAGGTCTTTGGAGGATCTGAGGTTACGTGTGGGCAGGTAGCGGAAGATTAGGTCAGAGATATATGGAGGGGGCAGGTTGTGGATGGCTTTGTATGTCGCTGGGCAACTGGTAGCCAGTGAAGGGATTGGTAGAAAGGAGCGGCCAATGAAGAACCGGAGGGGAGTGGTCGGGGAAGAAGCGTATTAAGGGAGCAGCACAGTTTGTTGGACTGGAGGGGTGGGGGGCCAGAATATTCGCTGGGAGGCCATGGAGAAGGGTGTTAGAGTGATCTAGGCGGGAGATTATGAAACCATGGTCTATGCACCTTTGCATTTTCTGGGGTGAGGAAGGAGCTGATTTGATGGTTGTTCTTGAGTTGGAGGCGGCAGGAGGTATTGAGGACTTGAACGTGCAACTTGAATGTTATGTCAAAATCTAGGGTTATCCCAAGGCAACGGACCCATGAGACGGGTAAGCGTGGTTCCATTAAAGGAGTAGTCCAGTGTTAACTCGCTATAATCAAGGGATTTCCTAAAACAAGAAAAGGAGTAGCACTTGCCTCCTGAATCCCTGCCACTTTAGACTGAGTTTTCGCTTCTCTCTGCAGGGCTGCAGCATGGATGTCCCATCTACAGTTGACTGCTGTAGGTCATCACTGGCCGCAGCAGTGGTGGCACACAACTGGGGAGCAGCAGAAACTGAGCACTGAAGTGATGTGGCTTTCAGAAGATATATGCCATGCATTTTCCTATTTTAAGACCTCAACTGTCCAGTTTTTTCTGAAAATGGACAACACTTTTAAGGACCAGTCAGTTGTTTTCAATTGAAGATAACTTTATCGTACACTTCAGTCTTAATATATTGATAATAAGTAAATATAAAATAACTATCTGACATTATTTTTTGTATGCAGGGGGCAGCGTAGTTTTTGCTACAATTTGTGAATGGAACTGCCCCCAAAATAATGACTGTAGTGACCCCACCTCCAACTGATGAATAAATAGATGCACCCTGAAGTTTGTTTCTTGGATAGATTGACCCTCTGAATATGCCTGGGAATAGACCTAGTATATTGTTGAATCACCCTGCAACTCCTCCATGGATGGATGAATGAATAGAGTTGCTTTGCAACTCTGTGAGCACTGTAGATGTAACTTCTAGGTGCAAAAAGATTGTGCAGTGCTATGCAACTCCATTCACTCACATTGGTAGTGGAGTCACAGGGCAGCATGGTGATCTGTGATGTGCATCAGTAGTTGCAGGCAAAGTCACCATGTAGGCCCAGCTTTATTCTTTCCCTCGTTTCTCTGTTGAGAGCTGAGATCTGTACATTACTTCTGGAGTATGAGTGTATAGACTCTCTTGTATAATGCAGGAACATTGAGGATGGAGTGGAAGAGGGGCAGTCACTTCAACCAGAACAGTTCTTTAAGTGTCACCAAGGCAGTTCTAGTTGTAGAGATCTCACCAGTTGAAAACACAGTTGGGACTTGGAGCAGCTGCAGTTACTTATAAATATGCTAATTCCTACTGTGTTTTCAATTGGTGATTCTTCTTAGTGCCACGTGAAAGCTGAGAATCTCCTGAAACACTATTCTAGGTTTTAAAATACTTGAGATATACCTGATTGAGGTGACCCCTTCCCAGCCTCAGCTTCCCTCCATTACACAAGAGCCTGAATACCCATGCACTTAGTGAAAGCAGTGTACGGCTCTCAATAGCAGAACGAGGGAAAGCTTAAAGTAGTACAGGATTTCACTGAAAGGAACCAATACTTCTAGTAAGCTGTTAATAATTAGTGTTCCATTTATTCACATCAGTGCCTTTAACAATATTTATCAAGTTTCCAGATTTAGAAATAGTGGATATGGGGTCTAGTTCACCTCAGACTTTCTCCAAGCTGGGTTAGATAACAATAGTGCTTTAGGGTAAGTTCACATGTGGTTTCTTGGTCCGGAACCTGAGGTGAGGTCGCCTCAGGTTCCAGACCAAAATACGGGTAGCTGCGACTGGATGCCGGTGCACTCGCTCCGGATTAGGCCCTAATGAATGGGCCTAGTCGGGAGGAAGTGTCGCTTCTTTTTCTGTCGGCCGGAACAAACGGCTCCCAGAAAAAAGACCTGACCGGCTCCCACTGATTTCAATGGGAGCTGTCTTTTTGGTCAGGATTTTGAGGCGGATACGGCCTCAAAATCCTGACCAAAAAACCATGTGTGAACTTACCCTTAAAACCCATGTTAGAGGGTGGGCCTGGCACTCATCTCCTTCTTCTGCTCTCCAGCACAAAGTATTTTCCTGCAGCTCCATTACGGATAGTTTATTGCACATATAATTTACAGCTCTTTATAACTTTACAGAATTTTATAACAGTTTAAGTTTTCTGACCTAAATACATTTAAAATACGGGATTTGCTCTGAATACAATATTTATGAAGCAAAAGTGTGCATCAAATCACTAAGAAGCAACTGGATGCATATCCAGGTAGAAAATATTCGGAATCGGTAAATGATTATGTTTTATGTTTCAAATAGCTGACAGAGAAGATGACTTTATGGTGTGATCAGTAATGGGAATCTAATAATTTTTATATACTGTAATTATTGTAAGTTTCTCCACTTGTCATCTCCCTCCTTCTTTTTTCTCCACCATCAGTTTGCTTTTTGCGCTCAGATATTCCTCCAAGCTTCCCCTTTCTTCAAATCCATTTAAATCCAAACTCCTCTCATTCTTTTTCTTTAAATATTAATGTAAATTTCTTTCGAAAAAGTCCTGTCTCTTACTCCTTCAAAATGGGTGCTCAGACTCTAACCATTCTCTTTTATCCAGTTATCATTGGGTTTTCCTCCTTCTTTGCACCCAGTGGTCACAAAAAAAAAAAAGACCCTAAGAGTATGATCACTTACAGGCTTCTGAGAAGGCCTCTCTCAAAATCCTCTCTGACCTTATTCTGCCTCCCCTGTGTTCTATGGGAGGCAGTGATGGACACTTTAGTGCACTGAAAAAACATTTGGCTCGATCATGTAATGGTGTCCACGGCAAAATCACTGAAACTGCAGCAAATGGCCTCACAGTGGGCTCGGAGGCTACTCAAGTATATGAAAACCAGTTACTTTATCCTGAAAAATTACTTACGGTCATACAGATGTTGACTCTTTGTGCAGAGAAGGCTTTTGAAATGTGCCCATGGCAGTTAATAGAGGAATAGATACAAGCAGTACATGTATGATGCATTGTGGTCTTATAACTGCTCAGGCATTACCTTGCCTATACTTTGCTCTTATGCTAAGACCATGCCCAGAGCTCTAGGACTGCTCTACCACAGCAGAACCCCCCCCCCCCCCCACAGGCACCAAGAGGTGAGTTGTTACAGCACATAACCATGGTGCTAGTATGTTGCAAGCATTCCAGTCATGTAACTGACCATTGCTGGTGGTGTGACACCCAGACAGTACATGACTGCACTTCTAGCTGATCAACATGAAAACTCGCCTCTCAGCAGCCAAAGTCAATATCACCTTAATTTTATAACCACATCCAAGGCACAGGGGCCTCTTTATAAAGCAACCAATAAAATATAAGGGTATCACCCTGCACCATGTTAGCTCTGATATAAGTTATTACTTAAATTTGAGAGCTTTAGCTTAGATTGCCGCTGGTGCTGATGCTAAAGTGTAACTTGTCATCATTTCCATGTTCTTCCGGATAATACACTAGTTTCTTCATTCCAGGGAAATTTATTTTATACCCATGTATATGTAAGCACTTGGTTGGGAAGTTATTACTTGGAAGGAAATCTCAGGGCATCTGGCCAAATCATTACTGAGCACTGTATGTCTGCACATTTTGTAAACCATGGTTATGTACAAATGGAAAACAAACTTGTTATATGTAATGGAAAGACTTCACTTGCCTACGCAATCTTCAAGGAAAAAAAGGTCTGGGAATAGCAAATCCTTTACTTACAAGCTATTCTGAAAAAGTTTTTTGGTGACACATCAGCATAGTAGGCATTTTTACTTATGCAGTAAAACACTATGTGTTTGATCTGTTTTAAGTTTTTTTTTTTGGTATGAGTATTCTGAAGACACATTACCAAGTCCATAATTGTAGCCATGGCAGCTAGTGCATGGATACAGACACATAATAAGAAATTATATGGTCTAAGGGAAAAACCCATTTAAGCATGGAAGCATCAGTGCATATACTTGAGTATAAGCCGACTTTTTCAGCACATTTCTTATGCTGGAAAAGCCCCCCTCGGCTTATACTCGAGTCAGAGTCCACAGAGCACAGGGACTTGCAAGGACCTGCATAAATTAAACGAAGGGGGGAGTCCTTTAGTGCTACTGCTCTGTGATGTAGGCTTGTCATGTAGGTCACGTGGCTGATGTCATCAAAGGTCCTGTAGCCACTAGAATGTAACATCTGCAGATAAGTCAGTGGCCATTATGTGCAGGATTCATTGTGTCTTGTAGAAGATGTCTGTCGAGGAGAGGAAGCTACAGTAAAGTAAAGTAAAACACACAGGTACCTGCTGGGGTTACTCTGCCTATTAATGTCAGGCATTTGGGGTTATTAATTTAGTTTCAGTAACTCCATGTGCCTCATATTAATAACAGTTAACCCCATCATGTTCCTCATATTAACCCCTGTGTGCCCAATATAAGGGTTACTAATATGTGAGACATATGGGGGTACTAATACAGGACCTTAATTATGAAGGTACCTAATTATTACCTCCATATGTCCCACATATCAGTAACTCTTATGTGAGGCACACATGGGGTTAATGTGAGGGACATGATGGGGTTAACTGCTATTACCATGAGGCACATGAACTTACTAAGCTATAATGCACATGGCCAGACTTTTTTTTTTTTTATCTGCAATGATGTATTTCCCCCCTAGGCTTATACTTAAGTCAATAAGTTTTCCCAGTTTTTTGTGGTAAAATTAGGGGCCTCGGCTTAGATTCGGATCGGCTTATACTCGAGTATATACGGTATTTAGACCTTTATAATATTTTTTTTTTCGAATAAAAACTAAGCAAATTTGCTGCCTTGTATTCATACCCAAAAATACAAAGGGCATTGATTTTTGGACAAAATTTACTTAATTTGATAACTCTTAACATTACATGAAGAGATGATCAATGCGGCTAGGGCTTGTGTTCCTGCGCTTTGGAAGTCGTCTCATGCACCCTCTTTAAGCCACTGGGTCCGTAAGGTAGATGACATCTGTTGTATGGAAGACCTCACAGCATCCTTGAGGGATGCGCATGACGCCTTCATGGAAACCTTGACGCCCTGGATCCTTTTCCAGGGTACTCAGTCGTACCGGGATCTCTTGCTGTGACCCTGATTGGGTTACCGCTCTTACTCGCCTGGAGCTCAGAGCCGTGCCGTCTTGCTCCCCATCCACTTCCCCCCCCCCCCTTTTTTTTTCTCTTCCCCCTCTTCTCCCTCCGTCCCTCTCCCCCTTTCCCTTTCTATTCCTGAACGCTCAGGATGTGCTCTTGCGCTGTGATCTTTAATTATGTTGGTCTGTTTGTTTTTTCCCTATTGTATTGTTGCATATGATTGTGTTTTGTTTTTTTGTTTCGGGCCCCCCCATGTTGTGTGGGCCCTGTTTTGCTGTTAATATTTCCTCTGTTGCTATAAATAAAGAATTTATAAAAAAATAAATAAAATAAACATTACATAAAGAGGCAAAACCACAGCCGCCTTGCATGTCTGAGTGCTAAATGCTGCTTCCATTCTACTCTGGTCCACACTTTAAGACCAAACAGATTTATGAGTGCTTTCTGTTCCCTTTTCTACTGCTCACTGGAGTGCCAGCGATCAAGTCTCCCCATGGATCTGATACTTATCCCTCTATGCTGTTGATAAGGTGTCTGTTGTGGCACAACCCCTTTAAAGGGGCTCTATCATTGGGAAAACTCAATGATAGCCAGCAACAAGCTCCAAAAGTCTCAGTGTGCACTGTCTGCTGTGTGTGTGTGAAAGAACAGGGAGGCTGCTGCTGGTGACTTATCAGCCTTCCCTGCTCTCTCACAAAACAGACAGTGCTGACTGAGACTTCCGGGTGCATGCTGGAGGATAATTAGCATATGTATAAAAGCGGGCTCATTCAAAAATGACTGAGGGGATTAACATACAAAAGATATTTGTGGAATAGCCTTTCTAAATGTTATGTAAGTATATGTTTAGTTAAAAATGAGTTTTCCCAATGATAGAGCTGCTTTAGGGCTCGTTCACACGGGGGGGGTGGGGGGGCGGATTTTGACCATATTTTGATTAGGGGAGCCAAGTCAAAATATGGTCAAAACCCACCTGCCACGATGTCCCGGCTTCTCCCACCCAGAAGTCGGCTCAAATGAATGGGCCGACGCCGTAGGTCGCAGCTGCCAGCGAGCTGCGGAATCCGCCTGAAGAAAGGGCAGCTCGCTTTTGGTGGTCTCAACGCTAGTGGTCTCCATAGACCACCATTGTAAAGGGGCGGATTATGACGTGGATTCCGCTGTCAAAATCCGCCCCTTTGGCCCTGTGTGAACTAGCCCTTAAGATTGTTTAGACATCCTTATGGAGTCCTCCCTAAAAGTACTACATAGGATATATTTGATCCACTATATTTTATTAGCTGCCTGGATCTCGGTGGCTGAGGTTTTGAGACGGGTTGATACCATTATACTTCATGAGAAGATCAATTCCATCATTTCAGATACCCCCCCCCCCCCCCCTTCTTTGATAAGATCTGAGCACCTTGGGTCCACAGATCTCGCATCCCATGTCTTCCATACAGTCTCCAACTCTAACTATATGACTGGACTGAGTTTTCATTACTTTCACTCCTTTCCTCAGGCGAGTCCTTCGCTCTCTCCTTTTGCTGCACATGTATCTTGTGTTACTACTCCCTCTCCCTTTTTTTCTTTGTCTCGGGTTGTTTTTTTTGTTGTTCTTATGTTCGTCCTGTTTCCCCTTGTAACATAGCCATGTTATTTATGCATATATGATACTGTATTTGGCATTTATTGTCATCTTTTTATCATTGTACCTGCATCTGTTGACCATATTTTTTATTGTTGCTATAATTTTAATAAGTACCTTTGAAACTAAGATTGTCTTGATAACATTGGGGCAGATATACTAATCCGCTCAGAATGTGAACTTTAACTATACAGTCTTTAACATGTGACATATTTATCACAGTAGTTAGTGTCAGATGGTAAATAGGTTTTCTAATGTTTCCCTTTTCTGCTAGACCACGTTGTCCTGCCAAGCTGTGAAAAAAATGGCTAAGAACTTGCCCCAAGCTGGACGTGAAGTCCATTATTACATTGTAAATGGTTCGGTAATGAGCCTCATTTGAAGGCAGATGGGGGGAGATATTATGGAATGGTGTCTAAGAGTGAATGTTTGTTTATCTTTCAACTACAGTCATAGGATTGACAACGTTGGTGAACTAGAAAGCCTAAAGCTTTCCATAGATAAATACATTGTTAGCCATATCCACTTATTTTTAGTGGGGTTATGTATTTGGGTAAAGCAACTTTTGTCAGAGAATTCAATGATTGTAAATATTGGATTACAAAATACCCATTGCTTTTTTGACCCATGACATAAGGGCTGCCACAAGTGTCTCGATTTCCCTGTTGACATTAAAATGGTATTACCATCTGGGATTTGTATGGCCTATCCACAGTAAATATTCCTTCAACCTCCAATAGGTGTGGGTCCCAACTCTGAGAACTGCATGTCTTGAGAATGGGGGGGTCCTTGACACACTGCCTTGTAGCTTTAGAGAGATTTATGAGCTGTACAAGTAGGAAGTCACTTTAGAAGTGAATGGAGACAGTAGTCATGCATATGCTATGTACTATCTGTTGCATCCACAAGACTGCTTCTTGACATAGATGTGGTTCCCATTAGGTTTTTAAAAATTTGTATTGCAATAACGCTTTTCTTCCTAAAACTCATGCATTTAAGAAAGTAAAGCTGTCCCCAACAGTATATTGATCTCCGCTACCTATGTGACCTGTTTCCATTTCATTTGGCCACATTGATCTAGTTTCTGATTTCTGACACTGCTTTGTGGCATTTTATATAAATAGCTTTTTAATTCTAGTGAAACAAAGTAAGAAGTAGCATGTGTTCAGTGTGTACTTAGTGTAAACTAATTTATCAATCCAAAGATTTGGCAATGTACGTATTTGGCTTACAGAGTATAATATTGACTTTATAGGATGTGTTTAATTTCTTAGGACCCGAATTTGTTATCTAAAGACAGTGCTGTATCCAGCACAGCCCTTGGCACTGGAGAACTCCAACAAAATAATAGGAAACAACTGTGATATTCACATCCTTTGATCATAGAGGGTGCCATGATATGTCTTTTTTCTTTATTTTATTTTTTTTTAATAGAAAACATTGAGGCAGAATAACCTTTGTAATTAGATTAGTAACTCACAGGACTAACTCTCCAAATATTGTCATCTTATGAGAGGGGTCTACAGGAAACACATGGGCTAAAAATCCATTATTCAATATCTGTTTGATACCACATGACGCTAGGTTCATACTAGCGTTCGGGTCTCCGTTCTCAGCTTTCCGTCTTCTGCATGCAGAAGACGGACAGCTGTCAGAGCGGGTCCCGCCATGAGCGGCGGTGAGCGTTTTAGGCTCTCCGCCGTGAAACCGTTTTTTTTAAAATCGGACACAGAGTACTCTGTTTTGTGCAGGAAACGGAAACCTGCAGAACAGAGACCGGGCGCAGATGTGAACGAGCCCTGACATGGAATTAGTGTCATTCAATGGGTTTGTTCCACAATGGGTTGTCCAGAAGTAAATATTGATAGCAACTCTCAGTACCTTCACTGATCAGCTGATTTCTGCACATTGTAGAGAGCCAGAAACAGTCAATGTGTAATGACTGTGCCACACTATTGCAGCTCAGATCCCAATCAAGTAATGACTTTTTCTATGGCGCCCCTCACTAAGATTTTTGTTGCTGAAAAATCAAGTCACAAGCTTTTAAAAGCTTATGCACATTTACCTTAACTAGTCATGGGGGGACTTGCAATCATTCCACTAAATTGCACCCTTTGTGGTGGGACCATTGGTGGGTCATTGAGTGCCTATAATGACTGGATGAACCTGCTCCTTTTGCGTCCCTTTCAGAATGTCCAGTGTTGGTGATCACACATGTTTAGTAGCTCAATCTCTTTGGATCATGCAGTACATGGGTTGCAGAGTGAGATTCCTCTTATTTTGCCAGTGCATTATAAACAGCTTCTTCTCACTAGCAATGGACACATCCTAAGTGGAAATCCAAAGAACAATAGGTAGTGCTAGACCAAGAATATAATGACAATGTCTAACGGACGGAAATGCTTTTTTTAAATGATTCCAATTGAAAACTTTTTCTGTGTATATTAATATTTAGTATTATTTTATGTTTTAAATAAAAATTCTGTCATTCTTCAGTTTTCACCATTAATAATTGGAGACTGATTTCCAAATAGCAGTGATTTACTCTCTGCCTGCCTGTGTGATTGTTGGACTTAAGTGATCTGTGTAAGAGTCCCTGACTATAGTTGCCGTTGTGGTGAACCTACGGCACGCGTGCCGGAGGTGGCACTCGGAGCCCTCTCTATGGGCACCCATTGTGGAACAGATTATACTGTGTGAGGACCATTTTGCAGCAGATTGTACTGTGTGGGGGCCACTGTGGAGCCAATTGTACTGTGTGGGTACCACTGTGGAGCAAACTGTACTGTGTGGGGAGCAATGTGGCGCAAATTGTACTGTGTGGGGGCATCCGTGGAGCAGATTGTACTGTGCTGGAGCCAATGTGGCGCAAATTGTACTGTGTTAGGGCCACTGTGGAGCAGATTGGGCTGTTTTGGGGCAACTGTGGAGCACATTGTACTTTGTGGGGACCCCTTCACTGTTTATATCACACAGGATCTGTTTTATAGCAGACATGACATTAGTACAGGCTGTACAGGCTGTATTAACATTGCACGGTCAATATAAAACAGATCCTGTGCAATATAAATAGGGAACATTAATTCTTCAAAAGTACCATTGCAGAGACCTTTATCTCTCAGTACAAAGTTGATTTGTGACATTGAAAGCTTGGTAAAACCTCATTTAATGACCTTATTTTGCAGGTCCGTAATTGTGGATCCACACAATATTAAGGTTAAATTACCATGTTGGCCCCTTGCGATAAATTTTTGGGTTTTGGGTTGCAGTTTGGGCACCCGGTCTCTAAAATGTTCACTATCACTGCTATAGTGCATCTTATTCCAGCTGCTATGGCCATTGTATAGTCTGTGTCTTAAAGAAAGATTTCATATCCTATTTTGATTTTTTTTGGTTTGTATTTTTTATGCTTTCTTTAGGACTTATGAAAAGAGTTGAAGAAGAAATTAAATTTAATTCATATATGGTTTCTGAAAAGCTTCCAAAAGAGCTGGAGAACAAGAAACTGACCCTGAGCTTCATGCAGAGAGTTGTGAATGAGCAAGTAATTGACCAGTCTGATCTCACAGAGCTTGAAGCCAAGGTATATATATAGAAAGTATTTCTACACTATTCACTACAATACTAATAGGAAAGAAATATTTTATAATACTGTATAATATAATTTAGCATTTCACTGTCACTAAAATGTCTTAAATTGAAGAAATATATGATATTATTAATTTCTAAGCAAAATGCAATTTCCTTGCATAATAATAAACAGTGCATATTTGCCAAACAGATTCCCAGTGTATTTGAAAGCATGCCATATACCAATACGCTGTTCTACACAGAATTTTGACTAATGCTTTACAGAGCTAAATGTAAATGAGGAAGAGCACACCATGACTGTTCTCAGCATACTGCCCTGTTTTCTTTGTTCTACCAGTAGTTATCAGATTGAACACATATCCACAGGATGGAGGATAAATGTTAGATCACTGTGGAACACTGTTAGGGCCCCCAGTGATCAGGAAAACGGGGGCCTGAAATTCCTCCTGCATTCTCTTGGTGAATTAAATATCAGTGCGCTTGCATGACCAATACTCCATTCACGTCTATGGGACTTGCAGTGATTGCAGTCCCAGAAGCCCCATATAAGTGAATGGCGCTTTGGCGTTTCATTCACAGGGAGGTCTCATGGGGACTTTCAGTCCCCTCACTCTTCTGATTGGGCCTCTGCTTTCCTGTGAATAGGGGATACATTTCTATAATGGCAAAATCATTTTAACAGAGGTTTTTTTAAAGGGGCTCTATCATTGGGAAAAGTCATTTTTAACTAATCACATCTTTGCATAGGCTTTAGAAAGGCTATTCCACACCTACCTTTAGTATTACACACAACTAGTTATAGGGCAAAAAATTGGCAGAACTACGTTAATATTACACTATGCTAAAAAAGCGGACTGCCACAACCAATAATTCACAAAAATATATCAAACTTTATTTTAAATAGATATTAAAAGATATATAAAGAAGGAAGTAATAGATGGGGTGGTACAACCATACAAAAACATGGAGGCCCAGTAAAAATGATGCTATATAATGATAAGTAGATGTCACTCATATTATATAAATATAGTGGCGTATACAATACCCATGAGTTTTAGAGTGCATATACAAAACAAAGTTAACATGGTGCAAAGATAGTATTTACCTATAAGAGGACCTCCATGTAATAAACGCGCCCCTTTAGTATGTAGATTGCCTCAGTGGTTTCTGAATAAGTCCGTTTTTATTCATATGCTAATTAGTCTGGTGCACGATGCATCGTGCACTCCTTTTGCTATTGTTTCCTATGGCTGTATACAGCACATGCTGCTGCTGCTGATGATGACTCAGCTTCCTGTTTGCACACACACATAGGAGATAATAGCAGAGACGAGTGCTGCTGGGAACTTCCTGTGCTGGCTAGGAAGCTCATTAGCATATGAATAAAAATGGACTTATTCAGAAACTACTGAGGCAATCTACATACTAAAGGTAGGTGTGGAATAGCCTTTCTAAAGCCTAGGTAAATCCACAAATAGAAGTTGATTCCAGCCAGGTTTCGTGGAAAATTGAAAAATTCTTCTTTATTGTTTAAAAAAACATAACATGTATGACAGCACACATCTCAACAGGAGCATGGGCGTCAGACTGACGCGTTTCGGATTAGTTCCTTTGTCGAAGTCTTGCCGGGTTTTATAATCCGGACACAGAGTCGGACATGCAGTACTCTGTGTCCAGATTAAAAAACCCGGTTTCGCGGCGGAGAGCCTAAAACGCTCACCATGCTCACGGCCGGACCCGGTCTATGGTTTCCGTCTTCTGGCATGCAGAAGACGGAAACCATAGAACGGAGACCCTGAACGCAGGTGTGAACCTAGCGTAATCACATCCTTGCATAGCCTTTAGAAAGTCTATTCCACACGTACCTTTTGTATGTAAATCGCCTTAGTGGTTTTTGAATGAGCCCGTTTTTATTCATATGCTAATTAGCTTCTTGGTGTACCCCGGAAGTCTCATTGTGCATACTCTGCCTATTCTTTCCTATGTATGTATACAGCGCAGGCTGCTGCTGATGACTTCCTGCTTCCTGTTTGCACAAACAGATAGGAAAGAATAGCAGAAAGGAGGCTGCTGGGAACTTCCTGTGCTGGCTGGAAGCTAATTAGCATATGAATAAGAACGGGTTCATTCATAAGCCACTGAGGCAATTTACATACAAAAGGTACGTATGGAATAGCCTTTCTAAAGGCTATGCAAGTATGTGCTTAGTTAAAAATGACTTTTCCCAATGATAAAGCCCCTTTAAGTTCTGATATGGGTTACATAGAGCTCTCCAGCATTGGGCCCTGAACCACATTTCCCATGCTCCAATGCATCCATCATATATATCAACAACTGCACATTACTTGTCTAACTGCATGTGCTCAGTTTACTCTCAGCACTAGAGCTGACCCCTGTATGCATGACAACATGTACATTAGTGAAGTTTCCTACAGAAAATTTAAATTGAAAGACTTTACAGATAAATATGGTATATTCTGTCCCAGGCAGTGATTTGCTGTTAGATTATTATTTCTGACCAGGTCTGTGATCAGTTTTACTTTTTGATTCACTTTGTTGGACCATAGATTATTTGTGTAAGTATTCTGGTACCAGTGATCTAACTAAAAGTTGAAAGTTACTTACAGTATTTAATTTTTATTAGTTACTTATTTTAAAGTTTTCTAAAGCACTTATGCCTTTAGTTATTTTTGTATCATGATTTATGATTTATCCAATGTTTTCCAATTACTCAGAAGTACAACAAAGTCTCATGACCAAATAACAGTAAAGCATATTTATTTCACATTTTAAAATAAATCTAAACACATATACGCACTACATAGGGGGAATAAATTAGAGGGAAGGACCACATAATAGTCCCACATGGAGGTAAGTATGGCAAGATAGCAATATTATAGAAAATACTTCATGCATTATACATATTGGTCATCAGGGTTTGATAAAGTATTACCACAATTTGGAATAGTGCACATGACACATGAGGTGAGGCGTATAGAACAGGTACTTTCAAACCTAACAAACATAATGGGGGTACTAGACTAAGTCTAGTATACTAGACTAAGTCTAGTAGCACATGCCCCAACATGCTTTGCTTTTCTAGGCTTCGTCTGGAGGTACAAGAGTTCCGATAATTTATAGTTACAGTTCTGTTACTTGTGCTGTTGTAGTGAAATAACACAGGAGATTAAACATTGAAATTATTTTCTACTAAAATAACTGATGGTTATTATTGGCTTATTTTAGATACAAGAAGTGAATTCTGAAATCAACCATCTGATTGAAAAGAGGATGAGAAGTGATCCAGTGGATGACAAACTGACTCTTTTTCGACAGCAGGTGTGTCTTGCTGCCCGTTGAATTTTGTCTGGTTGCCGCTAATGTTCTGTTAAATTTATGAGCGTGCACTTACCCTAGCCATGCATTCTTTTCAAAGGTTCTCAGTTACATATGTAATAAGTCACTATTTATTTTGTTGTTCAAAACATTTTTATTAAAGCTTCAGAATAAAGTAGAAAACAATATATACAGTATGTATATGCGTGTGTGTATATATATATATATATATATATATATATATATATTGGAACACTTGTCCCACATAGAGCAGATTTCCACAGAGAAAAGGTATAAGGTTCACACATTAGTCAATATTATAGTCAATGTCAGTAGCCTAACTCCGATTTACTTGACATATTTATATCTGCATCAGGATTAGATATATGAATTACAGACATGTTAGTTTAACTTAATATGGTGTTCTTGTGTAACTAAAGACACAAATATTTTATATTGAATATACATCATTTTGATTGTTGACTTAGGCAGCTATCATTTCACGAAAGAAAGAAACAAAAGCTGAAGAATTACAAGAAGCAAAAGAAGAAATTGCCAATCTGGAGAGGGAGATTATGCAAAAATCTAGCCAGGCCCGTGACAGTGATGGCTCTGAAATGCTAAGAGGAGATGAGGTGAGAAACTTGTAGGGGAATGTCTTTTACAGTGCACTCCTGGCCTCCATTGTGTCAGTGTATATTCTTAACATGTACAATATATTGGTTGTTTTCTTGGAATACAGCTTACAGCTAAGGTGTACATCACTACCTTGATGTTAACAAGGCCTTAAAGAGGTATTTTAAAAATAAAACTTCTGGAAAACTCTTTCACAAGTGCCCCTTGGCAGCCACACATGACTGGTCGCCATTGGTTGCCACCCAGTATTGCCCCTAATACAAGGATTGACATCTGCAGCCTAAACCAGCATCACAAGTTCTCCTTGGGTTTTGCATACATTATGCTGTCTGTCTGCTACAGTACTGCACATGCATGCTGATCTTGAAGAAATCAGCTTAAGCCCGAGATTTTATTGAAAGAGCCATGATGCTGGCTGTAGTTCGACATGTTTATCCTTGTGTTAGGGATTTCTGCTGGGCTGTAGTGACAAGATTGGGTTCTCTTATAGGCATGACCATGGCCAGGATGGAGTTGGAAGTTCTTTTGCATAAATTAAAAGTTCTTTGATAAGACAGATAGAGAATACTATACATGCACTGGTTGGCACTCAAATTTTGTATTAGGGTACAACCCTTGATGGCCATCAGTGACTAGATGGGGTGCTCTTGCAAGGGCAACCAAACTCCACTTGCACAGATTTTAGAGAGTGGTGTCAAGCAATGTATTCAAGCAAAAATACGATATGCAAAATATACTATTAAAGAATATTTTTAAACCATTTTTCTATTTTTATTTTATTATATTTTTTAATCAATGCTAAAGAATCAATTCTGAACATGGAAAAAGAAAGTGAAATGGCAACTCTTTCTCCAAAGTGGAGACATGAAAGAGTGACAGATATAGGGCACCCATCGTTTTATCTTTCTACCTTTACTTTTTATTATATAAATTACACCATACATGTTTGCATCTGATATTTTTCTAAGTGCGTGTAACACTTGCATTTCTTATCATTATAGAACATATTTCTTGTCATTTGGATCTCCGTCGTCACTTGTCATTTAGATACTTTTTGAGCATATGTATCCTCATATTGAGAATACATATTGGTTGATGACAGGAAAAGAAAGAAAGGGGCACATGTGACATAAAACACTAGCTTGGAGTTGCATTGTGTGCGTTGCAGTCCTCATTCCATCATGTGGCTATTAGTAGACTAGAGATACTTGAAATTGTTTCCAGGAATAAATTATCCACCGTGGTCAGTTGAAACAAAGCCTCCAAGAATAAAGGATTTGTCTCCTGGTAAATGTAGCAGACGTCAGAAATAAAAAGGTTATGTGCCCTCCCTTAGGTTTTAAAACCTGCTCTAATTGCAACTAAAATAATACACAGGAACGTATTCAGTTTCGTCTTATGGTTTTTCATGATGACACGCAATTACAATGAAAGAAGAGCATGAATAAAGTTAACAAGAGTAAACGCTGCATGGTGATGAAACGCTAAAAGAGTGATTTAACATCTAGTTTTGTAACTGACTAGAAGAAATGCAAGACTGGCTGAACTCAAGCCCATTGAATCAAAACTGGCAAACTTCTGGTAGTAGGGGGTGGTCCTCTTGTGATAAAAAAAAAAAAAAAAAGAAAAAACTTGCACCGTTCAGGCTGTCCATTGAAGAAAACAGTCAGCAGTACTAACATTATGGAAGTCTATCATTATGAAAAACGGGTTACTAATTTTGTGATAATCTCTGTTGTTGCTATTAATGTACATATCGTGTAACTTATTCCAACTGAAGATCTAACAAAACTTGTATATGCATTTGTTGGTTATTGATGGGGCTATTTCAATATGCAATATATAGGGATACTGGTAGAAGACCTGCAGCATTTACTACGTAAACTGATAATAAATCTGGTGCACCATACTTACATTTGACCTATTCTCCACAATCTTTCATTGACATTTGGCTCTTTCCTGTTCACACATCCCCATCTGTCCTTTGACAAAGGAAAATCTCGTTAATAAAATCCACATAAAGTTTAAGCAACTCATCCCATTTCACATTACGTTCCAATGATGGACCTCACTCTCCATGTTCCTAAGTCCATGAGTCCATGTTTACAAACAGACTAAAGTCATATGTCTGCATGCATGCCTATGGGGAAATGATTGGATTCCTCCATACAATGATGCCCAAGATCTATCTAATTATAAAATCTGATGCAAATCTCCCGAGTGACTTTCTAGCCCTTTTCCACAGCAACTACAACTTCCAGTGGTGCTCGGACTCCATTAACTATCTGGGTGTCCAAATTACCCCATCCTATGCAACACTTGATGCAGCTATTTACCCGTGCCTCTTTCAGGAACTATGTTCCCTATTGGAATCCTGGAAGTCCCTCCCAATCTCCCTTTTAGAACGTGTAGCAGCAGTCAAGATGACCTTGCTTCCTAAATTGCTATACTTCTTCCAGACATTGCCAGTTGTGGTCCCCAGAGGTGTGATTAGAAGCCTACAGAATGCTGTATTCTACTTCATCTGGAATGCCAGATGCCATCGTATACCCCATTCTGTCATGTTGGCTGGGACAGGGTGGGGAGGCCTCATTTGCACTGTATCCACTTCTGGGCAACCATTCCAGCCTATACAAAGTGGATGGAAGTATAGAAGTTGTGGATTGAGCCTGTTCACCCTAACTCTTTTTTTGTGCGGCAGCTCCCACCCTCGCCCCCTCTCTCTGACTTGTTGGGTCCTATTAGGATTACGAGAACTATTTGGCTGGCCTCTGAGAGGTCCTCTATGATCACTATTGTTTACAACCCTCTACTCCTAAAAGGCATGACCTCCAGCATGGTTCGGGTGTGGTTGAAGGCAGGTCTCTATCGTATTGCAGATATGGTTGACTTCTACTCTTGAGCTGAGGCCCTTTACTTTTCTCACTTCTATTCTTGGTCCCCCATCCTCGAAGTGGCTTCACTACCAACAGGTGGTACACCTGGTTCGTACACTCTTTGGCTTGATCACAGTCTCCCAATCCTCCCAGTTTGAGAAGCTCTGCCAGGCTAGTATCTCTACTAAGGGATCTATCTCATACCTATACCAACTTTTTTCCCCTCCGTGAGATGGTTCGCCCTTAGTTCATCAATACATGACCAGATGGGAGGAGGCCCTGGGCCGATCAATTATCCCGGGTCAATGGCAGGTGGTCTGGTCCTGATCAACGAAGTCCTCTATGCGCATAACCCATAGGGAGACCCAATACAAACTACCTATTCATTGTTACCATACCCCTGCTCTCCTACACTCCCTTAATCCTGCCATACCATCGATATGCTGGCGGTGCCACTCGAATCATGGTTCTCTGTATTATATATTCTGGATTTACCTGCTCATATAGGGTTTTTGGAGGGAGGTGAAGGCGAAGACGGATACACTCTTCATTCAAGGGGTTCCATTAGATCCACTGATTTATCTCCTTGCCCCCCGACACCTTGGTAAGTTGTCCTCCTGATTTTTCCTATACCTCTGTACAGCTGCAAAGACCCTTATAGCACATAATTGGAGGTCTGTGTCTCTGCCCTCAGGACCAGACTTACTTTGGAGGATGAAGGATATCCGCACTCTTGAATGCTTGACAGCAAACCTCAATAACCCTACAGAGGCGTTCCAGACTATCTGGTCACAATGGGATGCATATTGTATTCCCCAGGGCCTTTAGGTCGCTGACGGGTCGTTTCCCCCCCACACACACACACACACACCTCTTTTTCCCTTTTGTTTTTTTCCCTTTTTTCTTCCTTTGTATAACCCCCCACACACACACCCGGCTTTTTTTTTTTCTTTTTTGTATTTTGTGTGTTCGTTGCATTGTTGTTATTGTATATTTCCGGTTACTGTTCCCTGCCGTCTGCTGGGATGTTTGCAACTGATTTTCTTTTTTTTTTAGTTTCTCTCTCTCTCTGATTGCTGTCTTGCTATTTATTTTTTTTGACAAAACTTTAATACAAATTACAGTTAAATCTAATGCAAATCATAAAGCTGATATTATTTTCGGTCAAGTTTGTGACATTATTAGTTTTCTATTATAGGGATCTGTAAAAACATCTGAAATGAGTAAAACGTAATCCTTTGAATTTGGTACAGCCATAGTTTATCTTGATTTCTTTTATTGGCTTTAGAAGGCTAGCTGCTGTTCACATTTATTCTCATTTTAGCTCTTGAGAATACTCATGGTGTTCTTGCACTTTAATACATGATAATATGAGTAATATCTCATTCTCATGGAAGTTTGCAAACTAGTTCTCCCCCAGACGGACAAAAGCAGTCTCACCTATGGCACGAAGAAGTAGATTTCTTCCTTCTGGAGAAGAGCTATTTTACATACTTTTATCTCAAGGAGCTTTGCCATACCTCAGCTGGATCACCCCCAGTACTTCCCCCAGGGTTGGTCATCAGCACTTGAATATCTAATTCATTTTTCAATACGTAATAGGTCAAAGGAGCAGCATATTATAGATACAAATCTGCTATGCCGTCCCCACCCACTAACCCAGTATTGAGGCTTCCATACCTCAGATTTAAGAGGCAGGGGTAGCTCCAGGCTCATGAATACAACAGATTTAAAGGCGTTGTCTGGGAAAGTATAACAAGATTTAGCCCACCGGACCTTTGTTAGCTTTATATTGTTCTTATAGCATAGTAAGATGCAAGATCCACCCAATGAGGCAATATGAGCTCACTTTAATAACTCGTCCTAATATGGGAATCTGTTGTAAAGAAGGTGAAATACAGAGGGGTCTTTGCAGTATTGCCACTTTTTTGTATGCCTTTTAGCAAGGCTGCGAAATGAATTGAATTATTTTAATTAATTTGCCATTTCAGAGAAGGATAATCTTGCCCCTGGAGTCTTAATACATTTCAGGCTTTCTCCTCCCTCTGAAAGCTATGACGAACAGTCTCTTTAATGTAGTCAATAGTTTAGTGGTATGACAAGGAAGCCTGCGTCAGATATACTTGATTCCTTCTCACTCTGCCAGCTCACTTCTCTTTTAGCAACAGTAATAAATTGACATAAAAATCGAGATTCGCCCGTAAGCTTGAAAAATAATAAGATTTTATGTTTAGGCAAAATCGCCCAGCCCCGCTTTGTAGTATCATAAGTATTTTAATAAGTGAAGCAGTAGCAGCTGAATGCTTTAACATTATTCCATCGTGTGCATGTCTTGACAAGCTAGGAGCTTGAAATGTTGTCTTATCTTATAATTTGTATGCCGTTGTAAAAAATGTATTATTTTTATTTCTTTTGCTGGGGCTGTTTATCCCAGTATGAATAATAAGACTTTATTCAGAACCATTACAATTCAGCTCATGCCCATTTCATAGAACTTTAATAGAACATACAGTTACCTCATGCAGAATGGTGTTTATGTATTTTATCCCTAGATTACTATTTTAATAGGGACTGTCCTTCTGTCTATTTATATGGCTGATATCATTTATAAAAATGTAACATGAATAAGCAGCGACAACTAACTGTACATTCTGTCCTGCTTAGAACCAACAGCAGGAGAAGAGGTTTCCCGTTAATAAGATCTATTCATTATAATAATGCCAGCACCTTAAGTGGGAATGAATATCATCTGGGGTTGGAAATAAGATCAGAATGCTGTTTTTTCCTAATCTTGCAGGATTTCAGGCTTCTGTTTTTCAACCTGTTTCCATAACCTGTTTGTCTTTGAAACTAGCAAATGTACAAAATACTGTATGAGTACAAATACTCTGTTTCCTTGCTTTTTTGGGACTTAACTATTGATCACATCAGATCGGTAGTGGTCAGACACTCAAGAGCCCCAGCTGAGTCTGATTAAGTGCTGCTTTTGATCAGTGCATGATGTGTATGATGTGTATGATGTGTCATGCACTGATCAGGCGCCCTGGAAGCCCCACGGAGATCGGAAACTGCATAAAATTCAAAATTACATTACCAAGTACAGCCACATGCAATGTATGGTGCTGTTCATTGTAAACTGTGAAGAGGCCACAGTGCTTGCCTGAAAAGATGCATTCTTCAAAATCTTGTAAAGTCCATGCAGTTTCATCATGCAGGGAGTTTAGATGCCTGTATGAGTTCTACATTAATCCCTATAGTCCAAGTTGAGTGTTGGCGAAGTCTGACTCACATTGTTGCTATATAGTGGCCCCAGTGTGAAACACATAGAAACAAGAAAATCAACAGGTGAGAAGATGAAACATGGAATTCCTTAATGATGCAAGTGGGAAATGTTAGTTTTTAGTGGAGTTTCCCTTTAAATAATTGAATATAACAGGAAATTTTAGTTTAAGGAATCCTAGCTCAAATAATACAAGGGGCTAAAAAACCTGAAAACAGTAAATAACATGTACAATCTGATACTCCACAACTATTAGCAAATCAGTAATAGAATCACTTTTTGACAGCTTTTTGTCTTGTAATAAAAATTTGTAGAAACTAAATGCCTACTGATATTTTTTCCAAAACTGGTACTTGAAAAAAAATACAAGTTGTCTGAAAGATAGAACAAGATTTGATAGAGCTAAGTTCAGGAAAATGTTATATATTCATGAAATGTGATGAGACCAAAGAAAAATTCTTCTAGCCTTCAGAGCTCCCATGTTTCCAGTATTCAGAAAGTCAGGGCAGACAGAGAAATAATGGAAGAAACGTTGGAATCACCTTGCGCAAATGTGTTATTCTGTTTATGCTGAATGGCCATGCCTCTTTAGTCTAAGTGACGGAACGTTAAAATGTCAGTATATCAGTATATTATCCTATTAATATTATAAATGTGAAAGTTTGTGAGTTTGGATGTTTGTGGGTTTGTGTGTTTGGATGTTTGTTCCTCAATCACGCAAAACCCGCTCGACCGATTTGGCTGAAATTTTCCACAAACATAGTTAATACACCCGATTGCGCAATAGGCTACTTTTCGTCACAATAGCGCACATACGTTTGTGCCAGGACCCCCACAAAACCCAAACTCACACCACCATCTCTGCAATCTCACACACTTTGGACCATAGCAAGCCCCAAAATTCATATTACCCCCTACAGCCTCGCCCCTAACCCCACACAATCTCATATACATATACTTTACCACTTTGCCCCTTACCTTAACGATACTCCAGGAGGTTCTCTTTAACGCTCCGGAGCAGCCATGTTTGCCAACCCCCACCGCTCTGACAATCCGCGACACCACCCACCCATGTCAATACCCCTAGGCGGTCTAATAAATGCAAAAAAAAAAGTTTAAAAAAAGTAAAAAAAATATTTAAAAAAAAAAAAAAGGATTAAAAATTCAAATCACCCCCCTTTCCCTAGAACACATATAAAAGTAGTTAAAAACTGTGAAACACATACATGTTAGGTATCCCCGCGTCCGAAATCGCCCGCTCTACAAAGCTATACAAATATTTTTCCTGTTCGGTAAACGCCGTAGCGGGAAAAATGGTCAAAAGTGCCAAACCGCCGTTTTTTCACTGTTTTGATTCTGATAAAAATTTGAATAAAAAGTGATCAAAGTAATAACATTTCCCGAAAATGGTAGAACTACAAAGTACACCCGGTCCCGCAAAAAAAGACGCCCTATATATCCCCGTACACGGACGTATAAAAAAGTTACGGCTGTCGGAATATGGTGACTTTTCAAAAAAAAAAAAAAATTTTTTAACACAGTTTTGGATTTGTTTTTAAGGGGTCAAAATGTTAATAAAACCATATAAATTTAGTATCCCCGGAATCGTAACGAAACACAGAATACAGGGGACATTTCATTTTGGTCGCACACTGAACGCCGTAAAACTAAAGCCCGTAAGAAAGTCGCAGAAATGAATTTTTTCTTGAAATCCACCCCATTTTGAATTTTTTCCCTGCTTCCCAGTACATGATATAGAATAAATAATGGTGGCATCATGAAGAAAAATTTGTCCCAGGAAAAATTAAGACCTCATATGGCTCTGGGAGCGGAGAAATAAAAAAATTAGGGGGTTTAGAAGGAGGGGAGTCAAAAACGAAAATCAAAAAATGCCATCGGCAGGAAAGGGTTAACTTCAAATACTTCTGTCCCAAAGTCACTATGTAAAGTTTCTCACAACACCATATAGCAGCTCAAATACAAATTAACTTCAACACAAAAGTCTCACGTATTCTCAGAATTATAGCAACAACAAGATACAAACTTACATTTCATATCCCATCCCTTATACACACTACGAAAACCTTACCCACGCCTGTATATACCCACTGCTACAATCACCGCAGACGAAGTCGCGGGTACCAGCTAGTACTATATAATACTATAAATGATAAAGTTTCTTGTTTTAGAAATGTTCTAATATGTTGGACATTTTCTTCTTTTTCCTATTCTGTAGTTTAAACGGTATGTTAGCAAACTTCGTGGGAAAAGTTTGGTCTTCAAGAAAAAGAGGCAAGAGTTAGCTGAACTGACTGCAGAATATGGTGTTCTACAAAGAACAGAACAGATCCTAAAGCAGCGCCATGAGAGTATCCAGCAGCAACTGGTAAGCTGAAGATCCTCTACAGTACAGTTTTTTATTAAAATTGCTATTTTTAGTTGTTAATAAAAATAGCACAATAATAAACATAGCTTATTCCATAGTTACTTGGTAACTAGAGAACCAAAATATTATTCCGCTCATAAGATGCAATAAATATTTATTTTCTGTTCCAACAACTTTTACTGAATTATAATATAGGACCGGCTTTTATAATATAAGTGATCCTTTTGGTTCACAATAAAAATTTCACTACAGTATGTGATGCATGGTTAAAATACCTGGTTACCCTCCTTTTTTAATTTTTCTGTAACAGTTCCTTGGCTTCCCAGCTTTCCTGTTCATTTATATAAAATGGCTACCAACTTTGCAGACTATTTTATGCACAATGTACTTTGGTAGTCTGAGATGCTCCTGCTTTTGGCTGATTTATGGATGGACTGACTTAGAGACCAAAGCACAGAGGATGGGGAGGGAGGGGGGGTTCATTGTATACCAGTGGTCATGTCTCCTTCCCCATTGGAAGATGTGCTTAATTCATGTACAGTACATAGTTTACACCGTGTCATGAATTTAAATGTATCTTCCAGGAGTCTGTGTGCCTTGGCCTGAATCTGAGCCAGCGTCTTGCTAGGGTACATTTCTTCCATCCATTACGCCACACAAGAGTGGTGTTAGTAATAATGGATTTGAGTTGGACAGTGATCCTTCCCACTTTGTGGTAAGTGGAGAGATCATGGCAAAAATGGTACTTTTGACTATATACAGTAAGTCGGAAGTGCCGATAAAAAGTCACAAGTCACCATAATAATAATACATTTCTGAGAAACTGGTGGCTAAATGAGGGGACTGGGAATGATGTGTTTTGACATAATAGTTTAACATGCTGTTAAAAATTATTGGTGCATGACAGACTGAATGTACGTCATTTGAGGTAAAGAAAATATATAATAAGAATATCTTTAAAGCATACCTCCAACTAGAAAATACTTTTTAATTTTTTAAATAATTCATTCAGGTGAAGATATGGTGATATAATGTATCTTATTTAAAGGGGCTCTATCACTGGGAAAAGTCATTTTTAACTAATCACATCCTTGCATAGGCTGTACAAATGCTACTTCACACCTACCTTTAGTATGTAGATTGCCTCAGTGGTTTCTGAATAAGTCCGTTTTTATTCATATGCTAATGAGCCTCCAGCCAGCTCAGGAAGTTCCCAGCAGCCTCCTCTCTCCTATTATCTCCTATGTGTATGAGGCAAACAGGAAGCTGAGTCAACAGCAGCAGCAGTCTCCCATAGAAAACAACAGGAGAGGAGTGCATGATGTATCGTGCACCAGTCTAATTAGCATATGAATAAAAATGGACTTATTCAGAAACCACTGAGGCAATTTACATACTAAAGGTACGTGTGGAATAGACTTTCTAAAGACTATGCAAGGATGTGATTAGTTAAAAATGACTTTTCCTAGTGATAGAGCCCCTTTAAAGAAATATGTTTACTAATCCATTTATCAGTTTGAATAATTTTCCTAGAAGTCTATGGAGAGGAGAGGGGGAGGAGTAAATGCTGGAAAATATATACAAATAACTGCAGCCACTAAACTCTGCTATACAGTATTATGCCCATATTGGCCCCTGCACACAGTATTATGCCCCACTGTAGACACCCATGTACAATTATTATACTCTGGGGTCTGTTCAGACCCCAGAGTATAATAATCGGAGACCCAGGGGGATACCAACATAAAAAAACTTATTTACCTCTCCCTGGCTCCGCTGCACTCCTTGGTGGTGTTGGCCATCTTCAATGACGTCCGGGACGTCACATGACCCAGGACTCAGGCTCCGATCATGTGATGTCAAACAACTAAGCCCGAAGCCTGTCTGGAGCCCAGATAGATGAGTAACACAGTAAAAACTGTGTTACTCATCTATCTGGGCTCCAGACAGGCTTCGGGCTTAGTTGTTTGACATCACATGATCGGAGCCTGAGTCCTGGGTCATGTGACGTCCCGGACGTCATTGAAGATGGCCAACACCACCAAGGAGTGCAGCGGAGCCAGGGAGAGGTAAATAAGTTTTTTTATGTTGGTATCCCCCTGGGTCTCCGATTATTATACTTATATTATGTTCCCTCACCAACCCTGGGCCTCTGATAATAGTGTTTTGGGGACCGCTGAGTCACTTACCAATCTTGGCCCCTGTCGGGATCGATAAGTAAATAGGGTCCGTTACAGTCTGGAGTAACTCCAAGCGGTAATGGCCTATTTAGAAAAAAAAATGCAGCGGTAGCAGCTGTCGCCGGGCCCCTAATGTCCCGGACCCTGTGGCAGCTGCTACCGCTGCTACCCCGATAGTTACGCCCCTGGTGTGAAGCTAAAGGTGGTATGGATGCTACAGAGATAAACAGTCTGAGTGAAGATGAGGAGGAGAGCAATTTAATAAGTGGAGAAGTAAGATTTCTTTCATGAGATATATTACAAAGTTTCTTATATATGTACTATTAATTTATATAGGCACACTTTACTTACATAGGTACACTTTAGGAATAAATAATGTCATGGGTTCTGCAAAAATAGAGATTGTGATACCAATGTGAAGAAAACTTTAAATGTCCATAAATTGAAAGGGTTTGAACTGGGCATTTCTGCTATTGTTTTATTGTTACAGTCCTATGAAAAAGTTTGGGCACCCCTATTAATCTTAATCATTTTTAGTTCTAAATATTTTGGTGTTTGCAACAGCCATTTCAGTTTGATATATCTAATAACTGATGGACACAGTAATATTTCAGGATTGAAATGAGGTTTATTGTACTAACAGAAAATGTGCAATATGCATTAAACCAAAATTTGACCAGTGCAAAAGTATGGGCACCTCAACAGAAAAGTGAGATTAATATTTAGTAGATCCTCCTTTTGCAAAGATAACAGCCTCTAGTCACTTCCTGTAGCTTTTAATCAGTTCCTGGATCCTGGATGAAGGTATTTTGGACCATTCCTCTTTACAAAACAATTCAAGTTCAGTTAAGTTTGTTGGTCGCCAAGCATGGACATCCCGCTCTCAAATGATCTGAAAACAAAGATTTTTCAACATAGTTGTTCAGGGGTCGCATGGATTCTACTCAGTATCAGCAGATTCTTGAGAATAATGTTCAAGAATCAGTGACGAAGTTGAAGTTACGCCAGGGATGGATATTTCAGCAAGACAATGATCCAAAACACCACTCCAAATCGACTCAGGCATTCATGCAGAGGAACAATTACAATGTTTTGGAATGGCCATCCCAGTCCCCAGACCTGAATATCATTGAACATCTGTGTGATGATTTGAAGCGGGCTGTCCATGCTCGGCGACCATCAAACTTAACTGAATTTGAATTGTTTTGTAAAGAGGAATGGTCCAAAATACCTTCATCCAGGAACTGATTAAAAGCTACAGGAAGCGACTAGAGGCAAAAGGAGGATCTACTAAATATTAATGTCACTTTTCTGTTGAGGTGCCCATACTTTTGCATCGGTCAAATTTTGGTTTAATGCATATTGCACATTTTCTGTTAGTACAATAAACCTCATTTCAATCCTGAAATATTACTGTGTCCATCAGTTATTAGATATATCAAACTGAAATGGCTGCTGCAAACACCAAAATATTTAGAATTAAAAATGATTAAGATTAATAGGGGTGCCCAAACTTTTTCATAGGACTGTATATACAGCATCTTTAGTTCTGATTTTAGTATTGCTGCTATTTTTGTGAAAATAGGCCCAATATGCAATAGCAGCTCTCCAGTAGGGTTGAGCCGATCTTGAGATTTCAGGATCGATTTTAAAATCCGATTTCTGATCATTTTCCAGCCGATCGCAATCGTGAAATTTGCTCGATCGGGAAATATCGCTCAACCCTATTAATGATATATACATGAATAGAGTTGAGCCGATCTTGAGATAACCTCTGACCTCAATCCCGCTGGAAAAGATCGTGATCGGAATTCCGATCGTGATCGTGAAATTTACTCAATCGCGGATCGGAATCAGATCTTTTCTGATCCCTATCATTCAACCCTACCCAGTGAAGCTCTTAAAATCTGTGGGGTTATTACAATAATAGATGGGCAATTCTGTGATGATGGCAGCTTCAGTTATTTTAGATTAGGGCACAATTAAAGGGGAATTAAATTGGAAAATACCGTATATACTCGAGTATAAGCCAACCCGAATATAAGCCGAGGCCCCTAATTTTACCACAAAAACTGGGAAAACGTATTGACTTTGGGTATAAGCCGAGGGGGGGAAATGCAGAAGCTACTGGAAATTCAAAAATTAAAATGGTCAGAGTTTTTGGGTGCAGTAGATGCTGGGTGCTCTGGAAGGGGAGGGGGTGTTTTGGTGGTTGTCTGTCTGCCCCTTCTCTGAGCTTGAGGACTGTCCCCCCCCCCCCACTTGGAATTCAGCCTGGCTGAATATAGGGTATCTGCAGTGCTCCTATTAACCCCTTCCCGACGGAACAGGAGCACTACAGATACCATATATTCAGTAGACCGGGCACTTTCAGACACAGGGATACCTAATGAGTATGTGTTTCACAGTAACATTCAACTTTTATATGTATTCTAGGGAAAGGAGGGATTTAGAACTTTTATTTATATTATTTCTTTACTATATGTTTTTAAAGCTTTTTCACTCATTTATGAGAGATTCTATAAATTATTATTGCGGCTGGTCATAGACACCCCCCCCCCCCCTCCCTGAAAAACTCTGCTTATACTTAAGTATATACGGTACTTATTTATTTCTTATTTGCTATTTTTTGCATGATGAAATTGTTTTGTTACAGCATTTAGATATATATTTTTCCTCAACCTATAATGCTTACTATATAATTGGCAATGCAGATGAGCCCTGACTGCTAATGAAATATGTGTGAAAACCTAGAACAGCATGCATGTGCAGGAGCAGAACTGAATAGACTTTGCAGCTCTCATTGGATAGACAAACACAGAGATACGCATTATTCTTTGGGTAGAAAGGAAATATGTGAAATGATATCTTGTGCAAATAAAGCTGGGCTTATTAGCCATTACAGTCAAGATAGGCATGGATTGCAAAAGTAAATGATTAAATCGTGCAGCACTTTTACGATATAGGTTTCATTATAAAGACATTTTCATTAGAAATGGCTACTAAACATGGATTTTTCATCTGGTTAATACTATAAGAGAGACTCTGGAATATGTCAAAGAGAATTTACATGGATCTTGATGACTTGGTAACTTGTGGAGCGGGTTAGACAAAGTACATCACTCCAAAGTTGTCAAGAAGCCAAATACTAAGCTACAGTCAAAGGATTTCCCATGCCCATTAAAATTCACCATCCAGTAGAATAACTTGCATGTCTTCCTCTAAAACCGATACTATTTATAGAGTGGAAAATTCTGGATTTTGGCTATAGACATAGGGCCGTTCTTATGCAAATCCAAGCAATTGATTGAAATATATTTATGGTAACATTTCAGCGAAAAGTAGTACATTCTGTGACTGCCTGGAAGGGCCAGATGTTGCCAGCTGACACATCTCTACACCATTCCTTTGCATTAAAACTGATGTTTTTAATCCGATTTTCTGAGTGAGCTAACAAGATGTGGAAGCAGAAGTAACTTTGAAGTATAAAAAGTGAAGGAACTACTACTTTCCTTATGCTTTCATCATATTGCATATACATATAGGTAGAAAAGATTTGTAAATACATACATAAACATTGGGGCAAGTATACCTATCAAAATGTGGCAGAATTCTGATGTAATTGCTGCAAGAAACTAACTTTGTACCATATTTGCTAGCACATCTCGTTTGACAAGGAATTTAGCTTAGTTGGAAAGGAGACAATAATTAATATGTGTCAATATACACCAAAATTTAGGCATAATGTAAGTCAACCAGAGGTGGTATAAGCCTAGATTGGACATTCTATAAATACAATAAATTTCTCATCCTGCATAAACCCCTTAAAGGTACACTCTGGTGATTTCGTTGACTCATATTGTCTGAAAGATCATCCACTTAATAATAATCATTGAATACTTAGTATCCTTCCTTATCCTGCTTTTCACCTACTTCAATAAGTCACATGATAACAGCATGACCTGTTTTTCTAGCATGGGTTACTATGCAATCAGAAGATCTCTTTCTGCTGCCTGAATGCACTATTGAGAACTACTGTGTGACCTTTCAATTCATCAGAGCCAGGGGCGTAACTACCGTGGTAGCAGCAGTAGCAGCTGCCACAGGGCCCGGGCCATTAGGGGGCCCGGTGACAGCCGCTACCGCTGCGTTTTTTTTTCAATAGGCAGTTACGGGCCCTATTCACTTGCCGATCCTGGCTGGGCCGGGATCGGCAAGTGACACCGCGGGCCCCACAGGGGCTATCATTATACTCGGGGGTCTTTGCAGACCCCCGAGTATAATGACCGGCGGATCGGGAGAGGTAATAAACATAAAAAACTGTTACTTACCTCTCCGCGATCCTGCCAGGCCTCCTTCCTACTGTTGTCTGACGTCACATGAACCCAGCATGCTTCCTGGGTCATGTGACGTCCGACGTCATTAACGAAGGACGCGAGAGGAGGACAGCACAGGAGCCGGGGAACAGGTAAGAAGCAACAGTGGTTTTTTCTTTAATGTTTTTATTCCCGATTTAGTCTCCGATTATTATACTCTGGGGTCTGAAAAGACCCCAGAGTATAATAATTGTTTATGGGTGTCCACAGAGGGACACTATTGGGGTTAACACTGTGTGCAGGGGACACTATAGGGGTTAACACTGTGTGTGCAGGGGACACTATAGGGGTTAACACTGTGTGTGCAGGGGACACTATAGAGGTTAACACTGTGTGTGCAGGGGACACTATTGGGGTTAACACTGTGTGTGCAGGGGACACTATAGGGGTTAACACTGTGTGTGCAGGGGACACTATAGGGGTTAACACTGTGTGTGCAGGGGACACTATAGGGGTTAACACTATGTGTGCAGGGGACACTATTGGGGTTAACACTGTGTGTGCAGGGGACACTATTGGGGTTAATACTGTGTGTGCAGGGGACACTATTGGGGTTAATACTGTGTGTGCAGGGGACAGTAAGTAAGGGACATAATAGAGTGCGGAGGAGGGGGTCAGTCGAGGTCTTCGGCGTCAGTTGGGATGGGGGGGGGGGGGCATGTCAAAAGTTCGCCACGGGGCCCCGCCATTCCTAGTTACGCCACTGATCAGAGCATTACCTCTGTTCTTCAGTGCTAGCCCTTCTGTCAATATGCCTTTTATCCTCCTCTGCCTCTCACACGATCTCTTTCCTATAGCCCTCTCACACTGCCCATTGTTCACCCCTTGCTTACAGTTAGGTCACCATGCCTTTGTTACCTTCCCCAGTGTTTTCAGGAGCAGTTGGTGCAGCTCCAGAACCTTTGGCATAACATAATATTTAGATGGTCTGTTATTAGCTCTGCAGTCTTTTTCAGAATCAGGAACCCCCTGTAGACATCAGTGCAGATATTAGACATGCGTACAGGTACTATACATGCATCAGAATTATCATACTTTAAATCGACTTCCATTAATGCATTGCATAGCTGAAAAAAACACTGGAGTGTAGTTTTAATTAATTTCACACATGTTTAGACTGTCAGTACTAAGTTTACATTGTTTAGTTATGTGATGTTAATGTTTGTTAAAAGTAGAAGTTCAGTTGTGTGTATGTCTGGTGTCGTGACCTAATGCCCAGAAGCTCAGTAATTTCTTGACAAAGCAACTCTGTTGCTGTCTATACTGTTTTTAACATGGGTGTACCCAAGAAAATATATCAGAAACTCTCTTTACTATCCAGACAATTTTAGACTGCATCTAGTCTTGAAGGGAAACCTGAGAGTGCTTCCCGACCCTCACCAGCGTTTTCAGGCTACTGGTTACTTTGGTTACAACTGTCGTAAGAACATTCTTCTTGACCAGTGCTCTGCATTGATCAACTGATATTAGCAGAGTGTATGGAGCCAGAACAAGATATTTCCATAGACTTTACTGTGCATTTCAGCTCTTATTCATTTCAATGTGAGGTGAGCTGCAATAGCACAGCCGGGCCACTACATAGTGTCTGCTTCCAGCTCTCCGTACACAGTGCTATGATCAGCTGATTGCTTATAGACCAGTGGCTGCCTCACTCCCTGATCCACACAATGATCTGTCCTAAGGAAAGGCCATTTAGGCTTGTGCGATGGGAGTCTCTGCCATAGTCTCCATGTATCACTAGACTAATTATTGGTTTTGGACATCCCTTTCGCGTTCAACTCTAAAGGACCCTGCAGTTAAGTCCCCTGATCAACTTGTTTTGAAATTTATATATGTGTATATATATATATATATATATATATATATATATATATATATATATAATATTTTTATTTTTTTTCTGAATTGTATTTAATATATATTCTTTATTTCTTTTGAAGCAAACCATAGAACAGAAAAGGGGAATATCAGGATACAGTGACACACAGGAAGAATTGGAGAGGGTGTCTGCCTTGAAGAGTGAAGTGGATGAAATGAAGGGCCGAACACTAGATGACATGTCTAATATGGTAATTATTTTTAAAACAATATCTGATAAATCTGATATTTTAAAATACTATAAACTATTACAGCCTCACTTTGTGAATTGAAATAGTTGCCTATAAAAGACATCGATATATTGGAGCAAGTCCAGAGAAGAGCAACCAAAATGGTGGAAGGTCTGCAAACCATGTCCTATGAGGAGCGGCTAAAAGAACTGGGATTGTTTAGTTTGCAGAAGAGAAGGCTGAGGGGAGATTTAATAGCAGTCTACAAATATCTGAAAGGTAGTCACAGTGCAGAGGGATCTACCCTATTCTCATTAGCACAAGGAAGTACAAGAAGCAATGGGATGAAACTAAAGGGAAAGAGATGCAGAATAGACATTAGGAAAAACTTTCTGACAGTGAGGGTAGTGAGAGAGTGGAATAGGCTGCCACGGGAGGTGGTGGGCGCTCCATCAATGGAAATCTTCAAGCGGAATCTGGATAAACATATGCTGGGATGATTTAGGAAAACCTGCACTCGCAGGGGGTTGGACTCGATGGCCCTTGAAGTCCCTTCCAACTCTACCATAAAAAAAAATAAATAAATAAAAAAATGAAGTTTAATTTCAGGTCAGTGGAACTGAGCTGAAAATCAAACATATTCCATGACCATTTATCACCTATCCACAAGATATGGGTTAAAGGGGTTGTCCGGGATAACTGGAAAACCCTATACTAATATAAACTCCCCGCCCGATATTCCCCTCTCCTGATTGGAGTACAACCAGTTTACTGCCTTTCTCGAAAGTTCTCCTTGCAGCCCCTGCTCTCCTCTACCCCAACTGCCTTGGAGAGTATCTTCCTCCAGTCCGGGGGGCCCATCGCACACACACTCTCGCTCCTCTACGACACCCTTCTGACTGCTGCTACCCCAGCCCCCCCCCCCCATACCAGACCTTAGGACACAGACCTCGATTTGCACCTCTCTCCTGCTGATTGGGCCTGCTCCTTCCTGCTGGTTCATAACCTACCATTGCCCTGCAGTGCCCAGGAAAAGAACTTTAAGATCCTGACCTGCGGGTACCGCTGTCCAGTTCTCCTTCATAGATTTTACCCTACTGTCTCTGATGCTTGTTGGCGCTGTGGTTCCACTGTGGGTTCTTTCTTTCATATTTGGTGGGAGTGCAGAGAGAACCAGGCCTTTTGGTCCTCCATGTATTCTCTGTATGCAAAAGTTAGTGGTCACTCTCTAGCTCTCTCTCCCCAACTGGCTCTCCTTTCCCTTATCCTGGGTAAGATATCTAAAGTCAAGGGTGATATTCTGTGTCACTTCCTCACGGTTGCCAGGACGGTTATTCCCCAGCACTGGGGAACCACTATGACCCCCTCTGTGACAGAGTGACTTCAGGAGTTTCTTCTCATCAGGAGGATGGAGGTTTTGGTCATAGAAGACTCTGGAGACTCATCCAAATTCGAAGCCCTCTTTCAGCCGTGGGTTGTGTTCCACGAGGAGTCCTCCGAGTTTTTCTCCCTTTTCACGTAAGCCCTCCTGCTTCCGTCACTACTATCCCCCCCCCATCCACTCCATTATACTTACCCTTCACAACTCTTTCTGCGATACAGCTCCTCCGTCTTTCCTGACTGCCACTGCTTCTCCCTGTGCTGCTCTGTGCACTGCTGCCAATAATCCACCTCTAGTGCTTAGCTTCTACATGCGCAGTTGAGGTGGATCATTGCTGCAGAGAACAGAGTAGCGATGAAGAAGCGCATGCACCATGTCACAGAAAGTTAAGTATACTGTATAATGGGGTAGGGGGTTGGGATGAGTAGGTAGGGAAGGGAGGGATAGCTAGAGAGACATATAGGCAGGGGCCACTTTTAAACTCTTATAGGCTATTTAAAAATGTGTTTTAGGTATGTGGCAGTGGTTTCTACTTATTTCAGACATAGCTTCCCCCTAAAGTATAATGAATGGATTTTACCGTTTGTATGACAAAAGAAGAACAGCTCACCATTTTTAGCCAAATAAAAAAAATGTATATTTACCCATATTTTCTGATTGTCCCGTGACGATCCGTTTCCCCTTTTCCAGAAACGGATCGTCACTACTACTGCACCCCAGCCACTCCATTATACTTACCCTTCGGACCTCTTTCACTCTGACAAACTAGTATCCCTATGCTGTGCTGAAGAGATCCAACAGATCAAAACAATGCTGTCCACAGCTTGGAATCTGTTCCTTTTGGAATAGAAATACTAGTTTGGCAATAATCCCCTCATTATGTTGTTAAGCTTATTAAAAAAAGTTGTGCATGATGTTAAGGGGGCTGCCCCTAGAGAGCAGCAAACAGAGGCATAGTTTTCCTAATTACATCCTGGAAAACATATTTGCATATTTTTCCCATAATCCCCCAGTGGAGCGAAAATGGCTTGTAAGTCTCCATACGCCTGTGAAGATGCACACTCTCCCTAAGGATTGTTATTATCCCCTGATCCTATTTTTAGCCATTATTATTCTGGTTCCATTCAATAAGCAAAGGAGGCAACGGTTGTGCCCTTTATAGATGCCATTTTTATTACTATACATAACACAGACAAACTTTTAACCTTTGTCTTCTGCTACTGAAACAACATTTGCTCGGGACCAGTACAATTTCTTCCTAGTCTAGAAACAGAGCATTAAATTGACAGCTAAAAAAATATCTTATTGTGTGTTTCGATAGTTGTGATATACAAACTTTACTGTGTTTTAGTGGTTGTATTGTATTTTGAGAGAATACAGTAATAATCCTACTAATATTATAAATGTGAAAGTTTGGATGTTTGTGTGATTATTCCAGAATCACGCAAAAACGGCTGAACGGATTTGAATGAAATTTGGCATATAGATAGTTTATAACCTCTATTAAAACATAGGCTACTTTTTATCCGGTAAATGACATGACTTCACAACTGTTATGAATTTATGTTCACATACTATGTTACACTGCTCTTTCAGCAGGTTATCTCAGGTCCTAGGTCTGTTATCTCTCTGTGTAAACACTCAGCTAACCCTTAGTCCTTTGTGTACATGCACTTGCGTATTATCTGATCAGCTCCAGGCAACATGCTGACACACTGGATGGGAAAACACCTTTAATCCAAATTGGCAGTTTGCTACTTTTAAACATGCCAGGAAACAGAAAATCTAATTTGTTGCAAAATTCTAAAACAATGACAGCTATGAAGGTAACCAGAACTCAACAGAGTTGAGAGTCAACGGCACCAACAACATGCTCATTATATGGTGTCCCAGCGAAATGCTGAGAGATGCCGGAACAATCACGGGCACAGTGCAATGAACGAGTTTAGCGGCAGGACAGCTTAAAAGCTGCCGAAACGCCGGAGCAGGCAAACCATCGACGGCAGCAATTTGCTGATTATAGGCAGATCATCGACTCCAACAATACGCAGACGAAGTCACGGGCAGAGACACACACACAAACAACATACAACATACACGAGTGCAAAACTGGGCAATTTTTGTAGGGCCACTACACAAACAAAAAATGAAATATACCCTTGCGAAGCCGGGTCCTCCTGCTAGTACACACAATCATAATAAACCTATGCATAAGTAGTCTGATGCTTCAGACTAGTGTTATTCTGTATAGGCTGCCTCCTCTTTTACTGTCTGCAATTTGACAAAATGTAGGGGTCAGAAAAGGGAGAAAAGAAGGGGCCACACGGTGGCTCAGTGGTTAGCACTGCAGCCATGCAGCGCTGAATCCTGGTGTTCAAATCCCGCCAGGGGCAAAAAACTATCTGCAAGGAGTTTGTATGTTCTCCCCGTGTTTGCATGGATTTCCATCCCATATTCCAAAAAAGACATACTGATAGGGAAAAATGTACATAGTGAACCCCATGTGGGGCTCACAATCCACATTTAAAAAGAAAAGGGAGAAAAGCGGAATCTGACTACCGATAGGTTTGTAGTTTGTAACCATGGAGACACAGTAGGTCTGCAATGTTGCTGTAGACACAGACTAGTAAGATGTTTTTATTCCAGACCATACCATTTGCAAAGTTTCTTCATTGTTTCTTGATACATAAAATACCAGCATACAAGGACCATTGTGTATGAAAAATCTTTTGTAGTTTTATTTATGTTTGTTCCCCTTAAAATGTTTTGACCCATTCAACATTTTGCATGTTTCTTTAGGTGAAGAAGTTAAACGCCATGATAGAAACTAAAAAATCTGCATTGGCTCCAGTTATAAAAGAGCTGAGGCCTTTACGCCAGAAATGCCAGGTTTGTACATTATATATTAGATCTGTTCATTAATTTTCTTATTAACCCATGTTTTTTCATGATGTTATCTTCATAATTAGTAAGTTATGGTATGGCCACATGCCCGAATTTGTGTCAGCATTTTTCGCACCAACACAAGTGCTTTTTTCTCATTTTTGTTCAGAAAACTGCATTACAACCACAATGTGTGCACTCACTTTTAATCAGGGACACCATCACTGATTTTGTAGAACAGGATGAACCAACACAACAAGGCAATAAACATATTTCAGAGGCCGCTGCGTTTTAGACTGAGACTCTGGGTGAACACCTTGAGGCATAGACCTGCCGTTGCAAAAGAACTTTTTTTTTTTTTTTTTTTAGCAGATTTTGATACAGTTTTTTGAGCCAAAGCAAAGAGTGGCTACAAAAGGAATGAGAACTATATAGGAAGCTCTTATACTTCTCACTTCTGCTCAATCCAGTCCTGGCTTTGACTCAACAAATTGCAGCAAAATATGTAACAAAAAAAGCTGCTTTTCTGCAACGTGGGGCCTCAGCCTTATGCTGGAGAAAAACACAGCGCTTTTGTGTGTAGTGTTTAAGTACTTTCCTGAGATTTCTATTGCCCAATCCTCTTAGTTCAGCATACATGCTCTACTCAAAAAAGCGGCCATTTGTATTGCAGTGCTGGAGTCCTGGATTCGAATTCAGGCAAGGACAACTTCTGCATTGAACTTGTATGTCCTCCCCATGCGTGCGTTTCCTCCGGGTACTCCGGTTTCCATCCAATCTACAAAGCCCTACTGATAGGGAATGTAGATTGTGCATAAATTGTAAAGTGCTACGGAATATGTGTTTGCTATATAAATAAATGTTATTATTATTATGATTGTGAGTCTTACTTGGGACAAAGAGTGGTGACAATACTTGTTAAGCGCTGTGGAATACGTTGGAGCTATATACGTAAGTATAAAAAAATTAGTATTGGAGAGTTGAGTAAGATGAAAAAACATTTGGTCCAAAGATATCTAAAATTATTTTACTTTATTGTAATTGGATGTGACTTGTCAAAAACTGTTGCAAATTCTTTTAATACTGCTTGATATAAAGAGACCTTTTTTAATGCAAGGCATTTTAACACCTAGTTTAAAGAGGTTTTTCTGGTCCCATATTGATATTTTCATACTTATGGCCTTATGGTCATCAGTATTGGATCTGTGGGGGTCCAACATCTGGACCCCACACAGATCAGCTGTTGCAGTGTGCTGGAAAGTGCTAGTGGATGGGGAGAGCGTGTAGCACTGTGGTTGTAATATCTGATCTATGGATAGGCCATCAGTATGAAAAATCGATCTGTGGCCGGAAAACACCTTTAAGTGCATCCGCTCATGCCAGCTGTGCATTTCACTTCATCAAGTATTTTATTTATTCAGCATCTTTATAAAATTCTTTCTTTAAGGAAATTTGTAATGGATGTGGTCCAATGTATTCATTTCATTTTAATATATTCACTTCTCTACAATTGATAGACTTTAGGGAAAACCATTTTGGTACCTCGCAACAGGTCATCCTACTTGTTGCTTAAGAACAGCTTGGTTTAGAAGCTATGTGTCTGTCTAAAGTATCAGACAGCACGCATACTCCCCCCGCCATGTGTGACAGCGGAATGATACACATCTGCTAAGTTTAAGTAAGCAACACTCTGTGTGCCAAGATGACAGGCTCAAGCTGCTGACTGACAGGAACTTACATTTCTCTGTGCCATGTGCTGAGGTATCATAGTACGTGCTGACATGAATCTCTGCCCTTTTCACATTAGGAGCTGACCCAGGAGTATGATGAAAAGAAAGCACAATATGACAGCTGCGCGGCTGGTCTGGAGAGTAACTGCTCCAAGCTCGAGCAGGTATCATTTTCTGTAACCTGTAATAAACACTGTGGATGGATACTTGGATGTCTGTCTGTCTGTTATGTTAACAAATTGGTTATGTATTACATATCATGTAACTAATTCAATATTTAGATTACTATTTAGAATCCTTACCTATATTATGTATTTTTGGGCAACAAAATATTCTTTTTATCGGATATTGGTGAATACTTTATTTTTTTGTCTAGATCAGACAGTCTCTATCTGTATGTCCTGTTAGGACAGGTGGTTAGAAGAGAGGGCTGTTCTCTTTACTCCCTTCTGGCAGTCAACACAAAGAGATGCTGCAAAAAGTGAGTCTGTCAGCACAAAATTGAGATCTAGACTCATCACAGTAGCTTGTAGGGCTGTCAGCACAGTTTACAATGATGTATTTCTTTTTCAGAATCGCTACGCCATTCTCCATATCTCATTTTTAAGCTGACAGACTCCCTTTCATGTTTACCAGTCTTTGAGGATTTTTCTTTGAGTCATTCCAATTACTGAAAGACCATCCGCTCACTAGTATTAGTTGTCTACGCACAGTGAAGCAGGTTTATTATGCCATATATCTGGTGCTCATGACATAAAAGGTTTGCACCACCCTTGCCACTTTTCCCAAAAAGGGGAATGGCAAAGGTGTGTAGAAATCTGGCACAAATGATGCTGGAAATGTACGCCAGATCATAGCTTTCCCTCAGATTTCCCTCCAGTCACATGGCCCAGTGGGGAGGGTGCACCTTATTTATGAGGAGGCACATGCCTTGTATTATAGGAGGTGTACCCTCTGCTGGCAAACGGATTACAAAGACTGGCACTGTCTTTCCTTGTCCTGATTCCATATTAAGTCACATGATCACATTGTGACCATTTTTTTTTCCGGCTTGGCTATCTGCCTACTTTTTTCAGATACTATTGAAAGTTACCATGTGACCCCAAATTCATTGCCCATCTGTTCCTATACTCTACCTCTTCTGGGATAAGCCCTCTCAGCTACTCCTCTCCCACTCACATAATCTGCCAAGTCAGGCCACTATACTCCCATTACCTTCCCCTGTGTTGTCATCAGCAGTTTGTGTAGCTTTCAGGACCTAATGGCCTCATCCTCACAGTGTAAGATCCTGGCAAGTACACAATATTATGATCTCTGCAATGTTTTGCAGAAACAGGAAGCAAAAAGGGGTACCGGTCGGTACTAGACATGGGTGACAGCAGTAGCAGATTTTGGATCTAATTCTGACACTACTTGGCATAGCTAACAAAAAAAAAAAAACGCTGGAGTGTCACGTTAAATGCTCCAGTTTCCTTGCATCACTGCATGAAGAAAGAGGACTTGCTGACGGCTTCCCACGTCGTTAAAGTTCATTGTAAGTTATCTAACAGTGGGGCCCTTCCTCAGTCTGATCATCATCTATGAACCTCTATTATACGAAGGGCCAATCCTTTGAATATGTATTTGCATGGAGAGAAACTGCAGTATTCTGGGCCTACCTCCTCCAGATCAAGACACCCTTGAATATAATGGTGTCGTGATGAACAAGGTCATTTTTAAAGAGCAGCTTTACCTCTGCTGAATGTTTTGATATCTAACAATAAGAGCCACTTTATGAAGATAATCATACCAATGATGACAATGTTATCTGGGTTAAGATGTCCATTCTCAGGCAAAGACTTTAAGGTATAGAAGATTGCCTGTTTGTTTTTATTCAAACTATGTCGTTTATGAATTTGTTTCTTGTGAGACTGTTTCCGTTAAAGCAGATCTGTCATTGTAATATGTTGTGCTTACTAGCCGCTATGAAAGAGGTCTGGTCTCATAGTTTTAGTCTGGCTGTTTTCAAAGGCCCTAACCATGCCTCCCCCACCCCTCAGGAGGGTATGTGACAGGCAGCTGAGGGTTCGGAGAGGTTGTTAGCTTGTAAATACAGCTGGACTCCTACTTTGGAATAAAAACTGTAAACTTCTTAGCTATAGTTATCTGATCCACTTATAGCAGGACTATTGTTTGTTGTTGTATGCAGACGTATCCCATTTGTGATTATTTGTTAAATGAAATGTGTAGCATCACATTTTACAGTTTAGAAAATACCATCAAATTATAATAAGAATTTCCACAAAATAAATTATTTCTACGGTTATTGTCTTGCTTGCTATAACTAGTAGGTGTCAATGGTCAGCTAAGATAGTTTGCAATATTTCTGTTTGTTGCTGCTGCCCCTTCCTATATCTCCTGTATTAACTTGAATACAATCATGCACCTATTACAGGAATGATGGTGTGGTCATGCAAGCAGATAAAATGTCTAAAGACATTGGTTTTTGTGAGATGCCTTTCGATAGAAGCGTACATTTATGTACAGTAACCAAAAGCCTGCGGAAGGCCAAACAATTCTCTTATGGCATCCATTTGGTGAATGGGTGCCTAAGGATACATTTAAATGGGTTATTTGGATTCATGTTTCGTATTGTCAAAGTGGCCAGGGTGTTCTAAAATAAAAAAAGAATTGTTACTTACCCACTGGTTCCTGCGCTGTCTCTCCCCATCCACTGGTTGTGCTTTTTGATATGAGGTTGCAGTAGTGATGTCAAGTTGATAGCTTGTGACCGCTACAGCCAGGCGCCAACCTTTTCAGTTAACGTCACATAAACAACGCTTGATGGTTGCAGCCAGTGACTTGACAGTGATTGGCTGCTGCTGCCGGTTAAACCAAGTCCAACTGGCAGAACAGGAGCAACAGTACAGAAACCTGTAGGTAGTAGTTTGTGTTTTATTTTAGAAGGCATTTGCCACTTTTTGCTTAATGGCCTATCTTTAGGATAGCAATAATTATCTGACTGTGGGAGCCGACAGCCAGCTCCTGTTCTGAGGTGAGTTCAGTCTGTGTAATGTCCAGCACATGGAACTGGAAGCAGTTGGCTCTGTGCCCACTATAGCAGGTAGGCACCGTTACTGTAGCTCTGTTCCGATGGAAGTTAGCCAGACCAGATAGACCTGCAAACAGCTGATCCGTATGGGGTCTGCTTTCAAACCCCCACGACTAAATACTTATAAATATAAAATAAATTAATGGACAACCCCTTTAAAAAATAAACTTGAACTTGAAAAACCCCTTTAACAAATTTGTAGGAGCTTTCTCTGCTCATATGTACAATAAGTCATTCAACATTCTGCAATAGGCGTATTTCGCACATAAGAGAGCACTTACTCATACAGGCAGTCAGGGGCATGCTCTTCTACAGTTGCACCACTTCCTCCTGCAAACCCCATAATGAGTGTGAGAAGGCAGAATAGAAAGTATAGAGTATAGTATAGAACCCTTTTAATGTTACTTATGAAAAATTGTTTATGATCAAATGATTTGCATGTAAAATGCTGATGAATTGTGTGTTTAGTACTTTACATTTTTTTGCTTTTTCATTTTCTGATGTTTTTTCGCTGCATGTTCTATTTTTACACCAGAATAATTCTGTAATTATTTATGTTTAACTCAGGAAGTGCGAGGGCTCCAGGAGGAGTGTAGCCAAGCTGAGACTCAGTATCATTACATCAGCTTGATGAAAAAGGTTAGACTTCGCAGATTTATTTAATAACCTTCTTTGTGCTTTTGGATACAAATAGTCACTCTGTATTCTTTGTTAGATTAGTGAAGTCCAGATACAGCGAGCAACAGATGAGATGAAAGCTTATGTCTCTCCAGACTCACAGGAAAGGAGGAAAGCTATCAGGTAGGTTTTTTATATGCTCTACAGATTTTGGCTGCTGGTATGAAACAGGTAGGTTAGCTTCCTTCACACCTCTATGCTCTGCAGGGAGTCTGTCTGTACTCACAGGATGAGCATTAACAATTGTTTTGAACAGTTTGGAATACAATACAGTGTTTGTAGAGTATAATGTAAGGTATTGCAGTTTCAGCAAACGAAACTTATTTATTGTTTACTAAAACTACAATTTATATTTATATAGAATTTCCAGTTTATTTTCTGTAACAATTCCTCAATGTATTCAAGTGTTTGAACTGTTGATAGTAGAGGTATAAGAAGAGCTGATAAAAAGTGGTAGAGAAATACATGGACACTGCTGCTGCTGTTAGTAAGTGTTCTACATCTGTATCACTGCTTTGTAATGCCATCTCTTCTGCTGATGTGTCTGATAGAGGGTAGGAGGAACTGGTGTTCCCTATGTGTCCTGTATGGAAGATGTCAGCAGCTAGTCTCCACCCACATTGGAGTTGAGCTGAAGGGAACTGATAGTATTAAAGATGACCACTATGGAGGGGAACACTGGTGATAAAGGCAAAATACAAATCAAATTCTACTGTTCCTTATGTACACCCAACAGTTTATACTGAAAAGTCACCTGAAAAGATGGTTACACTGTAAATGACACTTTCAAATAACTTTACAAAAATGAATAATACACGTGATTATAAAAAGAAAACAAAAGCTACTGTGTGTGTGTGTGTATGTGTGTGTATATATATATATATATATATATATATATATATATATATATATATATATATATTAGCTGAGAGAAATGCCTCTTTCTGGCTTTATCAACCTGTTTCCTTGCTTTTCCTTCCTCTGCTAAACTGCCTTTACTGAATCCCTGCTATATACATCTCAAGACACACTCAGGTGACTCATGTCTACTCTACAGAGAGGGGATTGGGGAGAAGTGAGAAGTAAGTGCAGGAGATAAGACAAGTAAAACAGCTGCAGAGTGATGCTGGAGCTGAACAGTAGAAAATTCCTAAAAATATTTGTAGTCCAGTATGATATTTCTACCCTTCTACTGATCAAAGCTGATTTTGTAGTTTTATTAATTTTTGTTGATATGTTTATGTTCTTAATTTACTTCATAAGCTAACATAAAATATTTTATTATAATAGGAAGATTGAAATTGATCTAATCTCTTGAGTTCACATTTTCCATGATAAAAACGTATCCATCATATGAGCACTGACAAAATCTGAACTGTGTATTTTGGTATCTAAATTTAGAACATTTTCAGATCTATGAGGCATTCTTTCCGAGGTCAGAATTATAAATAGCAATACCAGAAATCTAAATAATACCACAGCACATTGTCCCAACTGCTTGTACCTCTGCAGTCATATTAACCAATATAGATGTCCCTAGTTTTTCTGCGATCGCAAATAAAACTTTGTGGGTACATTGGTAAAATAATCATTAATTGGAATCACAGTAGATTTAATCCTTTAATGGCATTATCGATTTTAATGAGAGTACATTATAATGCTCCAAATTTTGTACAAGCATTTTTTTTCAAACCTCAGCATACCCTATCTGCCAAATATTGCTTGTTTTGCTCTGTGAAAGGGGTTGTCCAGAGAGTTTCAATTCAATTACTGGGTCCAGCAGTTGATGATGGACCCAGGGGTTCTGGCCTCATCACGACCCCTGGGTAATGTGATTGGAAGCCGTGCTCTGCCCCCTTAACTTCTTCCCTGATCTCGCAATTACCTATCCCTCTGCTTTGGGGGTTGGCTTTACTATAGTCAACCAGCCCCCTGCCAATAGCACAAGTAATAATAATAATACATTTTATTTATATAGCGCCAACATATTCCGCAGCGCTGTACAATTTGTAGGGTTCAAATACAGACAGATACATAACAAAGAACGTCATTTCACACAATGGGACTGAGGGCCCTGCTCGCAAGAGCTTACATTCTATGAGGTAGAGGGGGTGACACAAGAGGTAGCAGGGGCGGCATTGCTTATACAGTATTCAGACAATTTTGTAATAGAGGTTACTGTCATTACACAAACAAAACTTTATGAGCTATCACTAGTGGTGTCCTGTAACATGTGGATGGAGCTTGGACAAATAAAGTTAGCCTGAAAAGACATCATATCATGTGGGGTAATGTGGGAACGGGGACAGAGGAAGGTCACATTTTGGGAATTCTAATTATAGTACGGAAGGGTTTACGTTAGAAATTGTGATAGGCCTGTTTGAAACTGTAGAAATTGGGAGTTAATCTGATTGTCCGGGGTAGAGCATTCCAGAGAAGTGGTGCAGCTCGGGAGAAGTCTTGTATACGGCGTGGGAGGTTCTAATAATAGAGGATGTAAGTGTTAGGTCACGGGTTGGGCGGTAGACAGAGATGAGGGAGGAAATGTAGGGAGGTGCAGCATTATGGAGAGCCTTGTGGATGAGAGTGATAACTTTATATTTTAATCTATAGTGAATAGGCAGCCAGTGTAGTGACTGGCACAGACCGGAGGCATCGCTGTAACGTCTAGTCTGATAGATGAGCCTGGACGCTGCATTCAGAATAGATTGTAGAGGGGAGAGTTTAGTGAATTATTTGTAAGATTGGGGAAGGACGGAGGGAAGGAATGACCCAGGGGTTATATTGCTGCTTCTGATCGTCATCTGCCAGATCAGGTAAGTAATATTGAACTCCACGGACAACGTGTAGGAAAGCTACATCATTAAAAACCACAAAATATCTATATTACATCTATAATTGCCATTTTGTTGAACATATAATTTATTGTTTAACGTTTAGTAACTTTTGGGGATTATTACTGTTTACCATATGGTAAAAATAACTTGTTGATTCTACATGTTCATATGAATAAGACAATATCTTTTTTTTTCAAGTTTTAGTAATTTTGTACATTAAAAAAATGTTTTATGGGAAATAGTCATTTTTGAGTTGCCTGTTCTGAATCCAAAGCAATTATGCTTATTAGTGTTACATTGTTGACAGTCTGTTAGGTCCCTGACTGTCATGGTAACCCATTGGCACCCTGTGATTGCATTGCAAGGTGCCAGTGGGCTGACAGAAAGCCCACTCTCTTTGTCAAACACTTTAGATGTCACTGTTAGAATCAGAGGATCTTCTTAGCCTTCTCATTAGAGCAGAAGTCTGGCTGTCATTGATGCTTCAATCTCATTATGTTTATGTACGACTTGGAGTCTTTAGACACGGCATTCCGTGATGTACGTGTATGTCATGATGCATTAACAAAGGTTAAAAAATATCTATTGACACTTCAACCGATTAACCTTATTAAACCAGACAAAATAAAGTAGCTCATTTCACAATGCAAAATTCTAAAAAAAAGATGCTTATTGGAATACAGATATTTACTAAAATAGAGTGCAAAAAAGTTCAAAAGCAGCGGCACCGTTCTGTGGGTGTGAACATACACCAAATCACTGGATCTCAAACTAGATGATCTGGCATTCAGGTGGTGCTCACTGTTAAACAAATAGTCCAATATACTGCAAAAAAAATAGAAAAAAATCAGGGGAAGCCTGATGAAGTGCATTTAGCATGAAACTGTCGTCGCTTCATTTCTTCTACATTCCATCTACCCTACCCCCGTCTGTAAATGCTGTTCAAGTACCTATTTTTATGGAAGACTATTAAAGTTTGGTGAATTTTACTACTGGCTGGTGAGTGCCCTGATTTTTTCTATTTTTTTTTTTACTAAAATAGACCTGTTGATGCCAGGTTCACATCGGCATTCTGCTTGGGGACCTGAAAAATGGAACCCGGTGCACTTAAAAAGCAGTTATCCGCAGCCCCCGTAGACTATAATGGGTTACCGGCCCAAAAAAATTTCTAAGCATCATAGGGGATAGAACCCCCAAACAGTCACTGAACACAGGTTTGACTGTAGTCAGAGTGTAGTTACCAATTCATATGCAATTTCAAGTGATTTTTAAAAAATTTAGTGCCATTGCCATTGAGTGTAATGGAAACAGTGCATCTCCAGGGGATGAATTACACCAGGGAGTATTATGTGTTTGTTTTTGTTTTTTAAGGGATCCTTTCATTCAATCAGTTTTTTTTCTCCCTAACACGTCGGAATAGCCTTAAGAAAAGCTATTTGTCTCCTACCTTTTGTTGTCTTCTTCGCGCCGCCTTTCGCCTAAAATCCAGTTTTATCTTGGTATGTAAATGAGTTCTTTTACAGCACTGGGGGCTGGCCCCAGCGCTCAAACAGCACTGGGGGCGACCCCAAGGTTGCGAGAGAACTCTCCAGCGCCGCCTCCATCTTCTTCTGGAATTAGGTCTTCACCGCATCTTCTTCCGGTGGCGCATCTTCTACTATGTAAGCGGCCATTTTTCTTGTGGCCGCGAGCATGCGCAGTCGGCTTTGCCCAAGGCCTAGAAGTTAGAAGACACCAAAATTTATCAAGCAATTCAAAAGAAACAGTCAAAACCGTAGCTGCAGAGACCATGACATATAGTTCCTGAGAATAGAGTCCATAAATAATCCCACAATCAGGAAGAAAGCAGTCAGATGAACCAACCTATATAGGACAAAGGGTTAAAGAGCACAGTAGTACAAAAAGACAATCAGAGAGCCGAAGATTTCAATCTGGTCCACTAGGCCCGAATAAGTCCAGTGGCATCACAGAGGTCACAAGACAGGTAAGGTCAGGAGAATACTAAGTAGAAGTACCAAATTACATTATAAGCGTATCAAGGGCTATGCAAAAGGAAGGGACAGTATATAAGGTCAACAGTGCGTTACACCAAAGACCCCAGACCTTTGTCAAATTTAGTAGGACATCCCCTACCTTTACATACCAGCTAGTTATATGGTAAGATTAAGTTCACCATTTTTTTCCACTGTGAGATTGAAGGAGAGCAAGGAGCCATCTACCTTAAAGCTATGGCTTTCCTAGCTAAGAATAGAGATTCCTATAACAGAATAAGAGATTTGTGAGGCCTTTAGCTCCTCGTCCAGATTGACGAACAGGCGAATGTCAGGGATGAGTGGGACAGGGGCCCCAAGAACTTCAGACAATATGCCCACAACCTCTGCCCAGAAATGGTTAATGAGATAGCAATCCCATATCATATGCCAGAATTCGGAATACTCAGATGTACAGCGCAGGCATCCCATTGTTGCAGGCGCCTCATCTTATGCAACCATGCAGGAGTCAAATAGCATTGATGTATGATAAACACCTATCAACCTATTGTTATTTGGGGATACAAATTGTGCTGATTCTTTGAGTTCTGAATAAGATTCATCACTAAGAGCCGGAATCAGAGTGCACCATTTCAATAAAACCAGTGCGGCTAGGTGGGACATTTTGACCTTTATGAGATAAGCATACAAACTTGAGATGAGACCCTGTGGACCCTGGACATGTGAGTGGTTTTCATCCTTTTTTTTCTGTGTAAATCACAAAGGAAAAACTAGCTAGTAGAGATGAGCAAGTACTATTCGAAACTCCTGTTTCGAATAGCACGCACCCACAGGAATGAATGGACACAGCCGGCACATAGGGGGTTAAGCGGCCGGCCGCTGGCAAAGTCTGCATGCCGGCCACTTCCATTCATTCCTATGGGTGCGTGCTATTCGAAACGGCCGTTTCAAATAGTACTCGCTCATCTGTACTAGCTAGCTGTGTCATAACTTAGAAAGAGGTTTATGTAGATAGATTTTACTTCAGCAACAGTCTTACATCAGTAATTGGTGTGTTACCCAGATTTCTTGGGATCCTGAAAGATACATCTTTCTGAACTTTTGCAGACCAAGGAGGAGGGTTTACATAGGTACATTTAGTGCAACATTGCCTCGTATATTACCCAGCTTTCCCTAGACCTGGAAAGGAATATACAGTATTTGATACATGATCCAATTACAGAATAAGAAGGAGGTTTATTTTGGTACATTTTGCTTGAGTGGGCTCAGTTACAGCTAACCAAGCAATATTACTCAGATTTCCTGAGACCCTGAAAGACATATCTGGCATGTTATTGAACAATTACAGATCGAGGAGGGTGACTTATTTAGGTACGGTATATTTAATACTCATAGTTCCTATTACAGAAATATCTGATGTGTAAATCTAGAAAGGTGTGGCACAGTTATGGAGAAACAAATCAGATTGGGTTGAGTATTCCTCTTAACCTTAACTAATGACTCCTTGTTCTTTGGTAAAGTACCATCCATGTATGTTTTTATCATTGGTTTTCCTAAGGAACTATTTTTGGGACTTGTGTGATATTTGATGCTGCTAGTGTGTTACACATACCCTTCTATGTGTTTGCATTGGGTATATTCTTGGTATTAACTATGGAGATAGTGGCACTTTTCAGCCATATGATTAAAAGTAAAGTTTTGTTGTTTCTAAGGTATCCAGTCATGTGCTATAACACATTATGTTGAATTGTTCTAGGTATCTGTTTGGACGGGTGACCCTTCATTGGTCGTAACCCTCTCCTTGTTTTGATTCATGTGCTGTCTCCATTAAAAAACAAACAAACAGTGTACTCTAACCTATGAGCAGAGTGTGAAGGATTTCACTTTGCTAAGCCTCTTGGCACACCTACGATCACCCTTCTTACCTTCCATTCATGTACCGTGAGTGCCAGCGTTCATAGGATAATATGAAATTATCTGTATAAATTTTATATATTTATTAACCCAAGAGGGTTAATAACATATACAGAGTACACATCAGAGAATTGTCAAGTAAACACAGGTAAAAGCAAAATACACTATACAAAACAAATTGGGATTAAAAGAATAAAAAAGAATAATACCAAATAAAGTTGTGGTTGGGTTCAATGGGGCCTCCTAGGCCTCAGGGCGCTGGCTTAAGTCAGTGGCATGACTTGTTTCCCAGGATGGATCAGAACAAGTGTAGTGGGTCGTCTAGTACAGAAGGGACACCCCAGTTAACCTCTAGTTGCCTCTTTGCTGAGTGACCCAGAATCTCGGTCTTCCTCTCAGTATAATGCTAGTGTCCAGCATGTAGCCCCCACCTCTTCTCCCTACTGCATGGTCTTGAGAAAGATGGATGTCTTCCTAGCTGCGGGAAAGATGTGTGTCTGGGTTTGGAGTCAGGATTTTTTCATCATCACACAGAGATTGAGATTTCATTTTGCTGCTGGTTAACAGGTTGAGTGTTGATATGTGCATTTATTGTTAGTAGAGATGAGCGAACACTAAAATGTTCGAGGTTCGAAATTCGATTCGAACAGCCGCTCACTGTTCGAGTGTTCGAATGGGTTTCGAACCCCATTATAGTCTATGGGGAACATAAACTCGTTAAGGGGGAAACCCAAATTCGTGTCTGGAGGGTCACCAAGTCCACTATGACACCCCAGGAAATGATACCAACACCCTGGAATGACACTGGGACAGCAGGGGAAGCATGTCTGGGGGCATAAAAGTCACTTTATTTCATGGAAATCCCTGTCAGTTTGCGATTTTCGCAAGCTAACTTTTCCCCATAGAAATGCATTGGCCAGTGCTGATTGGCCAGAGTACGGAACTCGACCAATCAGCGCTGGCTCTGCTGGAGGAGGCGGAGTCTAAGATCGCTCCACACCAGTCTCCATTCAGGTCCGACCTTAGACTCCGCCTCCTCCGGCAGAGCCAGCGCTGATTGGCCGAAGGCTGGCCAATGCATTCCTATGCGAATGCAGAGACTTAGCAGTGCTGAGTCAGTTTTGCTCAACTACACATCTGATGCACACTCGGCACTGCTACATCAGATGTAGCAAACTGATGTAGCAGAGCCGAGGGTGCACTAGAACCCCTGTGCAAACTCAGTTCACGCTAATAGAATGCATTGGCCAGCGCTGATTGGCCAATGCATTCTATTAGCCCGATGAAGTAGAGCTGAATGTGTGTGTTAAGCACACACATTCAGCACTGCTTCATCACGCCAATACAATGCATTAGCCAGTGCTGATTGGCCAGAGTACGGAATTCGGCCAATCAGCGCTGGCTCTGCTGGAGGAGGCGGAGTCTAAGGTCGGACCTGAATGGAGACTGGTGTGGAGCGATCTTAGACTCCGCCTCCTCCAGCAGAGCCAGCGCTGATTGGCCGAATTCCGTACTCTGGCCAATCAGCGCTGGCCAATGCATTCTATTAGCCCGATGAAGTAGAGCTGAATGTGTGTGCTAAGCACACACATTCAGCACTGCTTCATCACGCCAATACAATGCATTAGCCAGTGCTGATTGGCCAGAGTACGGAATTCGGCCAATCAGCGCTGGCTCTGCTGGAGGAGGCGGAGTCTAAGGTCGGACCTGAATGGAGACTGGTGTGGAGCGATCTTAGACTCCGCCTCCTCCAGCAGAGCCAGCGCTGATTGGCCGAATTCCGTACTCTGGCCAATCAGCGCTGGCCAATGCATTCTATTAGCCCGATGAAGTAGAGCTGAATGTGTGTGCTTAGCACACACATTCAGCACTGCTTCATCACGCCAATACAATGCATTAGCCAGTGCTGATTGGCCAGAGTACGGAATTCGGCCAATCAGCGCTGGCTCTGCTGGAGGAGGCGGAGTCTAAGGTCGGACCTGAATGGAGACTGGTGTGGAGCGATCTTAGACTCCGCCTCCTCCAGCAGAGCCAGCGCTGATTGGCCGAATTCCGTACTCTGGCCAATCAGCGCTGGCCAATGCATTCTATTAGCCCGATGAAGTAGAGCTGAATGTGTGTGCTTAGCACACACATTCAGCTCTACTTCATCGGGCTAATAGAATGCATTGGCCAATCAGCGCTGGCCAATGCATTCTATTAGCTTGATGAAGCAGAGTGTGCACAAGGGTTCAAGCGCACCCTCGGCTCTGATGTAGCAGAGCCGAGGGTGCACAAGGGTTCAAGTGCACCCTCGGCTCTCCTACATCAGAGCCGAGGGTGCGCTTGAACCCTTGTGCAGCCTCAGCTCTGCTACATCAGAGCCGAGGCTGCCCTTGAACCCTTGTGCACACTCTGCTTCATCAAGCTAATAGAATGCATTGGCCAGCACTGATTGGCCAGAGTACGGAATTCGGCCAATCAGCGCTGGCCAATGCATCCCTATGGGAAAAAGTTTATCTCACAAAAATCACAATTACACACCCGATAGAGCCCCAAAAAGTTATTTTTAATAACATTCCCCCCTAAATAAAGGTTATCCCTAGCTATCCCTGCCTGTACAGCTATCCCTGTCTCATAGTCACAAAGTTCACATTCTCATATGACCCGGATTTGAAATCCACTATTCGTCTAAAATGGAGGTCACCTGATTTCGGCAGCCAATGACTTTTTCCAATTTTTTTCAATGCCCCCAGTGTCGTAGTTCCTGTCCCACCTCCCCTGCGCTGTTATTGGTGCAAAAAAGGCGCCAGGGAAGGTGGGAGGGGAATCGAATTTTGGCGCACTTTACCACGCGGTGTTCGATTCGATTCGAACATGGCGAACACCCTGATATCCGATCGAACATGTGTTCGATAGAACACTGTTCGCTCATCTCTAATTGTTAGTGAAGAATATAGACTTATTTTTCACTTATTTGTCTCCTGCAACAGATTACATCTGTACAAAAGAGGTTTATAGAGAGGGGCAGAGGGAGAAAGAGGAGAACTCCACAAAGCAGAGAGAGTTTTGTTTTGCAACATAGCTGGTCTATCAGGAATCAGTTTTGTTGCCATAGATATTATTATTTTAATCCTGTAGACACTTGTCTGTCTCCTCCCCCTTCCTTTTCAGAGACTTCATTGTAAACTGACAATGGTTGCGTATAGAGAAGAGCGAGTACTGTTCGTATCAGCCGATCCGAACAGCACGCACGCATTGAAATGAATGGACGTAGCTGGCACGTGGGGGGTTAAGCGGCCGGCCGGCGTCAAAGCGGAAGTACCAGGTGCATCCATTCATTTCAATGCGTGCGTGCTGTTCGGATCGGCTGATCCAAACAGTACTCGCTCATCTCTAGTTGCGTATAGAGTACGGACAAAATCTCTCAGATAGGTTGTTAGTTCAGGAGTAATAGTTAAAGCCACGGGCATTTTTCTTTTATTATTTTCTAAAACTATCTAAGGGTACATTCACACTGAGTAAACGCTAGCTTATTATGTAGAGTAAAATTACACTTGTAAATTTTGCTATCCCATTGACTTCAATGACATTTTACAGGCGTATTTTTACAGGCGTATTTTTTACAGGCGTATTTTTTACAGGCGTATTTTTACACTTGTAAAAAAATATCATTGAAGTCAATGGGATAGCAAAATTTACAAGTGTAATTTTACTCTACAAAATAAGCTAGCGTTTACTCAGTGTGAATGCACCCTAAAAGGGTAAGGGAACATTAATTAGATTTTTTTAAAATGTTTTTTGGTAATAGAATCTCAGAGTGTTAACCATTGACATGTCTTAGGTCATGTTCATTTAAGAAGAATTTGCATGGGTGTTATTTTTAATAATTTGACTTCTCCATCTGATGGAATTTTGATGAAAAAAACATAGAAATATTACGTCTTGTTGAAAATTGCAATAAATAAATGAGTAAAAGAAAATATTATTGCCTCTTGAGGCATGGAATTAAAAAACTGAAATTGTGTTAAGTGTTTCACATATCAAGTAATTGGCTTCACAGTACCTTACCAACACACAGTCTGTTCTTTTGCATGACTGGAGATTTGCTATTTTCAGCTCCAGAGGAAATTACATGACATTGGAAATGCCCATGATTTGGATTTGACCACCATGTATGGTAAAAGAGCTTTGCAGTCCTGATTACTACGGCACTCATTACTAACAATGATGATACGGACGGATAAAACCATTATCTGTTCATTTATTCATTTCTAAGCTGTATGATCTGCTTAGTAGGAAAAGCATGTCGCTGATTTAGGAGAACAGCCTGTGACAAGATAATGATTGTGAAGCTAAAATGGATATTTTTATTCACATACCCAGAATTTAGTAAACAGCTTCACCCAATAGTATATAGCTTACAGACGGTTTGACAGTACTTTATTTCTCAGTAACATGTCAAAATCTGTTCACTGTCAACTACGGAACAGTCAAACCACAAGCTTCTTTCTTATTAACCTACTGTATTGTTGTTAAAATTGTTAAATCTGTTATATTCTTGATAGCTCTTCTGACAAGTCTGTTTAAGTAAATACTGGCATATACTAACAATTCTTGAGCATTTTGTCCTGCACATGGTGCTATTTCTCTGTTATTACTACTGAAAATGTATAACTAAATTGACAACTTGGTATAACCATTCTCTGGTCAATGAGGCATTAAAAAAAAAAAAAAAAAAAACACAAAAAAACAAACCATTATAGTGATGGCACTATGTAGCGCTATAGGAAAAAACGCTCCAGACTTGCTATTTTATAGGTAGTACAAATGGTTTACAAAGTCATGTCGGTAGAACTGACAGGTTCTCTTCAAAAAGTTTGGAAAGGTTGCTTAGAGACATAATATAGTGTGGGGACGTTAGCTCGGTAGAAGCATTGGTGTGGACCCAAACAGTTAAGACAGGGACACAAAATATGCAGCAAATTGGTTTATTTATTAAAAAAACAAAACAAAAATAAATAAACCTTGACTTCAGGCACAAAACAAAATACAGCCTTAACTTAAAGAGGACCTTTCACCACTTTTGGGCACATGCAGTGTTATATACTGCCAGAAAGCCGACAGTGCGCTGATTTCAGCGCACTGTCGGCTTTCCCGATCTGTGCCCGGTGTAAAGAGCTTACGGTGCCGGTACCGTAGTGCTCTATGGTCAGAAGGGCGTTTCTGACCATTAGCCAGAGACGTCCTTCTGCCTCGCGGCGCCAATCGCGCTGTACTGTGGAGCGGGGAGGAACTCCCCCCTCCCGCTCCTGATACTACTCGTCTATGGACGAGCTGTGCGAGCAGAGGGAGGGGGCGTTCCTCCCCGCTCCACAGCACAGCGCGATTGGCGCCGCGAGGCAGAAGGACGTCTCTGGCTAATGGTCAGAAACGCCCTTCTGACCATAGAGCACTACGGTACCGGCACCGTAAGCTCTTTACACCGGGCACAGATCGGGAAAGCCGACAGTGCGCTGAAATCAGCGCACTGTCGGCTTTCTGGCAGTATATAACACTGCATGTGCCCAAAAGTGGTGAAAGGTCCTCTTTAAGGCAAAAACAAAATTAAAAAACCTGCTTGTCTGAGCAATTAACTAAACAGAACTGATAACCTAACTATACGTGTGGCTTACTTCCAGCCACATGAACAAAACAAGTGCAATATTGTGTCACCAGACTCAGGGTTACAGGACAGAACCATACACCTCCTTTCACCTCATGGAACTGCACTGCAATGCAGGATCTGCAGCCTTTTTCTGGCCCAGTAATGAGACAAGGATCTACACTTGGGCTGAGCCCTACTGCAGATCTACCCTAGACCACACATATGTCAGAAACCTGGGGCTGACATATCTGAATTTCAGCACTCTGCCTGTCACCTTCTCACAATAGGTTTTGTTGGCTTAGTTGTAATGCTACTGTAAACTGTAGATGGTGGTTATAAATATACTAAGCAACAACTCAATTTACATGTTCACCTAGTTTCTGTGATAACAAAAGAATGGACATGTTGAAATCCCACATGCCCAAATCTTCTGTTCCCTGGCTTTTGCCATCAGAGGACATCCGTCTATCAAATAGCTGATTGTTAGTGCAACCACCAGTGCATCCATGCGTTCACACTACCATTGGTGTCCAACAGCAGTGTCCGTTGCTACTGTCCGTTCAAGATTTTAGCGACGGACACTAGCTGTGTCCGTTACAATTTCCATTCATTTGAATGGGATTTTATCTGGTGTCCTTTAGTGTCCGTTTGTTTTCTTAAGTATCCGTTTACAACCATGTCCGTTTTTTCAAGTGAAGAAAAAAAATCCTACGTGCAGGACATTTCTGAAAAAACGGACAGCAAGTGTCTGTTTTTTTTTTTTTATGGGCAATGGACAGTAACTGATAGCCATCAGTTACTCTGTCCGTTTGTGTCCGTTATGATAGGTGTGCGTTTTATGGGGTTTTTTTAAACTGAAACCTTCTGTGCAGACACCAATGGTAGTGTGAACCCTACCTTAGCAAAATCTTTGTTAAAAGCCACATACAATATATATATGCATCAGCATTTCTCTGGAGATGGTTTCAGGCTACCATTTGTCCAATGCAAGGAATCAGTACATTTAAAGGGGTCATACAATTTCTTTTTTTATGTCCAATAGGGCTACTGAAGGAGCCATGTACATAAAAAAAAAAAAACTGATTCACCTGTCCCCAGGCCTATGCTTCTAGCAGTGGCAGCTCCAAATGTGGGAGGATCTAGGAGTGTGAGGGGATGTGGACATCGTGGCCCGATATATTATAATAATGAAAATCTAACTGGCACTCTGGTGCACCACTGTGCCACTGGTTTGGCCCACAAACCAAATGTGTCCCAAAAGTTTTATTGTCAGAACCATCCTGTCAGATACGTTACTTAAGCTTCATTCTCACAACCAAGTGTGCAGGCTGAAGGGGGGGAGGGCGATTTTTTTGTTTTTAACCAAAGTCACTCGGATCACACTCAGATGACATCCGAGGGTCACCGAGTGTCTTCCATGCTTCTTTTATTCCTTTGTTATGGGTCCCATTCCAATTCAGTATCACGTAGCAGGATAGGACGTACTCTATAATGATCAGATCAGAACAAGTATCAGAGCCGCTCGGTGTCACACTCAGTCGTGTGTATGTAGCTTTAGTATGGGCAATCAGACAGTTGGAAACCTAATTTTTCTTTGCTTTTGGCCTTCTAGCTCTCCCTTTTTATTTATCATTTTGCTCACAATAGAAACAATAGATCATCATAGCTTGATAAGTAAGAAGAACAGACATAGTAGCCTCTGTCCGTGATAAAATTCAGTCTTAGTTGTCATTATTTATTGCACATTACATTGATGCTGCAGTACTATAATATGTTATTTAATTACATATGAAAGATTAGAAAAAATATAGAAATTCTATAATATCCTATGGTCATTTCCCTGGGATTGAGCAGTGGACTAATGTGAACTGCTGCTCAAAGTCTAGAAAATGACAGAAGGTTTCCATGACAACTTCCTACACAGAAGTTTGCCCACATGAAGACTGCAGATAAAATTTGGCTCCGTGTCACCAATTTAATGTAAATTTTCATCCTTTATCTTTCATTGTGAAGTACAGGATATTAGGTCTTTTGTAGGGGGGCTTTTCTCATTTTTCTGTTTGTCTTTTTTCCTTTAAATTGATCCTTTCCTTATTATCACTGGTTCCATCTTCCTCAAAACTTCTAAGAAACGGGTATTTTGGAAGTGGGGGGGACACCCAAGTGCAGGTCCCATGCCTCCTATATTAGCCTTGCTGTGTAAGTCTATTGGTGATGATGTAGATATGGAGTATCTGTGATGCTCCATGTATTCAGTACAGAGAGTGAGTCTCAAATTTTTTTAAAAAAAAGGAAACAAAAGGGAAATTGATGGAAAGCAGACACTCAGTTAAGGCTATGGACAAAAGTATTTGGACATCTATACTTTTCACCTGTAGGAGTTTTTTTTTAACATCCCATTCTATACCCATAGGAATTAATATGGAGTTGGCCCCCTTTTGCAACTAAAACAGTCTCCGCACTTATGGGAAGGCTTTTCACAAGATTTTGTCGTGTCTGTCACAGTTTTTGCCCCGGTATCCAGAGCATTTGTGAGATCAGACACTGCTGTTGGATGAGAGGGCCTGGCTCTAGATTCATCAAACTCATCAAAAAGGTGTTTGACTGTTCCACACACAGACCTGACCTCATACCCATCAAATTCCTCCACACTAAATCACCCAACCATGCCTTTAGAGAACTTACTCTGTGCACTGGGGCACAGTCTTGCTGGAACTGAAAAGGGTCTTTTCCAAACTTTACAGGCAAAGTTGGAGGCATAGAATTGTCCAAAATGTCTTGATATGTTAAAGCATTAAGATTTGTCTTTACTGGAACTAAGGGGCCTAGACCAACCCCTGAAAAACAACTGCAAAGGATTATCTCTCTTCCACCAAACTCTACAGTTGTCACAGTGTAGTCAGGCAGGTAATGTTCTCCTAGTATTCACCAAACTCACACTTGTCCATCATATAGTCAGAAGTCTGATTCATCACCCCACAGAACACATTTCCAGTGCACTTGAGTCCTCTGGTGGCATTGTTTACACCACCCCATCCGACACTTGGTCTTGTACTTGTTTATATAAGGCTTGGAAGCAGCTGCTTGGCCATGAAAACCCATATGATGAAGCTCCTGGTGCATAGATCTTGTACACTTGAGGAGGTTTGGAACTATTAATAGAGTCATTGTGTTGGTGACTTTTATGCACTAGGACTTGGTGATTATGACCTAACTCAAAATGATAACTTATTGTAAGTTTCACTACAGTTATGATTAATGAACGGTGATTTTGGTTTTGGGTTTGTTTTGTTTTTTTGCCCTCATTCTTCACTTATAAGAAGCAAAGGGAGCAGATAAGTGGAGTCCTTGACAGGGTTTTCCAGGCAGGGCCAGCAGTGATAACCCCCTCACCAATGTACCCATCTCCTACTTAAAACCTCCAGGGCACACCTACACTTCTACGCCACAAGCTGCTGGAATAAAACGTGAGCACAGCCCTGGTACTTGCTGTGTTTCCTACACACTTCTCTGTCTTATAGCAGCACCACCCAAATTGGCTGAACCATACAAGGTGAGATTGCCTTTGCATCCGGTGCTGTCATGTGATCGGGCATCATTCACTGGTCTGTTAATGGCGGCGCTGGCTGTAACTGAACAAAATAAATGGGCAGAGGGGCTGAATGTTACTTATAGGGTCCATTCACACGGAGGAAAATGGACCCTGTTAGCAGAAAAAGTAACTCATTGAAGTCAAATAGAGGCTTTTTTTCAGCGCTGAAATTCCACACCAAATTCCTCACCATTTTCCTCCATGTGAATGGACCCATATTCATTTCACTATTCCATACAGTGGATATACTATAATTTTATGGAGGATAAAGATAAAATCTATCAAAAACTCATTTGAAGCAACCTGCACCTTACAGATGTAGCATAGTTAATCCAACTATCAGCAAGTAATAAATTATTTCAAACAAAAAAATATATCAATGATTTTTCACTGCTTTTAGTTGTCTTCTGTAATAAGATCTCCCGCTGCAGCAATTCCCATTACTGCATCTACTAGTGCTACATCTGTATATATTACAACACATATTAAAACTCATAGCAGTCTTTAAAATACACATATTTATACTAGTAAATATAAAAAGATATCCAGAAATAATTTATATGCATAAACAATCAATAGTTCAATGAATTACGGTAATTGCAGAATGAATAATTCGCATAGAAGGCCTTGGATGTCATCCCTTGAGTATTCTAAAGAGAGATGGAAGTCAATTAATTCATCAAGTAAGGAATTCATTAGGCAAAGTTCATCCAGGATAAGGCTGGATTTTCCTATTGGTACTACACCAACATATCTCCATACTTTGTACCAGCCATCATTCAAAACAGTTGAATAGAACAAGTTTATATTTAGCTGCCCAGGGCGCCAGCTGAAGCGGATCCAACATGTAAAGATCCAAGTGTGCACCAAGGGTAAAGCCCAGTCAGAGCTACTAGATTGATTACATCTGGGAAAGGAGTAAAGCTGAAGATGCTATGCACAGACAATATACTCTCATTATTGGGCATTTTTTGTAGTGCTTCATCTTTTCCATATTGGCAGCAGACGTGACATAAAGCACAGTTAATACATGGGGAGCATGGACAAAGTGTTGTCACGTATTGATATCAAATGAATGGGTGAGAGAGAATCCTGAAGGTTTCCGTCTCCTGCTCTGTTTTATCCAGGAAACGGAAACCTGCAGTACGGAGAGGAGAACGCAGATGTGAACGAGCCCTTACTTAAAGCGTAAATAGCAGGGGTGGCAATGTCTAACACACTTATTCAACCCCTTCCTAACAATATAGCGCAAAAGAGACAAAAACAAGAAAAAGAAGACTAAATGAGTAAATAAAAGAAAGAAAATAAAAGGTAAACCCCAAAAAAAGAAAAATAGTATAAATAAAGAAGATGACTGGTTGTGACCTGAGATCTAGGAGACCTAGTCACTCTTCGTTTATCCATCACGTGGCCAAAGTCTGGTTCGCTGATTCCCAAATACTCTCAGCTTTTTGTTGTTGTTATACAGTGGGGCAAAAAAGTATTTGGTCAGTCAACAATAGTGCAAGTTCCACCACTTAAAAAGATGAGAGGTGTCTGTAATTTACATCATAGGTAGTCCTCAACTATGAGAGACAAAATGAGAAAACAAATCCAGAAAATCACATTGTCTGATTTTGTAAGAATTTTTTTGCAAATTTTGGTGGAAAATAAGTATTTGGTCACCTACAAGCAATCAAGATTTCTGGCTCTCACAGACCTGTAAACTTCTTCTTTAAGAGTCTCCTCTTTCCTCCACTCATTACCTGTAGTAATGGCACCTGTTTAAACTTGTTATCAGTATAAAAAGACACCTGTGCACACCCTCAAACAGTCAGACTCCAAACTCCACTATGGTGAAGACCAAAGAGCTGTCAAAGGACACCAGAAACAAAATTGAAGCCTTGCACCAGGCTGGGAAGACTGAATCTGCAATAGGCAACCAGCTTGGATTGAAGAAATCAACTGTGGGAGCAATAATTAGAAAATGGAAGACATACAAGACCACTGATAATCTCCCTCGATCTGCGGCTCCACGCAAAATCTCACCCCGTGGGGTCAAAATGATCACAAGAACGGTGAGCAAAAATCCCAGAACCACGCGGGGGGACCTAGTGAATGAACTGCAGAGAGCTGGGACCAATGTAACAAAGCCTACCATCAGTAACACACTACGCCGCCAGGGACTCAGATCCTGCAGTGCCAGACGTGTCCCACTGCTTAAGCCAGTACATGTCCGGGCCCGTCTGAAGTTTGCTAGAGAGCATTTGGATGATCCAGAAGAGTATTGGGAGAATGTCCTATGGTCTGATGAAACCAAACTGGAACTGTTTGGTAGAAACACCACTTTACGTGTTTGGAGGAAAACGAATACTGAGTTGCATCCATCAAACACCATACTTACTGTAAAACATGGGGGTGGAAACATCATGCTTTGGGGCTGTTTCTCTGCAAAGGGGCCAGGACGACTGATCCGTCTACATGAAAGAATGAATGGGGCCATGTATCGTGAGATTTTGAGTGCAAACCTCCTTCCATCAGCAAGGGCATTGAAGATGAAACGTGGCTGGGTCTTTCAACATGACAATGATCCAAAGCACACCACCAGGGCAACGAAGGAGTGGCTTTGTAAGAAGCATTTCAAGGTCCTGGAGTGGCCTAGCCAGTCTCCAGATCTCAACCCTATAGAAAACCTTTGGAGGGAGTTGAAAGTCCGTGTTGCCAAGCGACAACCCCAAAACATCACTGCTCTAGAGGAGATCTGCATGGAGGAATGGGCCAACATACCAACAACAGTGTGTGCCAACCTTGTGAAGACTTACAGAAAACGTCTGACCTCTGTCATTGCCAACAAAGGATATATAACAAAGTATTGAGATGAAATTTTGTTACTGACCAAATACTTATTTTCCACCATAATTTGCAAATAAATTCTTACAAAATCAGACAATGTGATTTTCTGGATTTGTTTACTCATTTTGTCTCTCATAGTTGAGGTCTACCTATGATGTAAATTACAGACTCCTCATCTTTTTAAGTGGTGGAACTTGCACTATTGGTAACTGACTAAATACTTTTTTGCCCCACTGTATATGGCTCTGTATAGGCTCCCATTACCCTGACTCACAGCAGCATACACACCAGTCCTCTAGTGAACGCAGGCTATAGCGGAAATTGTTAAATACTTTGCAGTAAAGATTTAGAGCTATGCCACCGTATATAGATATAAACATTTCTGCTGCTTTCTTAGTTAATTTTTTTTAAAGTAAATACAGTTTCTTTTTTTTTTCAGTTCCCATGGATACCTACACATAAGTATTATCTATTAACACTCTGCTTCCATCTGTCCCTGAAAAGCAAATACAAAAAACCTTTATAATCTAACAGTAGTGTTACTAAATAATAATAAGTAACAAGTCTGGATGAGATCTGAGCGTGGAACTTGCTAGAATGATCTGGTACAATATCTTGGGACGTTACTACCATGTTACAAAATTGTTTAATTTATTGTTGTATAAGTTTTTGGTTTTTTTTGCTGAAACTGGAAAACCCCTTTAAGTTGTGTACTGGTTACAATATTATCAGATCAGAATTTTATTGTGAAACCTGTGAATTGTTTTTTAGGGACCAATATTCAAAGAATATCCAAGAGCAAGAAAATTTGGGAAAGGTAAGAAATATTTATGTCTTTATGGGGGGTTTTTTGTGTTTTTTTTTTTTTTATTTTGCCTTTTGTTTTTGCTGTCACCTCCAGGTATGCACAGATGTGACTTTTCTTACCTTTCCACTTGGTTTAGCATAACTTGAGATTTGTGATATCCAAGATGAGCAGCTTTTTTTTAAAAAAAAATATGACTTTGATAGTCTTGTCGAAAAAGGAATATGCTATATGTGTAGAGTTTTTCTCACATGTCAAAGTATTTTATTGAATTTGCATTACAAAATTGGATTCCATAAAGCGTACCTCCAGTCATAAACAACTTTCCATGAATGGATAGTACAGATTAATATAAGAAACTTTATAATATATCATACTGCTTCGTTTATATTATATCCTGTATCCGTGTTTGGCCTCACATATATATATATATATATATAGAGAGAGAGAGAGAGAGAGATAGATATACACAGTATTTTCAGCCATACTATTCATTTATGAAATTTGTTGATAACTGGAGGTACACTTTAACAAAACTTGCAGAGCCCTAGGGGTGGTCACATATGTACAGCTCATAATACAGAGAATTGTGTAAATATTACAATGTATTTAAGTGGATTTTGCTTCTTCTCTGGATATGAATAGTGTCATAATGTAGTATGTATGGGAGGTCTGTAATAAGATCGGTCCATATGGAATACAGGATGTTTAATGTACCATGTGTAGGACCAGTAAGAATGAATAGAAGTGATTTTTATCTTGTGAATTAGTAGGATGGCGAAGACTTGTAATAATAAATGATCATACGAGGGCCGTATTTCTGCAAGTTGCTATAGTTTATTTTTTCTTTGTTACTAACTGTACAGCTTTAACTTTTGTCTCCCATTTTCTATAGTACAATGATGATAGACTAAAATAGCCGTCAAACATTTCCTTTTTCAGTAAAACTGCGAGCGCCTGCAGTTCCCTGGTCTACGCCTTTAGTTTGACAAGATGCTGTGTGATTGACAGAAGTGTTTCCTCAGTTACAGATATGCCGTTGCAAAGCAAAAATGTGGTTAATATATTTTAAAACCGTTAGCTCCATTTTTAACCTTTTTGTGTCAGTGAGGAAAGCTAGAAGACATATTTAGGCCTCTATTTGGAGTTCATCTACAACAGATGAAAAGACTTTGTTTAATGGTTCATGCCCATTGGCAAAAGCCTAAAGCCAAGTGTACGTGGATGTATGAAAAATTGTTCAAGTTGTATCTACAGTATATGGACATTTTTCATTTGTGTGTAGGTTCAATTGCCCGCAGAGTAGAGAGTTGTCTCTAGCAGTCCCCGACTCTGTGTCCTCCACAACATGGACTGGAATAGTGCATGTTTCCATTCTGTCTACAAGGACTATGTGTCTGTTTGGAATAACAGTGTTATGGCAGTGTGATTGTAACATTTTTGCCTGTTCGGATCTCTGCACCACCCTCCTCTTGCAAGAGTCATATTCAGTTAAGATTCTTCACTTTAGTTTCTTGTTGCTCAGTCTGAACACTGCTCTATTCCCTCATCTCTGTAATTGATTTTCCACCACACCCATCACTTACACCTTTGTTTTCCTCTACTCCTCAATAGTTAGCCTTATGTTTGTGACTGACAGCCTATCTGCCAATCAAGCCTGGGGCAGGTTCTGGACTTCCATAAACAGGTCATCTGCCTACACATGCTTGCTGGCTATTGTGCCTCTGTCCTCCATAGCTGTTCTCTTTGCTATTGTATTGTATTTACTGACTTCTGACCTTTGGCTTTTCTTGTTACTACGCTTTTGGATTATGATTTGGTACAGCTTTGTCTCTCTGGCTTTGATCGTTGGCTTGCTGACTCCTCTTTTATGTTGTGCGGTCTTGTCCGCATTCTATGTTTACACTTATTCAGAGAAGGGACTATCACCCAATTGTCCCTGTTATTAGGACAATACAGGCAAGTAGGTAGGGACAGGGGCTGGATCAAGTTAAGGACTCACTGTCTCTGTCTTTCCCTTCTCCCAGGTTTCAGCAGCAACACTGAGGAATTGCTCAACTGGCAATTCCCTTACAGTTATGATGTTCATGATGTGCTGTCCATTGTAGACTCGGACAGCACACGCACCTAAAGTTGTATAGTTTTCTTTGCATGGCGATAGACAACCTTTATGCGTTGCCATATAAAGTCTGTTGGACTCTTTTCTCTTGCTATTAAATCATAGATTTACCCATTCACATTCTGTTCCCCTCCCCCCATCTTCCTGGATTTTAATTTACTATAGAATGTAAATTTCTTAATAAAGTCATCATTTTAAAATAGTTCATACTCAATAGCTGCAGGTTCCACCAAGGAGAACCCCCATCCATCACCACAATGGGAATCCCAAAGTGCCCTATGTGAATGGAGTGTTGGTATGCATGCTTGGTCACCACTTCATTCTATTCTATGAGACATCTGGAACAGCAATCCTCATCAGTTCCATAAAAGTAAATGGAGCAATGGTCAAGCAACCAAACCACTGCTCTGTTTACATGAAGTGCTCAGGGGCCTCCATTCTCGTAACAGCTGGGATATGTGAAATTAGTTATATAAACTTAGTTGGGACAAGCCAATTTCTAAAGCTTCCCAAAAGACAGATTTATCCTTCTCATATCTGTGCGATCCAGTCCACTGTGAATTCAAGCACACTCCATGCCAATGTTGCTGTTGGTGGTCATGAGCCACCATGGACTGCTTATGACACACAGAATAATGGCCTTCGATATAGGTTGGGATTCATTTGATGGATCATTTTTTATATATTTTTTTTTATTTCTTTTTTAATAGACCCAACTTACAGATGCACAGTACAGATGTTTTCCATATGTTTCGATATGGTACATACATATATTTAGGTTGGTTTTAAAGAAAAAAAAAGAATTACTTATTAACTTTATAGTGTATTAAGCTATGTTGTTCATTACTATAAAAGAAAGTGGTATTCAGTGGTACCTTTCAAACATGGTTCAAAATACACACTTTTCAGCATATATTCGCTTCATAGTGTCCTTTGGGAATGCTATAGCATATGTATATTTCAGATGTATGACCCAAAAACGATGTGAACAGATCTTAACTGCTATTTTAATGAGAGGTTATATGACCTTGTGATGAATACGCTTGCAGTATATAATTCTCTGCAAATGTTCAACTCAAGGGAATCTGCAGACGAAAATACCTCCAGGGGACATGTATAAAAAATGCGTTCTTTTAATATCAGATAGAAGAGGTAAATTGGCACAAACTTGTCTCATCTTAAAAAATCATTATGATGCATGAAATATCAAACATGAGAGCATCTACAATAGTTATTTGTTGCCATATAGTTATTATTATTATGCTTACTTATATAGCGCCATCATATTCCACAGCCCTTTACAGACATTGTCAGTCACTGTCCCATATAGGGCTCACAATCTACATTCCCTATCAGTATGTCTTTGGTGTGTGGGAGGAAACCGGAGTACCCGGAGGAAACCCACGCACACATGGGGAGAACATACAAACTCCTTGCAGATGTTGCCCTTGGCAGGATTTGAACCTAGGACTCCAGCACTACAAGGCTGCAGTGCTAACCACTGAGCCAATAGTTCCACTATTTGTATAAAAACCTTGTCTAGTTTAGAAAACCAGTTTCCGCATAACCATATATAAGAATAAATTTTAAAAAATGGAGTTCTATGTTCAGGACCTTTTAGCCAGGGTGCAGAGTGACTGCCAAGAATATCTGTCACTCTGGATTACCTGTCCTGTATGGCATAAGTCAGACTACCCAGTGACCTGAATGGGCACTGTGTAAAGCTTCACTTTCCTTGCAGTAGAGCTTCAGGCAATTGAACACGTACTTCCAGATTTTCTCAGACGTAAGAGCTGGTTGCTGAAGAAGGGGGAAGGGGGGTGGTAGCAGAGGGACTGTTATAACGTGGACCTTATAACATGTAGGTTTTGTCCAAAACAGTTACTTTAAGTCCAGGCCCCACATCCAAAAATTTCAGTATTTTACAAAATATTTGCGTCTTTTTTGCTGCAGTCCACTATGTGGGGCCTAAGCCTAAAGGTGTTTCAGTCCTTGTCCATATTACGTCATTTGCTCACCTATTATTACCCTAAGCATAGAGCCTCTAAGGGCTCGTTCACACGTGAGCCCAGGGGAGGTTTTTGACAGCGGATTTCGCATCAAAAACCTCTCCTTACAATGGTGGTCTATGCAGACCGCCAGGCTTCTTGTTTCCGCTAGCGGCGGGCTGCTGCTAGCGGAGAAAAAAAGCGACCTGCCCTATCTTCAGGCGGAAGCCGCGCGGGTTGAGCCGCGCGGCTTCCACCCCCGGCAGCACCCTCCTATGTTGGCTCATTCATTTGAGCCAACAGTGGAGGGGAAAGCCGCAACCGCGATGGTCGCGGCAGGCGGGTTTTGACCAGAGAGAGACGCGGCTCGCCGCGTCTCTCTCAGTGTCAAAACCTGTGCGGGCAGTTCACATGTGAACTAGCCCTAAAAAATAGTTACTACTACAGTTTCACCTGCCAGTAAAGGCTGATCTCTGAGGTTTTCAGAAGTAAGAGCAATGAAGACCAGCCTGATCGTCAGAGCAATTATTCTACTTTGTAAATAGGCTTTGACCTATTGAAATGACCCATTTAAGATGTACCCTCAAATCTAAAACCACTATTCATAAGTGAATAGTACAGGTGACTATACAAAACTTTGTAATATATCTTATTAAAGAATTATGTTTCCGTCTCCACTTCTGTAGCCATCTTCAATCTCACACACAGAAGTCTATGGAGAGGGGGAGGAGGAGACTGCTGCCATTTGGTTAATTAATTTATTGTCACATTCTATGCAGAAGTGGAGTCTTATCTTGAAAGATATAGCAGTGTTAAAAGAGCTCTATCACAGTGTAACAGAGCTGAGAAGCTACAGTTATTTGTGTGCCTTTTACAGCAGCTCCTGTAGCTCCTTCTCCCCACCTCGCTTTCATTAGACTTCAATGTAAAAAGTAACAGCCTGAGCCTAAATGGAGAAGGAATTCTATATTTTAATAAGCTATATTACAAAGTTTATTATATTCACCTGTACCATTCATGTATGCAAAAGTGTTTTATAGTCAGAGGATTATTTACCAAAAAGTAAAATGACGATATACTAGTAAATCTAAGGTTAGAACAGTAAAGAAACATTAGTTCTTTAACTTGCTTCTTAAGAAGACATATGTTTTTTCTCTTGTGCTCTCTGGTTGCTTATTATTATAACAAATTATAGCTTATCCTAATATCACTTAAGGAAAGTCTGCAAATATTACTGCAGTTTTCCTGTAAATTACTTGAAAATGACAATTATATCTTAAAAACCATTAAACACGACTTAGAACACATTGTTTAAAACGTGTTTCCCTCTTAAGACAAAGAGAAATGTAAAAATGACTACACAGTGCGGGGAGTCTATTTTCCTACGTCTATTTATAGTAGCCAGGCCTTTATCATAACCCAGAGCAACTCTGGCTAAGCAGTACTTGCTGTGCTCTTCAGATAATGTCTGTTTCCCATGCCCTCTGTTGGATAAACCAGCTTTTCTCAAGTTTTGCAGCCATATGATTGTTCTATGAAACCCCCAGTTCTCTAGCACAGACTGTGAGAAACAGGCATTGTGCTGGCTTTTGGGTAGAGGCACAGGCTCGTGACGTCAGCAGAGGTTCCTGCAATGATTCATAATCTGTAATGTGATCCTTGTCGGTTGCATCTCATATAAATAATGGAAAGTCACTCTCCATGGAGATGTTGTGCACACATAACACCTTTCTCATCATCCCAATTATATGTCACACCTGTTCTTCAGACTGCACCGTAATCCTATTAGGGAAAGGCAGGTTTTGGCAGCGTTAAGCTTCTATGTATGTATCTGTGGTTGGAACATACTATTCCACATTCTTATGCACAAATGAATTGTTGCTTTAGTACAATAGTAAAACCAGGCATTGTATTAAACACATTGGTTGTAAGATCACTATATATAGCAAAAGTTTGGCATGTGTGAAATTGTTACTGGAAGTGTGCAGATGTGTGAGTCTAAAAGGTGTTTGTTCATAGCTATATTGATATCATGTTGCAATTTTGCACCTTTTGAAGGCAATGAGGCAAAAATATGAAACTTTGTTTCCTATAGGCACCAGTCACAGTGCAGCTTTCGATTTGGGCAACAAAGACCTTTTTTTTTTTTTTTTTAGGGCTAGTTCACACAGGGATTCCTAGTGTAGTGCAGTGCACCGGTATCCCTTTGCGGCTTTCCGCTCACGATTAGGCCCCAATGAAGCTCTTCCCAGAAGCTGAAATAGGGAGCTGGAAAAAGGCCCCTTGTTTCTCTCAAATATTTTAGCCATTTAGTTTGTGGTCCAAACTTTGAAGAGAGTCTACCGCCTCCACAAGCATATTCAAGTGCTACCACCTACATTGCAGAGGAAAAATCGCTGTTTTTCCATAAACAAAATGGTGTGCGGTTTGTATGGTGAGGTCCTCCACTACTGGTAGAATCTCTTTATATTTTGGATCACAAACATATGGCCTGTACAGAATGGCTGAATGACTTATGTGGAATTTGTCGAGTATTACAGATGGACCTGCATCATTCTGCTCACAGACAGGACATCTTATTTTAGAGAAGACTTTATCCAGTTGAGACAGTCCTTTCAAGGGGTCAAACATCTGTATTGCATCCAGTAACTCGACCTGCACGACTTCATATTGGCCCTGTTATCGCTGCTGAAATCACATTGTATAGAATACATCATTCCTGTCATCTCCTATAACTGATATTCTTTGTTTTTTGTTATGATAGAAATTAAGAGAGAAACAAAAATCTATACGAGAAAGCCATGGGCCTAACATGAAACAAGTGAAGATGTGGAAAGATTTTGAACAACTCATGGAATGTAAGAAAATGTGTTTTCTGAAACAGCAAAACCAATTGTCAACTGAGCACATTATTCAAGAAGGAGGAGAAGACCGACTCATCTTATGAGCACCCTGGATATTTCCACGTCTTTAATATTAAATGTGTATTACTGACTATAAATGTATTTGTGTACGTAATAAATACTTGTGTAAACTATATCTAGTCAGCTTTAGCACTAGTGTATTATGTTCCATTACATGCCCTACCATAGCCTTGTCTCAGTTGGACCATGAAAATATTTCATACACACAGTAGAATGGGGGTAGGCCATGTTGTGTACATTATATGACCAGCATCTTCATATAGCTCAGTAAATAGATTTGGTTCATCTTAAACTGGTTTTCCAAGTGGTAAACACAGATGTGACTAGTGTGTGACTAGCATAACAGGTACTTGTAAGCCTGAGCCCTAAGGTTAGCTTCAGTTCTTGATAAACAATCATACGTGTCAAACAATAACATTTCTTATTTATTTTAAATCTGATTTTTATTAAGAAAAAAGAAAGATTTTACAATATACAAGAATCAGGAAAAAAATAACTTTGAGAAACTATGCATAAACCAATGCAAACATAGGAACATTGCTCCACACAATAATCAGGATGCGAAGTTCGCCCATGTAAGGAGAAAGAAATTGTACAGGAAAACCAAGAGCAGGGCCCACATGAGCTTCCCAGGCATCATCTATCTAGGCCATGTTAGAGAGTTCAGGTAGGAGCAGAAGGGGAGGGGGGAAATACAAGAGAGGAAAGGAGAAAGAAGGAAGGAAAGGGAGTAAAGAAACCAAAGACAAGAAGAGAAAACAAAATACACAGCTAAAACAGCACACCTGGACAAAATTCTAGCGCCATAAAGGCATACGAAGTGTGATGTAAAAGTCGTAGGGTAGATGCACATCAGCCACCAGGTCTCATTGTAGAAAACAAACGGAGCCACCCGGTACCATACACCAATTAGGGAATCACCGTGGGACCAGGCTGGGGAGGGGAGGACATCTTCCTAGATTCCATATAGGAGGACCAGAGAGACCATTTGGAGCAGAAGCTGGGGAAGGTATGGTTCCCGTTAGCCAGTATCCTCTCCAAAGTGAAGGCTAGTTCGACATGGTGAATTAGTTCGCTAATGGTCAGACAAAGCGCGGATTTCCACTAACGAGTGATCATGGATCGAGCCGCCAGCACTAGCTGACCCAACACAACCTGTGTGCCTGAGGAGAAAAGACCAGTATCCAAGAAACAGAGAGAGAGACCAGGGGAGGGGCATATAGTAAGAACAGCTATAGGGGACATAAAGTGAAATACAGCCACCCAAAAGGCTAAGACCGGAGGGCACGCCCACCATAGATGTATAAAAGACCCTACGTGACCACATCCCCTCCAGCAGAGTTTCAAAAAATAAGGGTCTATATGCACCAGCTGGCTAGGGGGTCCTGTACCAGCGCAACATTATTTTCAAGGCCGTCTCCCAGTGCAACGCTCCCCTAGAAACACGTTTGACAAACCCACTAGCCTCATACCAGTCTGTCAGATGATTCCCATCATAGCAGATGAAGGGGCTTGACCCGCTCAGAGGGAACAGAAAGAAAGCTGTAAAACACGGAAGTCCCACCTTTAACAGGCGAGGTTCGGTTCCACAACTTTAGAACAAGTCTGGGAAAGACTAATCTCGAGGGTTCATGGGCCTGAAAAAGGTGATGCAATTGTAGGAATTTGAAAAAAATCAGTTTTGGGGAGATTAAATTCATCTTGTAGCATAGAGAATGATTTAAGTCCCTCTTCAGAAAACAATTGGGCAATCTTATAGAGGCCCCTAAACACCCAGCTTCCACACCTGAGGAAGGAACATGGTCACATACAGCAACGGCAATTTGGACAAAGGAGATAAATCTTCCAAAGAAGTAGTGGACGAGATATCGCCATGCAACTGTGGAGCCCTTAATTCTCAACAAATGATGTTATACAGTAGTGTGGCCCAGATCTTTAGGGCATAGAATACTCAAAAGCGGGGCATCCAATAAACTCTCCTCAATCTCCACCCAGTGCCACTTAGAGGTCTCATCCCATCCAACCTTAAGTTGCTCAAGGATAGACGCCATGTAATATTTCCTAATGTCCGGGACATCCGACCCCACCCCCACTGGTCCAAGGTCTGGTCATTAAGTTGGACTCTAGATTTCTTGCCCTCCCATATAAAGTTAGAAAGTATATTTTGAAGTTTGGGAAAGTATGAGTCAGGGACAGTAATAACTACAGTACAAAACACGTGTAAAATTAGGGGTAAAGCCATCATTTTGACGATGGGAATTCTACTCGCCCAGGACAGCATTGGTTGAGAGAAGGTGGAGAGGAGAGAGGAAACTAGTCAGGAAAGGAACATAATTAGCAGTAAATAAGTCAGAGCTCGGAGCCGTCAGAGAGATGCCAAGGTAAGTAATACGAGAGTCATTCTATTGAAAGGGGAATTTGATACTAAGATCTCGTTTCATAGAAGGCGGGATTACAATAGGTAAGATTTGGGACTTGGAAGGGTTAACTCTATAATAGGAGATCCTGCCAAAATTCTCAAGAGCAGCAGTAGCCGCATTTAAGGAAGAGCTAGGAGAGGTCAAAGCCAGTATAACGTCGTCAGCATATAGACCAATTTTGTGTTGCTGACGGCCCACGGTAATTCCTCCAATATTCCAGTCTGTTCAAATGGACTCCGCCAGGGGTTCCATTACCAAAGCAAATATAATAGGAGAGAAAGGACAGCCCTGACTGGTCCCATTCGAAATCCGGTAGGCATCTGACAAGAAGCCCGAGGAAAGCACACAGGCCGAAGGATGGGAATAAAGAGCTAATATAGCAGACTTAAAGACAGGGCCCACACCAAATTTATCCAAGAGGCCATCAAGGTAGCTCCAGTGGACCCTGTCGAAAGCCTTTTCGGCATCCAGTGCTAAGAGCAAAGAAGGTGCACCGTCTTTTTCGGCTTTCTGGATGAGGTCTATAAACCTCAGTGTGCCATCCGGGGCCTGCCTGCCAAACACAAATCCCACCTGGTCAGGCTTGATCAGCAGGTGAAGGAGGCGTTCAGCGAGGATTTTAGCGTACAACTTAACATCAATATTCAAAAGCGAGATAGGCCTAAAATTAGCCGGAATGGTGGGAGGTTTACCCGGTATCGGGAGAGTTACTATGGTAGTGGACAAGATCTCATCCGGAAAGCATTGTTCCTCCGCTGCCCTCCTGAAAACGAAGATGAGGGGACAAAACGTCTACAAACTTTTTATCGTAAATCCCTGAGAAGCCATCAGGGCCGGGGGATTTTAACGGCTTCAATGAAGCTATGGCCTTCTTAACCTCTAGTAAAGTAATAGGAGTGGCCAAAGATTTTGACTTGTCAGGAGAGAGGCGGGGAAGGGACACCGACATAGTCGGGGGATTAAGGGAAAAATACTCTACCAGAGCTGCACGGAGGCGCTCACTATAGGAAGAGTGGTCCAGTATATATTCATTTAGGCGCCATTGAGAGGGCAGAGCAGTGGAAAACTTTTAGTGTAAGGATAGGGACATCGGAGTGTGATCAGTCCAGGTGATCAACCCGATATTAGTCAATTCCGCCTGCATCAGACCTAATTTATCAGTGAGAAAAAAATCAGTACGAGAGTATGAGGAGGACGAGGATGAGAAAAAAAGAGAAAGTGCAAACAGAACAGCATAGTGTCCAAAAACACCGAATAACTAAGTTCGTGTAACGGGGGAGGGGGGGGGGTATGGGCAGAAACACTCAGTAAGAACGTGTATCAAAAAGGTATACAGGTCTCTCTAGAATAACAACAAGAACATATATTGCAAGGCACCACCAATCAGTCCATTAAAGTGGGCAGGCGAGTTATTTAGGATCGCCCACCACAGACCACTTCTTGGAAACATAAGAAGGTTGGGCTGAAGTCTCTGAATCAGCAAGAGGAGGGCAATTTCCACTTATGCAGAAGGGACATTCCTGCTTCCATATCATGGACTGAGTGAAACACTCCATTGCGGGGAAACAGCAGCTTGGTAGGAAAGCCCCAGAGGTATCGGATTCCCCTTTCCCTGAGGATCCTGGTAATGGGCGCCAAGTTACACCTCGCCTGCATAGTAGCCGCTGATAGATCCGGGAACAGAGAAATGGACGTAAAAGGAGCAGGGAGAGTACCACATTTCCTAGTTTCTGCAAGGATCGAGTCTTTGACGTGATAGAAGTGGACCCGCATTAAGACATCCCTCGGGGCGTCTGCTGGAGCGGAATTTGCCTTAGGATGGGCCCTATCCAAGGTGAGGTCCATCTCAGTGAGGTGCGGCAGGATTTTCTTAAACAAACGCTTGATGTAAGCTGGCAAGTCCTCCGAAACGATATCCTCTGGAATTCCACGGATCTTAATATTATTGCACCTGGAGCCATCCTTAGCATCTGCAGCCTTAAGTTTAAGCCAGCAAACTTCTGCTTCGAGGGTATTATGAGCATCAACTAGCTCGTTATGAGCCTTAGAAAACTCCTCCATCTTATTTTCAAAGTGGTCCGTCTGCTCCCCTAGAGCGTCAATATCATGTTGAAGCTTGCCCACCAGAGAGGAGGCATTTTTATTAATCCCCGCTTGCAGAAGAACTAACATCCCCTTTAGGGTATCACACGTAACAGGGTCTGAGGACGCTGGAAAGTCAGAGATGTCTGAGTGGACAAGAGCAGCAGTACTCCCAGAGGCGGGTGAAACAGCAGGATTATTCCTCTTGCAAGCCGGTCCGTTACCAGATGGGGACCCCTGAGGGGAAACATCTAGGCCTCTCTTACCTCCGTCAGCCGGCGGACAATGTTGAGCAGAAGAAAGATTATCCATCTCAGCTAGTGAGGCCACCAACCCAGACGGCAGGGGAGATTTCGTTGGAGAGCGGGGACTCCCTGACTGGGGAGACGATGACTTTGAAGTGTTACTTGAAAAAAGTCCGAAAGTTTTCTGGGGACTTTGGAGGAGGACGGTTTCTTCCTAGTCATCACAGCAGTGGTGAGGAGCTTTGGTGACGCTGCACAGGATGGTGAGGCAGGGAAGCAGAAAAATGCAATAAACACAAGACTGCAGCAAAAAAACAGTAGATCAAATTTTAGCGGATTCCAGCAGGGTCATAGGGGCAGTATAGCAGGGTGCCCAGCAATCAGCTGTGAGCTGCCATAGGCGACACTGATGGTGATTTATTCAAGCATCGGCAGAGGATAGGGATGGGTATGTAGGGCCATACAAAGGGGACCGACAGCAGTAGTATGAAGCCAAATACAGTTTCACGGGAACCAGATGTGAGGAGCCCCCCTGATTGTGGAGTAGGGGCTCAGCACTCAAAGAAAGCTCGACCAGCAGGGGCAGGGTCTGCACTTGGTACTATGCAATGTCCCGACTTGGGGGTGAGGTGAGGAGCCCCCCCTGATGGTGACGTAGGGGCTCGGCCCTCCCTCAACCCCCTCAGACCAACTGCCAGGAAGAGTTGTCAGAGGGGCAGGAGGGCATCAAATATAACAGGCAGAGGGAGAAAATAAAAGCTCCAGATAGGCAGACAGTCACTTACAAAAAGCGCAGGGAGGAAGTTCAGCAGCACCAAGCAGGGGTCTCCACTGGAAGATGCAGTACCAGAACTGAAATGTCCAGGTCCAGCTGGGCAGCTCCCACAGGGATGGCAGGCAGTTGCAGCCGACGAGCCAGGTCAGAAAGAGAGGTAGCAGTGCCGCGCTCCTCTCAAGATGGCCGCCGCCGCGTGTAGTGTAGTAGGCCCCGAGCCCCGGTCTTGATTTCCGGCAGCGAAGAGGTCGGAGCAGCGCTCCGGAGATGGTGTTCAGGGGCCCGAAGGATCCCTGTGGAGGAGAAAGTGTCCGGAGGAGAGGGTCCAGCTTCAGGTCGCAGCAGGACGCAGGGATGAATAATCAAGATGGCCGCGGATCCCGGGATGGCAGATAGGCCGCAAGGTCAGGGAGCCCGTCTCTTGGGGTATACAGCAACAAACACCCGAAGACAGTCTACTGGAGACCCCGGGCGTTTCTTATCGAGTGTCAGCAAAAAGGGAGTCCAATGCCAGGGAGATTCAGTGTTGAACGCGAGGAGCTCTGGAGAACACATCCTGTCTCCTCGCCAGCAAACCACAGCCCCCACACAATAACATTTCTAGTAAAAGACCATGTATGTCAGTGCAGCAGATAGACCGTCTATGCATTTTGTTTGCTATACAAGTCCCAAGTTAGATTTCTGTGTTTTTACCACATTAAATAATTTCTTATTATTTACTAAGCTTGTAACAAAAAAATAAAACAATTTCAAAAGAAAAATAAACTTTAAACTTAGTTTTGTATGATAACTATGAATTTTATGTACAGTGGGGCAAAAAAGTATTTAGTCAGTCACCAATAGTGCAAGTTCCACCACTTAAAAAGATGAGAGGCGTCTGTAATTTACATCATAGGTAGACCTCAACTATGAGAGACAAAATGAGAAAACAAATCCAGAAAATCACATTGTCTGATTTTGTAAGAATTTATTTGCAAATTATGGTGGAAAATAAGTATTTGGTCACCTACAAACAATCAAGATTTCTGGCTCTCACAGACCTGTAACTTCTTCTTTAAGAGTCTCCTCTTTCCTCCACTCATTACCTGTAGTAATGGCACCTGTTTAAACTTGTTATCAGTATAAAAAAGACACCTGTGCACACCCTCAAACAGTCAGACTCCAAACTCCACTATGGTGAAGACCAAAGAGCTGTCAAAGGACACCAGAAACAAAATTGTAGCCCTGCACCAGGCTGGGAAGACTGAATCTGCAATAGGCAACCAGCTTGGATTGAAGAAATCAACTGTGGGAGCAATAATTAGAAAATGGAAGACATACAAGACCACTGATAATCTCCCTCGATCTGGGGCTCCATGCAAAATCTCACCCCGTGGGGTCAAAATGATCACAAGAACGGTGAGCAAAAATCCCAGAACCACGCGGGGGGACCTAGTGAATGAACTGCAGAGAGCTGGGGCCAATGTAACAAAGCCTACCATCAGTAACACACTACACCGCCAGGGACTCAGATCCTGCAGTGCCAGACGTGTCCCACTGCTTAAGCCAGTACATGTCCGGGCCCGTCTGAAGTTTGCTAGAGAACATTTGGATGATCCAGAAGAGTATTGGGAGAATGTCCTATGGTCTGATGAAACCAAACTGGAACTGTTTGGTAGAAACACCACTTTACGTGTTTGGAGGAAAAAGAATACGGAGTTGCATCCATCAAACACCATACCTACTGTAAAGCATGGGGGTGGAAACATCATACTTTGGGGCTGTTTCTCTGCAAAGGGGCCAGGACGACTGATCCGGGTACATGAAAGAATGAATGGGGCCATGTATCGTGAGATTTTGAGTGCAAACCTCCTTCCATCAGCAAGGGCATTGAAGATGAAACGTGGCTGGGTCTTTCAACATGACAATGATCCAAAGCACACTGCCAGGGCAATGAAGGAGTGGCTTTGTAAGAAGCATTTCAAGGTCCTGGAGTGGCCTAGCCAGTCTCCAGATCTCAACCCTATAGAAAACCTTTGGAGGGAGTTGAAAGTCTGTGTTGCCAAGCGACAGCCCCAAAACATCACTGCTCTAGAGGAGATCTGCATGGAGGAATGGGCCAACATACCAACAACAGTGTGTGCCAACCTTGTGAAGACTTACAGAAAACGTTTGACCTCTGTCATTGCCAACAAAGGATATATAACAAAGTATTGAGATGAAATTTTGTTACTGACCAAATACTTATTTTCCACCATAATTTGCAAATAAATTCTTACAAAATCAGACAATGTGATTTTCTAGATTTGTTTTTCATTTTGTCTCTCATAGTTGAGGTCTACCTATGATGTAAATTACAGACGCCTCATCTTTTTAAGTGGTGGAACTTACACTATTGGTGACTGACTAAATACTTTTTTGCCCCACTGTATCTTGGCCTGTAGGATTCTTATATCTTCGCATTTGCACAAAGTTGCCTAGTCATAAGCAGGATTGTCTTTCTATAGTTCTTCCTTTTATTTCTATGTGTACAGTCATGGCCAAAAGTTTTGAGAATGATACAAATATAAATTTTTACAAAGTCTACTGCTCCAGTTTTTCTAATGGCAATTTGCATATACTGCAGAATGTTATAAAGAGTGATCAGCTTAACAGCAATTACTTGCAAAGTCAATATTTGCCTAGAAAATGAACTTTATCCCCCCAAAACACATTTCAACATCATTGCAGCCCTGCCTTAAAAAGACCAGCTGAAATCGTTTCAGTGATTGCTCCATTAACACAGGTGTGGGTGTTGATGAGGACAGGGCTGGAGATCAATCTGTCATGATTACGTACGAATGACACCACTGGACACTTTAAAACGAGGCTGGTGCTTGGCATCATTGTTTCTCTTCTGTTAACCATGGTTATCTCTAAAGAAACACGGGCAGTCATCATTGCACTGCACAAAAATGGCCTAACAGGGAAGAGTATCGCAGCTAGAAAGATTGCACCTCAGTCAACAATCTATCGCATCATCAAGAACTTCAAGGAGAGAGGCTCCATTGTTGGCAAAAAGGCTCCAGGGCGCCCAAGAAAGACCAGCAAGCGCCAGGACCGTCTCTTAAAAGTGTTTCAGCTGCGGGATCAGGCTACCAGCAGTGCAGAGCTTGCTCAGGAATGGCAGCAGGCAGGTGTGAGTGCATATGCACGCTCTGTGAGGCGGAGACTCTTGGAGCAAGGCCTGGTCTCAAGGAGGGCAGCAAAGAAGCCACTTCTCTCCAGAAAAAACATCAGGGACAGACTGATATTCTGCAAAAGGTATAGGGAGTGGACTGCTGAGGACTGGGGTAAAGTCATTTTCTCTGATGAATCCCCTTTTCGATTGTTTGGGACATCTGGAAAACAGCTTATTCGGAGAAGACGAGGTGAGCGCTACCACCAGTCTTGTCTCATGCCAACTGTAAAGCATCCTGAAACCATTCATGTGTGGGGTTGCTTCTCAGCCAAGGGAATCGGCTCTCAGTCTTGCCTAAAAACACAGCCATGAATAAAGAATGGTACCAGAATGTCCTCCAAGATCAACGTCTCCCAACCGTCCAAGAGCAGTTTGGCGATCAACAATGCCCTTTCCAGCATGATGGAGCACCTTGCCATAAAGCAAAGGTGATAACTAAATGGCTCAGGGAACAAAACAGAGATTTTGGGTCCATGGCCTGGAAACTCCCCAGATCTTAATCCCATTGAGAACTTGTGGTCAATCATCAAGAGACGGGTGCAGGGTCAGACTGGGATGTCTAGGGCCCACCAGTGGAATTGTTTCTAGGGGCCCACCGCCAGGACCCTGCAGATCAGCGGTACCGAGACAGGGCAGTTAAAGGTAATAACATGTTGGGAGCCATGCTACTCACGCACTATACCATGTGCACTACATATACCTACTGCTACAGCCTGTATGGCAAGTGAAAAGCATGGCTCCTAGAAATGTTACCATTACCCGTAGCTGAAGTGTCCTGGAAAAGCTGATCTGCAGAGGTCCTGGCTGTTGTATCATCGCAGATGTAATATTGATGGCATATCCTAAGGACAGACCATCAATATTAGAAAGATGGATAAATCCTTTAAAGTGGTTGTCCAGGAATTGGAGCAACTCATGTGGTGGGAGGGAGGTGTAAAATAAAAAACAAATAAATAAAAAAAGAATACTCATCTGTCCTTGGCGCTCCGTTGTCTGCCGCCAGTGTCCATTCAGTCTCGTACTGGCACTACTTGCTGGGAGTCCTGCACCTCATGTGATCACTGAGACCAATTAGGTACAGGAACTCCAGAAATGAGGCCATGAGACAAACACAGGCGGGGACAACGGGGGGCTGGGGACAGGTGAGAAGGCTCTTTTTAAAAAAAAAATATATATATATATATATATATATTTACACCTCCCTGGCAGCCACCACAGTGATCACTCCAGTTTATAGACAACCTGTTTTAAGGGGTTGTCTGGGCCAAATATTTTATGGCCACTTCACTGGTCCCCCATAATGTATGGGGAACAGTGATGGGGCCATTATACTGTGTGGGAGCAGTGATGGGGCTAACATTGTGCGAAAGGGGGATGTTAAAATATGTGGGGCATATTAAAGGGGTTTCCAGGGTTAAACTTTTTTTATGGCCTATACTCTGGATAGGCCATAAATAGCTCAAACCCCACATTGCAGAAACACAATATCTTTGGCTACTACAGAAAAAAACAGCAAATTTAATCAAATTTACCTCATCCGCACACTGCAGGAAAAAAGATGTGGAACAGCCACAAACTCTAAAATGTGAGCGCTTCTAAAAACATGGCCGGTTACTTTCAGCTGCGCAATTGGGAGAAAGTGCGGGGGAAAAAACACTGTGGAAAAAATACATTGAGATTCTCCGCTATTTTTTTCCACAGCTATTTTTTTTAGCCGCGTCTCACTGTTGGGCCTCATCCTTATTATCTCAATAGACTGAGCATTATACTATAAGGCTGAGTTCACACAGAGTTTTCTGGTCAGGAATTTGGTTCTATTGGGTTAGAGTTCTATTGGGAGGCTTTTTTGGAGGATGATTTTGAGGTGGATTCCTGACCAAACAACTCCGTGTGAACTCAGCCTTAGTGCTCGTTCACATCTGCGCCCGGTCTCCGTTCTGCAGGTTTCCATTTCCTGCACAAAACAGAGGCAGGAGATGGAAACCTGCAGGAGGCTCTCTCACCCATTCATTTGAATGGGTGAGAAAGATGTCCGGCTGTGAGTGGCGGTGAGCGTTTTATGCTCTCCGCCATTAAACCGATTTTTTAAAATCGGACACAGAGTTGAACACGCAGTACTCTGTGTCCGATTAAAAAAAAAAAACGGTTTTGCGGCGGAGAGCATAAAACGCACACCACCGCACCCGGTCTGACAGCTTTCCGTCTTATACATGCAGAAGACGGAAAGCTGAGAACGGACTGCCGAACGCTAGTGTGAACCTAGCATCAGCCTAAAGCCCCATGTAGCAAGACAAAGCAAAAAGCGCTGCGGGAAAAACCCCGGCGGCAACACATCAGTTTTTCCTGCAGTGCTTATTGCAGAAACTCCGCAGAGGTTTCCTCTGAGGATTTTGTTTCCTTTAGGGTAAGTTCACGCGGGTTTTTTTGGTCAGGAGGCCGTATCTGCCTCAAAATCCTGACCAAAAAGACGGCTCCCATTGAAATCATCTTTTTTCCGGGAGCCAGTTTGTTCCAGCTCCCAGAAAAAGAAGCGAGGTGCTCATTCTTCAGGTCGTTTCGCCTCGCGATTCAGCCTGAAGACACTCCCTCCTCCCATCTAGGCCCATTTATTGGGCCTAATCTGGAGCAGAGTGCGTGACTGGATGCCGCTGCAGTGCACCGGCATTCAGTCGCGGCTACCCGATTTTTGGTCCGGAACCTGAGGCGGCCTCTGCCTCAGGTTCCGGACCAACAAACCCCGTGTGAACTTAGCCTTATACCTATAGGGAAACTGCAGGTGTTTCTGTAGATAAAAGTGACATGCTGCAATTTCCAAAACCGCAACAGTTTTGGAAATTGCAGTGTGTCCGCCGTGTGTGTTTTTCTGCAATGTGTGGATGGGATTGCACTCACTGCGTTCAGTAATGCATTCGGGGAGTCCGCATGGGGACCCTCCCAAACAGACTACCGAACGCATTAGCAGACGGTGTGCAGTGAAAGCACACATAGACTATAATGGGGTCCATGTGCTTTCCGTGCGGTGTCCGCATAGAACATGCGGACAGAAAAGTACTTTACAATCTACTTTCCTGTCCACATGACTCGTGTGGACACCGCGTGGAAAGCACACGGACCCCATTATAGTCTATGGGGTCCGCGTACTTTCACTGCACACCGCTTGCTAATGCGTTTGGTAATCCGTTCGGGGGGGAGGGGGTTCCCATGCAGACTCCCCAAACAGATCACGGATGTGAACCAGGCCTTATACATATACCATATAAACTCACACATATACAATACAATATACAATATACACATACAATACTATAGCACATATACATTTATATACATTCATATACCATATAAGTCATATATATACTTGTATGAATACTATATATACACACACACATATATACATACACATTATTATAGCATACTGTAATACTCACACATACCTGTATACAAACATACAGTACTCACACAGTATACAAGTCACATACTTTACACAAATGTACATATATACATATTAAACATACAGATTTTACAAAAAGAGTTTACTCACCTATTCCAGCAGTAGTGAACTCAGCAGATGGCTCCTGTCCTCCCCACACGCTGCGATGTAAGAGGACTCAGTGTGAGGAGGAGGGGGGAGGGGGAGGAAGTGCGTGCGTGCGTGCGTGCGTGCAGCAAGGGAGAGATCACAGGAGAGCAGCTGCAGGTAAGTGAAGGGAGCGACCGTTAGCTGATGCTGAAGAAAGACACGTTGTCCTCCGATGTGTACTTCTTCAGCATCAGCTAATGGGGGCCCCTGTGTGTGGAGGCAGATGCATTGGCCAGGTGCCCGGTTGGGGCCCCTGGCCATCCCGATCGGGCCCCGACCAATGCATCTGCATTGGTAAAAATCAAAACTTTAAGTCAGGGCTCGGGGGCCCACCGGGGGATTCCCCGGTACACCGGTGGGCCAGTCCGAGCCTGGACGGGTGGACAAACAAAAACCTACAAATTCTGACAAAATGCAAGCATTGATTGTGCAAGAATGGACTGCTATGAGTCAGGATTTGGTCCAGAAGTTGATTGAGAGCATGCCAGGGAGAATTGCAGAGGTCCTGAAGAAGAAGGGTCAACACTGCAAATATTGACTTGCTGCATTAACTCATTCTAACTGTCAATATAAGCTTTTGTTACTCATAATATGATTGCAATTATATTTCTGTATGTGATAAAAACATCTGACACACACAGAAAAACCAGAGGGCAGCAGATCATGTGAAAATAGAAGATTTGTGTCATTCTCAAAACTTTTGGCCATGACTGTAGATGCGGAGAATTGGAGACGGTTATAACAGCTACTGTAACTTCGCAATTATTTACATATACAAGGCACACCATAGATGTTGGCTTTTATGGGAGATGGTGAACTCTCTGTTGCCATGGGCAGTTCTTCAGTATTCCTAGTGCTAGTTCCCACCAGCACTTTCACTAAATGGTTTCACTGATTTCTGGACTCCTGGAACACCACCCACGGCCGTCTTGTTACTCATTTAGGCTCCCGTTTTCACAGGTAAAGGAGTTAATATTGATGGCATATCCTGAAGATAAGTCATCACCATGAGATTTGTGCCATCCACACTGATCAGCCAGCACCATATACAAAGCCAGAAACAGACTGATCCATATACTATGTATTGTTCTGTCTAGCCATTCCTTCTGTCTTGCACTTTGCCGAGAAGGGCAGATTAGAGAGGGTGCCAGGTGTTGTATCCTCACTATCAGTATAGCATAGGCCATCAGTATACAGTCCTGGGCAAACCCTTTCTGCAAATTCAATAATGTTTGAGAAAGTAGTTGCCCAATTTATGGCTGGAATCAAGATATACGGCCCCTTATTTGTATTGTGGGGTTCCGATTGGCAACCTGGGTTCTAAAAGAGGCAAATGGGATTCACTGAAACATAAATGGTAAAAAAAAGTTTAAGAACATGCTAAAAGTGTTAAGACACAATATACGTTGCCTCCTATAGTATGTAAAAAATTGAAACTATATATATTAGATGTAATTGGTATTGCCACCTTCCTACTTGTATAAAGCGGTTTTGATTGATGCCACTTCCTGAAAAAGTTAAACAGGACCTTTCACCACCTCCAACAAGTCCAGCTCTTCATATCACTGAATATGTGACACTTCACCGATTCAGGCACAGATTTTTTTTTCTCTAGCTCCCACCTTTCACGAGTAATCAATGCTGTTGGTCCTGGTGCCTGATATGTTATTTAGGATCTGTACAGTCAGGTTGGCGATGTCAGACAGGCGCAGACAAGAGCTGTGATTCTGCGCTCTGACATTGGCTGCCTCTGATTGGAGCTCTGAATCACAACCCCCTGCCTGACACTGCCCTTGTAACATTACAGAGCTTAAATAGCACATCAGGAACCCAAACCAACTACAAAAATGAAGTATTCACACAGCTCTGTCCATGGAAACCAAAATGCCATGGGTCCTTGGCTGCTATGACACAGACTATACAATTAAATAGCTTTTATTGTGCAAAAGTTGTAAAACATTAAAAACATCTATAAAAGTGTTATATGACTGTAATGCTATTGAACAACAGAGTAATGTTAATATGTAATTTATACTGCACATTGAATGTGGTAATGAAAGAAAACACAATGGGAGATTTGCTTTTTTCTTATTGGCATAACCATATAAAAAGTTGTAGATAATTTTTGCAAAATATAAATATTTAATATTTTTGAAGTTTTAAAGATTTTCTGTAACCATCTTAGTGATGACAGTCTTTTCCCTTAATCAGCTGGCAATGGATACAACAATTAATGTAGGAACTTTCTATGCTCTAGCACTTGTCAGAAACCTTACGCTAAGGCCCCACGTTGCGAAATGCTTATATTTTTGTAGATTTTTTGAGCCAAACCCAAGAGTGGATTGCACAGGCGGTAGAAGTAGAAGTACCCCCGATATATTTCCCATTCCTTTTGTAGCCCTTCTTGGCTTTGACTCCAAAAAACGCAACAAAAAAGCTGTGTTTCTGCAACGTGGGGCCTTGGCCTAATGGCTAGGACTGATGTGACTCATGACAATCTCTATACATTGCTGCAAGTAAATTCCTAAAATATCTTAAATAGGAGAACTTATCTCTGCCAACAATAGATGGATCAGAAGAGTAGTTGCTATTCTAGTCTCCTAGCTATTACTTGTAAGGAAATAATATTGGCATGTATTTGGATACATTATCTTCAAGCAAAGTTTAAAATGATAAAATAATAATAATCTTTAAATTATTAGTAAGAGGGATCTGACATGTTTGCTGGTGTAAGTAGCTGATTTTTGATGATCATAAACGCTTAAGAACGATTTGCTGTGATCTTTAGAAGGTTTTGTGATTTTTGCCTATTCTGGTAGTAAAACTCCTCTTACTGAGCAGAGTCTAAATTTAGATCCTGTATCTTTGCTGATACATTTGAGTGCCCTTCAATTGGTGTTTATTCTGTTATTATTGATGTTGGGCGTATTTCAAAGCTATATTTTTCAGCACTTAGGATACAAGTCTTGGTCAGGCTTCTTGTTAAGTATATAATATTTCTGTGTACTGTAGACATCCATAAAAGACACTATGGTGTAAAGGAGAAATGTATTTATACTGTAGAGCTTGACATTATTGGCTATCTCTGATACCATGACAACATCTGCTTTTGCGTTTCTATACACTGTAGTAATATTAATACATTTTATTTTTATAGAGCCAACATATTTATATAGCGCCAGCACAGCATTTTATTTATATAGCGCCAGAACTGTACAATTTGTAGGGTTCAAGTACAGACAAAAAGATACATTACAAAGAAATAGTCACTTCACACAATGGGACTGAGGGCCCTGCTCGCCAAATGTGAATATGAAGGATCTCGCCTTACCAAGCTGCTTGGCACACCTGTGATCACCTTTCTTAACCTTCTACTCACGCCCGGTGAGTGTCTGGGCTCATAGGATAATCTGAAATGAGCTTTATAAATTTCATATATTTATTAAACTGAGTGGGTCAGTACTAGCCACTAACATATACAGAAAGACATATCAGTGAATATCAAGTAAATACAGATAAAAGTGCAATACAATACAGAAAATAAAATGGAAATAAAATAGTATAAAAGATAGAATACTAAACGAAGTTATCTTTTGCTTCGCTGGAGCATCACTCCTTGGCCTCAGGGCACATCCTGGATTACTGTATACTTAAAGCAACTAATCAGAACCAAGATTTCATTTTTGAAGTACATTTACAGAAATAAAAGAAGACATATGATTGGTTGTTGTGTGACCCAATACATTACACAATATTATTACACTAAACCTCCAGTGAACAATGCCAGGTGGTGTCATCAGGGCACAAGCAAAGAAACTACTGACATAGACAACCTGTAATTCACTAAAGAAAGCTTTACTTTAGATTGTGTAGCTATTCCCCTTTAAGGCTTACTTTCTTTAACCCCTTTAAGTTTAAGCACAGCTACTGTGTGCCAATTGGGTAATTAAATTAATTGCATATTATATCCTGTTTAATTTCAGGCCACCCAATAAACATGGAAACCTGGATGCAGTGACACGTTCCATTGCCTACATATAATCCTTGCCAAAAGGCATTGTTGCCTATATTTATTTATTAATTGTGAATACCTCCAAAAATACACAAGTTGCTTGTGCCAATATCACAACACATGGGCCTTTGTGTTTTTTCTTTTTGGAGGAATCTATAAAGGGATAGAATAGCCACCAGCTGCTGTACAGAACTGGAACCAGACCAGGTTGTTATTAAGAATGCTATTATTGACGTAGGTAATTGTATCTGCTCTGTTGTGAGAGCAACGGATGATGTGCAGGCAGAATTCACTCTTTGTAATCCGTATATCACAGTCATCTGTATTAAACATCCCCCTCCTTTCTCCGGTTTTTTAAAAAAATATACAAAGAAAATCATTATGCAGCCTGTGCTTGTGAAACCGAATCTAGTTTAAACAATTGGCATCTACAAAGCACATCTTGTTTCCATCAGGAAAACATTGCTCTTATTATTTGTGCCAGACAGCTCTCCTTGGCCTTTTAAAGGGATCCTCTTGCTGGTGGTTTGGCAATGTCAAGCAAATTTTAGACTGACACTTCTTGAAGAATTTGATTGAAACTATATATGTCTAGATAACATTCAAAGCAGTGCTTCTGCCTTTGTTTCAGGATTATTTTTGGAAACAACAGTAGCGACCTTGGTCTCAGCTGCGTTTCCAATTTAGGAGTTTTGTGGTGCTATTATAATACATATATGAGCATGTATGTATGTAGGTTTGCCTAGGACATTAAGCATAATTAGAGCAATGGATCGGAATAGGTTTTTGGTTATTATACATTTATGCATCATTTCTATTAGTCTGATTTTATAATTATAACTATATACAAAATATACTGTAGTATATATAGAATATACTGTAGGTTTTGTACTTCTTCAGGTTCCTAGTTTATTGCCACATGGTACATTTTCCTTTGCAGTACAAACAAATAAGAAACAAAATAATACTGATGCATTTAACATTTGTTACTGACGGGAAAGTTTGATAAGATGCCAAGGCACACTGAGCCCTGTACAGTCTAAATGAGGACACAGAGAATCTGGCTGGATCCCTGCTATTGCCACCTGTCCAGGGCAGATATTTTTAAAGTTGAAACTTCTATACAGAAATGAAAAAAAAAAGAAAAGTCACTTGTCAAGTTTAACAGTTGGACGCCAAGTTGGAGTACCCATTAACAGATGATTGTAAGGCACACTTTGCTGTTTTCAAGAACCTCATTACATTGAAAGGCAAATATACTATAGTGGCAGACCAAGTGGCTGCTATGGGGTCATTGATGATGAGAGCCCTGGTTGGTCCTATCCCTTTGCCAAGAACCTGTCAACAGCCACCTTCTCCAGAGGAACTGTATTGTTGCAAACAAGGGGGAAGGACATTGGGCCAAGAGTTATTTCAAAGAGTTTTCTAGCACATTAAAACAAAGCAGCTAAACATGTTAACATAACATATATGGATACTCACCTCTCCCTGATCCTTTGATGAACCAGTCCATAGGCTGTATGGGGGTTCTAACTGTGCACCACTTACTAGTGCCCAAGGCAGACAGGAGTTGCTCTGGAGTGCCCTTCTAGCCAGTCACTGACTGAGGCGGGTCAACACTCCAGCAAGATGGCCATCTCCGAGTATTTCCTGACTGTGCCTGGGGCAGCCTATGAGCCATTTTAAATGGTGGGGAGGAGGAAACAACAGACCCTTAAGTCATGGATGGTAAAACCAAGCACCATTATGTACGCACCACATACCGCTCATTACTCATACCCTATAGATCCGAATATATAACTTTAGTCTGGAGTCCTCTACTTCTCTAATACCCTACTAGGGACAGTATATTGTGTAGAAGAGAAACGCAAGCAATAAGTGTACTGATGGGTTAGTTACTGTAGATGCGATGTAGGAAGGATAAAGAAATATGAAACTGTCTAAAAGGAAAAGTGTCTTTGTTGCCCATAGCAACTGATCACTGTGCAGCTTTAATTTTTCAAGAGCTGTGCTGTGATTGGTTGCTGTGGTTTTCCCTATAGGAAGTTTCCTAAGTCTTCCATTGTGGAGCAGAGAAATCAAATCTAAAAATGGCTTATATTAGGCTAGGCTCATACCAGTGTTCGGGTTTCTCTTAGTAGGTTCTGCTTTTCTTTTTTTTTGTAAATAACAATTTATTGAATTTTCAAAGTGACATCAGTGAATACATATTGTTGAAAATAATAATCGCGGCAGTACAGACACAGATAAAACATTCAAAAGTGCTTGTAAGTAAACACAAACTGAGCAATGAAAGACACAATGGGAAACGGAATGTGGGGAGGGAGAGACAATGAATCCTGGCGATAAGGGTCAAAGGGTGTCAAAGAATATCCTAATTAACCAGGGGTTCCCACAGGTGGGGTTCTTTGAGAAGGTATACCATGGCGCCCACATAGAGCTGAACTTCTGATAAGTACGAATTTCAAAGTGGAAGAGTTCCTCCATACAGGCTACTTAAGAGACTTTCTGTAGAACGTGAGATACTGTGCGAGGGGATTCGGTTGCCCAGTATAGAGGGATCAAAGACTTGGCAACAGACAGAATTTAAAACCATAGTCGCTTGGAAGACATGTGGCTGGGGGTGTCACAAATTCAAAAATATGCCAACCAGGGTCAGAGGTTCAAGGAGTCTACAAATCTGGTTCAGAACCTGTTGAGCGAGTGACCAGAAGGGGGATATATTTTTGCATTCCCATCAAATATGTAAATAGGAGCCTGGGACTTTATGGCAGCACCAACATAAAGGGGAAGCCTCAGAGCAGAACTTATGAATCACAATGGACGTTCTATACCATCTGGTGACCAATTTAAAGCTCGACTCTTGCAAGTGTACACATATAGAAGGAACCATGGAGCACTTGAGGACAGAGGATTAGAGATGAGCGAGTAGTACTCGATCGAGTAGGTATTCGATCGAATACTACGGTATTCGAAATACTCGTACTCAATCGAGTACCACTCGCTGTTCAAATGTAAAAGTTCGATGCAGAACCAGCATTGATTGGCCGAATACTATACAGTCGGCCAGTCAACGCTGGTTCTTCTCCTACCTTTAGAAGTCTTCTCCGTGCAGCTTCCCCACGGCGTCTTCTGGCTCTTCATTCACTCTGCCAGGCATCGTGCCTGGGCAGAGCCGACTGTGCATGTCCGCTTGCCCAGGCCCGATGCCTGGCAGAGTGAATGAAGAGCAGGAAGACACCGCGGGGACGCTGCAAGAAGAAGACTGCATGGAGAATCCAGCCCGACCCTTACTCGTGGACTTGGTAAGTATAATTTGATGGAACGTTGCCTACCCCTGAAACAAGCATTTTCCCCCCACTATAATAGGGTTCGATATTCGATTCGAGTAGTCGAATATTGAGGGGCTACTCGAAACGAATATCGAACCTCAAACATTTTACTGTTCGCTCATCTCTACAGAGGATATTTCTTCAGGAGTGAGGGACATTTGAAGTTCTGCCTCCCATTTTTGTACGTATGAGGGAAGCTCCATGCCCAGTTCACACAGAAGGTTGGAGTAAAGAGCAGAGAGAGGTCTTGGCGTACTTTGCATCCAGAGTAGAAGCTCCTCTAGCCATGAAATAGTGCAGGTGTGAGACTCCAGCCTCAGTGCTCCCAGGTATAAATGCCTTAATTGATTGATAGGTTAGAAAATTAGTCTGGAAGGAAAGGGAGTGTTGTGTGAACTCATAGTAAAAAGGGAAAGCTGCAGAGTTGTAAGGTAGCTGCCCAAAATGCACAATGGCAAACTTTGATACCAATAGGATTAAGTCTTGAACGGACATGAGAGGAGAAAGACCTGGAGGTAGAGAAAGTAGTCATCGCACCCACTGCTATGAGTCATAGACCACTGATGTTAATACATTAGTAGCGAGGACTTGCTTAGCTGTTTGGCAGGGGAGGTCTATAGTGGCTTCCTCCACTGGCACATGCTTCTTCAGATTCTCCTTCTGGAACCAGTCTAGGGTCCTCGCGAGTTGTGCTGCATGATAGTATGTTTTGCCATCTGGTAGTTCCATACCACCCAACTTCCTAAGTCTGTTAAGAGTGCAGAACAACATTGTAGGGTGTGAGTTATGCCAGACATACTTCAAAAATAGTCTGCGTAGGGAGAAGAAAGCTGGGGGAAGAGGGATAGAGAGGGTTTGAAATAGGCGTAATATCTTAAGCAGGACCATGACTTTCAGTAAATTAGTTCTACCCATCCATGAAATATATGATATGTGCTAAGATTCTAGTATGCATCAGTCACTGTGATAAAGCTGGAGTATTTTCAGACTGCCTAAGTTTACGGTAATCTTCTTGCTGGTGGCTGTATTTGTTATCAACCCCCTTCTGGTCTTTGGCTGTATAATGTGACCAACAATCTGGCTGTCCAACTGATACGGTGGTCCAGATTTACTAATACCGTATCATTTAGACAACCAGATTGTTGGTCACATGATATACCTGAGGACCAGAAGGGGCTGGATAGCCACCAGCAAAAAGATAACCTTCACTAGAAATTACATCACGTACTTCTCGGACAGGCCAGAGAACAAAATTATTATGGGAGTACTTCTTTAAAATGAATAAAGTCAGCCATTACTTCTCCCACTGTATCCTTTTGACTAGTAATAATACTCATATGTGGTCACCATTGCAGGACTTGTATAAATGTTCTTGGCCTGTGGCCTCATGCTTTTATAGGGTCACAAAATATTTTAGTACCTTGTAGTTTTGGGTGAAATGAGTGGGAGCGATTTTTTTCTTCTTGTTAGTTCAATGATAAAACATTTCAAACAGGACCCCAATATCTAGTGTGGCCGCTATTTCTTGGATGACAGGTCGCCAACACCTTCTGCTGCGTTACATTCTTAACAGCTTTCTGTAAGGTTAGCTGGACACTTCAAGGCTTCAGGTATCTTTGCAGATAGGGCAGGAATGTCAAGAGTATTGCGTTAAGCCTTGGTCTTGACACTTTTGTAAAGGCAATGTGAAACTTGTAGTAACGTGAATAATTGTAGTATAGTGCTGAAATAATTCCAAAGTCAGAGAAAGTACATCGTATTTCCATATAAAAGCCTCTTAAGGCATAAGGGAAATTGTTCATCTCCTGACTCATTCATCTTACTATACAAAAATGGAAATCAGCTGAATTTAGTGTTATATAAAATATACAGCAGAAAGCGTCTCTGTTGTCAGGGATCTGCGAGCCTGTTCATTCAGTCTATTCACTCTTCTGCATAAATATTGGCAGTTCCTAGACCCATCAACTACTATGTGTCATTTATAAGGCTAAGACCCCACGTTGTGGAAAAATCAGCTTTTTTTGTTCCAGATTTTGCTGTGGATTTTGGAGTCAAAGCCAAGAGTGGCTACAGAAGGAATGGGAAAAATATAAGAAGCGCTTCTACTTCTAAATTCTGCTCAATCCACTCCTGGCTCAAAAAAGAGCACCAAAATCTGGAACAAAGAAAGCTGCTTTTCTGCTATATGGGCCTTAGCCTAATGCTGGTGATTCCCCTCATGGTCCAGGGCCAGGGTGTGACTACCTCTATGCCCCCTAAGGGTATGTTCTGGATGGATTCTGCGTGTGAACATACCACGCGGCTAACCGCGACAGAATGCCGATGCAGTGCACCAGCATCCCATTGCGGCATTCTGCTCCAGGTTAGGCCCGAATGTATGGGCCTAATTGGGAGAAAGTCTCACGCCGCGGCTGAGTTAGCCACGGAATCAGCGGCAAGATAGGTCATCTCACAAAAGAAGAAGTGAGCGGCTCCCATTGAAATCAATGGGAGCCATTTTGGCAGGTGGATTTTGAGGCGGATTCCGTGTCAAAATCTGCTGCCAAAAAACTCCCTGTGAACTAAAACTCTTATAGCCATGTCTGTTCTTGAGTTGTGGTGCATGTCCTGTTCCTGAAATGTGTATTGCCAAAATGGTGTCACTGCACAAAATGCTTCCCATAAAGAAATCTGTCCAACTATATTTGCCTATTTTTACTCCCTCCGGTTACCAGCCACTACACAGAATAAGTTCTGTCATTGAGAACATCTGCCCTTACTACCTCGTGTGTGAAAGTTAATTATTAATATTTTGCCTTAAAATCCTGCACACCGCAGATAGTAAAGGACGTGGTACAAAGTGCACGGTAAGCCAGGCCTAATGTTATTTTAGTGAGTAAGTCTAACAAGTGCCAGTTCAGTATGGAGTAACCTTTGTTCCTGCTGGAGATCTTAGTTTGTCTACATATTTTGTTAAACATTTATTATTATTGATCTGTTTTTTTATAGTATCTTTTTTATAGTATCAGTAAAACAAAATTTCGCTTATGTAGTCATGGTGACTAAAATATAACTAGCCCAGTATATCTCCTTCAGTTGTTACTCCATCTACCTTACTGCTTGAAAGATACATCTATTAACTTCAATTTATATTGGAAATTGATGTAAGGGACATTAGGGGGCCTGGCAAGCCCCTGATGTTTTTTGTTGTTGTTTTGTTTATTTTTTTATAGGCCATTACCTGCAGGTAAGTGAAGCGGCTAGTGAGCAGGAGCAGGGATCGGTAAGTGACGCCACGGGCCTATGCACCCCACAAACACTGCTATCATTATACTCTGGAGTCGTTTCAGACCCTTGAGTATAATGATCGAAGGGCTAGGGCAGGTGAGGGTGCATAAAAAACACTGTTACTCACCTCTGCTTTGCTCTGGCAGTCTGCAGACCTGTTTGTTGACATCACAGACGTCGCGTGTGCCAGGCCGGCGTCATTATGCGTCATGCAGCCAGACTGGCTCACGTGATGTCTGGTTCAACATTGAAGATGGCCAAAAGTAGCAGGTAAGGCGACGGTGTCAGGGAGAGGTAAGTAACAGAATTTATTATGTTTGTATCCTCCCCTGGTTCTCCGATCATTATACTCTGGGGTCTGAAAAGACGCAAAAGTATAATAATAATTGTTCATAGGTGTCCACAATGGGGCAAAATAGTTTGTGCAGAGGCCACTATGGCGCTTAATACTGTGTGCAGGAACGCGGTTTGTGCACGGGGTGGGAGGGTCAAATGTTCACCTTGGAGCCCAGCCATTCCTAGTTACACCACTGGTCTTACATAGAAAAATGTGTCAGTCCCACTTCTATACAGTGAAAAACTGGAATTTGGATACATACTAGACAAAAGGACACTCTTATACTGAGTACATAAAGGTTGGTGGATACATTGGAGATCACATGCTCCCGGAATATACCTCTGTAAGAATAATAATAATAATAATAATAATAATAATAATAAATACATTTTATTTATATAGCACCAATATATTCCACAGCACTTTACAAAATGTAGGGTTCAAGTACAGACAAAAAGATACTTTACAGAGAAATAGTCATTTCACACAAAGGGAATGAGGGCCCTGCTCACAAGAGCTTACAATCTATAAGGTTGCACCTCTAATGTGCTTGAAAAAAAGTGTGAAGAGAGCCTAACATGTACAGTGGTTTATTTTATGACACATCCTAATATTATGTAGAACGCTACATTAGATGGGGCCATGAGCTCTGGGTGCTACTGTCTAAGATGAACAAGAGGAAGGGGTCTTATGGTATAAAGCACTCTATATAAATAATTTGAAGATGGTAACAAATTGAAAGCAAATTATCAGATGTAAGAAATTTAATCCAGACAGAATGCAATTGTGGCTATATGTATGAAGAAATCAAGCAGGCACTTTCCTGGGCAATATTGCTGGAAGCAGCAGGTGATATATGTATTGTTTAGACAATAAGAATGAGCATATATATACTCCTACTAATTTGGATGTTTGGATGTTTGTTCCTCAATCACACCCAAACGGCTGAATGGATTGCTTTGAAATTTCACACACATCTACATATTGGCCACGAAGGATACATAGGCTACTTTAAACGTGTCTCACTCACCCCAAATCACCACCGCGACCCTCAAAAGTTGGCTCCGGCTCCACGGTCGGCACTGAGGTCAGCGCACGTAGTGACACGCAGCTCCAATTGGTGCGGGGTGGTGGCGGGATAGGGAGACAGCACAGCGGCCCCATAGGTTAGCGCCAAAATGTGGGCGTGGCCAGCTTGCGAGTACACTTGCCTGAACATGGCGGCTGCCTGCATGTTCCCAACGCTGCTCACATGCCGGCCAGCCACATATCGCCTAATGCTGGCATTACATACAGCAGCATGACCAGGCCTCAAGCCCACAGCCGCCCGTACCCGCGTACTGTGTGGCCGGGAACAGACAGCACTCACTCTCATGTCACGGTCACTACACACAGACATCCCCAGCATATGCAAGGTGAGTGCTGGAGGTTCCCTAATCGCCAGTTTCCTTAGTGGTGGTGGGACCAGCCCTCAAGCCCACAGCCGCCCGTACCCGCGTACTGTGTGGCCGGGAACAGACAGCACTCACTCTCATGTCACGGTCACTACACACAGACATCCCCAGCATATGCAAGGTGAGTGCTGGAGGTTCCCTGATCGCCAGTTTCCTTAGTGGTGTTGGGACCAGGCCTCAAGCCCACAGCCGCCCATACCCTCGTACTGTGTGGCCGGGAATAGACAGCACAGACAGCACTCACTCTCATGTCACGGTCACTACACACAGACATCCCCAGCATATGCAAGGTGAGTGCTGGAGGTTCCGTGATCGCCAGTTTCCTTACTGGTGGGGGTGGGGGGTTTACAAGAGTTGGTTGTAGGAGGCTGGGGGGGGGGGGAAGAGGCGCTGGGTAGGAGAAAGAGGGGGGGTGGGGTTGGTGGTTTAGGGGAGGTGCTGGGAGTTAGGGAGGGGGCCTGGAGGGGTTTTTTGGTGGGGGGGTTGGGACCAGAGGGCCGAGGGTGAGTAGGAGGGAGGCCGATTGCACAGGTTAAAGGGGGAGGTGGGCGGGTGACTGGGGTCACGGGGGTTGGTGGTGGTGGGGGCAGGGGGGAGATGTGGAAGGTGACTGTAGGCTCTAAAGGGGGGAGGGGCGCGGGTGGGAGATAAGGGGAGAGCAGGGGGCGCGGGTGGGTGCTAGGGCCAGAGCAGCAGGGCTGTGGGGTCCCGCCACACCAGGGTGTGGGAGGGGACCGTGGTGGCCACAAGAAAAGGGCCGTGTGGGGGCCAACGGGCCGCGCTGCACATGGTTCGCGCAAGGAAGGGGGGTTCGCGGACGAAGTCGCGGGTATAGCTAGTATACAGTATATATATATTTATTTATTTATTTATTATAAATATATAATTTATAATATATAAAGTTTCTGTGTGATTTTTATTACAGTGTTTACATTCAGCTACAGATAATACATCATGACTTTACACTATTGACCTTTTTTTATAGAGTTGGCTTATTGAATATATGTTCTATGTAGATTACTACTCATAGCATAGTAAGGCCACATAAGTGCACAGTTCATGAGCAATACAGTATAATGCGACATGACAGGACTGTATATGTGAAGCTGATCAAGTCATGTTTATCATTGATCATTTTTCCCAAATGTATTTATTAAAGGGAACCTGTCACATGGGAAATGTCCAATCTGTAGGCAATGTGTTATAGAGCAGAAGGAGCTGAGAAGATTGATATATATGTTTGTGGGAAAAGATTCAGTATAATCTGTCAATTCTCCTTCTCTGCTGAGACGTCAAGGAGACGGACGGTACAGTGATTGACAACCTTTGTATGCAAAGTCATAGAGGTGAAGTTGTCAGTCACCTCATTGACTTCTCAGCATAGCAACATCAGAGATTTCAGTGGATAAATGACAAGTTATACTGAATCTTTCCCCCCCATAGTTATATATCAATCTGTTCGGCTCCTTCTGCTATATAACATGGTGTCTGCACAATGTTCCAGAGGAACCCTTTAAATAATTTTCCAGAAAAGTAGTAATAAGAGTAAGACATAAAAAAGAGGAGAGGAGGGAAGTCGTGAGAAGGTCTTTCCCACTGTAATATTCATTGGCATGTCACACGTTTGCTAAGCAAATATGTATATATATATATATATATATATATATATTAGCATCTCTATTGCCAGGTAAAGGAACATAAAGCCTTGGCTACAGCTTTAATGAAGTGGGCTGAGTATTGGCCTGGTTGGGGAGTTTGCTTCCCCCTGTTAGGATACTGCTCTAACCCGCCCAAGTGTGGAAGGTGTGACTTATATTAAATCAAATCTATCTTATTTTTAGGTGATGAGATAATTTTTACTATGGAAGTTATAGCAGGAAAAACCATGTACTCCAAGACCAATGCCTATCCTAATGGAATACATTCCTATTTCATGGAGGTTAGCATCACATACACTACCGCTGAAATCTTTTCTGTTACCATTTTTCTTTTTATCTCTAGTCTCTGCACTTCCCAATGACTTACAAACCAAATAAAATGTTTTGTGCTATATTTGATGAGTTTGACACAGTGACTAGCAGCGTGTGACAGGTACCTGATGGGGTCACCTTTATTGGGGCAGTTATTCTATATTATGTCTGTGGGATGGATAGGCTTTTTTCTACAAAGTGAAATGTTTGCTCAGTTTGCTACTTTTTGGGCAAATTGTAACTTTGGGGCTTATGACAAAAACTGGAAAACTGAATTATAAATTTAGGCCACAGTGGGAAGAATGTAAGAAAACTAGCATATGAGACTAAAACCCCTTTCAAATGACCATGTGTTAGGTCAGTGTGCTATGAGGTGTATAATAAGGTGTATATATCATGCTAAAATTGGAGGAATTAGCACTGGCATAAGTAATATCAGTCCTAAAAGATTCCCCCAATGGGTTTTGTATAAGACAGTGATACATGTTGTCGTGCACTATAATTATTTGGGTCTCATTGGGTCTTATATGCCTGTGTCCCTGATGGTCTCTGCTTCTTGGTCCCGTCTAAACACACAAGAAGTGCCTGCTGAGGTAACCACTGCCCACAGGATTTACTTATATTGCTTACTTATATAGTGACAACATATTCAGTAGTGCTTTACAGATATTGTTAACACTGTCCCAAGTAACACTATCTAAATTCCCTAGCAGAATATCTTTGAGACCCAGACAGCATCAGAATAGTAATGGTGGGGATTTGGTGAGGTGAGTATCACTTCTATCACTGATGAGGTGAATATCACTTCTATCACTGATGAGGTGAGTATCACTGATGAAGTGAGTATCACTTCTATCCCTTATGAGGTGAGTATCACTTCTATCACTGATGAGGGGAGTATAACTTTTATCACTGATGAGGTATCATTTCTATCACTGATGAGGTGAGTATCATTTCTATCACTTATGAGGTGAGTATAATTTCTATTACTGATGAGGAGAGTATCACTTCTATCAATCACTGATAAGGTGAGTATCATTTCTATCACTTATGAGGGGAGTATAATTTCTATCACTTATGAGGTGAGTATAATTTCTATTACTGATGAGGTGAGTATCACTTCTATCGCTGATGAGGGGAGTATCACTTTTATCATTGATGAGGTATCATTTCTATCACTGATGAGGTGAGTATCATTTCTATCACTTATGAGGTGAGTATAATTTCTATCACTGATGAGGTGAGTATCATTTCTATCACTTATGAGGTGAGTATCATTTCTATTACTGATGAGGTGAGTATCACTTTTATCACTGATGAGGTGAGTATCATTTCTATTACTGATGAGGTGAGTATCACTTCTATCACTTATGAGGTGAGTATAATTTCTATTACTGATGAGGAGAGTATCACTTCTATCACTTATGAGGGGAGTATCACTTCTATCAATCACTGATAAGGTGAGTATCATTTCTATCACTTATTAGGGGAGTATAATTTCTATCACTTATGAGGTGAGTATAATTTCTATTACTGATGAGGTGAGTATCACTTCTATCGCTGATGAGGGGAGTATCACTTTTATCATTGATGAGGTATCATTTCTATCACTGATGAGGTGAGTATCACTTCTATCACTTATGAGGGGAGTATCACTTCTATCAATCACTGATAAGGTGAGTATCATTTCTATCACTTATGAGGGGAGTATAATTTCTATCACTTATGAGGTGAGTATAATTTCTATTACTGATGAGGTGAGTATCATTTCTATCACTTATGAGGTGAGTATCATTTCTATTACTGATGAGGTGAGTATCATTTCTATCACTTATGAGGTGAGTATAATTTCTATCACTGATGAGGTGAGTATCATTTCTATCACTTATGAGGTGAGTATCATTTCTATTACTGATGAGGTGAGTATCACTTTTATCACTGATGAGGTGAGTATCATTTCTATTACTGATGAGGTGAGTATCACTTCTATCACTTATGAGGTGAGTATAATTTCTATTACTGATGAGGAGAGTATCACTTCTATCACTTATGAGGGGAGTATCACTTCTATCAATCACTGATAAGGTGAGTATCATTTCTATCACTTATGAGGTGAGTATAATTTCTATCACTTATGAGGTGAGTATAATTTCTATTACTGATGAGGTGAGTATCACTTCTATCGCTGATGAGGGGAGTATCACTTTTATCATTGATGAGGTATCATTTCTATCACTGATGAGGTGAGTATCACTTCTATCACTTATGAGGGGAGTATCACTTCTATCAATCACTGATAAGGTGAGTATCATTTCTATCACTTATGAGGGGAGTATAATTTCTATCACTTATGAGGTGAGTATAATTTCTATTACTGATGAGGTGAGTATCACTTCTATCGCTGATGAGGGGAGTATCACTTTTATCATTGATGAGGTATCATTTCTATCACTGATGAGGTGAGTATCATTTCTATCACTTATGAGGTGAGTATAATTTCTATCACTGATGAGGTGAGTATCATTTCTATCACTTATGAGGTGAGTATCATTTCTATTACTGATGAGGTGAGTATCACTTTTATCACTGATGAGGTGAGTATCATTTCTATTACTGATGAGGTGAGTATCACTTCTATCACTTATGAGGGGAGTATCACTTCTACAAATTTTTCCCGCTAGAAAGTCCTCTGAGGTAGCCCTTTCATATGAAGACTCCAGCGTACAGTGGTATTATACTTACACTATAGACACATTTATAGAAATGTTCAGGGTCCTGATATATGCAGTAGTATTTTTATATGTGATTTCATATAGAATCCAAGACTTGCCATGCTCCATCATATGTTGTAGTACAGCATTCTCCCCTAGGAACGCTGCTTTTAAAGAAAAAGTAGGTACATGGAGTGGCATGCAGCATATAACTGCTATAGAATTCACATTCTTTTTATCCATATTAGTCATAGGATCTTTTTTTTGTACTGCTTTGAAGGTTTATGACCTCTTGTTTGAAGTCCTTATATGTCTTATTGAGCGGTCTTCCCTGGTGGGCAGTTGTGCACATGTCATTTATAAGGCCCATCCTCGATTCCTGTCTGCATATCATGACCGTGACCTTGCAGTGTGCACAGCAAAGGTCTGCAGCCAATGTGCACCACACGTCCCACTTCAAACCTCCTTATATAGGCAGCGTATGATATGAACCCCTTCCTCAGCCTGTAGGGCTGTGTGATTCCTGACGGTTGTGTGTAATCCCTGGATGCCAGCTCTCCTCTGATAAGTACATGTGCAAGCTTCACACAAGCACTTCCACTTAGCAGTATGTAGAAATGACAACACTCATCACCTCATCCTGATGCTATAGAAAACTAAGAATGGACAATGTCCCGGTGACTTACTGTATATTAGCCCTTTCTCCCAAGTCACCTTTATTTCACAATATGTTTAACCTTGGGTTTTACTGTCTGCCACAAAATAATAATGAGAATGTACAAAGGTATGGAGAAATGTCTGGGAGCCACATGTGTTGTTCTAAGCAGAATTCTGTTATTTGTAATGCTGAAATATACTGTGTTCTTCCTGCCTGTGGCTGCGATTGATGATAACTGCAGATTAAAAGTCTACAGAAAAGGCTCAGAGAGCTGTATAATGGGTTTGCAGTGAACAGAGGAAGCATTGGACCTGTGATTACAAATGCTGTAACCTTCAAAGAAAACCTTTTGTTATGTGTCGTGCTGCAGGATGAGGGCAGAATACAAACTTACATGGCTTTCGCTCTGAATACTAAAATCACAGCCCCTTGATGCCTGTGACAATGTATAAGGAATATTGCATAAGATGGGGTTGTGGTTAGACACTTCTCTATAAATCAATTAACCATACATCACTAAACCTCCTGGGATGTGCATTCAAATATCACTTTCCATCTTAATTGTTATAATTAACAGCTAATAAACAATAACAAAAACCATATTAATATATAGTGGGTGCCGTGGCCATGGACTTTACTGCCCACTTGGACGAGGTACCGAGATGTCGCTCATTTACCCGAGACTTCAGTGATCCTCCGGTGCCCACAGAAGGAATCTATATTGAGATAGTTTTCTTCTCTTTAAACAATAAAAATATACGTCTTCTCGTCTCCTGAGTGTTCTGGTCCAAAGGCCACTTGTAGGCCAAGAACTAATAGCAAACACAGGAATGATGACCAGGACTTCCATGGACCTCCAGTTTACTGATATATCCGACGGGTTAAAGGAAGCTTAGAGGACAAAACATATACAGTGTCCTTTCCATCTTATGTGTTTCAAACTCCAATGAGTCTTTAAACCATCTCAACATATAGTGGGGTCAGGGATTTTGACTGTCCGCTTGGACCAGTTATCAAGATGTCACTCAGTTACCCCAGACATCAGCGCTCCTCTGGCGCTCACAATGGGATTACATATTGAGTTAGTTACAATACTTGTTCATATTTTTTTTCATACATAGATATAGCAAGGTTCCAACACAGCTCCCATTAATGTATTGGACCTATGCTGTCTGTGTAGTACTGTTCATTCACTTAGTATTAGAGCAGCTGACCAATGCAAATTGCAAAGAGCACTGTTAAGTGCTTGTTGTTGCTTTAAAGGGGTTGTCCCATCTCAAGGATCTTATCTATACTGGTAGCTTATGTAAATTGAAGACTTTTCCTAAATATATTGCTTTCAAATTCTGCTTTGTTCTCCTGCAATGTGACCTTATAACTCCCATTGTTTACACTGCATTGCTATAACCAAGGACCTGGGAGATAGGACAAGTGATGTCACTTACTCAGTGCTGGTCGGCAGGATAATCCTTCAGTTAATTGCAAGTTGCTGATAAAGCAGAGTCTGTAATCTCTGTATGTAAACACACAGATAACACAGAGTCCATTCTGTACAAGCATCTGCATATTATCTGCTCTCTATAAGTGTTGTGTGTCTGGTTCAGAAGAAACGAGGGAGATAAATACAGGAAGTGAGAAGCAGACACTGCATACAGCCTGGCTGTTACACTGAGATGTGAGAACCCCTTTAACTCTTGCTACACATGCACAGGCCTCTATTTGTAAGGTTTCTCTATAAGCTGCTGACTGACACTGGCTCCAGCTCTGGAGCAGCCAAACCACCATGCATTACATAGGCGGGCACTCACTTAAAAACGGATGTTTGCCAGAAATATGAGAAGCCAGAACTGCAGAGATCAGCTGACCACGGCCACAGCTTTAATGACACGAGACAATCCTCTCAAGGATTGCCATGTACAGTCACATCAGAATATAACATTTTGGTTTTGGTAAGTGGATAATTACAGAGTTTTTCATTTTTTTCTAAAAAAAAATCAAAGACTTGAAAGTCTTGAGCAAAATTCTGGATCTTTTAAATTATGTGTTGTTTTTTTTTTTTTTTTATACACAGTAATTCAGATAGAAATAGTAGCCTGGGTGTGTCCTACCAAAATCCCCTTACATTGCGAATATGCTCGAACGAATACCTCGGCCGCATACCTCCCAGTGCAAAAACACTTCCGGGGCTTCGAATTTTTACTGCCCCTCCCACCTTCCCTGCCGTCGTGAGCTATGCGGCCGAGCTATTCGATCAAGCATATTCACTCATCTCTAATTGTAAAGTGGTCCCTTTAAGCTTACAATATTAACTATTTTGGGGAAAACTAGTTAAAAAGATTGAAACTTGAAACCATACCCATAAAATCCAGTAACTGATCCCAAAGCTCCTGAGCATTGTGAATTGGATCTTTCCAGTTATGACACCCAAGATGAACCCAGAAACCATTGCATGGTGAGAATATTGCAGCCACAAATAACCACAATACATAAGTGCAAGCTTAGACAAAGCCTGGGCCTGAGGCCTTTACATTTCTACCTCTTCTATACTAAGTAACAAGTTAATTTATAGGCTGTCCTTTCTGCAGATCACACCAATTTTCTAAAATTAACAAAAGTAGTAAATCATTGGCCATTACAGCTCCATTGAACGTAGTGGAGTCCATTGACCTATGAGCCAGAGATACATGGCCCCAGAATATGTCATTGTAGTATGCCTCACTGATGCTGCCCACGGATACATCACAATGATATGATAGCATTAAAATCAAAGTGGAGGGAAAGTTTAAGACCATGGAGCTTACCTTGTGATCTATAATCCATTTTGTATGTCAGATTGTATGGCTGGCCAAAAACATTACAAAAATGGCCTACAATCTAATATCTGTGGGGGAAGCCTGACTCGTCCTGATGACTTATCACAGGGAATATTAAGCTCGACGGTGGGATTTCATTGCGCCTGTTCCTTTTATTCTCAGTGGAGAGAGGCCGCTGGTAGAAGAATCTGGCTGTGACTTTCTCATGACGTCAGCTAAGCCGACCATGTACAGCAGGGGTAGGGAACGTACGGCTCTCCAGCTGTTGCAAAACTACAACTCCCAACATGCATACTTGCTCTGCTGTTCTTCCATGCTCCAATGGAAGTGAATGGAGCATGTTGGGAGTTGTAGTTTCACATCAGCTGGAGAGCCAAAGGTTCCCTACTAGAGATGTACAGTATGCATATGGTGTTATTAGAAGGGATAGGTAACTGAAGTCTATGGTCAATTGGAGACTACAGAAGAGATTTATTAATTGCATATGCTAGAAAGCTCTCATATGGAAAACTGTGAGTTTACGAGTTTCTATTAAACCCTATTTGTGCACTTTTTCACTGCACTTGCCACTTTCTGAAAAGGATGCGTGGTCTGGGCATGGACATTATCATTTATGCCAGTTCACTGAAATCTTTGCTAGGTTTGAGCTTGCTTAGAGTTTATTCTAGGCACATTGACTGTCCGAAGGAACACTTAATTCATGACAAGTCATTCCCCTCATCATAAATGAAGTGCACCCTCTGGCAGCAAAGGGGATATCAAGGCTGGTGTAGTAATTGTCATGATAAATCTCCCCCATAAAGGTTAGTTGTTTTGGCATTTCTTATGTTATGAGAGGGACCAGGAAACAGACCAGGTGGAAACAGAGAGTTTCGGACTAGGCACGGCGGGGAACTGGTGGAAATGAGTATGACTAGAGTTTTTATGCAACTAAAATAATAGTGAATTGCTAGAGAGCCCCTTTAATTTGATGTCTATGGTTAACAAATTAAGAAGAAACTGTACAAACTATTGGAGTTCCAAATAAGCAACAAATCAGACAAGTTTCTACTTTGGAGAGAGTATAAATCGTGTAAAATATTAGAAACAGTTCTGTTCAATCGGTACCTGGAGCTATGCCAGGGTTGGAGTCTCACTTCAGCTATCATGTAACCGGATGCTGTTTGTAGCATCTTCAGCTGACCTTGTATTACATGCCTTGCTGAGCGCAGTTACATGCTTGCAATTGAGTGTCTGAATTATACGTCATGGTCTATTGAGCCTTATACATATTTAGAACTGTTGAAAATATGACTAATATAAAAGAACTGTAAAAGCACGAGATACGTCATATTCAGTGGGTTGTTAATAGGAAAAAAACAGCAGGACGTTTCCTATTTACTATCGTCATACATAAAATGTTATTTCAAGACTGACCTGAAAAGGTAAATGTATCGTGGGTAAAGGGCTCAGAAATCATGGTTGACTTTATATGTAATTCTATAAATAACAGTCCGCTTTCAGGAGTTTATGCTTTCTGCAATACCTTCTAGTACAGTGCTGTAGGAAAGTATTTGCCCCCTTCCAACTACCCCTATCCTTGCGTCTAATTGCCCCTATCCTTGCTTATTGTCTCTCTGATTCATTCTCGCCTTGACTACTGTAATTCCTTACTAATCGGTCTTCCCCTCACTAAACTCTCTCCTCTACAATCTATTCTGAATGCAGCAGCCAGGCTCATCTATCAGGCTAGACGCTACAGCGATGCCTCCGGTCTGTGCCAGTCGCTACATTGGCTGCCTATTCATTATAGAATAAAATATAAAGTTATTACTCTCATCCACAAGGCTCTCCATAATGCCGCACCTCCCTACATTTCTTCCCTCATCTCTGTCTACCGCCCAACCCGTGTTCTCCGCTCACTCAATGACCTAATACTTACATCCTCTATTATCAGAACCTCCCACGCTCGTATACAAGACTTCTCCCGAGCTGCACCACTTCTCTGGAATGCTCTACCCCGGACAATAAGATTAACTCCCAACTTCTACAGTTTCAAACGCAAACTAAAGACGCATCTTTTCAGACAAGCCTATCACAATTCCTAATGCACAAAATTGTCTGAACACTGTATAAGCAATGCCGCCCCTGCTACCTCTTGTGTCACCCCCTCTACCTCATAGATTGTAAGCTCTTTTGAGCAGGGCCCTCAGTCCCATTGTGTGAAATGACGTTCTTTGTTATGTATGTCTGTATCTGAACCCTATAAATTGTACAGCGCTGCGGAATATGTTGGCGCTATATAAATAAAATGTATTATTATTATTATTATTGCGTCCAATTGCCCCTATCCTTGCGTCCAATTGCCCCATCTTTGCGTCCAATTGCCCCTATCTTTGCGTCCAATTGCCCCTATCCTTGCGTCCAATTGCCCCTATCCTTGCGTCCAATTGCCCCTATCCTTGCACTTTTTAAACTTAAATATATTTGATCCTAGATAAAAAAAAAATCATATTAGAAGAACCAAAACTGAATCACAAAACCTTAAAACTTTTCTCTTGTTACTCTTTGCTATTATTACAGAGCCAATGACCAGAATAGTGGGTCCCTGTGACTGCAACCAGTTTGGAATCTAGATAAACTGGGGTATAGAGTCTAGGGTATCCCTGGTTTTCATTCTTTAACCTACATAGGGAGATGAAGAATTTGCCTCAGGGAATCTGTAGAATAAGACCCTTCAGAATATTCATCAGTTGGCTTCCAGAGATAGCAGCAATGACTGGACATAGACTGATAGACCAAATGGGAAAATAGTCATAAAAGTTAAAGGGGTTGTGAGACTCTGCTGAAGGGCTCCTAAACATAAAAAAAAAAAAAAAAAAACACAAAAGAAAAAACAACTTAACTCACCTCTTCCCAGGCCTTCATTTCCATATGTGGCAGGTCTGGTCTTCTGTATACAGATCTCCTGTATACATACTGTATAGTGTGTTACATGAGAAGTAGCACTATAAATGATCACACAGTCAGTCTTTCTGGTGTTTTCTAGAAACTGCATCACATACTGACAATGATATTGTGCCAAGGAAGAGGATATTCTGTCTCTTTATTTATATAGCGCTAACATATTCCACAGCACTTTACAAGTCAGAGGACACATGAACAAACAATATTTGACATTACAATGTGACAAAGAAATTAGCATATCAAACAATAGGAATGAAGACCCTGCTCAGGAGAGCTTTCAGTCTATGAGAGAGCTCTGTATTTAAGGACCTGTCCCACGCGCCTGTAGATTGGGATGGCTTATAATAGAGGACAGCTTGAGGGACTGCTCATGGAGAGATGGTAAGCTTATGGAGTCCAAACAGAACAGATAGTTTGTAGTATGGAAGCTGAGCTTGTGGAATGGAGCAGTCTGGTAGCTGTGGTGACTAAATTTGATTATAAAACCTGATACGCCTTGTGAGCTCTGACAAGCCGTTATTCAGAAAATCACTGAGATTTTAAGGCGCTTAAATGTGGATGTATGGCTTTTGGGAATAATACTAGATTTAAAACCCATGTCCACAATTCACAATATTTTTTATACAATTGTGCATCTAAAATTAAACTTGCAAATAGTCTTGATTAGAGATGAGCGAGTACTGTTCAGATCAGCCGATCCGAACAGCACGCTTGCATAGAAATGAATGGACGTAGCCGGCACGCGGGGGTTAAGCGGCCGGCCGCCGTCAAAGCGGAAGTACCAGGTGCATCCATTCATTTCTATGGAGCGTGCTGTTCGGATCGGCTGATCCGAACAGTACTCGCTCATCTCTAGTCTTGATTAGAAAAATAACTATTGTGTATTGTCTACAGTTTCTATGCAGACCTACAGGAGTTGGACAAAATATCACTATTAACTGTGCTGTTCTAAAAATCTGTTTCTTTGATTTAGGGGCGATCTGTCAGAAAGTCAAAGCTTGACCTGTTTTTCTTTTTTGGCTATTGCAGAACCACAATGGATATTATCCTTGTGCAGGGCATACCTAACAGTTTTCACTGATTCTGTTGCCCTTAAACACCCATTCAACTTTGCAGTAGTTTGAGGAGCTGTATTTTTGTATTTTTTTTTACTACAATTTCAACAAAGTGCTCTTTTGTCCCTCACAGGCTTTAACTTTTGACCACAGCTACTTTTTTCTGCAGATGCTTTATATTCTTTATATTTTGAGGAAATACCTTTGAATACAGGCAGACATTCTCACCAGCACTAGGCCAGTTTAGGTTAACTCAGGTTTCTGAGGCAGTAAAGGAGTTGATGTCTGTCCCTGGTGGTCATAGGGCTGTATCTATTGAGGTCTATGGCAGGTGTTAGTAGCGATGATTTTGTTTAAAATATATTAAAAATAATTTCAAGCTTATTTTAAATTGTATCTTGATTTTATTATTTTTTGCAAAAAAATTGATTTAGAAAATGGTGTATATGTGATCGGTGGCGGCCGAATCATAGGCCTCAGTAGTGACCCGGGCACATGACGTCACCAAGAGAGCACTGGACGCCCAAAAGAGGTAAGGGAAAGCGAGTATGAAAATTTTTAATTTTTCTTTTCCACCTCCACAGAGTCTCTACTTGTTATACTCTGAAGAGACCCCTGGCAATTTTAGGTTGGTTTTGACAAATCTCCATTTGTTCAGTTTTGAAAAAAACTATTTGAAATATTTGGGTTCAACCCGACTCGGTACGATCTCTAATTAATACTGTAATTTGTGAGGCCCTACTAGACAACCCAATGAAGAGGGCAAATACAGTAACAGCAATGAATCTACGAGCTACCTATAAGCTTACTAGCAAGTGAACACTCCCTGGTCAGTTGCTCACATCTAATATACAGGATAAAAGATGCAGATTATCAGTAGAACACCGGCCTGTATAATCAGGGCAAAGCTGACAATAATCCATGCAGCCGAATGGGGGAGAATTGGTCGTAGTAGGAGAGATTGTTCCTCCCTATTCAGTTTGCATTGGCCTGTATAATTAGACTGATGCATAGGACACAGAGCAACATGTTTCTTGCTGATCGGCTCTTTGGCTGGCTGAGATCTGGCTGTATAATACAACCTTAAGGCAATAAATTGGTCTAATTTGATTAGTTTAGATGTGTAAAGATGAATATATCCTTTTACACATTTTCTGTATAACTTTTTGCTATTTTTCTGTAATCTTGTTTTTATTTGTTAAATATTGGCCTATTTATTGGAATTTTTGAAAAACATGAGTAACATCACCTCCTGAAAAATGTAAAATAAAAAACCCTAAAGTGTGAAGGTGTAGTATAAATTCTAGCTATGGACTCTTCCTACTGTATTATATGGCAGCTCTGATGACTGATATCATTTCATTGAGCTCAATAAAATAAAATGCTAGCCTTAAGCTGATAGACGCATTATTATTGTATTAGAGCTGCGGATACAATTCATTCATATTCCCTGAGATTACTAAATAAATTTAGCAGATGCTTTTTTTTAAACATTTGAAGGAGGACAGACTTCCCCAAAGTAAACATTTCTGCTCTGTTATACTAAGATGGGAGGAAGTTGAAAAAATGCCCAAAACGCAGTTTTTGTATTGTTTTCTTCTAAATTAAAAAAAATTATTAAAATGCAACATGAAGAAGAAATATTAATAAACTTAAAGGGTTATTCCAATATTCCTTTTCATTGTTGAAATAGAATCAGCCCTATCTCCACCTCTAAGGTGGTCATAAATGATGGAAATAGGTAAATAATGGAAATAGCTTTGCACAGTGATGTATGCTGTTTCCGTAAGTCCTATTTACTTCTATGTGAGTTACAGAGGTCAAGGCAGTCTGGACTGACTGAAGAATATAGGAAAGCCATGAGGAACGAGATCCAAAGAAAATATCACCTCTGAGTTATTGTATATTATAGTATTGATTTTACTGTAATGCCTTTGACTTTGACATATTTTTACTGTTATCTTTGGTGGAAACGTTCAGGTTGGATCAGAGGTTTCATAATATATATATATTGGGACACACGTCAATGAATTCAGATTTTTCATCCAGACATATTGCCAAGTAAATAATATTTAGCACGTATCCATGCAGTCTGCCTTTACTGTCATTTGAGAAAGAATGGTTCATTCTAAAGAGCTCAATGAGTTCCAGCATAGGAGGCTACTGTTATAACATGTCAGTTTGTGAAATTTCTTCCCTCCTAGATATTTCCCGCTCAACTATGAGAAATATTATTGAAAAGTGGAAGCATTTAGGATCCACAGTAACTCAGCCAGGAAGTGACAGACTCTGCTGACTCAACTTCTAGAGTCCCAAACCTGCTCTGACATCAACATTAGCACAAAAACTTGCTTCATGCAATGGGTTTCCATTACCAAACAGTTGCACACAAGGCTACATCAATGAGCACAATGCCAGGCATCAGATGGAGTGGTGTAAAGCACATACTGGACTCTGCAGTAGTGGAAACGTGTTCTGTGAAGCGGTGAATCATTCTTCTCTCTCAGTTTTAAGTGTTTGGCAAATGCCAGAAGATTGTTACCTGCCTGCACGGGGCCAACTGTAAAATTTGTGGAGAAGAAATATTTCTATGGTGTTGTTTTTCAGTATTTGCCCTAAACCTTAATTCCAGTGAAGGGATTGTTTTTAGTGTTGAGTGAATAGTAGATTTGAATACTACGCTCCCATAGGAATGCGTGTAGCGGCCGGCGCTTAACCCCTTGGTGTTCGGCCGCTTACATGCATTCCTATGGGAGCGGATGTATTCGAAACTATTCGTCGAATACTATTCGCTCATCTCTAATTGTTTTTAGTTTATCCCCTACGATCATGTAGTTTTTACTATCCTATTTATAGGGAATAACTTCCAAACTTGGTACAACCCGTTTAATTACGTCCCAACATCTACTGTAATCAGTGGTGTAAATACCGGGGTAGCAGCGGTATCAGCTGCCATAGGGCCCAGGACATTAGGGGACCGGCAGGCCCCTGATTTTTTTTTTTTTTTTTAACCGGTTAAGGACCGCCGTACGTAAATTTACGGCCTGCGGTCCAGGTACCTAAAGACCGGACTATTGTAAAAATACGTCCTGTCTTTAGGTACCTATTTCGCGGGGGGATGGGTGCGGGGAGGACGGGGGTTAGGTGTTACTAACACCTAACCCCTTCCTCAATAACGTCCAGTCGGAACTGAGTCCGACTGGACGTTTTAACCCTTTCGATCGCGCCGTGAAACATCACGGCGCGATCGAAAGGCATCCGCCGACAATTGAATCTGATCGGCACCCCCCGCGGCGAGATCGGAGGGTGCCGATAGCAGTAAAAGGTAGTCTGGGGTCTGGCCAGTGACCCCAGACTGCCCGGAGCCCCCACATACCTGGTGATCCTGCCAGGACCTTCTGATGTCAGGCTGTGCGTCTACACAGCCTGACATCCTGCTACGGAATGCCATGTGGGACACCTGCATGCTGTGTCTCACATGGCATTCTATATCAGCAAAGTATTGCTGATTGAAGTGTCCTAAATGGACACATGAAAAAGTAAAAAAAAATGTAAAAAAAATAAAATGAAGTGTATGAAAAAAATTAATAAAGTTATAAAGCCCAAAAATCCCTTTTTCTCAATAGAAAATGAATTATATAAAAAAAGAACTAAAAAGTAATAAAAACAATGCATATTTGGTATTGTCGCGTCCGTAACAATCTGTACAATAAAACTGAAATAATATTTAATGTACACGGCGAACGCCGGAAAAAAAAACCGGAAAAAACTCGCCGGAAGTAATGATTTTTCGCCATCTCACCATACAAAATATGCTATAAAAAGTGATCAAAAAGTCATATGCATCCGACAACAGTACCAATAAAAAGCGCAGGTTGTCCCGCAAAAAATAAGCCCTCAACCAACTGTGTCAACCGAAAAATAAAAATGTTACGCCTCTTAGAAGATGCGATGCAAAAAACATTGATTTATGTCCCCAAATGTGTTTTTCCTCTGCAGAACTAGTAACACATAAAAAAATACTATAAATGAGGTATCGCCGTAACCGTACCGACCCGCAGAATAAAGGGAACATGTTACTTATACTGTACGCTGCATGGTGTAAAATTAAAAAAGTAAAACTCAATGCCAGGATTGATTTTTTTTTTTAAAATCCAGCAAAAAAGGGTTAATAAAATGTATTCAATAAGATGTAGACACCCAAAAATGGTGTCATTACGAAATGCATCTCATCCCGCAAAGAATAAGCCCTTATATGGCCGCGTCACCAGAAAAATAAAGAAAATATAGCATCTCACAATGTGAAGACAAAAACCCTCAAAAATCGCCAAATTATTAGAACACGACTGGCTGCATCAGGAAGGGAATATATAAGCTGTGCGAGCGAATATCAGGGGACACCCCAGATTTACAGCTTATGAGGGAACAGACACCAGAAGTGACCCCTAAAGTGACCCCCAGAGTGACTCCCCCAATCATAGGAGTTACGGGGACATAGTAGGGAATTTGGTGTCTGCAATGTCCTCCGCACCTCTTATATATTCCCTCTTCGCCATCCGCTGTGCAGTCACGTCCGGGATACTAATACTCACTACACCCCCTGATAAATTCTTTGAGGGGTACAGTTTTCAAAATGGGGTCACTCCTGGTACCCCATGGAATCCACTTTTCTGGTACCTTACAGGCTCTACAAACATGACATGGCGTCCAGATACCAAACATCTGAATCTGTACTCCAAAAGCCGCATAGCGCTCCGTTCCTTCTGCGCCCTGCTGTACGTCCAAACTGCAGTTTATGACACATGTATGACACATGTATGACACTGGTGTACCCGGGATAATGCACGTAATGTCATATGTGGGTATAAACTGATATTAGGGCACAGCCGGACACAGAAGGGAAGAAGGGTCATTTGGTTTTTGGAGCACAGACGGTTTGGTTTTTGGATGCCATGACACTTTTGTAGAGCTGAAACGCCAGTAATTTGGAATCCCCTGATAAATTACCTTATTTTGGAAACTACACCCCTGAAGGATTTATCCAGGGGTACAGACAGCATTTTTAACCCCCAAGTGTTGCTATAACTTTATATATATATAACTATAACTGTAGTGGATTGTGAGAGGTGAAAATGACCATTTTTCCAGGAATACGTCCTTTCAGTGCGTAATATGTTGTGCCCACCTTGTATCAGAGATGAACGCTCTAAAAGCTGTTGTGCCTGGGATACCCGTTTAACAGTTTTTGGAGTGTCTCTGCTGACATAAGTCGGGCACAACATGTTGCACACTGAAATGGCAAATCTGTAAAATTTTCATTTGTAACTTCTCTATCAGTTGCGATTTCATTTCTGGAAACTAAATAAATGCAACACTCAAGGGTTAAAAATTCTCGCTACACCACTTGATAAATCCCATCAGTGGGGTAGTGTCCAAAATAGGGTGACATGTCTGCGGATTCCACTTTATTGGCAATTCAGGGGCTTTGCAAAAGTGGCATGACGTCCAAAAACCAAACTGTGCTCCAAAAACCAAAATAGCGCTCCTTCCCTTCTGTCCCCGGCTGTGCCCAAACAGCCATTTCTACCCACATATGGCATTAAGTACGTTATCCGGGGTACACCAGTGTCATACATGTGGGCATACACTGCTATTTGGGTACCCAGCAGGGTGCAGATGTGAAGGAGCAATATGTGCTTTTGGAGTGCAGATTTAGATTCTTCGTTTTTGGACACCATGTCACATTTGCAGAGACCCTAAAATTGCCCCTACAAAATGGGGTCACTTCTTGGTGAATTCCAGTTTACTGGAACCTCCAGGGCTCTGCAAAAACATCATGGCGCCCAGAGGGTCCCTCTAAATCTGTACCCCAAAAGCTAAAACGCACAGTGGTCCTTCCCTTCTGAGCCCTGCTGTGTGCCCAAGCAGCAGTTTACACCCACATATATAATTTTTTGACCCCCGGGATGGCCCACTTAATAGTTTTAGGAGTGCAGGTCTCTGACAACACAAAGTGGGTGCAACGTATTGGGCACCGAAATGGCATATTTTTAAAAATTTCAATTTTCATTTTGTACATTAATTTTTGGGAAGCATTTTAGGCTCAAAATGATAATACCCCTTGATACATTCCTTGACAGGTGTAGTTTCTAAAATGGGGTCACTTTTGAGGGGTTTTCATTGTATTGATACTTTAGGGGCTCTGCAAATGCGACATGGCCCCTGAAAACTATTCCAGCAACATCTGCCCTCCAAAATCCAAATAGCGCTCTTTCCATTCTGAGCCCCAGCATGTACCCATACAGCAGATTTTGGCCACATATGGGGTATTGCCGTGTTCAGAAGAAATTGTGTAACAAACTGTGGGGGGCTTTTAATTCTTAAACTATTTGCAAAATTAAAACTATGGCGCTAAATGGACGATTCATTGGGAAAAAAAGTAATTTTTCATTTTCACGTCCCAATGTTAATAAAATCTGTGAAACACCTGTGAGGCCAAAATACTCACTCTACCCCTAGACAAATTCTATGAGGGGTGTAGTTTCCAAAATGGGGTCACTTATAGGGGGTTTCCACTGTATTGGTACTTTAGGGGCTCTGCAAATGCGACATGGGACCTGAAAAATATTCCAGCAAAATCTGCCCTCCAAAAGCCAAATAGCCCTCTTTCCATTCTGAGCCCCGCCATGTTCCCATACAGCAGATTATGACCACATATGGGGCATTTCTGTGTTCAGCAGAATTTGTGTAACGAACTTTAGGGAGCTTTTTCTCCTTTATCCTCTTGTGAAAATTAAAAATTTGGGGCTAAATTGACAGTTTGTTGGAAAAAAAAGTAATTTTTCATTTTCATGGCCCAATGTTAATAAAATCTGTGAAACAGCTGTAGGGTCAAAATGCTCACTCTACCCTTTAATATGTTCTGTGGGGGGTGTAGTTTCCCAAATGGGGTCACTTTTAGGGGGTTTCCACTGTATTGGTTCTCTAGGGGCTCTGCTAATGCGACATGGCACCTAAAATTATTCCAGCAAAATCTGCCATCCAAAAGCCAAATAGCGCTCCTTCCATTCTGAGCCCCGCCATGTTCCCATACAGCAGATTATAGCCACATATGGGGTATTGCCGTGTTCAGGAGAAATTGTTTAACAAACTGTGGGGGTTTTTTACTCCTTTAACCCCTTGTGAAAATGAAAACTTTGGAGATAAAGTGACATTTTAGTAATTTTTCATTTACACATCCCAATGTTAGTAAAATCTGTGAAACAACTGTAGGGTCTAAATGCTGACTATACCCCTTGATGAATTCTGTGAGGGGTGTGGATTCTAAAATGGGGTCACTTTTGGGGGGTTTCCATTGTTTTGATACTCTAGGGTCTCTGCAAATAAGGCATGGCGCTGAAAATTATTCCAGCAAAATCTGCTGTTCAAACACCCAGTGTCCCTCCTTCCCTTCCATGCACTGCCGTGTGCCCAAAAATCAGTTTACACCCACATGTGGGGTATTTCTGTGCACGGGAGAAATTGCACAATAAACTGTCAGATGCATTTTCTCCTTCAACCCTTTGTGAATGTGTTAATTTTGGGTCTAAATGAATGTATTAGTGAAAAAAAATGAAATGTCTAAATTTCACTGCCATATTATTTTTATTCTTATGAAATGCTTAAAGGGTTAACAAACATCCCAAATGCTGTTTTGAATAATTTGAGGGGTGCAGTTTTGAAAATGGGGTAATTTATGGGGGTTTCTATTATACAGGCCTTTATAATTACTTTCAGAACTGAAGTGGTCCCTAAAAAATTGGTTTGGAGAATTTTCTTGTAAATCTGGAAAATCGCTGTTACACTTGTAAGCCTTGTGACGTCCAAAATAAATTAAAAGACAATCAAAAGATGATGCCGATATAAAGCAGAGATATGGGAGATAATATTTATTCATGTATTTGGATGGTATGACTATCTGCCTGAAAAGCAGAGAATTTCACATTTTGAAAATTGCAATTTTTTTCAAATTTCCATCAAATTTCCTAGCTTTTTTATAAATAAATGCAAAAATATTGATTAGTGTTTACCACTAACATGAAGTATAATGTGTTACGAGAAAACAATCTCAAATTCATTTGTGTAAGTTAAAGCGTCTCAAAGTTATTGCCATTTAAAGTGACACATGTCAGTTTTGAAAAAAGAGGCCTGGTCTTTAACATACTTTTGGGCCTGGTCCTTAACCGGTGAATAGGCCTTTACCTACTGGAGTAACCCCACTAATTAACCGGCCCTGTTTATTTACCGATCCCAGCTCCTGCTTACATCCGCCTGCGCTTCCGCTTCTCCGGAAGCAGAGGTGGCTGTGATCAGGAGCAGGGATCGGTAAGAGAGGCCACGGGTCTGCAAACCCCAACAAACAACCCTGTCATTATATTCTGGGGAATTTTCAGACCCAAGAGTATAATCATTGGAGGCCCAGGGAAGATGAGAGAACATAAAAAAACACTGTTACTTACCTCTCCTTCGCTCCAGAAGTTGGTGGAACTGTTTGGTGATGTCCACGACATCACATGGGTCAGGCTGGCGTCATTATGAGTCATGACATCGGTCTAGCTCATGTGACGTCTGGTCCAACATTGAAGATCGCTGAAAGTAGTGGGGAGTGTGTTTGTTTGTTTTGTGAAATTTTTTTTATGTTTGTATCCTCCCCTGGATATATTAAGTGGAAGACAGGTCAGGTTCAGGTAGACCTAATCTCCAACACTAACACAGTTGTCAATTATTATATTAATAAATCCTAGGATATTAATGATGTAATAACACAGGGCACAAAAGACAAATTTACACTTACAGTAGGGAAGTTTCATTTGTATTACAAGTAGCTGCAGAACATCAACGACAATGAAAAATGTAAACTGTCCAGTATGGAGCCAGTAGATTACAATGCAGCCATACACTCCAACTGCCTGGGTTATGTTTCCTAACACTTAGTGTATTTCTAGATGGTACACTGTATTTATTAACTCATTATTACATATCCCTGGTCCATTATAGCAAGTAAGCTGACCATGTATTAATGATGTGACTTTACCTATAAATCTGTCTCCACATTTCATTAAAGATGGATACAATAACTAAAATGTAAAAATAATGAAATCAGTCTGACCATACTTTAGTAGCTGCACTGTCCTTGTACATCTGCAGTCTGGGGAAAGGTTGGGCATGTTCATTTTCAACATGGCTGATACTTTGTTCTCAAAAGGAATAGAGGTGTCAATCTCCTTATTAAAATAAATATACACACATGGTTAATAAAAATCTTAATATTCACTGGAAAATTAGCTACAATCTAAGGTGTTCGGTCATCTTAGCGGTTCATGATCCTTTAAAGAATGTTTGGAAAATTATCATTATGTACAAGAAATAACAAGAAATGACATAATGCACAGAAATGACCCTACCTGTAAATTCACAAAGGAACCACATAAAAAAGATGTCATATTATTCATTGAGGGGAACATTTTTATGCCTTTACACTTTAGGTCTGTTAAGTGCTTGTATCTTTGATATTGATCAATGTTTTTTGCAGGTTTTTCTTTTTTTATACACTTGCACTTTAGACACATTGGCTATTTATAATCTTTTTTCTGCAAGCCACATTTAAATAGAATTTCTGCAATAAGAAATGTGTAAATTTACTCTAAGAATGTAGTATTGAATAAATATTTAATTGTTCCAACGATCAGATGGAGTAATTGTCTAGTTCTACATTAACATATATCAACCCAGCCAATTATTTAAAGTATTATTTGATCAGTAAAATCAAAATAACGTTGATCCTAAGGTAAAGATAAATTCTTCAGACATCATATTATTTAAAAATGTAACGCACCAATGAACAGACATAACTTTCCATGTGTGCAATGGAACAATGAGTGGTGTCTCATTTTGCAATACAGAAGTCTATAGAAAAAGGTCTGTATATTTCCATAGACATAAAAATCAAGATGTTTTATAAGCTGCCTTCCTTAAAAAGCAACAACAGCAGAATACAGTGTGAAGAAAGCCAAACAGTAGTCATACTGGGCTATTTTCTTTGCCCCCACTCAATGTTTTACTGACAGTCACAATATTTCCAGATTATGCCTTTGTCTCCCAAGATTGTCTACACACCATAGAAGTCAATGGAAAGAGCAGGAGAGGAATAAAGTAAACAAAAGTTTCTGTAGTTTTCTGTATCACTTTAAGTATTTTATTCACTTTATTACATCCTAGTACTTCTCGTCGTAATGTCTATATGATATTGCAGCTGAGATAGAATTAGTGAAGAGAATCATAGCAGCTAGTCTCCATTCCCAACTCTGGGGTAACTGGAAATCAGATATGAAGCCTTCAGAGAGGAAAACTGAAGAAAATGCCATGTAGATGTCAGAGTCCAGTGGTGCTGAGCACTACATCCACAGTCTGCAAAATAGACATGTGCTTGGCACTTGAAGGAGTCTCCTTTTGACTCTGTACAATGCTCTGATCAGCTGATCGGTGGACATATTGGGCCCTCACCAATCTAATATTGATAACCTATCCAAAAAGGATAGGCCATCAATATTAAGCCTTTGGCAACCCCTTTAAGGAGGAGTGTGTCAGTCAATGGTCTAATTTCCATTTGCATGTATTATAGAAGTATAAAAGGTATTGTTGAGAAACCCCCTTATATCATCATATTATAATAATCAACAAACATCTTATGTATTTTCCTTATATATCTTCCACAAGTCCTATATCTCTTCTGGACTTCAGTTCCCTTCGGACTACATATTCACTAGGCCTGTGTGATGCAGCATTTAATGTAAATTTAACTAGGAGAGGTGTTTTACATGCCAGTCTTAAAGGGGTTGTCGAAGATTTGGGATGTGTAAAATATATTTAAAAAACAAAACAAAACATACACTCCCTTTCATAGAGACACCACTGATTGGTCTCAGTGGTCACATGAGCGCAGGACTTCTGGCAACAAGTAACTGGAACAAGTCTGAATAGACATCAGTGTTGGACAATGGAGTGCCAGAGACACTCCATATACTTTTTTTATACCTCACCACACCACAGGTTGCTTCAATTCTTGGACAACCACTTTAGGCTAGGGCCCCACGTACAGGGCCACAAGATGCAACAAATTTATTAAAAGGTGTACGTCTATTAATAATCATGCATCTTTGGCAATCCATGCGCCATAAAATGGAAGCTACAACAGACATGAGTTATAATTTATGGCAGAAAACTGGTGCAAAGATCCTGATAAATTCCCCCATATGAATCTTTGTGGAAACATAATCCCTATGCATTTTTATTTTTATTTTTTGGGAAAATTGTTAATGCTACAAGAGCTTGAATACATATGTCTGCAGATGAGGACAGATACTATCTATAGATGGAATGGAAAGTTTCCACTCTTAATTATAGAAACAGAACTTTCTCATTAATTGCATTAAGTCGTCACATTGTTATTTATGGAGACGACAGATAATGACTCTTTAAGGCTAAACTCTGATAATTATTCTTTAGGGAGTTCTTTAGGTTTTTGACAGGCAGTTATCTATGAATTTCTGATGAATGCATAGCAACAGGCTATAACAACAGGTTATTGAGCCGATTCTCTATGCTTTAGGGAGATTTAATACGGTCACTCAATAAATAAAAAAAATGATATGGTGATATTCCTAAAGAGGAATTGTTACCTATTCTAATATGTGTTTTGGTAACTAATTGTATTCTCCATAACATCACAATTCTGGAGCACCTTTTCCTAGAACTGCTTGCTGTTCCATTCCATTGTTATTTTTACTAGGAATTCCAGACTAAATTGCCAACTGGACGTTACCATTCTCCTTGTCAAAGGGGTGGGTCTCTACACAGTCTAACTCGGTCACCGATTGGACAGTTTGAGTGTGTAGTGACACACCCACAACTGGTAACACCCAATTGGTTATTTACTCATAAATGTATAGTAGGAGTAACAGCACAACACAGAGATATAGGAAAAGATCTTCAAGATTTGTTATGTTACATGGAATATAATTATTCACTAAAACAGACATGTCATCAGCCGTGACCAGGCAGAAGAGGAAATGCCTTCTTTCTTGAAAAACCTGGATTGAAATAGTTAATTCTAGTCTGCCGACAGGGTTTTCTGGAATAGTATTGCAGCCATTGGAACGTGAATGTGTAGTCTGGCGTATCTGTTTATACTTGTATATCTGTTTCATATAGGCCGTTTCCTTGACTGCAGATGAGATTTAAGAGAGTTTTACTGTGCAGTAGCTCGGCCTACAACAAACCTGGGACACTTTCCTGTCAAGATAACTATATGGTTTTTACGTTTTTCTTCTCTTCACTATACTATGGTCTCCTGACAGAGCTCTGCTATCATATTGAGGTGTGACATTCATCTCACAATACAATATCATAATAGCCAAAGGTGTTGCCTTAAAAAAAAGTCACATAATTGATGACATTGTTCTAAATTGTTACATGTATGTTAACTTTTACTGATATAGAATTTTGCCCTGACTCCTCATTGTGTCTATGTATATCACACATATATTTTGGCTCTAGTGCTGTCCATGTCTCTGCTCATAAGCTCATAGCATGTACATATGCGCACAGCATATGAGTGCAGGTGCCCATGTTCTAAGAGTGATCATAGGAAAGAAGGAACACCTTTTCTTCTGCAGTTCATGGAAGAATCTCCTTCATGGGGTGGGAAATTTTTAACAACAGGTTCCATCGGGGGTAGGGGAAGGAGTCATAGGCCGCAGATTGTGGACCTGCTGAGACACCTAATTGATTTGGTTTTGGGCCATTTCTAAGGGAACTATCTAAGTTGGCCACCAAGTTTTCACCCTTTAAGCCCTGTTTAGAGATGTGGTCTTCACAGCAGGGAGACTACTAGGTCGCTACCTCTTAGTGTAGTCCTGGTATAGGTGACTACTGACCAGGGACCAAACAGATTCTGGTGCAAGCACCAGGGTGTCAGGCAAAGGATTGTTTGGTACAGGCTGAAGGTCAGTGGCAGGAAGAGGTTAAGTGGTCTTAGAAAAGCAAGGTTTTAGACCAGTGAGAATCACAGATTCAGAAATCCAGGACAAGTTATAAAGCTATATTGCAGCTATTACTTGGGGTCCTGAAGATGGGGAGGCTTACAGTAGGGGTATGCATTATAACCTTTGTTTAACAGATAGTAGCCACTATTTTATCCTTCAAAGCTCTACTTCAGCCTCCAGGTGGCACTACACATTATATCTGGACGATGAAGATTGTCTGGACAAAATGTCCTAATGTTGCTCAATATCCAGATATCGTGTGTGGCAACAAAGAGGTGGCCTTGGGACGGGGCCATAAAAAGGGTCAGTGTAGCAAGCGGGGGTAGGTCATCGGTATATAGAATTTCATGTGCTGCATGAATTACATTTATTGAGGACATATACTGCAGAAATGTACCCTTTTATAGATGAGCAGAGAACAACACTAGATGCCCTCCATCAGTATAGATGATCTGGAAGAGGCATTAGGCACTTTCCAAAATAATAAGGTCCTTGAGGAAAAACAGAGTCAATTAAGCCAGTGATTTTCAACCAGTGTGCCGCGGCACACTAGTGTGCCGTGACACATGGTCGGGTGTGCCGCGGGGAAAGTTCCCCAGACGCGTGCTAAGATTGGCACGGGAGACCTATTTTGCTGGCACAGCAGCCAGTGCCCTTGTAAATGTAGACGGAGCGTCCCTTCACTGCTCTGCTAGCTAGAGCTGAGGTGTAGGACACGCCCCCTTCTCTCCCTGCCCACCAATCAGAGATGAGCCTCTCACTGCACAGGATAAGGGCTCCTTGGACCTGCTGCTACACGTGAGGAGCTCCTGCCATCTGCAGCCCTGAATAGGAGAGGAGGAGAGGAAGCTGAACAAAGTGAAAGTAAAAGAAAACACCAAGTTAGTAACTATTCTTATGAATGTCAGGCATTTGGGGTTATTACTTTAGTTTTAGTAACTCCATGTGCCTCACATTAATAGCAATTAACCCCATCATGTCCCTCATATTAACTCCTGTGTGGCTCACATAAGAGTTAATAACATGTGTGACATATGGGGGTACTATATAATGAAGATATTTACTTAATTATCACCTCCATATGTCTCACATATCAGTATCCCTTATGTAAAGCACACAGGGGGTTAATGTGAGGGACATGATGGGGTTCACTGCTATTAATATGAGGCATATTGAGTTGTAACCTGTAATATACATGACCAGACTTTTTATACACAACTGTGGATAAAAGTACAGACCTATACATTTCTAAGGACCCATATATACAGCCATTCTTTTTGTGGCTGTGTATCTGGGCCAAATTGAAGAGCTGAAAATTATAGAGCAGGTCCTATATCTGTCCTATACCTACCCTATATCTGTCCTATATATACCCTATATCTGTCCTATACCTACCCTATATCTGTCCTATACCTACCCTATATCTGTCCTATACATACCCTATATCTGTCTGCATTTGTGGCCCTGTCAATTAATTTTTAATGTTTATATCAGTGAAAACCACATGCGTGCCACTTGTATGCAGAAGGCGTAAGGCTGAGGCCCCACGTTGCATAAACGCAGCGTTTTTGTTGCAGATTTTGCGGCAGTTTATTTCAACCAAAGAATCAACCATTTAGAATCTATATTATTAACTATATGTATAATATGTACTGTTTTAGTGTCATTTTGTGCCATTTTGGTTGGTGGTGTGCCCCGGGATTTTTTAAGTGTAAAAAGTGTGCCGCGGCTCAAAAAAGGTTGAAAATCACTGAATTAAGCTATATAAAGAACAAACAGTGTCACACTCCTGAAACTACTAGAGCTTTTTAAGAGGCATATAACCTAGGGAAATTGCCCAGTTCCATGAAGGAAGATATTGTGGTGGTTTCACCTACACCAGACAAGGATGGTCTATTAGCAGAGTCCTATAGATTTATTTATTTTTTAACTGCAGATAAGATTTGTGCACAAAGTTTAGCTTAAAGGTTGATGGTGGTGAACATGCAGTTAATACATGAAGACCAAACTGACCATGCATGACAGATTGATTACCATTAAACTCAGTAGGCTATACATAAACTTTCAGTTTACCTCCATGTTCCCCCATAACAAACACAATTCTGCTGTCTTCATTCTTCCTCCCTGTATACAGCTTACTCCCTCCACACACTGAGCTCTGCTGCATTTATATTTCCCCACACACTCAGCAGTGCTAAATTCATATTTCCCCCTTTAACTTAACACTCCTACCTCAATGTTATTCCCCTACAGGCTGTCCTGCACAGCTTCCATACACAAAGTTATTGTACAAGCTTTGCCCCTGCACGTCGTTGGTCACATGACTGTGATATCATCGAAGGTCCCGACCTATGCAGGTGTGCAAAATACAAGCAATTAATGTGTAAGAACTCTCAACTTGGCTTGTGACCCTCCAGAGGTCGGACAGTTCGGGAAACAGTGATCTAGAGAATAAAGAATCTTCACTAAGTAGTGCTATTGCTACTATTAATGTGGACTATTAATGGAAACTAATCTGAACTAGGAATTAACCTGAGCGAGTCTGCTATTATACCTATTAAATAAAAATATATCAATCCTCCTTGTTACCTTGGTGGTCTGAAAGTTGAAATATCTAGGGATACAAATTCTAACCAACCTGAAAGCTTCCATTTTATTTTGCATAGGTGTTTGTTTAATTTGGTTCACTCCTTGTAAATTTCAAAAGTTTCAATAAAAGTCATATCTTGATTTAAAAATAAGTGAGGTATAAAATGCTGATGTAGACTACTGTGCACACTGGGAAAGAATATACACTGCTCAAAAAAATAAAGGGAACACTCAAATAACACATCCTAGATCAGAATGAATGAATTATTCTCATTGAATACTTTGTTCTGTACAAAGGTGAATGTGATGACAACAAAATCGCACAAAAATCATCAATGGAAATCAAATTTATTAACCAATGGAGGCCTGGATTTGGAGTCACCCCAAAAATTAAAGTGGAAAAACACACTACAGGCTGATCCAACTTGATGTAATGTCCTTAAAACATGTCAAAATGAGGCTCACTAATGTGTGTGTGGCCTCCACGTGCTTGTATGACCTCCCTACAACGCCTGGGCATGCTCTTGATGAGGTTGTGGATGGTCTCCTGAGGGATCTCCTCCCAGACCTGGACTAAAGCATCTGCCAACTCCTGGACAGTCTGTGGTGCAACGTGACATTGGTGGATGGAGCGAGACGTGATGTCCCAGATGTGCTCAATTGGGTTCAGGTCTGGGGAACGGGCGGGCCAGTCCATAATTCAATGACTTCACCTTGCAGGAACTACTGACACACTCCAGCCACATGAGGTCTTGCATTGTCCTGCATTAGGAGGAACCCAGGGCCAACCGCACCAGCATTTGGTCTCACAAGGGGTGTGAGGATCTCATCTCGGTACCTAATGGCAGTCAGGCTACCTCTGGCAAGCACATGGAGGACTGTGTGGTCCTTGAAACAAATGCTACCCCACACCATTACTTACCCATTGCCAAACCGGTCATGCGGAAGTATGTTGCAGACAGCAGATCACTCTCCACAGCGTCTCCAGACTCTGTCACATCTCTCACATATGCTCAGTGTGAACCTGCTTTCATCTGTGAAGAGCACAGGGTACCAGTGGCGAAGTTGCCAATCTTGGTGTTCTGCGGCAAATGCCAAGTGTCCTGCACGGTGTTGGGCTGTAAGCACAACCCCCATCTGTGGAAGTTGGGTCCTCATACCATCCTTATGGAGTCGGTTTCTAACCATTTGTGCAGACACATGCACATTTGTAGCCTGCTGGAGGTCATTTTGCAGGGCTCTGGCAGTTCTCCTCCTGTTCCTCCATGCACATAGGCGGAGGTAGTGGTCCTGCTGCTGATTTGTTACCCTCCACGTCTCCTGGTGTACTGGCCTGTCTCCTGGTAGCGCCTCCAGCTTCTGGACACTACGCTGGACAGACACCGCAAAACTTCTTGCCACAGCTCGCATTGATGTGCCATCCTGGATGAGCTGCACTACCTGAGCCACTTGTGTAGGTTGTAGAGTCCATCTCATGCTACCATGAGTGTGAAAGCACAACCAACATTCAAAAGTGACCAAAACATCAGCCAGAAAACATTGATAGTGAGATGTGGTCTATGGTCCCCACCTGCAGAACCACTCCTTTATATCAGTGTTGCTTGGAGTTACATTGTGTTGCTTAAGCGTTCCCTTTATTTTTTTGAGCAGTGTATATTTCATTCTGGTACAAAAAGGCATCAGGGTAACAGCAGTTCCCTGTCGTCCTCAACAGCGGCACAATGTGGGGTATTTCTGCCCCTGTGTGCTGGTAGGACAGGCGGATATTTAATTAGCCAATAAGATGCGTGGCAGGCCCTATAAGAGGGCACAAGAACCTCCCCTCTGCGTGTTTTTTTCTGTCCTGTGTGGACAGAGGACAGGTGTGAGGACTTGTGTCCTCTTACAGGGCTCAGCTGTTGAGCTTGATGTTTTTGTCAAGCACCCTCTTTCCTATGGAGAGGGTGCTGGTTAGCCTGCGTTGGCTTTTTCCCCTGAATCCTCCTTCTCCTCCCCCGCTCCCTCCCCTCTCCTCCCTACCCTTTCAGCTCTGTTGAGCGCTGATCCTCAGAGCCGCACCACGCCACTGCGTGGTTACGGCGGGTCCGTGCGGCAGCCGGAACTCGCTCTGTATGGCTGCATTCGCGGCGGCCGCACTTTGCTTGCGCGCACTTCCGGTTTTGACCGGAAGTTCGCGGCGCGGGTTAGCAGGCCGGCCGGCGGGCCAGCTGAACTATCATTCACTACACTTCAGGCTCCACTCCAGTGTTCGGAGCCCCAGCGGAGGAGAGGGTGAGTGTTCCCCTGGCTTGGGGATTGCTGGGGAGGGGAGACAGTAGCCTTATTAACCCCTGTTTGGGGTAGTGGATGGGAGCGTTTAGCTCCTCCCATTTCCGGCCGGCCAGGTTAAAGGTCAGGCCGGCCGTGTCACTTGTACCTTCCTGCTGCATCTGGAAGGCTGTGCTATTGTGAGTCTGCTTATTGGTCTCACTGGCATTGCGTTTTGCGTTGTTAACCCGAGTCTGGTTATTGTCTGTCACCTTTACTCATCCGGTCTTCTGAACCTGGTAAGATCTACCCCTTTTTTAAAAAAAAAAAAAAAAAAAGGTGCAATGTATGATGCATGGTGACAGTTTGCATGGTCTATTATCTCTTTATTGCAGGATATGTCATCCTCTACTACCCCTCCTGGGGATGGTAGGAGGAAATCCTCTGCCAAGAGGAAACACCTTTCCTGTTTTAATTGCGACACACCGCTCCCTGATGGTAGGTAGCGGCTTAAGGGGTTGGTCCCTTTCATGTAGTGTGGTCCTATAACTTGCCTATTATTTTTAGGCTATGAATGGGCCCGTTGTCACGGGTGTAGAGGTCCTCCACCTGAGGAGCCCTCTCCCAGAGATATGATGGCCTGGGTCAAGGAGATGGTGAGTTTGGGCATCGCTTGGGTAAATAGGTTTTCCCTTGCTTGTTTTCTCCTTTTGTTTTGCAGGACGATTCCCTCAAAGGAATTCATGCCACCTTGTCTCAGCTTACCAAACCATGCCCTGAGCACCGTTCCTCCTCCCTGCCACCTTTGGAACTGTTGCGGGTGGCAGAGGATGATTCTTCTGAGGACGACTCAGTAATTTCCGGCAGACCTGTGTTCCACTATGAACAAACAGGCAGGCTGCTGAAGTCCATCCGGTCTACAGTGGGCCGAGATGTTGACGGGGAAGCCTCCACGTCTGCCTCTGGGGGACATATTGCCTTCCATGCGGACGCCACGCTGTCCGACCTTATGGCACAGCAGTGGAAACAGCCAGAGAAGGGACACACTCTCTCCAGGATTTTCAAGACCTTGTTTCCTGTTGACACTGCCCAGTGGGATTCCTGGGGGCCTCCCCCGAAGGTGGATTTGGCAGTTGCCAAGCTGTCCCGCAGAACCCTGGTGCCCCTAGAAGATGGTTCCAATCTTCAAGACCCTCTGGATCGCAGGGCGGACTCTGCTCTAAAGAAGATCTACTCCGCTTCCTCTGCACAAGCCTCTGTGGCCATAGCCTCCTCCACGGTTGGCGACTTTCTGCGCAACCGTTTAGCCGCCTTGGAGCGGGATATAGATGCGGGCGTGGATAGAGACGAAATTCTGTCCTCTATGAAGAGAGTTCATAGGGCCGCAGATTATCTGGCGGAAGCTTCCCGCCATCAATTGAAGATCTCCGCCAAATCTATGGCGTTATCCACCGCTGCCCGTAGACCCCTGTGGCTAAAGCCTTGGCGTGCAGATTTTGCATCTAAGGCAGCTCTCTGCGCTCTCCCCTTTGAACCGGGAAGAGTGTTTGGCCAAAGTTTGGATGCCATTATGGAGGGTTTAGCTGAAGGTAGGGGAAGGTCCCTACCTCAAGCATCCAGGGGCAGACGTGCTCCCTCTAGAGGCAGAGGTTCTTCCTCTAATTATAGACGCCCGGCTCAGCAGCGGCGTTCTAGATACCGCCCTAGGGGTGCCGGACGTGGCGCTCCCAAGGAGGATGCCAAGAGGAAGCCTGAGTTTTGACGTGGGGCAGCTCCCTGTGGCCCCTCTTCCTGTGGGAGGACGTCTCGCCTCCTTTTTCAAAGCATGGTCCACCCACATTCAAGACCCTTGGGTGTTGAAGATTATACAGCACGGGTATCACATCGATTTTCACCTTCCTCCTCCAGATCGGTTCGTCATCACCCGAATCCTTCCACCTTCTCAGCAGTCCAGTCTGGAAGCCTTGGTCGCCGATTATGTTACCAAGGGCGCCCTGGAGAAGGTACCAACCTCAGATCACGGCCTGGGAGTTTACTCCCCCGTCTTTCTGGTCCCCAAAGCCACCGGGGGCTGGAGAATGATAATAGACCTGAGGTACCTCAACCAGTTTATCAGGAAGAGGTCATTTCGTATGGAGACCGTGGATTCCGTAGCTGTTTTTCTTCAACCAGGAGAGGTGATGGTTACCCTCGACTTGAAGGACGCTTATCTACATGTCCCTATTGCTCCTTCCCACAGGAAGTTCCTCAGGATTACCGTTTCTATGGCAGGCCACAGGGAGCACTATCAGTTCACAGCTCTGCCTTTCGGCATCACATCCGCCCCACTGGTATTCACCAAGGTGATCGCTCCGGTCGCTGCGACCCTCAGACTTCAGGGTCTTTTCATCGTCCCTTATCTAGACGACTGGCTATTGAAAGCTCAGTCTCCTGCTGCCCTCCTCCAGCAGCTCAATCTTGCCATCAACTTCCTACAAGAATTAGGATGGATTATCAATTGGGAGAAGTCCGAAGTCGTTCCATCCACCCGAAGGAAATTCCTCGGTTTTTTAGTGGATTCAGAAGCGATGCAGATCTTCCTCTCCCGTCCAAGAAAGGAAAGGATCCAAGCCAGTGCACGATTCCTATTGCGCACTCGGCAGGTAACTATCCGCACCGCCATGAGAGTTCTGGGCCTAATGTCATCCTCGGCCAGGGCGGTCCCTTGGGCTTTATGGCATTTGCGTCCCCTACAGATGGAAGTGTTGAGAACCTGGAACAGGTCTCCACGGGGACTGCACAAGAAGATCTGCCTTTCTCCCGCTACCCGTCTTTCCCTCAGATGGTGGATACACCTGAAAGACGGAAGGTCCACGGTCCCGACAGTGTGGACCCTGTTGACAACAGATGCATCCCAGTGGGGATGGGGAGCCCATTGTCAAGACAAAACTGTACAAGAACGATGGAGATGTCCGGAGCTGGGGTCATCCAATCTCAAGGAACTCAGAGCAGTGTACCTGGCCCTAGTACACTTTGCCCCGGAATTGAAAGGCAAGTCAGTCAAGATCCGGTCAGACAATACGACGGTGGTTGTTTATATAAACAAACAAGGGGGCACCAGGTCACCAACCTTGCTGAGAGAGACGAATCTCATATTCACCTGGGCAGAGAAGAATTTGGTCCAGTTGTCCGCTGTTCACATAAAGGGCTCCCTGAACATAGTAGCGGATCAGCTGAGTCGGGGTATTACCGTATCAGGAGAATGGTCTCTCAATCCAGACGTATTTCAACAGATCGTCCAGAGATGGGGTCTCCCGGAGGTCGATCTTATGGCTACCCGACTCAACGCCAAGGTAGGGACCTTCTGCTCCCTGTACCAGGAGGACAATCCTTTGGCAGTGGATGCCCTGTCCATCCCTTGGAGGTTCAGGCTGTTTTACATTTTCCCTCCAATTCCAATCATACCGAAGGTATTGATAAAAATAAGACAGGACCAAGCCTCGGGAATAGCCATAATCCCGTTCTGGCCAAAAAGGGCTTGGTTTGCTCAGCTCATACAAATGAGTCAGGGCATATATTGGAGGCTTCCCCCACTCCCAGACCTGGTAACCCAAGGAGAGCTGAGATGCCAGGATCTGAGGAGACTCAACCTGACAGCCTGGAGGTTGACCAGTCCCTATTGAGAAATAGAGGACTGTCACAAGCCGTCTTGAAGACCCTATCCAGCGCCAGAGCAGATTCGACTAACAAGAACTACCGTCGAATAAGTAACATCTTTAATGCCTGGTGTCTACAGCATCAAGTGGACTCCACCGATCCCCCTACGGAGGCGATCCTGGACTTCCTTCAAGACGGACTAGACAGAGGTCTCGCTGTGGCCACACTCAAAGTACACGTTGCGGCCCTGTCCGCCTATCTGGGGAGGCGTTTGTCTCAAGATTCCTTAGTGAGCACCTTTATTAAAGGGGCAACTAGGCTGAGACCGGTGGTAAACACCCCTGTCCACCAATGGGACCTTATTCCGGTCCTAAACGCTTTATGTGTTCATCCATTTGAACCTTTGGAGGAAAGCTCCCTCAAGTCATTAACCGGCAAGATGGCGCTACTATTGGCAGTAACAACTGCCAAACAGGTTGGTGAACTACAAGCCTTGTCCGCTGAGGAGCCATATACCACCTTTTTCTCTGACCATGTGCAGCTTAGGTTCCTCCCGGGTTTTCGTCCCAAGGTTCCATCCGCTGTAAACAGAAACCAGATAATCTCCCTTCCGGTATTTTTTCCTTTCCCTTCTTCTGCTGAAGAAGAGAGATGGCATAAACTGGACGTGGTCAGATGCCTACAGATTTACTTACAGCGCACTCGCCCTTTTAGGCGAACTGAAAACTTGTTGGTCAGCTACACGGGGAGAAACAAGGGCGCCAAAGCCGCTAAAGCCAGAATATCTCGGTGGGTGACCGAGACTATTAAAATCGCCTATACCACCCAAGGTTTGTCGGCTCCAGCATTTCTTCATGCCCACTCAACCAGGGCAGTGTCTACCTCTCAGGCAGAGAAGAGTGCCTTGCCGGTGGATCAAATCTGTGCAGCGGCCTCCTGGGCGTCGGAATCTACCTTCATCCGGCATTATCGCCTGAAGGACCAAGTGGCAGGTTCCACTGCTTTTGCCCATACCGTTTTAAGTTCGGTTATGAGTTAATCCAACCCATCCTGGGGACCTGCTTGCTATATCCCCACATTGTGCCGCTGTTGAGGACGACAGGGAACGAGTGATTATGAAGATAATCTTGTTTCCCTAAGTCCTAACAGCGGCACAAGATTTCCCACCCTGGGAATCATATCTTATGTCTAAAAGCTGTATATAAATATTATGGAGGTACTTTTGTATTTACACGCAGAGGGGAGGTTCTTGTGCCCTCTTATAGGGCCTGCCACGCATCTTATTGGCTAATTAAATATCCGCCTGTCCTACCAGCACACAGGGGCAGAAATACCCCACATTGTGCCGCTGTTAGGACTTAGGGAAACAAGATTATCTTCATAATCACTCGATTTAGACTATGATTGGGTAACTATGTTAGATTGTATATAGTCCTGGGAAAAGTGGTAACTATAATAAGATTATATGACATCATCTTTAAACAAATGTCTTTTGAAGAGACTCTTAAAGGTTCTGGGAGAGGTTCTGGAGACAGAGTGAGAGGTTGTGGATAAACAGGTGGGCCCCGAAGCGGCAGCAACGGCTGAGACACAGGAGCTGCAGGTCCGGCTCCTCTCAGCGCTTCAGGACGCTCCCCCCTCTCTCCCCCCTTCCTTTCTCTGCCTGTCCTCTGCCCACCAATGAAAGGGCTGAAAAGAGCCCAGGAGGCGGGGCTTATCCCTGCCGAGCTCCTGCCGTCCTGCACACAAGAGGAGAAGAAGAAGCTGCTCCAGGAAAATGAAACTAAAGATACACAGGTACATACTGGGGTTACTATGCTTATTAATATCAGGCACATAGGTACATACTGGGGTTACTATACTTATTAATGTCAGGCATTTGGGGTGATTACTTTTGTTTTAGTAACTCCATGTGCCTCATATTAATAGCAGTTAACCCCATCATATCCATCACATTAACCCCTGTATGCCTCACCATAAGATTTACTGATATTTGAGACATATGGGGGTAATAATGAAGATACTTTATTATTACCTCCATGTCTCTCACATATCAGTAACTCTTATGTGAGGTACACAAGGGTTAATGTGAGGGACATGATGGGGTTAACTGCTATTAATATGAGGCACATGGAGTTACTAAATTGTAATGCACATGACCAGATTTTTTATCCACAATTGTCCTGGTATAGCAGTCAGTGGGTGACGTGACAGTATTTAGTCCTGTAGGGGCCACTATTGGACATAATACTGTGTGCAGGGGCCACTATGGGGCATAATACTGTGTGCAGGGGCCACTATGGGGCATAATACTGTGTGCAGGGGCCACTATGGGGCATAATACTGTGTGCAGGGGCCACTATGGGGCATAATACTGTGTGCAGGGGCCACTATGGGGCATAATACTGTGTGCAGGGGCCACTATGGGACATAATACTGTGTGCAGGGGTCACTATGGGGGATAATACTGTGTGCAGGGGCCACTATTGGGTATAATACTGTGTGCAGGGGCCACTATGGGGGATAATACTATGTGCAGGGGCCACTGTGGGGCATAATACTGTGTGCAGGGGCCACTATGGGGCATAATACTGTGTGCAGGGGCCACTATGGGGCATAATACTGTGTGCAGGGTCCACTATTGGTCATAATAGAGCGCGCAGGAATGCGTAGGAGGGACTCGGTCGAGATCTTTGGTGTCGGGGGGCCCCATGTCAAAAGTTCGCCACGGGGCCCCACCATTCCTAGTTACGCCACTGGTGTTACTGATAGATAGAGGTATAATGTGAAGCTTCTGGGCACCAGTGCAAGATCTGTGACAGCTTGTGCCATTTTAATACTGGTGTTTAATTGTCTTCCCCCTATCAGTATGTTTTTGGAGTGTGGGAGGAAGCCTATGCAAGCAGCGCCGCACCTCTAATGAGATTACCATATAGGCGCTAAGCCTGCAAGGCTTAAAGAGGACCTTTCATGGGTTTGGGTACATGCAGTTTTATATACTGCTGGAAAGCCAACAGTGCGCTGAATTCAGCGCACTGTTGGCTCTCCCGATCTGTGCCCCGGGTGAAGAGCTTTTGGTGCCACTACTTTAGCTCTTCACAGTCAGGACGTTCCTGACAGTCTGTCAGGAATGCCCTTCTTCTCAGCAGCGCCTATAGCGCTGTGCTGTGTGAGTGGGGAGGCATGCCTCCCTCCCCTCCTGATAATACTCGTCTATTTTGCGGCCGCAAAATCACGTCCGCAAAATAGTGCTGCGTATACGATCCCGGCTCCCATTGAAATCAATGGGAGCGTATACGGCCCGCAAAATCTCACACGGCGTATAAGTGCCACATCACGCGGCACTTTACTCCGTGTGAACTCACCCTAAATGTGTTCAAAAAGATAAAGAATAGAGATGAGCGAGTACTGTTCGGATCAGCCGGATCACGCTCCATAGAAATGAATGGATGCACCTGGTGCTTCTGCTTTGACGTCGGCCGGCCGCTTAACCCCCCGCGTGCCGGCTAGGTCCATTCATTTCTATGCGAGCGTGCTGTTCGGATCAGCTGATCCGAACAGTACTCGCTCATCTCTAATAAAGAATATACCGCATGATAGACCATGTCTTTTTGCAGAAGAAATAGTAGATAGTCTGTAGAGATTTATAGAACATGGTAAATGTAACTAATATTTGTCTGTTTGCATTTTTTTTTTTTTGTGCAAAGAAAGACACTTTTGCAAATGTAACCGAATATTTTTATGACTCCAGTGGATTTTACTTTTAAATAAACTTGACTTTGCATAATACATTTCTCAAGCATCTAAGCTTGTATCTGTGGCATCATACACCGACGCCTGGTACAAAGGACGCCGTTGCTTTCATACACACTATTGTCTGGCCACGTAAGTGATGTTCAGTACATAGTGTCACCCTCTTCCCACTAAGATGAGAGCTGCTTGTTCCTGTCTTTACATTGTTTGAAAGGTTGCTGCATTTATTCATTAGCAATAAATTCAAGTCACAAGGATGCCGTTTCTTTCAGCATGTCTATAATTAACCATTTTGATTGACCATGACACATCTCATTGGAATGATGTATATTCTCCATCATCCAAGTCAAAGAACGCTGACTCCAAATGATGGGCCAGTCTTTTACACACACAAACCAGTAGAAGAAAGGGGGCTTAAAAATAGATACCTCTGTATTTGGCCAAACCACTCTAACTATGTCTGCATGTGCACTTCATGGAAAATTCTTCATGGAAAATGTATTATATGGGCAGAAAATAGTGCAAGTCAAATAGCTTATTCATCTGTCAGCGCCATTTTGTTTGTTGAAGGTAGTGGAGCTCTACGCGATTTTTACCCAAAGCTTAAGAATGCCCATATCTTAGTGAGTAGGTGTCAAGAGCAACATTTTATAAAGGTAAATTTTCATTTTGTTATAAATAGAACATACCAATTTCTGACGATCCATAACATACTGTGGTGCCCCTATGACTTTATGAATCCATATATACAAGGACAGGCCATAAATATTTGATTGGTGGAGGCCAGCAATCAGTTCCTCCACTGATCAGCTGTTTGGGTCTGCTTCTGATGCCTATACTATACATTGCACACAGCCAGATGCAGTTGACTTTGTGCCATGTATAATGTCTGGGCACCAGCTACATGGTGTGTATAGAATGGGCATTGGAAGTGGCCCCAAACAGCTGATCCAAACAGTGGGTGGCTGTTGTCCTCCCAGGAGGAGAGATTTATGTACTATTGTAAGAATAAGTAATAAAAAATTTACGACCAACCCCTTTAAAACAGATTTACTAGAATGGATGCCTGTTTAGTATCGCAATGCAGAATCTAGCATATAAAAACAAGAAATGAAATATTTAACATATACATATGATGCACCATACTTCCTTGACCTATAAAAAGTAGAACCATAGAAATTTGCTAAGCTCAAGGTTTCTAACTACCTCTTCTATTATTATGTGTTCTATGTATTTATGGTAACACTATGAACTGTAGTTATGTTTTACATGGCATAACACTGAGCAAATACATTAGCAATGACAGAAGAGAGCATGGTACAGATACATTAGGTGAGACCCTACCCATATGAGCTTACAATCTATAACGGATACACATAAGTAGAAAAAGTCTAGGAATTTACCCCTCCTAAAACATGCCAATGGCCTCTCATGTGGCCAACCAGTATCTTGTTCTGCAATAATAAGGGGCAAGAACCCTCAAGCAGATATTTGATGATGGATGTCCTTTCCTTTTGGAAGAGATGTACGGATTTAGTTTATATGCCAAGTCATATAACAAACTCCTTTAAGTTAAGCATGTTTTTACATGGTTTGTAATTCCCAATTGGTGGCGCTAAAGGCAGAACTTTCCTTTATTCATCAACTAATTTTCATAGCACTTTCCAAAATTTCCAGAAGAGCATGCAAGTCTACACTTGGTATACACTGAGATATACATTGGTATACCTTATTTACAACAGCATTGAAAGTGTAGCCAACTAAGCTTCTCAAAGCATACTATGCAATAATTTTACTAAATCTGCAGTTTGTATTCAACCTCGTGTTTCTCGCTAGAATACACGTATAATAATAATAATAACAACAATAATAATAACAGTTTTCTGCTGATTCTCTTAAGATCTTTCCTCAGTTAAAATTTTCCCTTTAAGGTATTGTGAAAATGATAAGCAAAGATAAGGCATATAGAAAACAGAGACTTGCATTATTGCATTGCATTCACCAAGCTTGGCTCTTCTCCTTATCAAGATTATCTGATAGCTTGTTACATGCTGCTCATTGTGCTTATTACTGGGTTTTGACAGATATTTACTTTTTATTGTAAAAAACGAAAATGGAAAAAAATGTGTTAATATCTCTTAAATCATCGATTGGTTTAACCCTTTCCCACTGCAGACATTTTTCATTTTTGCATGTTTTTTTTTGTACTTTGTGCCTTCCAAGAACCATAAATTTTTCCATCCGCTGAAGTGTGTGATCATTTCACAGAACAAATTGTACTTTGTGAAGGAGTTACAAAATACTGCATTTATGCCCTATGATGAAGGCAATACCGAATGTATGTCCTTTTTGTAATATTTTAATACCTTTACAAAAACTCTTCTTTTGGTGGCTCAAGTTGTACTCATGACAGTAACAGACCAAAATGCTTTCAATAGGCTCCTGTCTTTCAGGCTAACAGATCGCCACCCTCAGATTTTGCTCTGAGGAACAGTGAACAGATCAGCCATAATAATATTTATCTACTAAGGGAACAAAGCATCTATCCAGCTGAAATCCATCAGGCATGACCACATGTCATGTCTGGGGACAGTTAGGTTGTTCTATACACATTAAACTGGTCTATAATACCACCAGAATCAGAGAGTTTAACGTTAGTATTAGGTTTATAAGTATGTAGGATAACATAGGATTGTGTGTATGGCCAGCCAAATAGTTGAAAGCTACCATTATAACTTTTGCTATGAAGACCTGTGATCAATAGTTATGACATTTTATTAAAAAGGAAATTTACTGCCCAAACACAGTGCATATCCAATGACATCCAGGGGACGGGCATTGAGATAATCAAAACCTATAAGTACATGGGTGTGCTCCTCAATAATAAGCTGGACTGGGCAGATCACCTGGATGCACTGCACAGAAAGGGACAAAGCAGACTACCTGCTCAGGAGGCTGAGGGCCTTCAGAGTCCAGGGGCCACTTCTTAGGGACTTTTTCAACTCTGTGTGGCTGGCTGAGGGACTAGCATACCAGCCAGGAACAGAAATAGACTTGACAGGCTGGTTAGAAGGGCCAGTTCTGTCCTGAGTAGCCCCCTGGACCCAGTACAGGTGGTGGGTGACAGAAGGACACTGTCCGTGGTGAGCTCCATACTGGAGAACAACTCCTATCCCATGTATGAGACCTTAATAGCGCTGGGCAGTACTGTCAGTGATCGTCTGCTTCACCCCAAGTGTGAGAAGGAGTGCTATCGGAGGCCCTTCCTCCCAACTACAGTCAGGCTACATAATCTACATCAGGCCAAGTGAAGATCATTCCGCACAGAGAACTAAATGATCCTGATGTCTTTTTATTTTTAGTTGCTATGACTCCTAGTTTCTTCTCTATCTGCTATGAGCTTGTATGTGTTCTTTCTTGTAATATATTACTGTATTATCCATGCTGCTGTAACACACTGCATTTCCCCATGGTGGGACTAATAAAGGATTATCTTATCTTAAATACCTAAAAGAGACATAAGCATCACAAATGAAAATAAAATGATAGTAAGCGCAAAACTGCATAATTCTAACTTTTTCTAACTGCATGACTTTCTAACTTTTTCCTTGAGTCAATATCAATGCTTATACAATCTCTCATCATCTTTAGGATAGATTTTGCAACATCCATCCTCCATCAGGCCTTATGCTGTCTTTACTACAGACTTAATGGTTGTTACATATATGTAGCGCACTGAAGGTTTTTGTAGTACTCTACATTCCATAGACGACACTTTTAGTCATCACTTGCTTGCATACTATTACTTCTCTGAGTCAGAGTAATCTTATTTCTTTCCTATATATATATATATATATATATATATATATATATATATATATATATATATTTCTGTAGATTATATCTTATTGGGATAGAGTATTTTATAATTTACTAAGAATAGATGGGGGAGGGTGGCAACACTTATCCGCTGTCAACTTGACTACAGGGTGCAGACAACTGACATTACTGATTTGTAATAGCTGGCTCTCTGCCGCCTTTATTGTCAGGCAGACCTTTGGCTATACAGCCTGTCAACAAATTCATCTTTAAGGGTACACAATGTATTAATGTGTGAGAAACAGCTGGGGGAAGTCTTTTTCGGTACAGTGACAAAGCTGCACCAGACTACTAAATGCTTCTTGTTCTTTTAATCTAGCGCAAGAACATTTCATGTAAATGTACCTATTGTTTATGTAAAAGGTAACTGGACCCCAAGCATTTGTATACTACTCTTTAGTCACTTTAAAAAAGGACAACGCAAAAGATAAAAAAAGTTACAATTCTTTGAGTAAAACCCTAACTTGTGACTTTTTCATGCCTGGTACACCAGAAAACAAGTTAAACATAATTTTCTATGTTCTACAGGATCTTCTATTTACTATATGGAAATGTTTTTTAAGGCTATGGTCACAGTAACGCTGTGTGACCGTTCAGGGATTCTGTCCCCAGTTTCTCTTGAAAAACGTGGAGAGAAAAGTCCTGCAAGCATTTTTCAGGCAGTAACCTGACAGACCCCATTATAGTCTATGGGATCCACAGGTTTCTGTGGGTAACGCTTTTTAAGCATATTGGGTTTGCGTTTTTCAGATCCTAAAGCAGACCCAAAGAAAGGAAACCCTGACACTTTCGAATGTTAAGCCAAAATTCAAGAGATGAAGTAGGGCAGAAGTGGAGTAAGACTTCTCATCTGCTGCTGGCACCCCTCCATAAGTGAGAATGGTTACGCTACAATAAACTGCAAGAAAGTGCTAGCAACAATATTCCCCATCCTGGTCTCCAATGTTTACTATTCCAGGAAGTTTATCAGATTTGCGCTCTATGGAAGAAAACTAGTTCTGCCACAGCTATTTGTACTGAACAATAGCATGTAATGTCTGGAGGTAGTCTCAGTTTTAGAACAGACATATCGCCATGTTCTTGTTTAAAATACATTACACTTTCTTGTAATTGCTGTACCGTACTTCATTAAACTGTTACTCCCACTATCTTCTCTCGCTCAGCAGAAAGCTCATGTGTGGTTCCCCCATGTAGTTATTATCCACATGATTATTTACTACAGACTACGGTAGATATGTAACAATCTGACAATTTAGAAATTCTAAAATGAGAAAAATATATACAACCACAAGCTATTCATCTGATATGTTAATAGAATCATCTGAAAGTTAATACTTTTCTAAAACAAGTTCATTATACCACTTTCTGCCTTTTGAGGATTCAATGCCCTGCTGAAATGTTCTTGCTGGATTATCTCATATTTTTAGATTGACTGTCACTTTCTCATTAGGAAAACGTGAAATTAAAAATGAGAGCACTTGGAAAGCACTTTCTTTTTATGACTCTGAAGTTTGCCAAGTGCTAATATGCCTTTCTTATGATTAATACTGTGTGGTAATGCTGAGCAGCCATAGGTTTTATACAGATCACATGTGGACTTGTGATGTCAAATTCAAAGGTATAGATGTAGCACTGTTAAACTTCTAACGTATCCTAGTGGGCTGGATCCAGCACTCTGTTTTGTTCATGTAACGTGCACCACGAACCAGGTAATTTAGGGCCCCCTTACTATAGGATCTGTTGTTCCAGACCCGCCACCACTTTAACTTACCATTTAAGGATCCCTCCCACTTCACTGGCACCACCTCCTGACAAAGGTGCAGACGAAGCGCATGTTGGGCATGGTGTCAGAGGGAGGAGGTGATATCTACTAACAACACATCATGGGTAGGTTTATTAAATTTGGCCATATGAATTGATGCTCTGTATGCACTTTGCATGTGATTACCTATAGTTGTAAGAGAATTGCTAGGACAGCAATTCCTCAGTAACTGTTAAAACCCTGGGACGGGGCACAAGAGACAGTGAGCCCTAAGCTGAAGCCCCCAACTTTCCCTTCCTATTGCCAGACCCTATCCTAGGTAATAGGCGACAACCACGAAGACAATCCCTCCCTGAATATGTGAAACACAAAACGCAGACAAGACAAAGAACAACGGAAGGTCAGCTAGCCAGGGGTCAGTAACAGTAGAGCGATGAAGTTCCAAATCAGAGTCAAAAAGAATAGTCAATGAGGAAAGCCAAAGGTCAAGGATAATAGTATAAGCAAAACAGGGACAGTAAGAGCAAGTATGCACACGGCAATAGCAAGCATTGGTGTGAATGGGAACCAAGGCTAAATAGGGAGGAAGAACCCACCCATGGAGTTGACTGGAAGGCAGGCTGTCAATCACCGGCAGACAAAATTAACCACTTAATGGACAGAGGCAACAAGGGCAGAAGACGGGTGTGGTGCAATCACAATCACAGCAGTAGAGCCGTGTTCACACAGTGTGACCAAAAACCCTAAGGCATGAACCAAACTGCACACGCCTCCTGCGCCGCAGCACGCGAGCAGAGGGCGGTGCAGAGACCCGAACAGGCAGAGATGTTACAATAGTATTATGTATAGAATCCACTACTGCATCTGTCTTCTTGGCACAGATATTATCTGGCACATGTATGGTTTCACACCATCTGCCATGTGTGCTATATGTGAGAACAGGATCTATTAGGTGCAGTTGTTATCCGGCCTATACATGCAATTTTGATGCAACTTGCACTCACCTTTTTATTTTTATTAAAATTTAGTCGGACAGACTTTTGATGTTCTTATCCTATCTAAGAAAATATCAAAATTAATTGATAACCCATTGAAAAAAGTAGAGTTAAACCATTAACAACACTGTGGCACAGGGTTACGAGTCATGGCAATCTTTGTTACATTTGTATATCGTCAAAATACATTATAATATATATTATGGCAGACAGAAGATGAACTAAACCCTACTACTTATAATCACCACGCTTGATAGTCTTTCAGATACACTTTTTACAAACAGTAGGTAAATTTAAAGTTACCCCAGAATGTAGAACAAGCTAATATACTGTAAATGATGGAGAATATTATAAACTTATGGCAAGCCAGGTATTTGGACGCAATCCAGTAATATGTGAAATTGTGTAACAGTTCAGATGAACATTAGTACTGACATTAAGTTCTCTCTGACATTTGAATATTTGACATGAATGATGATAATTTAATACTAGCGCAAATACAGTCCTATGAAAAAGTTTGGGCACCCCTATTAATCTTAATCATTTTTAGTTCTAAATATTTTGGTGTTTGCAGCAGCCATTTCAGTTTGATATATCTAATAACTGATGGACACAGCAATATTTCAGGATTGAAATGAGGTTTATTGTACTAACAGAAAATGCGCAATATGCATTAAACCAAAATTTGACCGGTGCAAAAATATGGGCACCTCAACAGAAAAGTGACATTAATATTTAGTAGATCCTCCTTTTGCAAAGATAACAGCCTCTAGTTGCTTCCTGTAGCTTTTAATCAGTTCCTGGATCCTGGATGAAGGTATTTTGGACCATTCCTCTTTACAAAACAATTCAAGTTCAGTTAAGTTTGATGGTCGCCGAACATGGACAGCCCGCTCTCAAATGATCTGAAAACAAAGATTGTTCAACATAGTTGTTCAGGGGAAGGATACAAAACGTTGTCTCAGAGATTTAACCTGTCAGTTTCCACTGTGAGGAACATAGTAAGGAAATGGAAGACCACAGGGACAGTTCTTGTTAAGCTCAGAAGTGGCAGGCCAAGAAAATATCAGAAAGGCAGAGAAGAAGAATGGTGAGAACAGTCAAGGACAATCCACAGACCACCTCCAAAGAGCTGCAGCATCATCTTGCTGCAGATGGTGTCACTGTGCATCGGTCAACTATACAGCGCACTTTGCACAAATAGAAGCTGTATGGGAGAGTGATGAGAAAGAAGCCGTTTCTGCACGTACGCCACAAATAGAGTTGCCTGAGGTATGAAAAAGCACATTTGGACAAGGCAGCTTCATTTTGGAAACAAAAATTGAGTTGTTTGGTTATAAAAAAAGGCGTTATGCATGGCGTCCAAAAAGAAACAGCATTCCAAGAAAAACACATGCTACCCACTGTAAAATTTGGTGGAGGTTCCATCATGCTTTGGGGCTGTGTGGCCAATGCCGGCACCGGGAATCTTGTTAAAGTTGAGGGTCGCATGGATTCCACTCAGTATCAGCAGATTCTTGAGAATAATGTTCAAGAATCAGTGACGAAGTTGAAGTTACGCCGGGGATGGAGATTTCAGCAACGCCTTTTTTTACTGATGTAGGAGAGCCGAGGGTGCACTTGAACCCTTGTGCACCCTCAGCTCTGCTACATCAGAGCCGAGGGTGCGCTTGAACCCTTGTGCACACTCTGCTTCATCAAGCTAATAGAATGCATTGGCCAGCGCTGATTGGCCAATGTATTCTATTAGCCTGATGAAGTAGAGCTGAATGTGTGTGCTAAGCACACACATTCAGCTCTACTTCATCGGGCTAATAGAATGCATTGGCCAGCGCTGATTGGCCAGAGTACGGAACTCGACCAATCAGCGCTGGCTCTGCTGGAGGAGGCGGAGTCTAAGATCGCTCCACACCAGTCTCCATTCAGGTCCGACCTTAGACTCCGCCTCCTCCGGCAGAGCCAGCGCTGATTGGCCGAATTCCGTACTCTGGCCAATCAGCACTGGCTAATGCATTGTATTGGCTTGATGAAGCAGTGCTGAATGTGTGTGCTTAGCACACACATTCAGCTCTACTTCATCGGGCTAATAGAATGCATTGGCCAGCGCTGATTGGCCGAATTCCGTACTCTGGCCAATCAGCACTGGCTAATGCATTGTATTGGCTTGATGAAGCAGTGCTGAATGTGTGTGCTTAGCACACACATTCAGCTCTACTTCATCGGGCTAATAGAATGCATTGGCCAGCGCTGATTGGCCGAATTCCGTACTCTGGCCAATCAGCACTGGCTAATGCATTGTATTGGCTTGATGAAGCAGTGCTGAATGTGTGTGCTTAGCACACACATTCAGCTCTACTTCATCGGGCTAATAGAATGCATTGGCCAATCAGCGCTGGCCAATGCATTCTATTAGCGTGAACTGAGTTTGCACAGGGGTTCTAGTGCACCCTCGGCTCTGCTACATCAGATTGCTACATCTGATGTAGCAGTGCCGAGTGTGCATCAGATGTGTAGTTGAGCAAAACTGACTCAGCACTGCTAAGTCTGCATTCGCATAGGAATGCATTGGCCAGCCTTCGGCCAATCAGCGCTGGCTCTGCCGGAGGAGGCGGAGTCTAAGGTCGGACCTGAATGGAGACTGGTGTGGAGCGATCTTAGACTCCGCCTCCTCCAGCAGAGCCAGCGCTGATTGGCCGAATTCCGTACTCTGGCCAATCAGCACTGGCTAATGCATTGTATTGGCTTGATGAAGCAGTGCTGAATGTGTGTGCTTAGCACACACATTCAGCTCTACTTCATCGGGCTAATAGAATGCATTGGCCAATCAGCGCTGGCCAATGCATTCTATTAGCGTGAACTGAGTTTGCACAGGGGTTCTAGTGCACCCTCGGCTCTGCTACATCAGATTGCTACATCTGATGTAGCAGTGCCGAGTGTGCATCAGATGTGTAGTTGAGCAAAACTGACTCAGCACTGCTAAGTCTGCATTCGCATAGGAATGCATTGGCCAGCCTTCGGCCAATCAGCGCTGGCTCTGCCGGAGGAGGCGGAGTCTAAGGTCGGACCTGAATGGAGACTGGTGTGGAGCTATCTTAGACTCCGCCTCCTCCAGCAGAGCCAGCGCTGATTGGTCGAGTTCCGTACTCTGGCCAATCAGCACTGGCCAATGCATTTCTATGGGGAAAAGTTAGCTTGCGAAAATCGCAAACTGACAGGGATTTCCATGAAATAAAGTGACTTTTATGCCCCCAGACATGCTTCCGCTGCTGTCCCAGTGTCATTCCAGGGTGTTGGTATCATTTCCTGGGGTGTCATAGTGGACTTGGTGACCCTCCAGACACGAATTTGGGTTTCCCCCTTAACGAGTTTATGTTCCCCATAGACTATAATGGGGTTCGAAACCCATTCGAACACTCGAACAGTGAGCGGCTGTTCGAATCGAATTTCGAACCTCGAACATTTTAGTGTTCGCTCATCTCTATTAATAATGTATTCGGGTAGTATGACTAGTTATCTGAAAAGCAGAGCATTTCACATTTTGAAAATTTCAATAAAATTTCCTACTTTTTTTTATAACTACAAGCAAAAAATATTGACAAATGTTCAGAACTAACACGAAGTACATTGTTTATGACACTATCTCAGAATCACTTGGGTAAGTTAGTTATTACCACATAAAGTGACACATCAGTTTTAAAAAAATGGGTCTGTGTTTTTTGGCCATCTTATTAAGAGGTTAAACTCAATATGTCCAAATCAGAAATTATGCATTGCCGTATCTGGGTATCAATCTCTGCAGCTCTCTAGATACTACTTTAAATGGGATTATCCATACTGCATATTTCTCCTATGTGCTTAAGCGGCTGCCAAGCCAGGGGAGATACCCCACATATTTGGTGGATATGTCCCATTGTCAGTCATTTCTGGCAGTCCATTCATAGGTTAGCACAGAGGCTTCTAGGTCAATTGATTCCACTATCAGCCTCAGTTCTCCTACTAGGCTTGAAAACAGCTGGCCTTCGGTATACACCATGTAAATTGCTTCAGTATATCTTGCTATTTGCCAGAATTCATATAGCATAGAGCATATCACCGAGTCTCTCAACATCAGAAGTTAGTAAATAAGTGACTGAACCACGATTCTTGAAAAGATCAACGCTCCAATATCGGATACTCGGATTCACTATGACAAGGTGTGAACTCCTCTCCCTGGATGAACAGAGCTAATATCCTGGGCTTGTCATACTGTCTTCAACTAGAGAACTTGGTTGTAGCTTGGTCTTGGCCCCTTAGGCAGAGGCCCCTGATTTAAGAGATATTGCTCCCCCCCCCCCCCCCTTCTTTTCTCTGTTCGATTCTCTTTTGTGGCAAACATTTTTAATTTTATAGTGTACCCGATATTTATTATGTTTAGCATTTTTGCTTTATGTTTCTGATACCTGTTTACCATTAAAGGATATTAATTGTTAATGTTCTATTCTTCTTTTGGATCTATGGATACTTTGCTCATCTTTTGTATTCTTCTGTAGCATTCAATAAATACCTTTGAAACTAAAGAGGTTTCCCACAAACCTAACCACATATAAAGTTGTAGACAAATTAAAAAATTTTGTAAATATAAATAATTAAAAATTGTGTAGGCTTATAGATTTTCTCTAACCATCTTAGTGGGGACAGTCTGTTGTCTTGACCAGTTGCCAATGGACAGGACCATGAATGCAGGAACTTTGTATGGTGTGGGACTTGTCAAAAACTGAGTTATGATTTCATTATTTTGACCAGCTATATGGCAAGAGCAATGCATGCACATGAAGATAACCGACTGCAACAAGTGTTCATGGGGGGAAACCAGCGCTGCAACTCCCATGAGGCGACCTGAAGCGACCGCTTCAGGCGGCGCTATGCCATGGCCCCGGGGAGGGCGGCATTTTTTTTGCTTACCTAAGCTAGTCCAGGACAAGCTGTCCTGGACTGGCTTAGCGTCACCGTCACTGAGCGGTGGATTGGGGAGGCCCTGTGGATGCAGCGCTGCTCCAGCGGCCTCCCCTCACGCTCAGGCAGAGAGCAGGTCCTCTCCCTGCCTGCTCTTTGCCTGCTAATGCCGCTCCACCCCGCCCCCTCCACTCCACCCCCTCCTCCTGGGGGGGGCGGCTTTCTGTCGTCCACCTCGGGCAGCAAAAAAGGCAGGTTCACCGCTGGGGGAAACCCTTTAATTTATGCAAAGTTCCTGGAAAAAATAATACCTATTTAAGAATTGTACCCTGCTCACTCAGATGCCTTATTGCAGAACTAATACAGCTCCATAATAAAACAAAAATTGTGCTCTTTAGGAACACTTACGGGTTTAATATTTACACTAGCTGGTACCCGCGACTTCGTCTGCGGTGATTGTAGAAGTGGGTATATACAGGCGTGGGTAAGGTTTTCGTACTGTGTATAAGGTATGGGATATGAAATGTAAGTTTGTATCTTGTTTTTTCTGTAATTCAGAGAATACGTGAGACTTTTGTGTTGAAGTTAATTTGTATTTGAGCTGCTATACGGTGTTGTGAGAAACTTTACATAGTGACTTTGGGACAGAAGTATTTGAAGTTAACCCTTTCCCGCCGATGGCATTTTTTGATTTTCGTTTTTGACTCCCCTCCTTCTAAACCTCATAACTTTTTTTATTTCTCCGCTCCCAGAGCCATATGAGGTCTTAATTTTTGCGGGACAAATTTTTCTTCATGATGCCACCATTAATTATTCTATATAATGTACTGGGATGCAGGGAAAAAATTCAAAATGGGGTGGATTTCAAGAAAAAATGCATTTCTGCGACTTTCTTACGGGCTTTGGTTGTACGGCATTCACTGTGCAACCAAAATGACATGTCCCCTGTATTCTGTGTTTCGTTATGATTCCGGGGATACCAAATTTATATGGTTTTAGTTACATTTTGACCCCTTAAAAACAAATCCAAAACTGTTAAAAAATTTTTTTTTGAAAAGTCGCCATATTCCGACAGCCGTAACTTTTTTATACGTGCATGTACGGGGATGTATATGGCGTCTTTTTTTGCGGGACTGGGTGTACTTTGTAGTTCTACCATTTTCAGGAAATGTTATTGCTTTGATCACTTTTTATTCAAATTTTTATCAGAATCAAAACAGTGAAAAAATGGCGGTTTGGCACTTTTGACCATTTTTCCCGCTACAGCGTTTACCGAACAGGAAAAATATTTGTATAGCTTTGTAGAGCGGGCGATTTTGGATGCGGGGATACCTAACATGTATGTGTTTCACAGTTTTTAACTACTTTTATATGTGTTCTAGGGAAAGGGGGGTGATTTGAATTTTTAATCCTTTTTTTTTTTGTTTTTAATATTTTTTTTTACTTTTTTTAAACTTTTTTTTTTGCATTTATTAGACCGCCTAGGGGTATTGACATGGGTGGGCGGTGTCGCGGATTGTCAGAGCGGTGGGGGTTGGCAAGCATGGCTGCTCCGGAGCGTTAAAGAGAGCTTCCTGGAGTATCGTTAAGGTGAGGGGCAAAGTGGTAAAGTCTATGTATATGTGATTGTGTGGGGTTAGGGGCGAGGCTGCAGAGGGCAATATGAATTTTGTGGCTTGCTATGGTCCAAAGTGTGTGAGATTGCAGAGATGGTGATGTGAGTTTGGGGTTTGTGGGGGTCCTGGGAAAAACGTATGTGCGCTATTGTGACGAAAAGTAGCCTATTGCGCAATGGGGTGTATTAACTATGTTTGTGGAAAATTTCAGCCAAATTGGTCGAGCGGGTTTTGCGTGATTGACTAACAAACATCCGAACACACAAACCCACAAACATCCAAACTCACAAACTTTCACATTTATAATATTAATAGGATACACACACCAGGCCTTACCTAGAGGACTGTATGCTAAAATGGGCTCAGTATCTAGAACGTGCATTATCTTGGCAGTTAACCATACTCTTAATACTAATGCTTCTGAAAAGTAATCAATGTAACTCAAGGGTATATGACCCCCGAGTTCCGCCAGATAGCTTTAATTTGGAGACATGCCCGTCAGTGACAATATAAAATACTGCTGCTATGGTAACTTGAATTGGCTAAACTACAAGTAGCAATAAAAATGATAATGAATATGTTATAACTCATTACTTCTATTATTTAATGAGATTTTGTGTACATGGCCCTGCGGACAAAATGGTCTTTTGTTAATAATAAAGCAAGCCGGACAGGAAGGCACCAGATTAACTCTATTTGTGCCATGAAGTTTGTAGTATTTCATTGCAAGAACTAAAAGACTACTATTCTAGATATACCGGTACATTTAAGATAGTAATACATTATTTATATTTTGAATTCTTTAAGTATTTACATTGTTTGACCTCTTAAAGGGTTTTTCAGGCTACTCATGGTATATCTTACAGATAGGTTGCTAGCATCAGATCTGTGGTAGTCTGACACCCATCACCTCTCTAATTAGCTGTTCTTTGCAGCTGATACATAGAGAATGGCGCAAGATGCAGATAGTTTTGTTCTCTGTCTAGTGGTAGACCTGAGTCACTGCAGCTTAGGGCTCATTCAAATTAATGGGAGCTGATATGCAGTACCTGGTCTGGTCACTACACAAAGAAGAGGGCTGTCTGCATTCTGCTCCATTCTCTATGTATCAGCTGCTGAGAACAACTATTGAATGGGTGGCGAGTATCAGACCCCCATAGATCTGCTCTAGTATCAGTTTCCTAGATCTTTGCTTGCTGACATTCTGCCTTCTTATAGTCTGATAACTGTGCTGAGACTATAACAAGCTGTGCGCCTGTGTGTCCATCACACGACTATGGACTGTATATCATATGACCATGGTCAGAATTTTATCCACTAGAAGTAAGCAGAAGAAATGACAGCAAGCAGAGATGTAGAAAAACGTGAAGAATTGATACAGAAAGTATATTGGAAAATTGTGCAACTTTTTTTAAACTGTAATTTTTATTAAATTTTTCAATAAAATAAAGGAATACTACCGAAACAAAAATTGCTGCCAAAACAAGAAATGGCAGACAAACCAACAGGAAATCAAGAAAACTGAACTACGGGCCACACAGAGGCTCAGTGGTTAGCACTGCAGCGCTGGAGTCCTGGTGTTCAAATCCCACCAAGGGCATAAAACCATCTGCAAGGAGATGAACTGAACTACAAAGTAGCAAAGGCAAAATTAGGAGTAAGGAGACGGGGAAGAGGAGATCAAAGACCGTGAGTAGAGCAGTACAAGTCTCATGGGGCTCAGATAGCTCGGAACCTCTCTGTATCATTATTCAAGGAGGCTGTAAGACTCCAAGCATCTAACATCCTTGATACGGGCCAAAAGGTAGGGAGTAGGTAGGTGTTCTTCCACTAGCGAGCTATGAGGGACTTATGCTGTGTTCACACATCAGTATGCCATCCGTCCGTTTGAATTCAGTTTGACACTTCAAAACGGACTGATGCACATACTGATTGTATACTGACACCTTTTTATGCTGATAGCAAACATTCTCCTTCCCCTAGAGGACAGATAAGGGGATTAAAAGTAGCAATTGTAAACAAAGTAAAGATAAGGAGATATAATAAATGTCCCTGTGTCCTCCTTATCTCTACTCTGTTTACAATTGCTACTTTTAATCCTCTTATCTGTCCTCTAGGGGACTGAGAGCGTTTGCAATCAGCATAAAAAGGTGTCAGTATGCAATCAGTATGTGCATCAGTCCGTTTTGAAGTGTCAAACTGAATTCAAACAGACGGATGGCATACTGATGTGTGAACACAGCATTAGCTGCGGTACAGATATACAAAAACAACAAGTTTTGCAACTTTTTTTTTTATTATACACACACAACATTTATCTCTCAATATTGGTTTGAAAGTGGCCAACCCTTTTAAGGGACACCAGGAAAGGTTGTAAGCTTATTACATTAGCCAAGGTTATTTTGTGAGTATAATTAAAGGTTTGAGTGTGAAGATGAGATCAGAATAGTAAAGAGGAAAAGCTCATTCATGGAAAGGAAATATTTCATGGGTTAGTATTAGTGAAAAATGTATGAATGCCCCGTATTAGACAGGACAGTAAAGTAGACTGCTGGAGTCTGGAAGCATGCCAGGCTCTTCAGTAGTAGACCACAGAGTATTGTAGTAGTCTAGCCAGGACATAAGTGAATGGACATTCATTTTTGCTGTTTCATACTAGAGCTGCATGCAGAGCTGCAGATGACAAAAAGTAGCGGAAAGTGCTCATAAGAGAATGAACTCTAAGGAACAAAAATTTGCAATAGCGTAAACCAAATGCAAATCATCTCTATTAAAGGAATTCTATCATTACAATCCCATTTTTTCTTCCAACACATTGGAAAACCCTTAAAACACGCTATTCTTCTACCTTTAGAAGTTTTCTCCACGCCACCGTTCGGGAGATATCCCGGTTTTCTTTGGTATGCATATGAGTTCTCGCAGCACTGGGGGCGTTCCCAGTGCTGCAAGAAAACTCTCCAGCATCACCTCATCTTCTTCTGGCATGCCTCTCCATGGTGTCCTCTGTGATGATTTTTCTTCTGGAGTCTTCTGGATCTAAATCCCATGCATGGGCAGTCAGCTGTGCCATCGGGCCTCGGGCAGAGCCGACTGCGCATGTTTGCGGCCATTTTCTTGTGGCTGCTTACATGAGTGTACTGTGCAAGCAGAGGTCAGGTTAAGCAATGGTTCAGGTGTGTAGCGTGCTTCCATATTTTGGCTAAAATATCAACTAATACCTCATGGTTAAGAAGTAATCTTTTTTGCAGGATGCAGCCAGGCCCTGTTATGTTGGTTGATGAAAATGGGGTGCTGGTACTAGAGAGGTGACTTTGGGTTCTAGGCAGTCCACTGAATCTAAGAGTATGGGCATCACTAATGGGCTGTATGCCAACATTGGGCACCTCACATTATCATGTGACTGGATCTTTACATAAGCCATATCTGTGTGCATTAGGAATGCTGGGCATCCATCTCCATCATGGATGGTCGGTGTGTGAGTGGTTGCATTATTACTATTGTGCACCTGTTCATACTCCATCATAAGCTGTTTGAGCTGTCTGCGTCTTGCAGCTCTTTTTTTTCTGTCATATGAAAGATAAGGTGTGGTTTACCATGTCAAAATAGCTTTACTCTTCTCAGACACCCTTCAAAGGAGCAGTCTAGTAGGTATTATCTTTGGTCTTTTACTCAGTGTGTCTGTCCACTCCTTGATGGTCTGTAAAGGCTAGCTGGTTCCATTCAAAGAGCAGCTCTCTTGCACCCTATCGTTCCAACTTAATCTGCACATACTGCAGCATAGTGGCCTGCAATGTCTCAAAATACAAAGTTAGCTAGCTTGTGGGTTAAGGCTATGGACACACTAGCGTTGTGTGACCATTCAAAGACTCCATCCCCCATTCCAATTAAAAGATGTGGTCCACAGGTGACAGCTTTTTAAGCGGATAGGGTTTCTGTTTTTCAGGTATGCAAGTAGACCCAAAGAATGGAAACCTGAACGCTAGTGTGAACCTAGCATTAGATGGCTTGTTTTTTTGGGGTTTTTTTTGGCTATATTGCTGTTTTCCTAAAATCAGAATTGGTTACAGTTAAATAGGACCTTTTATCCCCTCCATCACCACCAGTTTTTAGCATCAGCTAATAGATATTACTACTCCTCTGATATCACTTCTTTATCTCCCATCATTCCTGAGAAATCAATGCAGTTAGTTTTGCTGGCTGATAAGCTTTCTACTGTCAGATGGGCAGTGTCAGACAGGAGAAGAAAAGGGGTGGGATTCAGAGCTCCAATCAGAGGCAGCCAGTGTCAGAGGTCAGAATCACATCCCTTGTCTGCTCCTGCCTGACATCGCCCTACTGATAGTACAGAGTTTACATAGCATATCAGGCACCATAAATAACAGCACTTATTGCTTGATGATGGTGAGAGCTAGAGGAAAAAAATTTTTTTTAAATGTAGATTGTGAGCCCCACATAGAGCTCACAATGTACATTTTTCCCTATCAGTATGTATTTTGGAATATGGGATGGAAATCCATGCAAACACAGGGAGAACATACAAACTCCTTGCAGATGGTTTTTTGCCCTTGGTGGGATTTGAACACCAGGACTCCAGAGCTGCAAGGCTGCAGTGCTAACCACTGAGCCACTGTGTGGCCCAGCTAAAGGAAAAAATTAAACTGTCCCAGAATCAGAGGAGCAGTGCTCAATAAATGATATAACGAGCTGAATATTTTGGAGATGGTTACAGGGGCTCTTTAAGCCCACTTCCCTCCACTGCCGGTTATATATGTTTGCTACTCTGTCCCCTCACTCTGCCTAATAACTATTGCCACAAGGTGCTCCAAAGATTCACCTTATCTAACTTTGGCCACTTCTACAAGATATGCTTGGGGCTGAATTTAGCCTGCTCCCAAATGTGACCATGTCAGTGCTGCGTGCCAACACTTTGAAGTTACAGTGCAATCATCCTACTAATATTATAAATGTGAAAGTTTGTGTGTTTGGATGTTTGTGAGTTTGGATGTTTGTTCCTCAATCACGCTAAAACGCCTGGACGGATTTGCGTGCAATTTTCCACAAACATAGTTTTCCCTCAGGATTGAGTCGCAGGCTACTTTTGGTGCCACTAAACAACATGGCTTCCTAGCAGGAGACTCACAAAAGCAGGACTCCTAGCCCCAGCTATAGACTCACACACACTGCCTGGCATTTCCTGCCTCAACCTGCCTGCACACTCCTTACTGTCACCTCAGGAGTAGCCCTCACTCTACTCACTCACATATACATATAGCTTTCCACTATACATACACAATACAACACATCACATTGTAATTACATGTATCTCCTATCACTGCTATATACAGTACCTGATACATATATACTCCTGTACACAGGCTGTATATACTATATATTACATGTATCTCCTATCACTGCTATATACAGTGCCTGATACATATATACTCCTGTACACAGGCTGTATATACTATATAATTACATGTATCTCCTATCACTGCTATATACAGTACCTGATACATATATACTCCTGTACACAGGCTGTATATACTATATAATTACATGTATTACCTATCACTGCTATATACAGTACCTGATACATATATACTCCTGTACACAGGCTGTATATACTATATATTACATGTATCTCCTATCACTGCTATATACAGTACCTGATACATATATACTCCTGTACACAGGCTGTATATACTATATATTACATGTATCTCCTATCACTGCTATATACAGTACCTGATACATATATACTCCTGTACACAGGCTGTATAACACATCACATTGTCTGTATCACAACATACACAATATAACACATCAAATCACATTTGCTAGCCCACCAAACTTTTTAAAGCACTTTTACAGTTTCACACGTCTGTGTCCGCCCAAGTCTCAACTCACCGCAGACGAAGTCGCGGGTAAAAGCTAGTATACAATATAGCATGTTTTTCACAGAGTTTTCCCACTAATAACCGACAATGAAGTGCACATTATGGCATAGCTTTGGATAACATAATGTAACTGTATCACCTGAATCAAATTGTGTTTTTTGCCTGTGAATCAGTGACTCCATTTCCAACATAAATCTTTTTCTTAATATGCAAAAGTGAGGTGCGTCTCCTACCTATCTGTGCTGTCCTCCACCCCTCTCTCCTTTACTTATTCTGACTGACAGGGTCAAGCAGTGCTTACCCATATGGCCCTGCATTCTGTCACACTTATTGCTGATCATATTCTCAATCAATGCACTGGCCAATGCAACTGGGACAAAGAAAGCATCACGGCATTGCACACACTGAGAATATGAGCAATGGGGAGTGTGACCGAGCTCAGGGACACACTACATTAGGTATACATTACTTGGTCCAGTCAATCAGCAGGCTTACCTCTTTGGAAAAATGACCCCTCCCTCATTTGCAAATAGTTAATTTGCATATTGACAAAAATGGAAGCAATGGAGAAACCAATTTACCAGGGCAAAATACTGTTTTATTCAGGTGATCTTAACCTAAGTTTTGCTGGGATGTGTTGATATGCTATTTTGTGACAACCTCTTTTTAAGCCCCTGCATCTCCCAGGGGTGCACTAAAAATCTGCCCCTTTCAAATTTTTTATCTCCAATCATTGCCTTCCACATCTTCTAACTCTTCTGCTTCAATAACTTCTACATCTAACACCCACATTAAAACCAAATCTGTTTATAAAGGTGGCTATAACATTTAATTGGAAGCATACCTGAAAACTTTGGAGGTTCCACTTGCTAAGTGAGTGAGATTAGTAAATGACAATGGTACCTAATAGAGGAGAACGATTGGGGTATGAAAAGTGTCATAGTGATTTGCTTATGTGAGAATAGTCCATTAGGCAGACATCCCCTTGAGGCTGCTGACAAAGCTGAGGGAGGGTCTTCATTAGCACACAGTTTTCTTTGCAACAAAAACATTTGATGCTCAGTGTGGGGTCAGACAAGGTTGAAGGAACAGACAAAGGACACCATGCACAGATGTGGAAACAAAAAGTCACTGGGGGGGGGGGAATGAATAAATAAATAAATAAATTTGCAAATCACTAGTAAACTGAATGACATAAAACTTTCAAAGGCCCCTCTGCCAGAGAGAAAGACCCCTGCATTATGAACGACATGGTAGCTGGGAATCCCTGTCAGGCTCAGTTTTGTTTTTTTTTGTATCATTGATGTTTACATCAAAAGTATTCCCTGAATTTATTGATATATGCCACTGTAAATGTATATTGGCATGCATTCCCATTGTAAAAAACAAACAAACAAACCACTATGATGCACACCATGCATTCCTGTCAAGTAAAAAGAGCACACCAATGTGTACTGGCCACAAAAAGCACACTCTATTTGCTTAAATTTGGTACATAGGCAGTGGCGTAACTAGGAATGGCAGGGCCCCATGGCGAACTTTTGACATGCCCCCCCCCCCCATCCCAACTGACGCTTAAGACCTCGACCGACACCCTCCTCCGCACTCTATTATGTCCCTTAGTAAGCCCTGCACACAGTATTATGTCCCTTAGTAAGCCCTGCACACAGTATTATGTCCCTTACTGGCCCCTGCACACAGTATTATCCCCAACAGTGTCCCCTGCAAACAGTATTATCCCCAATAGGGTCCCCTGCACACAGTATTATCCCCCATAGTGGCCCCTGCACACAGTATTATGTCCCCATAGTGGCCCCTGTACACAATATTATCCCCAATTGTGTCCCCTGCACACAGTATTATGTCCCCATAGTGTCCCCTGCACACAGTATTAACCCCAATAGTGGCCCCTGCACACACTATTATGTCCCTCTGTGGACACCCATAAACAATTATTATACTCTGGGGTCTTTTCAGACCCCAGAGTATAATAATAGGAGACCCGGGGGAATAAAAACATTAAAAAAAACCACGGTTGCTTACCTGTTCCCCGGCTCCTATGCTGTCGACCACCGCTCACGTCCTTCTTTAATGTCGGACGTCACATAACCCGGAAAGCAAGCCGGGTTCATGTGACGCCAGACAAAGTAGGACGGAGGCCTGGCAGGATCGTGGAGAAGTAAGTAACAGTTTTTTATGTTCCCTTACCTCTCCCGGTCCGCCGATCATTATACTTGGGGGTCTGCAAAGACCCCCCGAGTATAATGATAGTATCTGTGGGGCCCGCGGTGTCACTTGCCGATCCCGGCCCAGCCAGGATCGGCAAGTGAATAGGGCCCGTAACGGCCTATTTAAAAAAACCGCAGCGGTAGCGGCTGTCACTGGGCCCCCTAATGGCCCGGGCCCTGTGGCAGCCGCCTACACTGCCTCTACGGTAGTTACGCCCCTGTACATAGGGCTTTACAAGCACAACACTTATGGAGTGAGGAGTCTTTCAAACTTTGCATTGTGTTCAATCTTAGTCTCTTCACAACGGCCTACTATAAATACATGTTGGACAGGCTCAATGGAAATATGCCAGAGCTGAGCCCACACCATATTGAATGTGTGTCGGTTGTATTGTACACAACAGCCAGTGTTTGATTTAGGTAATCCTATCTTATGTATCTGCAGTGCTGTTGTTGGATTCATGTGACAGACTCCCTTTAAGATTCTGCATGTATGATGCACAAATGGTGATAGTACCATACAGTGGCACCTATAGGACTGCATACCAGCCATCTCATCGGTGCCCCATGTCATAATGGGGTGGGGAAAAGTGCCATTTGGTAATCATGACAAAGGCCTGTATTAGATCTATTACAAGCTTCAGGCAGGAAAACTACAATATAATGCAGTGCAGAGGTTTTACATTGTATGAGCGATCAAAAGATCATGCATTCAAGATCTCTAGGGGAATTAAAAATCTAAGAAAAGAAACTAAAAAGAATGTTTTATAAAATAAAAATAAAAAAAATTCTAATCACCCACCTTTGTGCTTTCCAAAACTGTGTAGAAGTGTATCTAGAAGAATTCATTCTGGTTTGTAGGTAAAGGCTGGTCCCAACAAATATTGATTTGGTTTAGATTTCTCCTTTGATCATTCACTTTGCATTTTGTTATTTGACAAAAATAAGCTATTAACACATCTCTTTTTACAGCATTCTTATTTTGTAGCATTCCACCATGCCTAAAATATTTGCACAGTACTGTACATTGCTGCTTCTTTTGGCTGAACACCTATCTATGAGCGCCACAAAATTTTCTTTTTTGCTTGACATGGCACATACGCTTCCTAATGCTTCTTTTATCATGTGATTGATACTGTATTTCCATTTATCGATGTTCCTAATACTAGTAATTTCTTTGCACTTAATGCTTCTTGCCTGGGTGAGATTTCTAAAACTGTAAGCAATAAATAAGTTGTATTCTACGGAGGTTGATATAATAAGATGAATATTTTTGGGACCTCTTTGAGCAATAAATGACACAAGCTTCCAATGCGTCTGTCATTGTTTCATAATTAACCTCTTTAGCGACTCTCTCAAGTGTGGCCGCTATGAAATGAGTATGAAGAAAACAGTCAATCTCAGTCATCTATTGCTCGCTACCATAGCACGAGGCATTCTTCCATTTCCTAGTGAGGAATTAAGCTCTCATTTCAGTTGTACACATTGGTATACTGAATGGCTGAGTTAATATTGTAAAATTCTTTGCAGTCTCACACTATTTCCTCTTGATCATAATTTAATAATATTACATCTTTTATCCATCCATCTTACATGACGGATATCATCAATGGCGGAGTTGTTCAGCCTCACAGACTATGATAAAATAGCATTGAGAAACAGTTAGCTTTATCCTTATTTGGCTAAGTGTACTGTGTTCTCTCCCTCTACAATCCACCAAGTAAATGCATGTATTCTTCTTGCCGCCCACATCTTATATATCCATATCCCTGGATAGTGTCTTTCAGTGTCATCTTCAGTAAAAGTCTCATTGTGAATGCACACGATAGTGAAAAGGAGAAGATTTATTCTTTTTTCCTCCGAAGGTTTAGAATAGTGTAACAGCTTTGCTAGTAATATCTAATGTATTATGTAATTGGGAATGTCATATAACAAAGAACACTGCCCCCTAAATCATCCTTTTGCGCAAAGCCTTTTAGATTTTTTTTTATTTTTTTGGGGGGGGAGGGGAGTTTGTTTTGCCTTCCACACAGATATGACAATTACTAGAAACCAATCCTAAAATTCCTAGTTAGTGAACAGTTTTTTTCCTGAGGGGCATATAACATTACACCCCCTCCTCCACCCCTGTTCTGTGTGTGTCAGTATGCATATAGTTCTAATGTTTTATTCAAAAAACAAAAAAACAGCTAAAACTGGGTATGCTTGCAATTTGCAGAAAAATGTATAGGAATTTTCCAAAGGAGTTATGTCATGTCAGTACATGTCACAAAACACTGATCTTTGAGAATTTTGCTGAGGGTGTGATCTTGTGAAGGGCCGGTAATTTTATTCTTGGGTGGCATGGCTGTTTGGAGGCCAATTTGGGAGCAACTTGTAATCCAAGCTTGCTCTCTTAAAGGGTTCAATGATTTCACGATTAGAACAAGTCACAAATCTCATCAATGCCATGAGGCTAAACATTTAGGAAAAAAAAAAAAGTTTACATACAAGGTACAAAATAAGTACAATAAAAAAAACAAACTAATGGCATATCTAAACTGGTACAGTGAAGGAGGACCAACTACCACAAGGGCTTATAAGAGGGATGGATCTAGAAATAGGAGAGCGTGGAGACTACTCATATGGTAGCACAGGGAAAGTAGGGTTACTGCAGGTTGTAGGTTAGTGTTCAGGTTATATTTGAAAATTTCAATTGTGGAGAACAATCTGACATGTTGGGCTAACAGGGACCAGAGTCTGTAGGGCCTGGTTCACATCTGCGTTCAGTATTCCATTCGGGGAGTCCGCATGGGGACATCCAAACGGAATACTGAACGCATTGACAAGCGGTAGACTTATGAAAGCACACAGACCCCATAGACTACAATGGAGTCCATGTGTTTTCCACACGGAACATGTGGAGCGAAAAATACTTTATGAACTATTTTCCTCTCCACATGATTCATGCGGACACCGCGCGGAAAACACATGGACCCCATTACAGTCTACGGGGTCCGTGTGCTTTCATAAGCTCACTGCTTGTCAATGCGTTCGGTATTCCATTCGGGAAGGGGGGGGGCATGGGGACTCCCCAAATCCAATACTGAATGCAGATTTGAACAAGGCCTAAAGAGAAATCTTTTGGATGGCTGTAGTTGTGAGAGGACTGGAGATTACGTGTAGGGAAGTATCAATAAATTAGGTCAGTGATGTATGAAGGGGATGGGTTGTGGAGGCCTTGTAGGTCTTACCTAATAATTAACATTTAAAGTGTATGTAAGGATTTATTTAATTTATTCATAAATCAATAGTGCAGATGAAGGGAACAAAGTCTGCAATATACCTTACTAAAGAAAAGTACCTGTGTCTTTAACAGCTTAATTCTGTCTATACGTCTTAGAGTAAATTTGTACTATATTCTGTACACAAACAGATCAGTTTACAATGAAGTCTATGCAGAGAGAGGAGATCAATGAGACACACAAATATGAGAAAACAGATATTAATTCCTCATAGCCCAGCTGTGTTGTGAATAAGAACTGTCTCTATAATGCAGATGTCCCAAGATTACAAATTCTGTTTAGTCCTTGTTGAGTTTTGAGATGAGGGAGGACAGAGGTAGTGTCTGGATCAGTGGTAAGATTGAGTATTATTAGCATAGGGGAGGTACTGAAAATCATGTGACTCAATGAGCTGCCCTAGGCAAAAGATATAAATGGCCTAAGATTCCTCTCCAAATTCCATCCCTGTGGATCTCACCACAAAAAGTTGAAGCAGAACTTAGCCCCAGACACAATGGAGCAGGAAGTTGTTTTTTTTTCAGCATCCTGACAAAAGGTGTAACGATGCTAGTTATCAGATCTGGAGGCAAATGGTACAGTACTTAAATAGTAATAAGTATCACAGAAGTAGAAGAAACCATGGTCAGACGTTTGCAAAGTTCGGTACACAGGAGGAGCAGATCAGTCATAGTCAGACGTTTGCAAAGTTCGGTACACAGGAGGCGCAAAGTACTGGTGAGGTTCAGGGCAATAAGGAGCAGATAGTCAGAATAATCAGGCACAGGATGGAGTAAGCTATGAGTTTATATAGGATGGGCTAAACTGTGATAGGCCACAGAACAGGTGATCTCCATAAACCGATTACTCCAATAGAAGAGACCAGACCAGGCAAGGCACAGAACAAACAGGATTCCGAATAGTATAATGGTTAAGGATGCAGAACATAGCCAGGAAGTCATTGGTTCAAGATAAGTTTGTGACAAAAGGTGTGTCACTGTCTTCCATTGAAAATAATAGGAGGCAGATTCCACCTCAACATTAGCTCCAAATTATATTGTGTGAACCTAGCCATATAGAGAAAATAGACTGTTAATTGGATAGTTGTGCTATAGCTCTTACTCTTATGAAAGCATTCTGGCTAGCACAGTGCCTTTTAGCTATGCCACAATGGGATGGGACATGCTGCAAGCTAACAAGATAAACTTTGTTATTGCTTGGAGGGATGGAAATAAAAATTCCAGATCATTCCCATGAGTCCTTCCATTTTGAGGGAACTGTCAGTAAGGGTATATTGGTGTTCAATAAATAGCACTTACTTTAAAAATATCAGGAACAAATGCACCAAATTTTCTTAAAACTCATAAACCCTTGGCAAATTGATACCCCTTGTGCTATAACATTATATAACTGCATATTAATCAGAATGGATTTTGTTAACCTGAAGGGCACAGGGATGACATATAGTGACATCATATAGCACCTCTTTAATATGGCATTTAATTGGGCCACATCTGACATGTTTGGTGTCACTAGTGTTATAAAAAAACAGCTAATACAGCTAATACTCTCCCAACACAACATAGTCATGGCTCTGACTAATGAAATCTGTATCTAAAGTTTTACATTGGATAAGTAGCCATTACTATTGTGTGACAAAGTTCTTGTCCTCCATTATTCTGTTCCACATGAGTTGACCTTCTAGCTGCAGGCAGCTCTCTGCATAGCTTCAGGAGGAGCACTGTTTAGTGAGTGCAAAGGTCTCTTTGTCAATGTTGCGTAACTACTGCACTGTGAATAAGGGATTACTGCTCTTCCGTCTACTATTGTGGGAGGATTAAAGGAAAACTGAAAGGCAGGTCAGAGACATCTAGGTTGTATAATGCACTTATGGTACACAGCGTCTTATCTGTAAAATTACTGTTTTCTATATTCTAATCCACAATTACTTTCTTTTACAGATGATATGGAGAGACTTGGTATCGGACTGGAACAACAGACACGCGCCGCACCTCCCATGAGGCGACCTGAAGCGACCGCTTCAGGCGGCGCTATGCCAGGGCCTCGGGAGGGCGGAATTTTTGCTGACCTAAGCCAGTCCAGGACAAGCTGTCCTGGACTGGCTTAGCGTCACCGTGTCTGCAGCCCGACACAGGAAGCGAGTGGTGTATTGGGGCGGCCTTGCTGGACGCAGCGCTGCTGCAGCAGCCGCCCCTCACACTCAGGCAGAGAGCAGGTCCTCTCCCTGCCTGCTCTCTGCCTGCGAACGCCGCTCGCTCCGCTCGGCCTTGCCCCCTTTCTGCGCGACCCCGCCCCTTCTGCTCGACCCCGCCCCTTCCTTGCGACCCGCTTGAGGTGGCAGAAAGCCCAGGTTCACCCCTGCAGACACCACACATCACTAAGGGTCTGTTCTTCAGTCATGGTCATTTCTTATTAAATTTTGCTATAACCATAGACTCACAATCCAAAGGATGTGATTTGTGAAATTAAAAAAGTGATGATCAGCAACAAATGATTTATGGCAGGTCCTTTAAAGAGGACCTGTCAACAAGTATAAGATACTTAATGCCATACATCACTTGAGTCTCTCTGTGCCCTGGATCAATTTGGATTTTCAATATTTTAAATCTGTCCATCCATTCAAAATATATGGCCCCTGGTAGGTCATGTCTAAGCTCACTCTTATTCTCCAAGTGTCCATTAACCCTTTACGTTCTTTCAGAGCTAATTTATGTATAATGAAATATAATCAATTAGATAAATAGACACTATTGTTTCAATAAAGTTTGCATAAATTAATAGTATAGTCGATTATAAGATACTTTGTAACACGTGGCACAAGTTTTCCTTTTTCCTGCTCCTTCTGGTAATAACAAATTTCACTCTGAAAATTACTGCTCTATCAATCTTGTGAGACGAACTACAGGTCACATTACTTAGACCCTAAAGTGGCTTCAAAACTGTGGGTTCCTACCCCCTGGTAGGTCATGTGAAGACTGCCAGAGGGTCACTAGCCATCAGTAGCAAATGGGCAGGGACAGCAATCTTTTGTTAATCGGTCGCTACTTATTGTATTTTTGCAGTAGGTAGTACCCAATAATTTACTCACCTGTCCGGGCTGGCCTCTGCTGCCTCCTCTAGGTGGCGCTGTACCTGTATCACAATGTTAAAGAACACCAGGACAGTGTACAGTGTCCTGAAGTTTTTCATTGTCTGGTACAGCGTGCCCTGGAGGTGACAGCAAGGCCAACCCAGACAACAGCGTGAACACGTGAGTAATTTATATCAGCCATTAGCTATTGCAATAGGTAGGTAGGTGCAATAGGTAGCAGCCTAACATATAGATAAAAAGGGGAATTATATACTGTAGGGGGTCAAAAAAGGGGTCATATACTGTGAGTGGGCCATTGTGGAGCATTATACTGTGTGGGGGCCGCTATGGAGTATTATAATGTGTGGGGGGGACACTGTTGAGCATTATACTGTCTTGGCCCTCTGTGGAGCATTATACCGCGTGTGGGCCTCTGTGGAGCATTATACTATGTGGAGACCACTGTGGAGCATTATACTATCTGGGGCCACAGTGCAGCATTATACTGTGGGGGGGGGGGAGCATTATACTGTTTAGGGCCAGTGTGGAGCATCCTACTGTGGGGCTGCTTTGGAGTATTATACTGTGTGGAGGCCAGTGTGGAGCATTATACGGTCTTGGCACTCTGTGGAGCATTATATTGCATGTGGGCCTTTGTGGAGCATTATACGGTGTGGAGGCTACTGTAGAACATTATACTGCCTGGGGAGAATGTGGAGCATTATACTGTTTAGGGCCATTGTGGAGCATCCTACTGTGGGGCTGCTTTGGAGTATTATACTGTGTGGAGGCCAGTGTGGAGCATTATACGGTCTTGGCACTCTGTGGAGCATTATATTGCATGTGGGCCTCTGTGGAGCATTATACAGTGTGGAGGCTACTGTAGAGCATTATACTGCCTGGGGAGAATGTGGAGCATTATATCAAAGGACAGGAAACCGTAAGATACATCATAGATGAGGGGGGCACACAAATTAGTCCATTATGGGACCCCAAAATTTCTGATGGCGATAATAGAATAAAAGGAAGAATAGAGTGCAAATTGGCGATTGGTTTATGTTTATGATTATATATGGCCATGATATGCTACTGAGATGATAATGTTGTAACTCGTGCACCTTCGTCTGTACGTCACATACTGACATGGTTGATTATTACAAATATGAACTGCTTAGTTTGATATTTACTCAACTAACATCATGGTATGGTAATGCCATGTCTCTATATTCTTGTATTATATATTATTGTTTATCATATGTCAATGGACCATGTGTTAATAAAGTTTGAGAAAAAGGTGAATGGGTGAAAGGTGAATATATAAAGAACAGCTTGAGCCGTACTGTCCATCTTCTCCTTACTACCGTCATCCACATCCTATCTGTACATTTTATCAGCATTAACATTTCCCTCTCTGTCTCTATTTCAGCCCAGACCCCCATGAAGACTTGCTAACTACGTCTGTGCACACTAGCTTCTCATTTTCATCCATTATTAGTGCCCCATACACAGTGATCACGCTACCTTCTGTGCCTCCACACAATATCTTCTTGACCATATGTTGACCTACAGCTACATTTGACATTGAAAGGTTTTTTCCTTTCTGACAGTAAAAGGCTGTGTATCACAAATCTTGCTCACCTGTCTCATTTCAGTGCACCAGAGGGTAGGATTAATACATTTACAATATGAACATAGCCTTACCTGTGCTGCAGGGACCGTCTTTACTATAGTCGGCCAGACCCCTTTAGTGCAGTCAAACTGTACCCTTAATAATTCCCGTTAAAGGTCCAGTAGCTATTGGTGTTAATTTATAGAGATGAGCGAGTACTGTTCGGATCAGCCGATCCGAACAGCACGCTCCATAGAAATGAATGGATGCACCTGGTACTTCCGCTTTGACAGCGGCGTGCCGGCTACGTCCATTCATTTCTATGCGAGCGTGCTGTTCGGATCGGCTCATCTGAACAGTATTCGCTCATCTCTATTAATTTACTGTTACATGACACCCCAAAACTCAGCAGATTCTACATATGGCACCTTACAAGCCCATAGGAAGTGCACACTGAGACTCCCTGGAGAGCCCCTTTAATTGTTGTTTATACTACAGCATTTATCTGTCTGATGTATAGCGGTATATTTGGTCTTGCTATGGCGGTATTATTTATAGCTAGTGGTGTGCTATACATGTGCTTATCATAAAGAAACTTATAAGTGTAACCAAAAGCAAGAAATATCTTGAGGGCAATGAAAACTTTGTTAGCCGGCTCTTACATCAGCAAGGCTCGGGACGCTGTGACGCAAAGCCCCAGCTGTCTGTCTGTCTGAAGTGAGCAGTACTGGAGCTGGGGACATGAGGCTGGACATGAGGATGGACCCGAGGAAGCAGCTCCAGCGCCGCCCCTACAACCTCAGCTGAGCGCAGGTCGAGCTCCCCCACTGGGACATTTCGAGCTACGTCATCATGATCCGGGATCCTGCTGGAGAAAAGGGGAGTGGCTTGATGACGCGCGCCTCGACCAATCAGAGTCGTCCACATGCAGCGATCGTGAGCCGGAGCAGCCTCAGAATAAAATGCTATAGCGGCTGCACGGCACTGCCACTAGTAGCGGCGGCAGAGGTTCACACGGGCTGGACGTGCTGAAGGGAGAGACCATAAAAGGGAGGCCGCAACTCCGGGAACACTAAGGGAACCCAGCAGGGGCAGTGTGAAGAGACTCAGCCCGGGACTCTGCTATAGACATCTCCCCCACTTACCTCGGCTAGTCCAGGTCTCCGGCCAAACGCTCCGGGCCAGCGAGGAACACTCGAGAACACCCGCGAATCGATCTAATCGCGGGCAGGGATTCTGAGGCGGCGCCGGCACTAGTCGCCGTGTATGAAGCAATCCTAATACCGCCTGGCAGCTAGTAGCACCCGAAGCCTGCGGCTAGCTCAGACACCGTGCCCGAGGCGGGGGGCTCGTATGGGAAGAGCGCTGTAAAGACGCCGCCGGCCTATTGTGCGCTGAGAACAAGCGAACCGCGGTGAGGAGAGGGCGGGAGAGAGCCGGCCATGGAGAACGCACACACCAAGACGGTGGAGGAGGTGCTGGCGCACTTCAATGTGAACGAGAGCACAGGGCTGGGACTGGAGCAGGTCAAGAAGCAGAAGGAGAGATGGGGGCCCAATGGTACGTGCCCTAACTGGGGGTCGTCATGGCAGGGGGGCCCAGCCGCTGTTAGGGTGAGGGGCCGGGGTAAGGTGTGTGTGCTGGATGCCATTGTGTGTAATGTGTGTGTGGAAAAGCTCCAGTCATCTCCATCATGTAAGCACTTCCTGTCAGGGCCTATCCCTTCTCTACCGGCATCACAGGATCGCACAGAAGATGGCTGCCTGGATGCAACCTCGTGTGTCCTCCCAGCCGGCCTCTCCACTTCCTGACATCTGGAGGTGTGGGGCTCGTGTCCTCTGTACCTGGTGGGGCCCATAGAAGGGGCACAGCAAGGGCTGGTGGGGGGGACCTAGATCTGGACATGTCCATATGTGGCCTTGTCATTGTAGTATATATGGTGGTCACCTTGTTATACAGTGAAGCCTCCCATAGACCAGGATGTTCTTCTATCCTGTACATGTGGCCCTTAATCTGGTGAACCGGCCATATTGGAGGCCAATTATTGACTAAAAGGTTTTACTAATTTTTATTTATTTTTAAATCTTACAAGAATCCTTCTGCATTGTGGATAGAAATCAAATGTAGAAGTGGTTAATAGTCATCACAGGCCTGTCTGACTAACCAAAGAATGGGAAAAAAATATTATTGTGTAACACTTTTTTATTTATTTTGCACACGGTCTGAATTTGTCTTAGTTTCCAGTTTACTGTCTCATCATTGCTGGATTCAACATATGACAGGTCCCCGCTGGTGCCTGGTGGAACCAAATGATGTATAATTGGGTCCAACATTTTACTAAAAATGAAGCCTTTTCTGACAGATGTGATACAGTTGCGATGGTTCATCTGGTGCCAATGTGAATGCAGCCTTAATAAGGCGAATAAACATAAATAGATCCATCCGAGAAGTGGCCTCTTAGTGTATTTCAGACAGAATATACAATCTAGATTGCCATCAGTGCCAGATTCACTATGACTAATATCCCTGAATTGTCTGTGGAAGCCCAGAATATGGAATAAGCACTAGTTAGTTGAGCGTACATTGTAATAATGATCATTATAAGTAATCATGAGAGTGTTTTGCAATGCTTGTAGGCTGAGTAATGGCAGTATATTGTATTGTCACAATCTCTTCCTTGCAAGTGTCGAATACCTTAGATTATTTACTAAACTATCTTGTGTTTTGTATAAACATTTGATTCTAATGACTTTCTTTCTTTTACCTCTCCCCCCACACACATTCCTGGATCTTTGGCTTCAACAGAATTACCTGCAGAAGAAGGTATGTGCCACTTACATGTGACAAAGATATTCCTGCATTCTGCCAGTCAATGTGACAAGTGTTTGTTTCTTTCCTTAGGGAAAACACTATGGGAACTGGTGATTGAACAGTTTGAAGACTTACTAGTTAGAATCTTGTTACTTGCTGCCTGTATATCATTTGTAAGTATATAGTAAAACTCTATTACAGATGCTTGGGTTGTGTTTAGGGGTAGGCGCAGCATAATCTGTTTTAAGACCAGCAAACATAATGCACATACTTGTATGCCATAGTTTTTGAATGTTAATACGGGGGGTGTATACCCCATGGACAATACCAACTTTTGCTCTGAAATGATGGGGAACAATAGCAAGTGTACTACTCTCTAAATATAGAGTCCAGTATTGTTAACGTGGGGGGATAAAGCCCCATGTATGAGCACAAATCTGTCCTAGAATTGCCCTTACGTTTTGGTGCGACTATGCTTTTCCAGTATGCGTATGGGGTATCTGAACTCTCCTTAGCTGAAGATGTTAGTGTGGAAGGATTGGACATGTTGAATTTCAACATGCTTGATCTATTTTCTTCATGGGAAAGCAGTACCAGTTTCTGGAAGTGGCTTATTTCCCTTGTGCTTACATAGGGCATGTATATTTTTTGGGGAGAAATGGCTGTGAGCCAGATGAACTGACTGCTGTCTAAGGCACATTAAGTCTAGATCATCAATATGTGAAATCAGTAGGTTGCGGTTGGTCCTTTTTGCCATGTTCCAGAAATTGTGTGCCATCTCTTGTCAAGGCGAGCTAGGAAAGCATGGAGAATATTTTACCTTGACAAAGTGCCTAATGTCCTTTCTCTTCTGACATGTAATGCGCTTCTTTTTTCCCAATGGCTCTGTCAAATGACAATTGTTGGCTGGGAGTGACTCATTTCTTGACCAAATTTAGTAACTGACCTTTAATGAGGGGAGATTTGGATAATATATTCCTCCTGGGCCAAAGAAGTGATCACATTGTAGCCCGATATGGTACAGTTAATATGCTGGTCATCTAACGCTGTCCCCTTTCCGCACAGCTAGTTACAGCAACATAGTAAGTGACTTACTAGCTCTCACTATGCACACATGTCTACTGTGTGTTGTAAAGTAATCAGTTGTTAAACAGAATCTGACATGACCAATAGTTGGCGTTTGTTTGGAAAAGTTCCTATTTATTGCTTAGAGTTGCACAATTGTTGTTAATGGGAGTGTTTGCAGTACTTTATTGCTTCCATATTTCATGCATAGTTTAGTGTAGGATGCGATTTGGCTCAGCAACATGTATGCTGTCTGGCTCAGTCATGCTATATAGTCTTATAAGGTCACAAGAGGATCAAACGCTGTGCCTGCAGATTAGCAGTACTTAACCTATAGGTGTAGCTACTTGGGGCTCATGCACACATCCATTTTTGTTTTCACTGTTCTGTCAGTTCTTTTCAATTATAGAATAATCCGGTATTCATCAGTGTCTGTATTTAACTTGTGAGTTTCATTCATTATTCACTGATCCCATAGACTTCAACAGGCCAAGTCTTCATTGAAAATGTACAAGAATAGAACACAGTGTATGTAACGCAGAACAAACATATGGATTCATTAAAAACCCAGATACTTATTGCCTCATATACTTGAATGGTTCAATGTTCTATCGGGGGGGGGGGGGGGGGATGAAACACAGAAATGTATATTTGTACATAAGGCATTCATGTCAAGTCTAGTTTGACCTATCAGCTGTCTGGGGTAATAGCTATAGGATTTAACTTTATTTGGACTATTAAGGCATTATTTTGCTACTTTGGATAAAACCTCTTTGGAATCGCTGTGCACTCTTATGTAATGTGATGCAGGTTATAGATTCTAATACCTCTTGACAGTTAAAGTATCTTAAGGCTATAAGCAAGATCATGTAATGTCTGTTGATATTGGCATAAGGGAAGAGACCTGCCTATAGTAAGTGGCCACTACAGCGTGCATAGCCTCAGCATTCTGTTTCAGTAAAGACTCTAGTGGTGTAGTGAGCAGTATTAGCTATTCTTAATCCACTGTTCACCTTGTTTGGTTATGCTATGGAGTACACAAAACACTTAGATATTTATGGATGATTTTGCAATGTTGATGGCAGCTTGGTTGTGTTTTTCTTACTGCTATTCTGTGGTTAGAGAACTGAGGGAAACCGCAGAGAGGGCAAGAAAAGACGCAAATCTTGCTTGAGGCAGTCTCACATTTTGGCAGTTAATAGAATTGTGAATTCTGCAGAATGATCTTTTGTAAATGGTTGCATTGATCCAAGTCTTACTCGCCTTAATAAACTGAAAACTTTAAGCTAAAACTACTGAGTTACTATCCAGCTTTTCACTGGGCACAGGGTGGCGACAGTATTACTTGTGCTGTCAGTTGTGTTAGTGCTACATGCATAAGTATAGTGATGATCTGTCAGATTAGTTCCTGCACTTGTTGGATTTCAAGTATGGACATTAAGTGGCATTCAGGATCCATAGAGATGCTGCCATAACCAGATTTTACCTCTGGACCCCAATGCTGCAGGTCTGATCTTGGCTACTATCTATAAAATAGACTCACTGGGGAAAGTATTGTTTGAGACTCCTGGTATGGTTATTCAGGCTGCAATTTTCATTATTATATAGCAATAATTTCAATGTGACTTTTGTGGGGGCTGGGAGACCGAGCAGCCATCCATTCTTGGTTTAAAAAAAAAAAAAAAAGAGATTTGGCTGTTCAGCAGATCTTTTGTTCACTCTTGTTATGGGCAGAAATGTCTTGTACATGTTTGCCCTCCCCTTATAGCTAGATAGAATGATCCAATCTATCGAATGGATGTGGATGTCTGTATAAATGGGAACTGGCAAGCCAATATTTTGTTTTGGACAGTTTATGTAATGTATACTAGAGTATAGGGTGTAGGATTCTGATGGTTAGTTGCATGCTTTTTGCAGATCCTTTTTTTGCCTCCAAGTTTTCTATGTAAAGATGCAGCGGAGTAGTTTATCTGTGAGATTTATCTATGTTTATGACACAATATACTGTCAAAGCCTCTGATGTGTAAATATCTTCCATATAGACTGTTTTGGGGAAGGGGGAATAAGTATTTGATTATTGCCAATATTTGTTGGCTGTTTCACAAAAACTGGCTCAGCAAGTCAACTGCAGATTCCTAAGGGATGGATAGATATCCATCCATCCATCCATCCATCCATCCATCCATCCATCCCTTGGGACTCTGGAGTTGACTAGCTGAGCCAGTGCTGTGCACTTTAAGTTTCTGGACATGGGAAATCTGTACACAAGCTAGTCAGAGGAAGAGTTAATATGTGTAATAAGTATATCACATCCTTATCATGTAGAGAAATGTTGTATTTAATTATTTTAATCTTGCCTGAGCTGATGTTTTGGTTAATTCTTATAAGTTTCTTCCCCTGTAGTCCATTGCATTTTCTCATATGACTGCAAAATAATCTAACACTGCTGGACTAAAATACAATGTACGAGCGTGCCTTTGACACATGACTTTCATGTTTCTGGTTTAGTTCCACAATAACCTTTTGATAACGTTTGCTGTAGCTGAGTGTTGTGTTGCGGTAAGCACAGTTAGTATATACTTGAGCGACTTCTTGTTTTGATCTTGTTTAAACATCACACAGTTAGACATTCCTAGTTTCTTCAGACTTCTGTTATTTGGGAAGTTTGACTCTGGGAATTCGGAGCCCTCTCCAGCAGAAGGGCATGCAGTAAAACACTAATGAATTTATTCTTGAAAAGCTCAGCCCTGTGTATCTGCCTGACAACAATTATTTCTCCCATGTTTGTCTTGGAGTTTAATTGTGCCTAAGGTCTCAAAACAGTAGCCATGGCAGGCACTACGCATCTATCTGTTGTCAGTGTATGGTGATAACACATGCCAGCAAATTCCTTATGAGGACATGTCGGTCTTGGCATTGTTTTTGATGTATCTTTTTTTATTTCAGGTATTGGCATGGTTCGAGGAAGGTGAAGAAACAATCACAGCCTTTGTAGAGCCTTTTGTAATTTTACTTATATTAGTAGCAAATGCCATTGTGGGTGTGTGGCAGGTAAGTAAACTTTTGCGGTATGGCATTGATGTAATTTATTTTGCATACATACTTGCTGCTTGTGACAGTGTTCAGTCGCACATGTCATTTTCATATGGCATTTTGTGGTTTTTGAAGTCATAACTAGGAAGTGACTCAGAAAAGTAGAGTCTTTACTATATTCATCCTCTTCCTTAGGGATTCTCTTAGGGCAGTCAGTTCAAAAAGTGCCTCAAAATAGCACGTGAGAAGCCCCTTAAACAGGACTGAGGAGCAGAAAAATGTATTAGCGGTTTTGTAGAGTTCTTCAATCTTTTTTTTTGCTCCTTTTGACATATATTATACCAAATGGAATGGCGCAAACCTTGAGCTCCATGAACAGCTTGTTCTTACCCTTTTTACAGAGAAATGTAACCTTACGTTAAAAAGTCTTACAAGCAGTCCTCTGGTAAAATGAATCAGTTAGTTCCTTGCAGAAAGTGCTGCAATTTCCTGTTGCTCAAGTCTTAGCTTTGCAATTGGCTAACATTATGTCATAACATTGTGTTCCCTGGCGACTTATACAGTGAGGCAGGTTCATGAAAACGGCCTAAAAGAAATGTTACCTGTGGCAACCGATAGATATGCAGCTTTCATTTTCCAAGTGAACAATGAGAAATAAAAGCTATATGTGATAGGTTGCTTTGGGCAACAAACCTTTTTCTTTCAGATAGTTTGTCTTCTGTATATTCTGTAGGATTACAATCAAGAAATTCCACATTTCATGTTTTATTGCACTTTACTCTTCATTTACATGAATAGGGTTGGGCTGCAATACCACACGTGTGCATATACAGCATGTATACATAGACATACAAGATATGTATAATAAGTGAACACATGCAGTCCCTGTAGTAGGATTCTATATAAAGTACAGAGTGTTATATAGTAAATGGGTATCTGGAAGCTGAAAATGTAACCTGTTAGATCTTACTGGATATGTAGTATACGTTTAGAATGAGACGAGTCTCTTTAGCGCGCGCTCCTTCATTTCTAAACAACTTTTCATAAATGAATAGTACTTGTTAATGTAAGAAATTCTCCCTCCTCACTTATACAAAGAAATGTATGGAGGAGGTGGATGCTGGAAAAGACACAAATATCTGCAGCACTAAACTCTACTACACAGTCAGGTCCTTCTTTTAACACTGCTGTGTTTTAAGATGAGGCTCTACCACTGCACAGAATGAGGCAATAAATCAATTAATAACTTCCTCAGGAGAATAAGAGATGTACTGTATGTAAATGTAGTCTGTGACAATGAGAAGAACAGCCTAAGTGGAGACGAAAACGCCTCTCAAGAAATATTACAAAGTTTCTTTTTTATATGTACTATTCCTTTCTGAAAAGCTGTTTTAGAATTGATGGTATGCTAAAATCCCATCATCTTTGAGAGAAACGTAGTAACCACAATGCACGTTTCATTGACGGGTTCTCAATAGAGAAAACAAGTTGTCGTAGTCCTATTTTAAGTACTAACAATTCCCAAGGAAATAAAGTACGTTGTCTGGCCGTAACCTATATGTAGTATCTATACATAGTAATAACTGGCTTCTTTCATACTGTCACAGATGGCTGTCTATCCAGAAATAAGGATATGTGGCAAGAGTATTTACAATAGTGTATTCTGTACCTTTTATTAGGTTTGCACTATCTTGCAATCATTTGTTTCTTTAACATAAAAGAAAATGTAGTTCCTTTTAGCACCATATCCAAGTTGCTTCTAAATTCCCTTTCTGATGGAGTTTGGTCTCTTCGCTCTTGTAATCCCTCCTTGCTCCTAGAGGAACTCCTTAACCTAAACAGTGCAGGACCTGTAGGAGAGTTAGGTCACATATATGGATGTAAGCAACAAAGTAAATGTGCTATGTAAGTAGCCGTGTCCCTAAAATTATGGCAGCTCACCAGACCACCTATTAGACTGTTTTCTGACTAGAAGTTGTGGCTAGAGCTTATCTGGTCAAATGCTCTGGGTTTTTTGTTTTTTTTCTATCTTGTGTTTGAGATCTCTCTGAATTGCATGAGCTTTGCTGCAACTGTAAAATGCTCAGCATTTTCCCACTTTGACGTGTTGACACTTTTCTGCCATTACACCTCCTCTTCCTTAACAGGAAAGAAATGCTGAAAATGCCATTGAAGCACTCAAGGAGTATGAACCTGAAATGGGCAAAGTTTACAGACAGGACAGAAAAAGTGTCCAGAGGATTAAAGCCAGAGATATTGTCCCTGGTGACATTGTTGAAGTTGCTGGTGAGTTTTGTGTGTAATCTATTACTAGATACCTGATTAGGTTTAAAGTGTTTAAAGGGTTTTCCCAGGAACATAATCGTGTTTGTGTTTGTAGACCAATTTTATATAATTAGATAAAATTTTGCAGCGCTTTAAATCTTTTTTTTTTTTTTTTTTTTTTTAACCATTTCAGTGGTGACAGTCTGTTGTCTTGAACGGTTGCCAATAGATAGTATAATCAATGCAAGAACTTCCTATGATCTGCCACTTGTAAGAAGCCCTGCCATGATCTCTTTATTGGGATATCCTTCTGTGCAGGAACACAGAAATGGGCAGGGTCAGTGCCTAAACAAGATGCCAATTCGGTCACAATAAAAAAATTATGACTGGATTCCTAACAAGTGCCAGATGATAAATTTCCAACATTCATGATCTTATCAATTGGGAACCTGTAGAGTTAAGACTTAAGATGTTAGAGAAAAATGCATAGAATTTTTTAAATTTTCTAGAACTTTTCACTTTCAATCTACAAATCTAAATATGGTTGTTTGTGGCAAAACCCCTTTAAGACTAAGGCCCCACGCTGCAGGAATTTTTTTTTTTTTTTTTTTTTGCAGATTTTGCAGCGTTTTTTTTGTAGCCAAAGGCAAAAGTCAAGGAAGCTCTTATACTTCTACCTACTGGTCAATCTAGTCCTTACTTTGGGTCAAAAAGCCGCAGCCAAATCTGCAGCAAAAAAAGCTGCGTTTGTGCAATGTGGGGCCTTAGTGTAAGATTGTATTTACTGTGTGAGCCAAACTCTAGACTAGCCGCACGTTCATGTGTAGAAGTGATGGCTTACAATGTACATTCTCCATTGATGAATTTGCTGTGCAGTGCTGAGCTCTGCATGTTATAAACTTTAATATGTCTATAAACGTCAGATTGCTTTTAGGACCAGACATCAGGGCAATTTATTGTTGCTCTACAGCACTCATGTTAAGTAGCTGATGTATGTGGAGCATGTTACAATACTAAACACAAAAGGTATTAATATGGACTTTGCCATAGAATTTGTAGAGAGATGTCCATGTAGGGAATTGGAGCACTTCACACAGGGATGCATATCTTGAAATGGAATTCTAGGCCGAATGCCAATGACATTTGTATGTCGAAACCAGCTTGCCTTCTGTGACAGTGGTGAAAATGAGTGACTGTGATAGATCTGTTTCATTATGTCCATTGTGCTAAGCGGCTCCTTTTCTAATAGATTTGTAAGGGCTACCTGCTTCAACAGTTCCTATTAATCCATTTTCACATCTCCTATGTGTAGGTTTTATTTTCCGGTATCTAGCACAAATAGAATAAATGTAATGAATTTTTGAGTCTTAAGTCATCTTGCTGGTCATACGCACCTGCAGACGTTTGTTTTCTTACTGAATATGTATGCAAAAGATTCATTACTTTATAGGTGCCACATAGGTGTTTTATTTAACCTGGTAAGGTTTCCTGCAGGTGTTTAAGAACGCAAACCTCAAAACAAGCTATTACTTCTAATTGCATAAGGACTCCCACTAGGGAATACTGGCACATGCAGCTCCCTATGGTACAGAGGAGTGAACCTCACCATGCCAGCCTTTTTTTATCTGCCTTGTAGTTAGTGATTGAGGTCTTAAAATAATTCACTGTGGGAGAGTGCATTCAAAGTTTTGGATAAAACTGATAAAATCATTTTCCTCTATTTAGAAGACCTCAATTTGGCGATACAATGTAAAAGAAATAGCAATAATTACTGGCGATGGGGGGGGGGGGGTGATTTATGAAAACTGGGGCTTCCTACACCAGTCTTAAAGTCCTGGACTGGCACAAGACGCACCTGAGTTAAGAGGCTTTAGCCTATTACAAAATCGGGTTCACTCCTGTGCACCACAACGGCTGTGTACACCAGTCTTGAATTGGCATAGATGTCAGTTTCTTTTTCTGTTCTGAATTTTATATAATTTTGTCGAGCTGAGGCCACTCAGGCGGTTGGAAAGCGAGGATTGTGGCAAATCTTTGACACTAACAACTGCAAAGATGTGCCATGTTAAAGCCTATCTATGCCAGAAAACTGGTGTAGAAGGTTTATAAATTCCTCCTCACCCAAATTTAGGCATACCTATGCGCAGTATATCTATTAATATAGTTGTCCTAAATTTTTCCTTTTGACATTTGTTGTCTTGTCCTCAACCATAGTCATATTATCTGCAGCAGTAAGTATTACTGAAGAGAACCTGAAGTTGAGCTCTAGCATATTTAGAAAGAGGGCAAAACAACTTTGCAACAAATCTTTCTGGAAATCTGCCATGATTCTGCTGAATCTCCAGACTGTGCTGTGGATTTCTTCATTGAAACTGTGCCTTTTTTTGTACAAAAATAGGCAAATTGTGGACTAGAAAATCCTCTGCTTGCTCTGATTTCCTTGCAATATTTTTTTTTTTCCGCTGCATGTTGCTGGAGTTTTAGAAAACTCATCTACTTGAACTGTCATGTGGATATGTGGTGCAGAATCCATACCACAAATTGATGTCTGAGCAAACCCTTGTCTTTACAAGGCAAGCGTTGTACATGCTATACTTTGATCTGTAAAATCTCACTCCTTCTAATCTGATCTATATGGTTTACAATAGTTATTTGGGCATCTTAGTTTAGCAATGCAATGTCATACAACTTGTTGTGTTTTGAACGCATGTTGGATGAGGCCATGGTTGCTTTCATACATTTTTGCTCACAATGTATGTATCTTGGATGAATTAGTACATGTTTTATGTTTGCATATTTCTTTTTCTAGTTGGAGACAAAGTTCCAGCAGACATACGACTAACTTCGATCAAGTCTACAACGTTGAGAGTAGACCAGTCAATCCTTACTGGTATGTATAAAACAAATGGGTTACAAGGTTGAAAAATTTGAATCTTGTGTGAGCCATAATGAACATGAATTGGAGGAATTTGAAGGAGCAGCACCTGAAAATTATAAGTGAAATGTCCTAATGTTTTTCCATTATTTATTCATTAGCTGAGGGTCCCATTGCGGCCAGGAAGTAAAATGCTGTTTAGTTGCTTTGTCCTTATAACACTGCACTGAAAAGGCCCTGGGGTACAAATTGTTGTCGTGGCAATCCTGTAAGAAAAGCAAGAACCCTATATATTCACCCTCAGTTTGGTTCTTGTATTAGCTTAAAGCAATGTATTATGTAAGTTATAGTACATCTTTTGCCAGACTTGCCCATTCTGGAATACTTTCTAATGTCACATAGGTAGTAAAGTAATGGCTAGAAGTAATGTATAAACCTTTAGAAAACTTTTTTACAGGCAGCTTTCTCTTGAGGAAGTATTTCCATCTTTTAAGTTTATGGCATATTGCTGGCAGACTTCCTCCTTTTATGAAAGATTATGGTCTGTCTTGAGAATAACGTTAAAGGGGCTACAATTGGAAAGTGAAGTGGCTAGCATTACTTTTTGCCCCATGAGTGTGCTATTGTGCATGGAAAGCTTGTTAGAGAATGCAGTTCTAAACTGTTTCTGTGCCCGTGTTCATTTTTTTTCTGATCCGTAGAGGTGCCAGATCTAGGACCTCCACTGATCAGTTCTGACATTGTGGGATCTGTAACATAGTAGATTTAAAAAAAAAAAAAAAAAAAAAAAAAAAAAAAAAAAAAACCTGACTGCTAGTAAGTTAAAGGAGTTGTCCACAGTCTTTAAATGAACTTCCTTACCTGGTGTGGGGATTCTGAGAGATTCCCATGGGTCATGGGATCAGAACTAGTCACCCTCCCCTCCAGGTTGCTCCTCTCTCCCTTCTCTCTTACCTGTGCTGTGAGGGCTGACTTTCCTATAGTGCAGACAGGAGAGGAGGGGGAGACAAAGGAGGGGGGCGGGGCTGGTTTTGATAACTTAACATGGGTTCAGAACCTGCTCCAAATCCTTATGTCTATTAGAAACATATGCCTTGACCAGGTAACTTAATTTTAATGATAAGCTGCATTTTCTATTCATGATTTTGTAGATGGTATAATGTTCATGGTACAATGCATGCTGTTAATTTTTTTTTTAGGGGAGTCCGTGTCTGTAATCAAACACACTGACCCAGTGCCTGATCCTCGAGCGGTAAATCAAGATAAGAAGAATATGCTGTTTTCTGTAAGTAAATCTCCAACATGGCATAGTAATGAGAACCTCTTAACTCCATACGTTAGTAATTCAAGTACTTTTTTAAATTTTTTTGTCAATTAGGGTACAAATATTGCTGCTGGTAAAGCCATTGGTGTAGTGGTGGCAACTGGTGTCAACACTGAAATTGGCAAGATTCGTGATGAAATGGTAGCTACAGAGCAAGAGAGGACTCCTCTGCAGCAGAAATTGGATGAGTTTGGGGAGCAGCTTTCTAAAGTGATCTCCTTAATCTGCATTGCCGTGTGGATCATCAACATTGGACACTTCAATGACCCTGTGCATGGAGGCTCTTGGATAAGAGGAGCAATATACTACTTCAAAATAGCTGTTGCCTTAGCTGTCGCTGCTATTCCTGAAGGTTTGCCTGCTGTTATCACCACTTGTTTGGCTTTGGGTACTAGAAGAATGGCAAAGAAAAATGCAATTGTCAGGAGCTTGCCATCAGTTGAAACACTGGGCTGTACATCCGTTATCTGCTCTGACAAGACCGGTACTCTAACCACTAACCAGATGTCAGTCTGTAGGGTAAGAAACTTTATCTTCTTATTAGGAAATAGTAATGTTACTTTCTATATTTAACAATGTTGTCCAGTGGGAGAATATTTGTTAAAAACACCAATGCACTTTAATGGACTTTACCAAAATTGGCTCCTGATGTGTAAGTTGATATTTTAAGAGATATATTAGGATGACTTTCACCCCTCACTGATGGAGCAAATGGGGTCCCGGTCCCAGTTTGCAGTGGAGAATTAGCCATATATAGAAGCAATTGTGTGATGTCACTTATAACTTTCCAACAATCCACTGATTTCAGTGAAAGAAGTGATGCAGGAACTACATTTGCCTCCCCCCCCCCCCCCCCCTTTCTTCATGGTAGTGTCCATTCTGGGAAATCTTGTAACCGATTGCATTTATATCACAGATGGCGCTGCATGTTATTATTTTGCACTTGTCTTTGAGTGTTTTGTCTGCAATATAATGAAGGTCTTTTGTTTTGTGTTTTCCTGCTTTTGTGGCAGGAGCCTGACAGCAGCTTTTTGCCGTCTTTATCAATGTCACCTTGAATGTGATGGAGGTGTAGTGTTCTTCTTGCAGCCTTCATCATTTTGCCAGTCCGTTGTGCCTGTGGTGCATTGCCTTGTTAAGTGAGTCATGGATGAACGGGCAATTTCTGCTTCCATCTCTTGCTGCATTCTAAGTAGAAATGAGATTGAGTCTTTGACAGACTATAAAAGAAACCCCTAAAACCAGATTTTCTGTGTGTGCTGCAGGGATAAACCATGATTGAATATATTTTTTTTATGTTTGCTTTGTAATCAATCAGTGTACCGCGCTGCTTTGTTCCAGAATTGTAAACCTAAAAATGAAAACTTCATTTTGCTTTTATAGATCTCCTGTTCATGTTTGTCAGTCATCTTGACCTAATCCTCACTTAGTAAAATTGTAACCTGTGCTCACCAGAGAGTCGTGGCTGATCAGTATTCAGGAGGAGACCAGTTGCAGTCTTGTTGCATAACTGCTGTAGTCAGGGCAAGGCTTTCTCTTGTGCTTTCCAAGATATTACAAAGCATAATCTGTGTCCATCTTAGCGCTCAAGGTGTAGTGATGGCAACTTCATTGTTCTGTGGGCTAGTGGCAGACAGCTGAGGATTTGTGAATGGGTGTAGTGTGTGTACTGTAGCTTTTTCTACTGCTATTTTCTACAGCAGACTTGCACAGTAAGCATTAAGTTTGCCCGTTACTAGTTAGTATGATTTTGCATCCAAGCTTTGAGATGAATTGCTATGTAAATACTATATAACCTTTTAATAAGTCACTAGACAAAGTCAGCTCATGCAACGTTCATTATGTAGTCTGTTTTCTTGAGTTTGTGTACATATACGTTCTGTAATGGGGAGCGATTACTCATCCCAAAGCTTTGAGCTACTAGCAGCAGGAAGAAATATGTGAATACTGCTGTGTAAACAGTGCCTTAGGAACCATGAAGCGGGTTATACCAATATCACTGCTGCCTCCTCCTCCTCTGATTTACCAAAGTGCCCTGATAAGGAAAAATGTTTGATTTTTAGATTTTGGTGTTTTATTTTTTTGTCCTGTAGAAATGGCGCCTCATTTTGTCCATGAACTGTTTCAAAGTGAGTGGGACTGAATTGCAGCCCATGGGTAGGGGTGGTGTTTTTTGTGGGGATTGGCAAGCATTTTTTTTCCTAATCTTGGACAAACCCTCTAAGGGTCGGTTCACACTAGCTTATGTGCTCCGTTTGGAATGAGTCCGCATTAGGACCGCTTGGAAGTGTGCTGGCTTCAGATTTGTGCTGCTTCCACATTGCATAGTATGCCTGACTTATTGTTTAATATATATTTGTTTAGCATATATTTAGAATAGTGCAGTATTCTGCACTATTCAATACAAATTCACGGGGTAAAAAGTGCGCGCGCACACACACACACCAATCATTACAGCTAATGGTTGACAAATGCCACATATCTATAAAGTGGCATTCATTAGAAGTATATGTTGAAGTCTTCCTGACATAATCTTTTAACGGCAAAACTCCACGTCAAGCCCCCTTACATAAGGCATAGAATTCTTCTGATGCTCTTTCACTCCTGTGCCAGTGGATTTGGTTGTGGTGACTTAATCTGTGCCCTCATTACATGTAGCTGTGAGATGATCGGGCATTGATAGACAAGCTATTGTAGACTTCAGGGACCGGTTATACCTCAGCCAGACAAATCCCAGTAGTACAAAAAAAAATCATGAAAAATTTAAGGTAGGTTCCATTAACAAACTTCTAGGCACTTTGGCTCACCTGCTCCTGGGATATTTAGTTGTAGAGGGGGAACTAGAAGAACATCCGATTCCTTTCTGCTGTAGTAGTTATTAGTGGTCAGGACCATGCTGTGTGGTTTATGCTCTTCATTATATGTAATCTCTGCCAATGCAAACTCCAACAGTAGTGTGTACATGGCCTAAGTAACAATGTTCTACTTAAAGACTTCCCTAAGCTAGACCTTACAAAATAGGTGTTCAAATGGTAAATATTAATATTTTCTTGATTATATCCTGGTTGTAATCCCCATGGATTAATGATAAAGTATTAAAGATAAGAATGTATCCTAAAATGAATCTTACTGACTGTCTTATTTTCCCATCTTCCTTCAGATGTTTGTTGTTGATAGAGTCGAAGGCGATAACTGTTTTCTGAATGAGTTTTCAGTAACAGGCTCCACTTATGCTCCCATGGGAGAAGTGTAAGTTTCATTCTTTTGTCTGGCTTTGTTTATGGGTTGGGTTCTGGACCAGTTAATTTGCTTTCTTATCGTGTCTTTGCCATTTTTGGCAGCAGAGCCATTGTTCTAATGGGGTGGATTTTATCCAGCTCTATAAAATTGATGTCCCAGTTAGCTGTTTCCCAGTGGTGATGCAAGCTGCAGTGCCCACTTTGTATAGTTCTTAAGAGCAGTCGTCCTATAGTCTTGAATGGGGCAGCCACTGCTATTATGAGCAAGCAGCTGATCTCCTAAGATCTCTGCAGTCTGACCCCCAGTGATCTTTAAATGTCCTATCCTATGATAACTGGATAAGCCCTCCAGTCATATCTTGTGTGGCTTTTTACTGCTCTATCCTCATCTTATCAGTAAGGGTAGTAGGTGATCTTTTATTGCTGACCTATCCTATTTGAATCTATATAGCATCGCTTCACTGCTTTACATCTTATGCTGTTTGGTACTTAGTGACTGTGTTATACAATTACAGCTTCGTCCTATTGACGTCTGTAACATTGTACATTGTACTGTTGCTATGAATCAGACAGCATGTTATGTAAACTGTAAAGGGGGCTAAGCATTTGTGTGATGGACCCAAGTGTTGGTCCCCATTGATCTTTAGGTTTTCAATTAAATTTAAATAGAGCAACCCTTAGTCATGATGGGTGATGGGGAAAGGTTCTTCAGTCACATAATAAATCCCCATATATATTTATCCAATAGTCTACTGAGCATGAGGGTGTTTCGGGGTGTGATCTTTATATAAATGTGTTGATCTTAGACTTCACTGTAAAAATTGTACAGTACTTGCCTTTCCATCAGCTAATAGTAATTTCTATATAATCTTGTATTTTTATATTTCCTAATTTTCTGCGCACACAATTAGGCTGAAAGATGACAAACTTGTGAAATGTCACCAGTATGATGGACTGGTAGAGCTGGCTACGATTTGTGCACTTTGCAATGATTCATCGTTGGACTTTAATGAGGTTTGTATGACTTGATGTTAATGACTGAAGTTTATTTAACACTTGAGTAATGTAATGGAAAGTGAGGATTATTGAATGGTTTTTTTATCCAATATCTCCCCATTTAAACAATCTTGTTGGGAATGAAAAATGAGTGACCTAAATCCATTTAATATTTGAAGCATCACTGCCACAGACGATAGCAAGTGCTGTTTTTAATTCCTCCCACAAACCTCTAATTTTATTTTCATATTTGCACATTATTTGTTCTCTCAGTTATGGAAATATCAGTCTTGCGCAAAAAGTTGTCTTTTTGGATCATGGAAGTGACTGTAGTGCAAAGCTTCCTTCAGTTTGGCAGGATCGCATATAGTCATGTTGGCTTGGTCCCTTGTTTGTTTTTCCTACTTCAACTTTTTCAGAATCTGTAATTTTTACAAATGACTTGACTGTCTCTTCTCTTGCAATGTAGGCTAAAGGAGTGTATGAGAAAGTTGGAGAAGCTACAGAGACTGCTCTTACTTGTTTGGTTGAAAAAATGAATGTTTTTGACACAGATCTTAAAGGACTCTCAAGAATTGAACGTGCTAATGCTTGTAATTCGGTAGGTTCTTAAATTAATTAGAAATAAATATTTTGTACTTCGGTTCATTGTCCTATATGGTGCAGTGAGGGCACACAATGGATGTAACTGCGGTAAATTGTCAGCTTATAGGAGTACATAATCTTCTTTTGTAGGTTATAAAGCAACTCATGAAGAAAGAATTCACATTGGAGTTTTCAAGAGATAGAAAATCCATGTCTGTTTACTGTACACCAAATAAACCAAGCCGTACAAATATGAACAAAATGTTTGTCAAGGTAACTCACTCATTACTATCTGTAAAGGCAATAATATACTGTATACTAGAGGATAGTTTATAGGGGTTTTTGCCTTCCACATTATCACTGTTTTAGGATTATGGGTTGAGCTTCATGCATCCTCTTTTAAAAAATATAATAATAATTAAAATAAATTAGCTATGTATAGAGACTTTTTTCGACAATACAATGGTATAAATGTTAGCAGCTTTCTCAGTTTTGTCTAGGTGTTATACTGGGGATGAAGTCTGAGATTGTGAAGCCTTTATAATCTTTAAACATACTATTAATTTATTATAGGCTTTGAATAAACTTGTGTTCTTCTTTAGGGTGCTCCTGAGGGCTTAATCGATCGCTGTACCCATATCCGTATTGGTAGCGCAAAAGTAGCCTTGACTCCAGGAATTAAACAAAAGCTAATGAGTGTGATCAGAGAGTGGGGCACAGGCAGAGACACTCTGCGCTGCTTGGCACTGGCAACACATGATAACCCTCCACGGAAAGAGGATATGAATCTGGAAGAATCTACTAATTTTATTAACTATGAGGTGAGATATTTTGTATACATTACCCAAGATTTTATTTCATCTTTGTGACTACACATAGTGAAATCACGTGTAGATTTTAATGTAGTCCTGGCTGTAGTGTATATAATAATGAAAGTGCTCTGCCTAAGCAAAATTTGTATATTATAGGCTTATTCAGATAAGTATACTAGAACATGTGATGAGAGTAAACAGATCCCATCTTTTGGCTGCTTTGCTATATCCTTTTCAAGTAACCGTAAAGTGTATATATATTTTATTTTTTTCTCTCTATCTTTTAGACCAATTTGACATTTGTTGGCTGTGTTGGCATGTTGGACCCACCAAGAACAGAAGTGGCAGCATCAGTAAAAATGTGTAGACAGGCTGGTATTCGTGTGATCATGATTACTGGTGATAACAAAGGAACAGCAGTAGCAATCTGCAGACGTATTGGTATCTTCCGTGAAGATGAAGATGTTTCTGAAAAGGCCTTTACTGGCCGTGAGTTTGATGAGCTATCTCCAGCTGCTCAGAGAGACGCTTGTATGAATGCCCGATGCTTTGCCCGTGTTGAGCCGTCACACAAATCGAAAATTGTGGAATTTCTACAGTCTTTTGATGAAATTACAGCTATGGTATGTTATGGGAACTTGTGTAATAAATGTAGACCCTTCCCACCCCAAGGTCCCAGAATAGAATAAAATTTTGATTGAAGTAGTTGAGTATTAGGAATTTAGTGATGGTGGTTTTTTTTTTTTTTTTTTTTTTTTTTAAGTTCAAACCAAGAGTATATTCTAAAGAATGGACTTTGGCTTGTTTTAAGGTTCCCCTGGGGCAGGTGCTCATGAGTTGTGTGTGGTTTTTTGTTTTCTTTTTCTTAGAAGGGGGGGGGGGGGGGTTGTACACAGTTGCTTAAATGTGCCCACTACATAATTGGTTAGGTGAGTAACCAGTCTTTCTCTCCTTTCAGACAGGTGATGGTGTAAATGATGCCCCTGCACTTAAAAAAGCAGAGATTGGAATAGCAATGGGCTCCGGCACTGCAGTTGCTAAAACTGCTTCTGAAATGGTTCTGGCTGATGACAACTTCTCCACTATTGTAGCTGCTGTTGAGGAAGGTCGTGCTATTTACAACAACATGAAGCAATTCATCAGATACCTCATTTCTTCTAATGTTGGAGAAGTGGTTTGGTATGTATTGCTCTTAGATGGCTATGTTGATGGTAGTACCTCAGGTCTCCTCTACGCTTATTTAATAGGTTTTTAATAATATTTCTTACTCTGTAAACCCCTTAGCTTGTTAATTTTGACTCTTTTTTTTTTTTTTTTTTTTGGTCCATTTAGTATTTTCCTGACTGCTGCCCTTGGATTCCCAGAAGCATTAATTCCTGTTCAACTGCTGTGGGTAAATCTAGTAACAGATGGCCTTCCTGCTACTGCATTGGGCTTCAATCCACCTGACCTGGACATTATGAACAAGCCACCACGTAATCCCAAGGAACCGCTGATCAGTGGATGGCTTTTCTTTCGTTATCTAGCTATTGGCTGTGAGTTTACTTTACCTTTTTAAATAAATACTTTTAGGGAAGTGAACGGCTTTTTGCCAAATCTGACAGTGTCATTGAAATGTCTTGCCAAAATTATAATATAACTTGACCGGCATACGCTTCTTGGATCTGATTATGGGTTGTTTCATTTGTTAAATATAGGTTATGTTGGTGCCGCTACAGTTGGAGCCGCAGCCTGGTGGTTTATTGCTGCTGACGACGGACCAAGAGTTACTTTCTACCAACTGGTATTAATCTTGTCATTTTTATAACCTTCAGAAATTGGTGTTTAAAGGAGAACTGGACATTATATAGGAGATTGAAACCATAGGCTCTGTGAAATACTTTGCTGTAACCTTTACATGTGATCAGTAATCTTCATGTAAACTTTTTTTTCATTGTAGAGCCACTTTCTTCAGTGCAAGGAGGATAACCCAGATTTTGCAAATGTCTCATGTGAAGTCTTTGAATCTCCATACCCAATGACTATGGCCTTGTCTGTCCTAGTTACTATTGAAATGTGTAATGCTTTGAACAGGTAACTGTTGCTATTTACTTCCCCTCACCATTCCACCATTGTGACTTTTTAATTTGTTAAAGCAGGTTGGTCATCAGCTGGTAAGGTTAGCCTAGTATGTAGACAGTTCCACTTTTCCTTACCTGTTACAATGACACAAATAATTCATAGTTTGGCTAATTGAAGTTACTAAAGACCTATGAACAAGGTACACACAGTCAGAATGTGTGCTTGAGGTGAATTTGAGCAGAGTACCCCCCACCCCGACACTCTCATTGATGATTGATAGCTGGGTACTGTGTATCTGCATACACAGCTGTCTATCGATGACTGCAAATAGGTTGAGCTCGAAGGGGTGTGCTCTGCTCACGAAAACGATGGAATTTTTACAGATGTCTATTACTGTGGCAATTGACCACCATGTGCCTTTTTGGCCGTATGGAGGCCAGTATGGTCTGATCAGATCTGCCTTAAGCGCAGAATGTTTTGTATATGTACTTATTTCTGTGATAAGCAGAATGCACAGACTGTTCGTCCAATAATTTATTGTTTTTAATTTCTTTTTCTTACAGCTTGTCCGAAAATCAATCACTATTGAGAATGCCTCCATGGGAGAACGTCTGGCTTCTAGGCTCCATTTGCTTATCCATGTCTCTTCATTTTCTGATTCTTTATGTAGAACCATTACCGGTATGTTCATATGATGCAGCCAGTAATGAATGAGGTACGTTTAACAATTTTACACTGATCTTGCTAAATTTGTTTTTTTCCTCTTCTTTTTTCTATAGCTTATCTTCCAGATTACACCGTTGAACTTGATTCAGTGGTTGATGGTGCTGAAAATCTCATTACCTGTTATACTTCTGGATGAGACACTTAAATATGTTGCCCGTAACTACTTGGAACCTGGTAAAGAGTGTGAAAAGCCTGCAGCCAGACCGTGCACTTTTTCCGCATGCACTGAGGGGATTTCTTGGCCGTTTGTGTTCATTACCTTACCTTTGGTTATCTGGCTTTACAGCACCGACACTAACATTACTGAGATGTTTTGGTCTTGACTGACATTTTTACAGAATGGAAATGTTTAACTTAACCCCCTTTTTTATTTTATTTTTTTTGTTTTTTTTTTTGTTTAAAGCAACTGTCTATTTCTGCTGAATTTTCACATGAACATAGTGCTGGTGAAGGCAAGTTTGTTTCTCATACTAGGTCTTATTTTCTCATTTTGCTCCCATCTGCCCCACCCAAACCTCTTGACAGCAGTGCAGACAAGAGGTTTTCTCTTTTTTTTTTTTTTTTTTTATCATGTGTTCTTTGACATGTACAGAGGACTAACACTATTTTATGCAAATATTTTTTGTAGATGGGAAAAAGCATGTACAGTGTTCAGTTTCATGATATCCATTCTCATCTAAAAAACAAAACAAAAAAAAAACATACAAGGGAGCAAAAAGGAACTTTAATTTGAATCCATGGACATTATCTGCAGAAAATTGGTAGCAGATTTAGGGAATGTGTGATATTAATTGACTAAAATTACAAAGCATGATCTGTGTTTTCTGCATGGTCATTTGGATTTGGTTTGATATCATTATACTGTCTGTCTAATGGGCTCTTTTTATTTAGCCATAAGCCAGTTTTTTTCTGCACTAAGCAGATAACTGCTACCTCAGTCAGTATTTTGTTTTCCAGTCTCTCATTTCATTGATTTCCTTTCTGTTTACACCAGTCTGATTCTCTGTAAGAGGTATGCCTATTCTCGCTTGTGCAGATTCCCCCAACAACTTAAAATTGTTTTCTTTCCATATATTTTTAAGATTATTTATTTAAATGTCTTATGTATTTTATTGTAGCCAACCAATTTTTGTTTTTTTTCTCACCCCCCCCCCCCCTCCCCCAGTATTGCCCTTTTCATGGGCTATACTTCACCCTAGTTAAAATAAATAAATAAAAAAAATAAAACCTTTTAATGGACAGAGAAACATGTCTTGTCTTACAAATGCTTTATCACCATAAGTTCCTTATTTTTTTTTTCCTTTTTTTTATCATTCTTTTTCTATATAGAACATTATACATATACATTGTTATGTATGCGTGTGATCAAAAAATTGCACTGCAACGATAAAGCTGGATTATATTTCACAGTTGTTGGCAAGCAACCATCCATCTGTTATCATTGCAAGTTATTCTTCTAACCTGTATTAACCAGAGTTGGGGAAATAACTTTGTATTTAACTTTTTGTTTTATTTTGTAAAACCTGTAAATAGCACATGACCAAATGAACATATTGTATAGATCTATTTTTATTTTAAAGTGACACTAATGACCATCATTTAACTGTTAGAGCATGTTTTCAGGTTGACTTCCCTCAGCCACCAAAGTTTAGGTCATTAACCGTCCTAATTGTGGTGTTTTTCTCCAAATGCCTTCCAACACTCATCAACTAAAGTGAGTATTCATTGCCTCTGAAACACTCCGTCGTACCCGGTTCATGTTACGATGCAAGAAATTACAGTCTGTATTGTTGCTAAAGAATAAAAGTGGTTAAGTTTCCCAATACTTTGCACTGAGTCTGTCCTACGCTTTCATTTCACATGCAGGAAATATTCCACCAGTCCAATCTGGGTGAAATTGGAAAGTTCCCTTTAGATCTGCCCTGAATGTATATGAAATGTCCTTTACCTTTAAAATAGTCGGCAATATGGATGCTGTAGTAATCAAACCCTACCACGATAGAGCTTCACTTATATGGGGTGTGCCACTGTAATGGGGCTTGAGTTTGTAAGGTTCTCTTTGACCCGTCATTGGCCTCCTCCTTGCTTTGAAGTGTTTAAAATTAATGGTAATTTGTCAAACAAGTAGCTGTAAAACTGTTTGGGTCAGAGCAGCATGGCAAGGTAAAGATGTTATGCAGTGTCCCTTCCAGGAGAGACTGCTTTTGGCCAGAGTTATGGAACTAAGTTTCAGTCTTTGCACCACCCCTTTATTACTTACTACAAGATAGGTGAGAAGTGGCTGCTGGGTTGGGGTTCAACTGGTAGGATCATCATCAGTCAAGAGAGCAGGTGTCAATCATGCATGTTTTCATTCCCTTCAAAGTAAGTGGGCCTGTTAGAGAGCCGGAGTGCTGTAATAGATTTTGTCTATCCTGAGGATAGGTGATCAGTTTTAATGTTAGTACCAACCCCTCTAAGTATCACTTGTAAGAAACCCTAGCATAATAAAGGACAACAGAGGATCCCAGGACTGGTGCTGTTCAGGTAAGTGGAATTTTTGAGGCATCTAGAGTTCTCTTAATAGTATTCAGCAGTTTTCTCCCATTTTAAGGTCCCCTGCACACAGAAGAATCCATATGTCAGCTGGATTTCCTGGCTTGAACTCAGGAGAACTGGACTCATTGCATCTTTATGGCTCCCCTGTTCCATGCTACATACTTTACAGGAACAGTTGTGGCAAGTCAGGAACTCCGGCATCATAAATCACTGTGATGCAGATATTCAGGTTCTCTGGATAGAATTTGGTCCGGGAAATCCAGCTGATGTATGGATTGGATTTTTAAGTCTGGAATCTTCCATGTGCATGGGGCCCAAATAAGACCTTTTAATTCACAACTCCAAAATACTTTTACTTTTGACTCTTGTCCTTTTACAAGAAGTTCTTTAACTGCAGCAAGAGGATCAATGCTGCTTAGCAAACTGAAACCTTACAGACCTCATGTCGACTGTTGATCACATGAATGGCGGCTAAGGCAAACTTACTCTGTTTGCAATTGGCTGTGGTTGGCGTTCGGCATGTGTTTTGGAGTTTAGCTTAAACCTTAAGTTTTAATCTGTTGCAGAGATACCAAGGTGTCTATCCAGACTATACCAGAAATCAAACGACATGTCTTCTCTAAAACCCTCTTGGGACCATATAAACATTAACTATATATGCATTGCTGCAAACACGGCAGTTTGTTTTATGTACGTACAACACTATTTATGTGTAATACGAATCAGATTATGGGGGGGGGGGCTTGCTAGCTGCTGACTGGCTTGTCCATCAGAAGCATCTTTCTGTGCCTTCTAGTGTGGTTATTCTTGGGCTTCTTTATGGTGCCTGAATTTAAAGTGAGACAGAAGCACTAGAAGTGTGATTGTTTCTTATGAAGTGAAAGATTGTTATACTGAAGTCAAACTGAGTTCACACTACTGATGGTCTGTCTTAAAGGGGTATTGTGTGGCATAATATCTTTAGTAAATTTACTGGTGCTTTACCTAATGTACACATTGTAGTCCTCCATTGAACCAATTCTTACATTCTGAGTGCTGTGCAAAGCTGGAAGTCTTGTCTCTTTGGGTGAGGTTCTGAATCTGGGGTCACGTAACTGACCCCACTTTACTTTGTGTAGAAGCATCAGAAGTAGAGCAGGATCAGTCATGTAGCCCAGAGTCATTGTTTACCAAGAAGGCAGAGAATCTTCTAGACCGCCTATTGTGCTCTGAGAATGTAAGAAATGGTGTGAAATGGGGCCTGGATGTATAGTCTAAACTGCCCAGACTTTACTCCTCCCACAGGGTCTGTGACTAGTGAGTGCTACAGCCTTTATTTACACTTCACACCATCTACATACATAAGGCTGTTGAATAAGCCAAAGCTACAATAACCTGCACAGAGGTAGATGGTAATTATATTAGAGGTCATGGTGCTTGTACAGGCACAGCCTCTTTAAACTGCTGAAGGGAGTGGTGACAACTCGGACACCTGCTGATTTGATGCTGGATAGACCATTAGTAGTGTGAACTTGGAATATCTGGTTAGTTGAGAACCTGATCTGGTTATGCTATAAATGATGTAGATCTCGCCAACGAATAGTCGAATAATGATATGGTGGTGCCTCAGTGTGCCACCTCTGTATTCAGTCTTGGGTTGGCTAAGATCTTGTAATTTCTGCTTCAAATAAAGAGGATTCTGCTCTGGTCCTGTGGTGACACCTCATCATAGATGGAGAGCTGTCTTGTAACAAATTGCAGTTATTCACAGCTGCAAGGAGAGGTCTAGAAAAGCAGAAGTTATAAAAAAAAAAAAAAAAAAAAAAAGACATCTTCTAGACCAACCTTCAGTATTTCAGATGCTGTGGAAAACTCAACTTCTGATATTCTCCATTCACTTCAGTGGGTAGCTCCATGAAGAGCAGAGCAGGTGGGCATGCTGGGAGTAGTAGTTTCCCAACGGCTGGAGTGCTAAAACTTGCTTACTCTTGTTCTAGACTTCTATCTGTATTTTTCCACAAATGCTCCATTGCAGCACCTAGTGTCACATTGAACATCAGGTTTTGTGGATCTCTAGTATAATTCCGCTAGTCTAGAAAATAGTTCTCTTCATAAGAACCTTAGTGATGCCTTTTGATGAGCTGTTTAGATACTTCAGGTGTCAGACATGTTTGGCATGAAGTAAAGCAAATGGTGGTATTTTTATTTATTTTTCTCTTCTCTCCTCCTCTTTTCTTTTTACTAAAAAGGGGAAGGATAGGGGAAATACATTCTGGTATAGAAATAGATGATGGGTTTGAACTGCAATTTTGTGATGTTAGATGAGCTTCACCTGTTATAAATCTTATTTCATTAGTGACATTATTTTTAGCTCAAGTATTATTGCTTTTTAATTATTTGGTTAGACTTGGCTGGAGATCTAGCTACCATCTTTAGCAGTTTGACTCAAAGCATTTTTGCTAGAAAGCGGTTCAAGCCTACTATGTCCATAAATGGATACATTAAAAGCGAGCATTCCTAGTGACCAAGCTGTGTTTAACTCCACAGTCTAAGACTTCAAAGCTGCCAGGAAAGTCTTGTATTACTTTTTTTCCATTACATTTAATCAATCTTTCATACTATGTTACCTTATTACCATTCTTTTTAAGCAGGGTAATTAAAATTCTCAATACCTTGTCCAATTTAGGGGATTTTAGTATATTGAAAGTTTTTGATTCTTTCTAGCTTTTTCTGACCCCTGTCATAATGTACCTTTTTTGCAATGCGTAAGCTGATTTGTAAATTTAGACTTTAACAATGGGGTAGAGATAATCTGCAATTTGATACCGTAATGCAGCCTTAAACAGGACCTTTAATTGGTTTGGGCAAGGCAGTTCTATATACTGCTGGAAAGCTGAATTCAGCGCACTGCTCACAGTGCTCGTCCATAGACGAGTATTATCAGGATGGGAGGGGGCGTTCCTCCCCGCTCACACTGTACAGTGCGATAGGCGCTGCTGTGGAGAAGGACGTACCTGACTGACTGTCAGAAACGCCCTTGTGACTGTAAAGAGCCAGGACCAAAAGCTCTTTACCCGGGCACAGATCAGGAAAGCCGACAGTGTTCTGAATTCTGTGCATTGCCAGCTTTCCAGCAGTTTATAGAACTACCTGTGCCCCAAACCATGAAAGGTCCTCTTTAAAGTTTCCATAATGGCTAACAAGTCCAGTCTTTATGCTATTGCAGAGTGCTTGGCGGAGATGGAATACTTGGAATGGTTACTGGGTTGTGTCCTCACTTAAAGGGACTAGTTATATCAGGGTAGCTTTATTGTGGCTCAGGTTTACTATATTTTAGACTAACCTGTCAGCATGTACATGGTGCGGGATCTGAGGGCAGTTTATTAGCTGCTTAAACTGTAGGGATGTAAATGTTGTAGGATGGCCAATCTTGTTGATCATCAGATTTGTTATTTCACAGACCCTCGTCTTATCGGGAGTTTGAGGAGTCTAATGTGTTCATAAGATGCATTGTTTACTCTTCTCTCATACCACCCTCTTTTTATTTAGATGGTGTCAACATATTCCGCAGCACTCTGCAAATTGTTGGGTTCAAGCACAGGCGAAGAGATATATTATTGTAAGGCTGTTTGCAGAAGATCGTGGCCATGCTCGGTGTACTATCTGTGTATTTCATGGATAGCACACTGAACCATTCTTTTTTTTTTTTTTTTTTTTTTTTTTCTGGGGGGGGTGTCCCGTACACACAACTGTAGATTTCACAGTCCCGTGTGTGGGCCAACAGTCCGGGCCACAAAATATAGAACAGGTCCTATTTTGTGGCCCTTGCTTCCGTAGCTCCTATTGATATAATGAAAGGAGCCATGGTACACAGGGAACATCTTCATGTGCTGCCTGTGCTTTTAATTCACAACCGGCCGGTTGCAGCACAGTCATCTTCAACCTCCTTAGTCAATTCGCACAATGTGACTGAGGTCCCTTCTCACAAGAGCTTGCAATCTGAGGTAGTGGGGGTGACACAAGAGATAGCAGGGGTGGCTTTGGAGAACGTTCTATTCACTCTGTAGAAAGAAATCTTCTCTTCAGGCAGCGGGTAGAAGGAACCAATGTGCTGACTAGTGGGAGTAGGAGTCCAGTGTAATCATTAGATGAAACGTACAGCACTGAACTAAAGGTTAAAGGGTGTTCTGACACAGGATTGGCTACATCTTGAAACATTTGTTTCCCTGTACTGTGTCGCGGCAGCTATTAAGCAGTGTCCTCAGATCAGGTGAATTTTTTTTTTTTTTTTCATTTTTTTTTTTTCCCCCCTTCCTTGCTGACAGGTCTCCTTATATATCTCAAGCGCCTCTTTACAAAATGTTTTTTTTTTTTTTTTTTTTTCCTTGTACAGTCTTTGTTCAGCAGTTATGTTACAATGTCTTCACTGTTGCTTTTGTTGTCTGTAATTAACAATTTTGCTATTGCTGTACTGGAAGTCTCTGCACACCGACCTCCCATTGCAGCTGGGCTGGACTTCAGTGGCCAATCTGACACAGTATAGCTGCAGGGAGGAAGAGAGAAGCTTCCATCTGAACTAATGATAGGGGGGGGGGGGGGGGGGGCTAAATCACACTAGCACTGAAGCTAAAATGCAGTCAGGGCTATAGCTTTGACCAAACGGAGCAAAGCAGCTACTTCAGCATGACTGATGTACAGAAGTACATTACTCATACTCCATAGATACTGACTTGGATATTACTTTTGACTGGGAAGGTGTGTGTTTGTGTTTTGTTTTGTTTTTTGTTTGTTTTTTTTTCTTTATAGAACACTTCTTGTTTGCAGCAATGTCCTCTTGTGTAAATTTAAAGCCTTGACTGAAGGCATGCAAATTATATATTTATACCACTATATTTCTGTCCCAAAAACCATGCCATGAAACACGAAGGGAGGAATTCCAGGGATCTATTTGGTGTATCTCTTCTACATTTAGTGTTTAATGTCACCTCTGGGACCACTTCCAGGTTCCCTGATCCATATCTCATGACGGCTGTGGAGGGGTGACCTAGCCGATCATGCAAAGCTCTGTAACTCTTATGGGAGTTCTGAAGATAACAGGAAAAAATGGAAACCATGCCCATCAAACGTGTCCTATCTTGAGGATATGCCATAAATGTCCAAGATAGGAATACCTTTTAAGCAGATTTAATTTTTTGCTGTTCTCGTAACTTTTCTAGTCAATTGGGAATTCACATCAGATTCTCAGTGGTTCAGAGTCGCTGGAAACTACCTTCTGATCCACAAGTAATCTGGCCTTTTCCCTGTAGTGTCATCATGCTACTATAGTAATGAGTAGTTCAACTAAATAACAACATAATGTATTGCTTCTAACTTTTTTTTCTGTCAACCTGGAATTGACATTTCCATTCTTGCGCTCACAAGATGGTGTGACCTTGGAGGCACCTATGTTAGATCCTGTACAATAGAAAGAATGGGTTCATCTCAATTCATTCATGTTAATCACAAGAAGAGTACAGGAGTTTACAGGTCATTTAAATACAAGGCTGGTTATATTCTAAAATGTGTGATACATCACTACTTTTAACCTTTCACCTCTACTACTCTACCTGGGGAAAATAACACACTTCTTCATCCACACACTAATGGACGTTTGCCATTTGATATTCACTGTGCACATGAATGCTGTTAACCCATGTGATATCAAATTGTGTATATATAGGGTTGTGGCACAATTAATTTATCCAGTTGGAAGCATTTCATCTAGCGGTGGTCTAGTTGTTCTATCAAAGTGAGTCTTAGGGAGAGCAATAAAACCAAATAGAACTATTATACTATACGATGTCCTTTTATACAACGAGACCTATCTAACTGTTCAAGCATCCAGTGAACTGTGCGTTCACATTAAAGTGTGATGTAGTAACCACCTACATCCAAGTAGTCCTAGTCTCATTTAGGCCTCATTCACACTTGAGAATTGTGGATCTAGTTCTGTATAAAATTAGTCTAAAATACACGTATTCTGAATATTCAGTGCATAGCATTCATCAGATATCTATTGTACCTGTAGAAATAAATGTTACATATTCTTAGGCTAGGTCATAAATATGTGATTGTGGAGGTTTAACACCTGGATCTTTCACAGATGAACTTGTGCACATTCACTTGTCACGTGCAGATCAGCAGTTCATTCCCATTCAGATGTACAGGGCTGAGATGCAATGCTTAGTCCCTATGTAGTGTAGGATGCCATGCTTAGTATTAAAAAGGTCCCGGTGCTCATCTGAGAATGGGTCACTGATATGTAACCTGTATGAAAACCCTAGAAGTCTGAAGCAAATACTAAACTGGGCACATTGGTCATTATAATGCAATCCAGCTAGTAAGGAATCTTTTAGGCTAAGGCCCCACAGGACAACCTGTAGCAATAAAGCGCTGCGGGAAAAACAGCAGTGGCAATGCATCGCGGTTCTACCCGCAGCACTTTAAACAGAAAGTTTGCAGAGATTTCCTCTGCTGACTTTGTTACAAATATATCTATGGGGAAAGCAACGGTGTTTCGGTAGATATAATTGACATGCTGCAATTTCCAAAGCCTTGCCGGTTTTGGAAATCGCAGCATGTCCGCACTGCAGTTTTTTGGGTTTTTTTTAACCACAAAGTGGGCATGGGATATCATTACTGGACAGTGCTTCTCTTACAGAGGAGTGAAAATACTGCTGGATGTGGCTGTGATTATAGGTACATTACGTGCCTTGTGCGGCACTACCCTCAGATCTGCTGCTTAGATGAAATGGTGACTGTGCTACTCATTATTGAAACTTAAAAAGGAGGGGAGTGTGAACCCAGTGTCAAGTTAGCATACTGTCCTCCATTTATAATCTAAAAATAACTCCTGGCCCGCACAGTGCACCTTCTGAAGGACCAGCTCAGAGAGGACACAGTCAGTCTGAAATTCCTGCTAAAGTGAAGAATGAGAACTACATACTGAATATCTAGCATAGAGCAACTCGGCCCTGCATAAATCTCATTCTTGCATCAGAACGTGCTAAATATACAAATTTCAATTGCTGGGTGTTATAGATGTGACATCCAAAGTATAGATCAATTTTACAATAAGAAAATGCCAATGCAGATAAAAAATACAAATGATAGAGCTTTAAAGATGACTTAAATACAACGCAACATGTAGACACAATCTGCCTTTTGTATCAGTATTTAGCTCCATTATTCAATATGCAAGTGTGAATGTGGCCTCATGTAGTATAAGCAACATGAGTCTAGCCTAGAGTAGATGTGTATTTCAGGGTAAGGATAAGCAGCCTGTACAGCCCATCGTAGGCACCACCTATGTGTGTTTCCTCTAGTATAGAACCCTGTACATTAGGGCAAATGCTAGGGCTCAGCAATAGGCATATTCAGGTGCGGTGTATTTTTGCAAGCCTGATATTTTGTAGACTTCCAAACCGCTGATGTATTATTTCTTCTTTCCTTTTCAGAACAACTGGAGTAATCCCCTTCTTAAACAATTGTGCAGAGATGTAAGGTTGCTTTGTTGCGTGCATGTGTGTGTTTAGAGGCAGTTTTCAAAGTAAATGGAGACGAGAAAAGGCATGTGCTTCAAATTGTGCTAAAGTAGAAAATCACCTCCACAATCTGTGTTGGAAGATTCCAAGGAGGCTTATTCAGTGCACAGTGAAGATGCGATACAAATTCCTTTGCTGCTAGAGGGTAGACCCTGAACTGTAATGTTGGAGGCCCCTCTAGCAACAAATGGAATGAGAAGATAATCTAAGCAGCCAAGCCAAGTTTGTGTTTCGCCATGTAAGATGTCATCCGTTCATGTACAATATCATTGTAGTGCATGCTTTCAGTTGTAAGTAGCCAGATATCTGTACTGTATAATTTCCTTTATAAACAGCTATGTACAATATGCACTTGTTCTATTTATAAACTTATTCAAAAGCTACAGATGTTGAATGTTTCAAATGTAAATCTCTAGGTCACCATTTCATAAATTTTAGGTTTTTTAACTCGTTTTAAGTGTGCAAATGTCATTTTTGCACTGTAATAATGTAACTTATTAAATTCTAAAGCAGATAATCTTTTGGTGCAATACGATTTACTGTGATGCTTCTATTATGAGAAAACAATGTCAGTTGCTGCAGACGCATGTTTGGCCTCTAGACAGTTGTAAATAAATTCAGTTGTTGCTGACATAAGCATCATACAGACATGGTTTCCGATGAAATAAAAGTTTGTTCTACTATAGACTCAGTGGCTGACTTGTTTGTTTTTTTTCCTTTTGTATATATCCTCCTTGTATACAATAGAAGAGTAGATTGATCTCAACGTGTAATGAGACAATTTTAATATGTAACTGTAGTGCCTGGTGGTTAACCCTATAGCCTGACTACATTCCTACTGGTATGTAATGATGACAAAAAAACAATACTTAGGCCAGGGACGAGTTAGCAGCAGGTCAGCCATGGATGAATTGCCAGGAGTGACAGTGTAATGGATGAGGTTAAAACAAACCAACAGCACACTTTACTAGATTTACAAGAATACAACTAAAACTGCGCAATAAATTGGTGCATTTGAGACGGACAATGGTAGTTTGGATGTTAATGCTCAGCGACCCTGGTGCCAGATATGGTAGAGTGCTATCCTTCGGCTATCTTTTTCTACCAGGAATTTCAGATACTTTTCTCATGGCTGCATCGCCAGTGGAGGGAAATGCCTTATTCTAGGGATCATTGGGGGGTTGGGTCTCTATCATTTATTATTATCAGATTAGGTTTCCATTCATCTAGTCCCCAAGTGGACCCCACAAATGGAAACCCAAATGCAGGTGTGAACCTAGCATAAGAGAAAACATCCAACTCTTTCTAAAAAAAAAAAGCGCACTGCCACAGAAAATGTTTAGCAAAAAATATATAAAGCTTTATTTAAATACATTTTAAAACATATAAGACAGAAATAATGAATGGGGTGATACAACCAAACAGAACAATGAAGGCCCAAGATGGAATACTAATGGTTGATGATGAATAAATGACACTTACATTACATATATATAAGGATATGTAAAACATCCATAGTTTCTAAAGTGCATATATAACATACGTGGCTTCGTCAGGGGGAAAAAAGATCATCTTTTTTCCCCCCTGACGAAGCCACGGTAGTGGCGAAACGCGCGTCGGGGCGCGTTCACTACATGAAGGTCTACCTATAGGTAATTTATTACATGGTATCCTGTTATTTCACAGAATATTTGCACTTTAAAAAACGATGTATGTAGCATGACATTTGCCCATTCTCTAGGGATTCTCTTTGCAGCAGTCATATCCATCACAGACAGGATTGTAATAGAAGATACCACCTCTATAGGTAACACTACTGAGCCATTATTGCCTCCACTACTGATATGTTACAACTTATCTACTCCTTATCCCAGCAGAAAGCATATGTAGATAGCATGAAACTGAATACTATTAACGGAGTAGAGCAGCTCAGACAAGATGGCAGCCCCATGATCATGTACAGAAAATAGAACTAAAAAAAATAATAATATACAATCTGAATATAAAAGCTGGTTCCAAACATGAATCTGGTTTTAATAAAAATTGTTTTCCCTTTAACGGTCTTCTCGCCCACGGAGCCTTTTATTTTCTGTTCTAATTTTCATTCAGAATATAGCATAGCTGTGTGTAAGGTGAGTTTTTTTTTGTGTTTTTTTTATGGACAAGTTTTGTTTAAACCACGCACACACCACTTGAGGCCATTTCTCCTGCTTTAAAACGAAGTGTGGGTCTATGACTGATTTCAACAAATCTGACTTCCATGTCTAATGTTCCTTACTATTAGCAAAATAAGACTTGGGGTGCAGATTTCTGTGTCGCTCAGCGATTGGTGGCCCATGTGAAACGCCCTGTGTGATGTTGCAATAGTCCTGTATGATCTGCCTTTTACCTTAGTCATATTATCACTTCCACTTGCTTATCCCACAGGCAGTCATAAAATAAATGACCACTGCTCCATGACAAGGAGTTGAAAGCTATTCAAAAATAGTAACTCCAGACTGAATTCCTGGCCCCAGTGTTTACATCTCCGGAGGTGTGCGCTGATCTGTGTCCCCTACAGCTACTAAATCATCCAGGCACAGATTCCTTGCCAAGGTCATGCTGGTTGATACCACTCACTGACATATCAGTCATTTGTACTTAGAGTAACAATGTCTGAAGCAAACACGAGTTAACCTTTACACGTCATATTCAGGATTGTCAGTTTCTTGTATTTGCCATCTACATTCTACTGTGTATATTTACCTTTGGAGCTTTGTTGTACAGAAAACCGTTCTTGGTATTCTCTTGCATAGAATGATGGATTACACATTTGTTCTTTTATTCTGAGTAATTTCTAACTATAGAACATTGTACATAGTACATTGTTTTAGTCTGACATTTTTTGTAGACTTCTACTGTAAGGCCTGCTCCTCTGCTTTGGATTTCCTCTACAGCTTTCACTCATTGAGAAGCCTCAGATGATTAGGGCTGACCAGCAATATGTCTCATGCTGGGGTGAGATTGAGCATTACATTTATTTTATCAGCATCCTGCTTCGATTGGAGGTTGGCCTTGATTTTGAGGCAGAATTGGCGCTTCAAATTCCTATATGTGAACACACCCTAAGGGTATGTATATATGACAGAAGTAAATGTAAAAGTAAATGTAAAAGTGTGATGTTTTTCCTATGGAACACACAGGTTTAGGTTTTCTATCTCTGCTCACACTAGTTAGACTCAATTAATGGTGCTAATCTGCATTTGGACACTCCCACTACGACTGGATTTCCATTGAAAAGAATGGGTGACTGAATTGAACTTTTTTCCGCTCTGATTCCAACAAAGCAAAATGCATTTGCAAAGAAACTACATAAATATAATTTGTATTCAGCAAGTCACAAGCCTATTTCTTTTATTAAAGGGGTTGTCCAGGGTTAGGGTCAGTGCCCACTGAGGTTTTTTTTAATGCTGAATCCGCCTCAAAATCAGCCTCCAAAAAAAGCCTCCCAGTAGAACTCTATCGGGAGGATGATTTTGAGGTGGATTCAGCGTCAAAATAAGCACCAAAAAACTGTGTGCACTGACCCTAAGTTTTATACAGGCCTGTCCTTAAGATGGGCCATATCTACCTAATTGGTGGGAAGGGGGGCAGAGAGTTGGACCCCGGATCAATAAACTTCTGTTGCTTCTGGCTCAGAGAACAGAAATTTCCATCCCCTGTATTGCATCTGGTTCCATCATTGCAGCTCAGCTTACTGACTTCAATGGGCGCTGAACTGTAGTAATGGTGTCCAGCCGCAATACAAGGGACAGAGCTTTCTGCTTCGGACTGGATAGGTGCTGTAGTCGGCTCTGTACATCTGATCAGGGGAAACATTAACCATGGACAACTCCTTTAAATTTATTACACTTTTCTAGTTTCCTAAATGAATTGTGGCTGAATATAAAGACTGAATTTTAATGTAGGAAAAACAAATCCCTGGAGTGTTTCTCCAATATATTACAGAACAATTTTTCATTCCAGTAAAGGACTAAAACTGAGGATAAACAAGTCAGGCATTTCAATTAATAAATGCTTCCTTGCACAGATCTTTCTTTTAGGATTAATTAATGCAAAAAAAAAAATCTTTAAATGAAGCTAAATATACCCAACCATGAGCACGTACAGGTGAAGAACAGCATAGATGACATCTGTCGGCTTTCCACAGACCTGTACACTTTGCTTTATTTGGCCTGACTGCAAACAGAGCGTAATAGGACATGTCCTGAGATTTTGTGACCTGGATCTGTGAACATAACGCTCACGTGTATGAGGCCATGGACATGAATGGCTCCGTGTGCTATCTGATAAAACAATAGAATAATCTAAAGAGCTGAACTGCCATTATTTTGCTGTTTTGTCTCTCATAAAAAATTTGAAAAAAAAAACAGTCAAAGCAATAGGCTTTCCCCAAAATTGTACAACTGAAAATTAAATCTGGCTTTGCAGAGGACGACGCCTTATGTATTCCCATACAAGGAAATCTAAAAAGTTACAGGTCTCAGAATATGGTGACTCCAAAAATTATTATTATTTTTTTTTTTGCAAAGTTTAGGATTTATTAAGAGGTTAATATGAAAATAAAAAATAAAAACACATAAATTTGGTATTCCTGGAATCATAATGACCCATAGAATACAGGTGACATGTCATTTTGGCTGCAAAGTGAAAGCTGTAAAAATGAAGCCCATAATAAAGATTTCTCCAATTCTCCCCCCCCATTCTGAATTTTTTTCTAGCTTCCCAATACTTCGTACCGAGCAATAAATGGTACCATTAGGAAGTACAATGTGTCCCACAAACATTAAGCCCTCATATGGCTCTGTGAACGGAAACATTTTAAAAAAAGTCATGGGGTTTTGAAGGCGAGGAGTCAAAAATGGAAATCACAAAATGTCTGCAGCGGGAAGGGATATTAATACCAGCCACATCTTTTGGTTTCTTGGGTTGTATATACCCATAGATTGTCACCGCTCTGCTGAATTCCCCACTTTTTTTTTTCTCTCAATCAGTAAATATTGGTGTAGTTTCTTTTTGGCTATCAATATCTGTGCAATGTCCAGCAACAACACATTCTGGGGTGGGTGGGAGGGGGATACATGAAAACAAATAACAGCACATTAGTGTCAGCAGTGATACAACTCAAGAATAATGGACAGGCCCTCTTCAACATATACTTATCTCTGACTGTACACAAATACTACTATTTACATAAAACATGTATACAGTATATAGATACAAGGTATACATTTGTGGTTTTATAAACAAATTCTAGAATACACGTGAATGGCTACAAGATATCTTCAGAAGAAAATTATCAATTTGCTTCAAACAAGTAAAGCCCGGTTCACAAGTGCATTCGGTGTTCTGTCTGGGGAATCTGCTTGGGGATCCCTGTACGGAATATCGAACGCCTTGACAAGCAGTGAGCAACGAACGCATACGGACCCCATAGACTATAATGGGGTCCGTGTGTTTTCCACATGGTGTCCTCACGAGTCATGCAGAGAGAAAAGTACTTCAAGAACTACTTTTCTCTCCGCATGATTTGTGCAGAAAACACACGAACCTCATTATAGTCTATGGGGTCCGTGCACTTTCATTGCTCACCGCTTTTTAATGCGTTCATTATTCCATTCAGGGGATCCCCAAACAGACTCCCCAATTGTAATACTGAATGCATATGCGAATCAGGCCTATGTGTTCATATTATAGCATAGTCATATTATTACAGAAGGCCGGGCTGCTACGTCCATACGAGCTTACTGTCTTGCCATGTTTGTAGCCTCCAGCACAGAGTCTGTCTAAGATTGCAGATGATAAAGTCCTGCACAAAAGACTTTTTCGTCCAATGAAGTCATAGGAAAAAACAACAGTCCTGACAGACCCCATTATAATCAGTGGGGTCCCTGGGGATCTATGGTTGTTCCTCATTATTGTTTAATCCTTTCTTCTGTTCCTAGGATGGAACAGAAAAAAGGATTAAGCAACACAGATGTGAATCTTGTTTTGGAATAATAGTATAGCTACTGAAATAAACACCCTTATCTAAGGCTAGCTGTACATATTACAACAGGGGTCAGCAACCTTTTTAGTCTGGGGTGCCTATTTGGGAAAAAAAAAAAAATCAAAGATGAAGTCCTCAGTGTGCCATGTAATAATTGTAAGGGTGTCACTCTCCTACATCTGTTATTACCAACAGGGGGCCTCAACACTCTAGAAGGTTATAGAAGGATGACCCCATATTTTTATATGCAATGTTAATATTTTTATGTTTGAAACACATTTTTTTCTTCCTAACAAGTCGGAATAGCCTTAAGAAAGGCTATTCGTCTCCTACCTTTCCTTGTTTTCGCCAGAGAACTCTCCAATGCCGCCTCCATCTTCTTCTGCAATGAGGTCTTCATTGCATCTTCTCCCAGTGGTGTCTTCTAACTTCTAGGCCTAGGGCAAGCCGACTGCGCATGCCCGTGGCCACAAGAAAAATGGCAGTTTACACAGTATTGTAAGCGGCCATTTTCTCGTGACTGGTGGGCATGCGCAGTCAGCTTGCCCTAGGCCTGAGGCCTAGAAGTTAGAAGACACCACCGGAAGAAGACACGGTGAAGACCTTGTTGCAGAAGAAGATGGAGGCAGCGCTGGAGAGTTCTCTGGCAGCATTGGAGACGCCCCCAGTGCTGTTTGATCGATGGGCCCGCCCCCAGTGCTGCGAGAGAACTCATTTACATACCGAGAAAAAACGAGATTGCAAGCAAACGGCAGCACAGATAAATCAAGGAAAGGTAGGAGACGAATAGCCTTTCTTAAGGCTATTCCAACATGTTAGGGAGAATAAAAATGTATTTAAAAGATAGGATCCCTTTAAGCCACTGCAACAGAAGAGTTGAAATTTTGCCATGTAATACGATCTAACAAAATTGACTAAAAAATGTACACTTTTATGGGAAGCTTTGGACAATATTTTCTTTTGTTATTTTTCCATTGTGCTAGGTTCATAGTTTATAAAAAAAATCCAAAAGTGAGAACGGATCTAAAGAATACTGCCAAAGCAAAGCTTTGTTCAAGAAAATTATACTGCTTCTGCTGACTTACCTTTTTCCTCTAATGCATACCTGTAAGTCCGAATGATATAAGCTAAAGTGTGATTCATCAAACCATCTTCTTCCATTGCTTCCTGGTCCAGTACTGGGGCTCACATTCTTGCCAGCAGACAGGGTTAAGCATGGGCACTGAGACTGCCCCATAAGCAGTGAATTGCAATACACTATATGTTCTGACACCTTTCTGTCATAGCTGGTATGAACTTTCTCAGCAGTTTGTGCTTCAGTAAGACCTTCTGTAACACAATCTACTGATAAAGTTGATGTCAGCTATGACAGAAAGGTATCTGACAAGATCAGAGCAGATAGTCTATCCTTCACTTTCCACATACATTAAATTTGGCTTGTCAATTTCAGATCCATTATTTCAGCCTCTACGGCTGTATTCCCTCGTGCAAGTCTTTGTGCGGGACATATTTCCTCGACTGAACACCCATGCTGAACCCTGTCCACTGGCAAAATTGCCTTCAATGAGCATGTGAACATCATGACTGAAGCACAGAACAATGAAAGAAAGTGGTGTGAGGAATCAGATTTTATTGAATAGTGTAGTCTGCCATGCTGTTCAATAAAGTAAAAAAATATATATATGGTCATGAAAGCTGCCAATAAAACACACTTTTATCATTGTGGCAGGGATTGCCGCAGTCAAGATGACTGTTTTGCATAAGTTGCTTTATTTGCTTGAGACCCTCCCGATACCAGTCCCCCTTCGGGATCTTCGTTCACTGCAGCGCTCACTCTTTCGGTGTGGTTGGGCTGGGGGAGACACAGGCTTTCTAGGCAGCTTATGATGACTCCTAGGGCTCGGGGCAGCCTTTCCTTTCTCAATTTATTCTTGTATTATTGGGCTGCCCAGCTACATGGGATTCTGGCTTGGTCCATGCTTACTCTAAATGGATGAAGATTGAGAAATTGTGGTTGGCTCTACAACACCCTAACTCTTTGATATGGTCCGGGTCTAGTCTTTTTTCGGTCCCATGGCACTCACTAGAGATGTTTGCACACTTGTATGGCCCAATAATCCATTTACTTTTCCCATTCTACTATGACCGCCTTTCTCTTACACCCTAACTACCTGCCTGGACTCACTGGGCCTGTGGCTGAAGGCGGGACTTTTCGGCGAGTCGATATTATTGACTTGGACTTTCCTGCCATTTGCTGAGCTCCGGTCCAGGTTTGGCCTCCCCGGGTTCAGAGAGTTTACATACATCCAGATTTCCCATCTCGCTTCTTCTCTTTTTCGGGGGCCGGTTGCGCCTAGACCCATGCTTTTTGTTAGGCGGGTACTTGGACACAGGGGTTGATCTCAGATATTTATTGTCTCCTTGCAGATCCCACCCCTGATGTCTTCCCTGAACATCCCTACATGCTAGGATGGAAGACCTACTTGGTACAGCCTATCTCAAATTCTGGCTGGTCCCTTATTTGGAATAGGGCACCTAAGACTTCGGGTTGCATTATTCACAAGGAGAATCTCTTTAAGATGTTGATGCACTGGTACCATATGCTGGCTCTTATCCATTCTTTTGACAGGTCTGTCCCGGATTGTTGCTGGCATTGTGGGACCCGTCCTGCGTATATTTTCCATCTTTTTTGGTCTTGTCCTTTGCTCCAGCCTTATTGGGGCCAGGTTCAGGGCCTCTTGGAATGGGTTTTAGGGGTTTGTCTGCCCCTGTCTCCTAGGACCTATCTCCTTCATCTCCCCTCCCCCCATTCAACTGCGTAAACATGCCCTATGCCTCTTATTGCTGCGTCTTACTGCTGTTAGGTGCTTGTTTGGCGCCAGCCAGCCCTTTCGATGCTCGAAGAGTTGTATGCCAGAATTAGGAACGTGCGGTCACTGACAGCTGTGCTTAACAATGAGGAGGAGAAATTTCATGTTATTTGGAACCTGTGTGATGTGTTCTGGGCTACCCAGCCTCTTTGACCTGATAACAACTGGACTTTCCCTTTCCCTGTTGATTTTTTCCCTTGTCTCCTCTGCCCTTGTGTTCTCTTGTCTAGTCTTCCCCGTTTTCCTTATGACCTTTATTACTTGATATTGTTTTATTGGAGTATTGTACTGCTACCTTATTTACATTTTTTCTTGGAACGATAAAGGTTTATCGTCCTTGTTGTTTCTCTTTATTGATAAAATTCTTTAAATAAACAATTAAAAAAAAAAAAAAAGTAACATATTTTGACTTCACAAATCTGAAGACTTTTGCAAATAGCAGAGTGAGTAGGACAGGTCATCATTGTCATAATCATGAAAAATACCTCTAAAGCTAGCCTATATGACACTATATGCAGCGATTCCGTTGGTAATATCTTATATGAAATTACTTACATAGTTTACAAAATGGACGATATTTTCACATAATAACTAGTTCCTATTTCCCTTTAAGGAAGCCGGCTGAGAAACACTGCTCTAGACAGTTTAACCTAATTTTATTACACATAATAAGGGGCGGTTAGAAATAGAAGGAGGACTATATGTATATTGCAGTATTATTATAAGTACAGCCCGGCTGTGTAATGATATAACATGTCTAATAATCCCATTACTAGATTACGTATGTCACACAATTGTCTCACTGAACCCCTCAGGCAGTAGATGAATTAGACTGTAACCTTATATATATATATATTGTATATCATAGCTGCGTTCTATCATGCTACAACTTGTATAGTCAGAATTGTTTGCAGTGCTTCCACCTCCACAATCCCTTATATTAAATACATTGCCCACGCCTAGATTCCTGTGTAGCATTCAGGTTACGTCCTGCATGTCAAATGGTAGATCAGCCAACGCAGCCATCCTCCTGTGAACAAGAGCACAAGATGTGTGTCATCCCTCTGTAACCCGCCAGTAAGAAATCTTCTTCTCCGGCCTCTTTAGGCGGTTTCACTTGACTCTGCAAATATTTAGTTTCTAACACGCTTACATCTCTGAAAGGCAGTAGCAGTTAGAGTAACACAAAAACCTAAGCAAATCTTCCTTATTTGGTGCTCTATAGCTTTATAGTAGTCCATGCAGGCGTGCTTCAGAGAACCGCACTCACTAGAACTGCATAGAAACGGCCAAGAATTCATATACATTATGTCGAGCAGTGTTCATCCTCCTAGCAGGCAGAGCCGACAATTGTAAGCACGCCGGTGTAGGGTAACAGCTTGTTGTCATTCTGATATCTCACAGTAATGGAGGAGGAAGAGGTAATAATGAACACATTAGCTGGTCTGTAAACATCATCTCTATCAGGCTTTGTATTTATAGGGAGTCTATCAGGTCCAATGTGTCTCCCAAACCAATACTAGTACTGGGTGGGGGCAGAAATGTACCTTGTGGCCACATGCCAATGCAGGAATACAGAAATAATCATCTTTGTATGAATATGCAAATCAGCTGCGGTCAGATTTATCAGATTTACCTATAGACAGCAAAAGGTGCTCCAGCTCTCTTCTAGAATTACCACCCAACAACACTATATATATTCAATTATCTAGCTTACTTATATAGCGCCATCATATTACGCAGCGCATTACAGATATTGCAAATACTGTCCCCAGTATGGTGACAGGTCTTCTTCAGAAGTCCTTCATTTCAGTACCACTAAAAACGATAGCAAGGGCTATACATGCACTTTGCAAAATACGTTCTGTATTACTTTGGTCCTGAAAATACATCCAGTGTACCCATTTCACCCAAAGCAGCACAAAAATCCTTATCTGTTCTGAAAAAATGGTTACATCTATTTCGCACAGGGATTCTATCATTTTACTGTCCTGAAAGCTAAAGGGGTTATTAGGCCTAATTATTTTTTTTTCCATTATGATTAGAAAGGCTTTTGGGACAGAGAGTGAATTAAAACTATTAATATCATTTCAAGGTTACCTACATTTTCTGCTACATGTCGTGATTTATGGATATAATGCTGACCACTGTCCTACCCTGTAATACAGCATATAAACTAGTCAGTGGTAATAGGGAGATTTACATCACAATAATAAGATATTATTCTATCACTTACTATTGTAATATGTATAGTATTCCATGACTTGCTGTTATATGCATACACACTGAATGCAGAATTTGTAATCATTTTTTTTCTGAGGAAGGTGGATTATAATATAAAATATGTATATGTATATATATATATATATATATGTATATATCTTTATCCCTTTAGTTTTGTGAATTACATCATACTTGCCTAATTTTGAGCTGTGATATTGGGGAAATTCCAAGAGCTGATGTGATAAGTATCTATCTATCTATCTATCTATCTATCTATCTATCTATCTATCATTTTTATATACAATCTGTTTATATAGAACATGCCCTCAAATCTCCCACCAACCTAATGCATTTTATGTACAAGCAGTATTATGGGACTTCCTAAGTTCAGACCCCCAAACAAATACATGCCATAAACCATTTTGGATTTCAAACCAAAGTTTACTTGTACGTTCTCTAACCCCAACCCCAACAGTGTGTGTTTTCTTTTCTCAAAGTGTCCCTAGGCTGGGACCAGTGCTCACCCTGGTGCCAGGACATGTGTTTGACAGCACCTGGGAGTAATACAGAAATGCTGCTAGAGTCTAAAAAGATCCAGGGCCCGAGCCCTATTGCATCTGTATGAAATTCTTACTGCTATGGCATTTCTACAGTCAACTGTAATGACCAGATACAGTCACACTGGAAACTTACACCCAATGGCTCATGGGTGATGTCTCTTCTGATTGTAGTTGTTTTCTTTCCTCATCTTCTCCATTTATCACAGACCTCCATGAACACTCCTTCCAGCCAAGACATGTCCCTCCATCTTAGTGTCGTACTGTCGATGTCCCTAATACTGTGACTGCTTTACTCTTCACTGCCTTCAAATACTGCACAGCAGAAATAATACAGCCATACAGATAGTCCCCCTGAAAATAGTAGTGCCATATAGATGCTGCCCCTATTGTATTTAACACATATTGCCACTTACAGTAATTAGTTCCACTTTTAGTGCCATTAAAAATAATTGTGCACAGTGAATAGTGCCGCCCCCCACCCAGAGAGCTTCATTACCAAAAGTGCCCTCCATTATGCTCCCATTAGAAATAATTATACTCCAGTGTGCCGAATGTCTATTAATGCCCCAAATAGAAGCAATGGTTCCCCAGAGTGACCTGTTATTAATAGCGCACCCAAAAGTTATAATAATCTCCCATTGGTCCCTCAGTACTAACAATATTCCCACAGTGTGCCCCCATTAGAAATAGTCATCTCTTAATGCCCAAATAGTAGCAGTTATCTCCAGTGTGCCCCATTAGTAACAGTGCACCCAATAGTTATAGCTCTCTTGTAGTGTGCCCCATTAGTAATAGTGCATCCAATAGTTATAGCTCTCTTGCAGTGTGCCCCATTAGTAGCAGTGCACCCAATAGTTATAGTGGTGATGCAATTTTTTTTTTTTACCTTATTCCTGTTCTGCAATATCATCAGCCTTCATAGGTTACATGCCTAAAATGGGAAGAATATGCAAATCTGTCTCCCAAGATGTAAACAGGGAGACAGTGCCTCTGTTATGCTGCCCTCTATAGCAAGCAACCCTGAACAACATGCCCGACTTCCCAGAAGCCTTTGCTGCATGATGCGAGGTTATAACCAAATCAGTTTCTCAGCTAAGGACGGCACCGTTTCTGTCTCTTTGGACGTCATCAGCGCAGAGGGCAGCATATCAGAGGCACTGTCTCCCTATTTACATCTTGGGAGACAGATTTGCATATTCTTCCCATGTTCCTTTGCAGTGGAGCCACTATGGCTATAAGTCTCCACACACCTGAGAAGGTGGTCTCTCCCTAAGGATAGACGTTATCCCCACAATCATGCCTAAAATAGTCATTGATATATGAAGATGACTAGCAGGAGCAGCGGGCCTTCAGTCCAGATTATAGTCAAATACAGTGTTGGTCAAAATTATTGGCACCCCTGCAATTCTGTCAGATAATACTAAGTTTCTTCCAGAAAATGATTGCAAGCACAAATTCTTTGGTATTAACCCATTGGTCCCTCAGTACTAACAATATTCCCACAGTGTGCCCCCATTAGAAATAGTCATCTCTTAATGCCCAAATAGTAGCAGTTATCTCCAGTGTGCCCCATTAGTAACAGTGCACCCAATAGTTATAGCTCTCTTGTAGTGTGCCCCATTAGTAATAGTGCATCCAATAGTTATAGCTCTCTTGCAGTGTGCCCCATTAGTAGCAGTGCACCCAATAGTTATAGTGGTGATGCAATTTTTTTTTTTTTACCTTATTCCTGTTCTGCAATATCATCAGCCTTCATAGGTTACATGCCTAAAATGGGAAGAATATGCAAATCTGTCTCCCAAGATGTAAACAGGGAGACAGTGCCTCTGTTATGCTGCCCTCTATAGCAAGCAACCCTGAACAACATTATAGTCAAATACAGTGTTGGTCAAAAGTATTGGCACCCCTGCAATTCTGTCAGATAATACTCAGTTTCTTCCAGAAAATGATTGCAAGCACAAACTCTTTGGTATTAATATCTTCATTTATTTTGCTTGCAATGAAAAAACACAGAAGAGAATGAAAAAAAAGTCAAATCATTGATCATTTTACACAAAACTCCAAAAATGAGCCGGACAAAGGTATTGGCCCCCTCAGCCTAATACTTGGTAGCACAACCTTTAGACAAAATACCTGTGAACAACCGCTTCCGGTAACCATCAATGAGTTTCTTACAATGCTCTGCTGGAATTTTAGACCATTCTTCTTTGGCAAACTGCTCCAGGTCCCTGAGATTTGAAGGATGCCTTCTCCAAACTGCCATCAAGAGATCTCTCCACAGGTGTTCTATGGGATTCAGGTCTGGACTCATTGCTGGCCACTTTACAAGTCTCCAGTGCTTTCTCTCAAATCATTTTCTAGTGTTTTTTGAAGTGTGTTTTGGGTCATTGTCCTGCTGGAAGACCCATGACCTCTGAGGGAGACCCAGCTTTCTCAAACTGGGCCCTACATAATGCTGCAAAATTTGTTGGTAGTCTTCAGACTTCATAATGCCATGCACACGGTCAAGCAGTCCAGTGCCTGAGGCAACAAAGCAACCCCAAAACATCAGGGAACCTCCGCCATGTTTGACTGGAGGGACCGTGTTCTTTTCTTTGAAGGCCTCTTTTTTTTTTCCTGTAAACTCTATGTTGATGCCTTTTCCCAAAAAACTCTACTTTTGTCTCCTCTGACCAGAGAACATTCTTCCAAAACGTTTTTGGCTTTCTCAGGTAAGTTTTGGCAAACTCCAGCCTGGCTTTTTTATGTCTCTGGGTAAGAAGTGGGGTCTTCCTGGGTATCCTACCATACAGTCCCTTTTCATTCAGACGCCGACGGATAGTAGGGGGTGACACTGTTGTACCCTTGGACTGCAGGGCAGCTTGAACTTGTTTGGATGTTAGTCGAGGTTCTTTATCCACCATCCGCACAATCTTGCGTTGAAATCTCTCATCAATTTTTATTTTCCGTCCACATCCAGGGAGGTTAGCCACAGTGCCATGGGCTTTAAACTTCTTGATGACACTGCACACGGTAGTCACAGGAACATTCAGGTCTTTGGAGATGGACTTGTAGCCTTGAGATTGCTCATGCTTCCTGACAATTTTTCTTCTCAAGTCCTCAGACAGTTCTTTGGTCTTCTCTCTTTTCTTCATGCTCAATGTGGTACACACAAGGACACAGGACAGAGGTTGAGTCAACTTTAATCCATTTCAACTAGCTGCAAGTGTGATTTAGTTATTGCCACCACCTGTTAGGTGCCTCAGGTAAGTAACAGGTGCTGTTAATTACACAAATTAGAGAAGCATCACATGATTTTTCAAACAGTGCCAATACTTTTGTCCACCCCCTTTTTTATGTTTGGTGTGGAATTATATCCAATTTGGCTTTTTGACAATTCTTTTTGTGGTTTCCATTGAAGACACATTAAATGAAGATAATAATACCAAAGAATTTGTGTTTGCAATCATTTTCTGGAAGAAAATGAGTATTATCTGACAGAATTGCAGGGGTGCCAATACTTTTGGCCAACACTGTAGGTGACTGTTAGTTTGTCAGACATTCTGGAACTGGAAAAAAAATATCCCCCCAAAATTACTTGTAGATGCTGGTCCCTGCTCTGCTCTTGTGTACACCCATCCTGAAGCCTCTATGAATGAAGAGGTGGCCGGATCCACCTCTCCGGAGAGGCGTGCCTCTCACATATGCGGCTGAAGCGAGGAGCTGACCTGTGTCAGCTCCTCGCTTCGCTGCCGCCGCTGCTACTGGCTTGTAGACGCGATGTGATGACCTGTGTCAGCTCCTCGCTTCAGCCATCGCGTCTACAAGCCAGTAGCCGGCAGCGAAGCGAGGAGCTGACACAGGTCAGCTCCTTGCTTCACCGCTGTGCGCCTCTCTCGCTGTCAGATATGCGGCTGAAGCGAGGAGCTGACCTGTGTCAGCTCCTCGCTTCGCCGCCTCCGCTACTGGCTTGTAGACGCGATGTGATGACGTCACATCGCGTCTATAACTGTGCGCCAGTGAGAGAGAGGCGCGCAGAGAGCTGCGAGGGAACGAAGGAGAAGGTAAGTCAGTCAGTGCAATGTGGAACGTGAAACTGGGGGCAGAGAGAGGACGGCATGACAATGGGGGCAGAGATGGAGAGGATGGCATGACAATGGGGGCAGAGATGGAGGGACATGAATATGGGAGCAGAGATGGAGGGGACATGAATCTGGGGGCAGAGATGGAGGGGACATGAATATGGGGGCAGAGATGGAGGGGACATGAATATGGGGGCAGAGATGGAGGGACATGAAACTGGGGGCAGAGATGGAGGGGACATGAATATGGGGGCAGAGATGGAGGGGACATGAATATGGGGGCAGAGATGGAGGGGACATGAATATGGGGGCAGAGATGGAGGGGACATGAATATGGGGCAGAGATGGAGGGGACATGAATATGGGGGCAGAGATGGAGGGGACATGAATATGGGGGCAGAGATGGAGGGGACATGAATATGGGGGCAGAGATGGAGGGGACATGAATATGGGGCAGAGATGGAGGGGACATGAATATGGGGGCAGAGATGGAGGGGACATGAATCTGGGGGGCAGAGATGGAGGGCATGAATCTGGGGGTAGAGATGGGGGACATGAAACAGGACAGAGATGGAGGGGACATGAAACTGGTGGCAGAGATTGGGTGGGAGACATGAAACTGGGGGCAGATGAAGGGTGTATATGAAGCTGGGGGAGAGATAGAGGGGGGACATATAATGTACGGGTGACTGTAGGAGGATTATACTGTGTGCGGGCACATGAAAAATTAATGAGAATGGGTGGAGTCAACATAACAGTGGGTGGGGCTAAATTTGCACGCCGCACATTTTGTCCCTCTTTTGGTTCTTCAAAAGTTGGGAGGTATGGGTACAGGGGGCAGTGGAAAGATGTTAGAAGGTGGACGGGGGGGGGGGGGGGATTGTTGGGACATCAGGTGTGCGGCACTGCGGAGAGGGAACGTCTGGGGCAATAATATATAATATATAAGTTTTTAGCTGGAGAACTACAAAGCACACAATACCTCCAAAGGTCTGTGTGCTTTGTATTAATAATGATGTAGGCCGCTATGCTACTAGCATAGCAGCCTGTTTGGGGGTGGGACTTTCACTATAAAGGAGTGTTCACATTGCGTTTTTGGCCTCCCTTGCCGGGATACGTTGGTAACCAGTCACAATCAGCTCCCCACTTATCCCTGCACGGAGAACTGCAGGACCCCCTTTTTTTTAATGGCCAGTTCTTCGTGCAGGGATAAGTTGACAGCTGATTCTGACTGGTTACCAACGTATCCCGGCAAGGGAGGCCAAAAACGCAATGTGAATAAGCCCTGAGGATTTATTAGGAGGGCTCTTATAGATGGTGTTGGCTCTCTATAGGCGCTGTCACACGTAGCAGATTATACCTGCAAATAGAATCAGATTAAGCCTTGTAAAGCTGCTAAATAAAGGGAAATTTAATACAGAATGGGTATGTCGCAAATTAAAGTAGTTTTAAAATGGGGGGGGGGCAGACACTTAGGCTGTACGGGGCCCCAAAATTCCTGATGGCGGCCCTGGTCAGAACAGAAGCAAGTCACAGGATTCACAGGCTTCAATAAAGGCTACAACAAGATGACAACAACCGTATAAAGTGACCTTTTTTTAGGGCAGATTGATTCTTGTTTTATAACTTCTTCTGGATCGATAGGAGAAAAGACGTTTCTATAGTCCTGCTGTATCTCCTTTTCATTCATTCACATCCTCTCCTATTCATTGACTGAACTCGAGAGAGAACCTTATTAGCTGTGTAACTATGTAATGTGCTTTTCCCTTTACACTGTGTTCCTCTTATTTCTAGGAATAGAGATAGGCTGTGCACTTGGCCCTTCTATCAGGAGCTTACATTGCGCCTTTTTCACTGAATTGTCTGCCCAGATTTACTTTACCAGAAACCTGATGTGACACATTCCCAAAAGAAGAGTTTGTTATCTTAATGATGTTGTTCTGGAGACCTCAGTGTTATTGTGAAGCTTCATTTATGAGGCTGTGTATACAACACAGGTCAATGTCTACACTGATATCAGACAGTGTAATGGGGGAAGGAAGAACATTGCTACAGACTTTGCACTGGGGCCTATTTCATACACCAGTCTGCCTTGTCGTAAACTTGTGTCTCTCTGGGGCAGCCATGTATCAGACAGTGAAATCTATTCCCCAGGATACCCTGGCCCTTCCCTAGCTCTGGTAGGGTCAACGCTTTGAGGCCCTTGAGTAACTTAGGGAGCCTTCACACGGAGTAAACGCGCGTGTATTTTTGCAAAATACACTTGTAAAAATAAGACTCCCATTGACTTCAATTATATTTTTTACACGTGTAAAAATATGCCTGTAAAATGTCAATGAAGTCAATGGGAGTCTTATTTTTACATGCATATTTTTACACGTGTATTTTGCAAAAATACACGCGCGTTTACTCTGTGTGAAAGCTCCCTTATTATAAGAATCCAGGAAAAGCACTCTTTCTTTTAAACGCCCAAGTGTCACTCACTAGGCTCCCATACTTTCCTGAATCTAGTCTGCAGTGTGACTATAGGCGGTCTCTGCCTCCGCTAGTTCACACAACTTTCCACCTCGGAAGCTGGATGAAGAAAAATATTCTGGACTATCTAGTGGAATGCTGCAATTGTGTATAAAAAAAATTACATGGAAATGGTGCTCCAAAGCTCTGCAATATACTGTAATAATGTTTATAACCAATGTACTGCTGCTAGATTCCCTTTAATGTGTATACACATTACTATCAGAGAGATATGTGACAGTGACTAGGGGTTTGTGAATCCACTATGACTAAAGAAGTTGCAAAAGCTGCTGTTCCACTTGGTTCCCTATGTGTGACTTTTCACAAATGTCAACCAGATCCCATCCATACATTTTAGCAGCATCGACCTTTTCTTCTCTTTCTCAGATCGCCATGAAGACTTATTCACATTATGTGCCCTCCATATGATATTCATGCCCACTTTTGTCCCTCCTTGACTGATATTTTTGCCATGACGGGTTTATCTTGCTCCTTTCTGACAGTGGAATGCTGTGTATAATACTGTAGATCTTCTCACTCAACTCACCAGAGGGTGGTGGGTCATAGCCTTATTTATGTGATCATTGGCCATATGATTGAAATCTTTATAATGGTCACAAGGCTGGACTAAAATTTATAGATTCCTTTGAGCCTATTTACACTTTTTAAGTATTTTTGACTATGTGATCAGTTTGTCAAATAATAGGATATATAATAGATCACTGGATAGACCCATGTCTGAGGTATCTGGTAAAATGGCTGCGACAAGAATGCAAATCAGCTGTGAAAAGCAGACCGCTTCATTTGTATTTCATGGTCAATTTACAACCCAGTCATGTGTATAACTTAGGGAATGCCCAGCAGACACTCAGTTATAGAACATGGTGGATTAAAACTTGCTGGATGGAAAGCATTAGAAAAAAAAACAGCACACCCAGCAAAGCATTAAAGGGGTTGTGCCATTAAGTACACTTATCCCCTATCCAGCACACTGCACAATGTCATATCGCAGGAGGTCTGACTATCAAGACCCCCAGCAATGAGGAGAACATTGATCAGAAAATCCCTCATGCCTGACTACTATAGGTCTGCCAGTACTACGATCTTCAGCATCCATTCTCCTCATCGCTGGGGACAGGGGCGCAACTACCAGGGTAGCAGAAGTAGCCGCTGCCACAGGGCCTGGGACATTAGGCAGCCTGGCAGGCCCCTGATGTGTTTTTTTTTTTTTTTAAATAGGCCATTACCTGCTGGAGTAACACAGAGGTAAAGGACCCTATTTACTCACCAATCTTCGCTCCTGCTCATGGCCTCCTTTGCTTCCCCTTCTGTGGAAGCAGGAGCGGAGATCGGTAAGTGAGGCCGCAGGCCTGCGAACCCCACAAACATTGTTATCATTATACTCGGGGATCTTTTCAGATCCCTGAGTATAATGATCAGAGGGCCAGGGGAGGTGAGGGAACATAAAAAACTTCCTCTCCTGCGCTCCAATAGACTTCAGGCCTGTTTGGTGACGTCACAGACGACAAGTGGTGCAGGCCTGCATTATCATGCATCGCGATGCCGGCCTGGGTCAGGTGACGTCTGGTCCAACATTGAAGAGTTCTGCAGGGTGTGCACTGAAGCCAGAGAGAGATAAGTAACATTATTTTTTTTTTATGTCTGTTTCCTCGCCTGGGTCTCCAATCATTATACTTTGGGGTCTGAAAAGACCCCAGAGTATAATAATTGTTCATGGGTGGTCCACTATGGGACATAATACTGTGTGCAGGGGCCACTATTGGACATAATATTGTATTCAGGGGCCACTATGGGGCATACTACTGTTTGCAGGGGCCTCTATGCTACCCTGTTTCCCCGAAAATAAGACACCCCCCCCCTTCACCTTCTGGATCACATACAACCGGCAGTCATGCCGGCACTCCGCTAATTGTTCCCCGCTTTGTTTGCCGACTGATCCCCGCTCCAGCCGCTGCATAAAACATCCCCCGAAAATAAGAAAGGTCATATATTTCGTTAGATAATTAATTATAAGAACATGTCTTATTTTCGGGGAAACAGGGTACATAAAAGTGTGTGCAGCAATGCGGTTTGTGTGGGGAGAAGAGGGCAGGAGGGGAGTCAGGGGGTGTCTCATGTCAAATATTCATCTTGGGGCCCCGCCATTCTTAATTACGCTATTGACTTGGGGTCCTGACAGTCAGAAACTAGCAATCTGACACTTATCCTCTCTGCAGCAATTAGGAGATATGTCCTTAATGGCACAACCCACTTTAAGGACAGGTGTACCAGTGTTGGATCGAGACTCCTTGGGCCCACTAGAGCATGTAGTTCTGGTGCCCACCTACCCAAAACTACAGTGGTGAACAGTGGCTTCGGAACTGTATGGTAATGTCCCAGACGTCACGTCGTCTGGGACACTACTATACAGGTCCAAAGCCTGCTAGGATTAACACCGGATCCAGGCAAGATGAGTAACACTGTTTATTATGTTACCTCACCTCCCCTAGGGCTCCAATTATTATACTCAGGAGTCTGAAAAGACCCCCGAGTATAATAATAGCGGTAGTGGGTCACGGTAGTAGCATCCTATAGCAGAAGGGGAAGCAGGGGGCGGCCATGAGAAGGCCCAGGGAGGTAGGTAAATAGGCCGCTACCTGCTGGGGATACTTCAGCAGGTAGAGGCCTATTTTATTTTATTTTTTTTAAAGTATGTTACTAACCTACCTTGCCGCTGCTGCTCCTGCGTGATGACACCTCTTGCGCTCAGACGCAGAGATCTAAACCAGCTCAGGAGAGGGCCATTCACTTTGTTTTCAAAGTGGCCCTGTCCTGCTCTAGTTTAGAAAAAACTAAAAGTCCCGCAGCTGCTGCCCCCTCCAAAAGTGCCGCCTGAGGCAGCTGCCTCACCTGGCCCCATTAGAGGTGCGGCCCTGCATAACTACTGTGAAAACTTGCACATTCACTTTCAACTGCATATTGTTGTTATCATTCTACACACATGACATATCATCAAGGGGTAATAAAATGTTATTTGTGAATTAACTCATGAGAAATAGACTCTAGATCCTCAGTCATATCTGAATGGGATTGTTGTCTGCTGTGCCTATGAGGCCCACGGAGGATCCTCCGATACTTTACAGGTCACTGTCACGCTTTTCTTCATCAAGGTCTGGATTGAAGCAAGCATTAGGTATGTCAAATAATTTCCATTAGACCTTGTTCCCAAATAGTCCGTCTATGGCAGCATTTGCTGACAATAGTGAATTTACATTACCTTTCAAATTTTTGAAATTCACAAATGCTAACTGAAAACAGCGAAAGCCAGATATTCTTGTTTGCTAACAATGACAATTTATGTTCTATTTAGACAAGTACATGTTTTCAATATGCATTTACAGGGGGTAGATTCTAGTGTTAGGTTTTACATAAACTGTTTATGACATTTCAGTTTTGTAAGCTCTTTATAGAAAATCGGAGTAAGAAGTGAGTTTCACAGTAAAGAACATGACATCGTCATTTCTGATTCTCACAATCATTAAGAACGTGTTATACTTCCCCCTGACATTGCTATTGAATGTTTTCCCTGCTTCTTTGAATTTAATTCTTAGAATTTGACATTCTTAGAACATTTCTTTGAAATGGATGAAGGATAATTATTGTTTAACTCTTAGAATCAGAGGAAGCTAAGCAAAATGTCATCTCAGAAATGACATAAGGTAATGTGTATAGTCTCACAAATGAGCCATCCATCTGAGGGGAATGGGATATACCTATATTATTATATAGTCAAAAACTGCAGCCCTGTTGCACTCAAAAGTGTGACCCCCCCCCCAAATGGAAACCTATACGCATAGAAAAGCATTTACCTGGGAAAACACGCAGACCCAATAGACTATAATGGGGTCTGTGTGGTTTCTGTTCAGTTCCCGCATCAAACATAGAGAGAAAAACTCTACTTGCAGGAACCAGGCCTCAAATCTTCAGTCAACCAAGCAACCAAAGGACACAGTGTACTATGATATAGAGATGTTCCTGAAGAGGAGTTGTTGACATAAAGCATTACAATTCAAAGGCTTTGGGGCACTAACAATCCATGTGCCTACAAATGAGGGAATGAAAAAAAACATTCACTGGTGTTAACGGGGTACTTCAGGCTAAAAATATTGATGTCCTATTGGAACAGTAAGGAATGGCACACAGGATCCCCACCGATCAGCTGTTGTCAGTAGCTGATACACACAGAATGGAGTAGGAAAAAGAAATCTCCGCTTTACATTTAATGGCTGAACTGAGTCACTGCAGTTTAGCTCCCATTAAAATGAAGGTGGACCAATCTGCAGCAACTTGGTTCAGCCACTACACAGCCAACAGCGCTGTCTGCTTCATGCTCCATTGTCTGTGTCAGCTGAGGATAGCTGACTGATGGGGGCACCTCCAGTTATCTGATACCGATGACCTAATAATAGGTTCTTAATATTTTAAGAAAACCCCTTTAATACTACTGAATGTCGGATAAGAGTACAGTAAATATTTAACTACTGAACTATTGTGTTGGGCCAGAAAGGTTGTTACTGTGTCTAATGCGAGAAAATTCCATATCCTTTTTTGCACATTTTCCCATTTATAGCCCCCTACAGAATCACCTTCCAGGAGAACACAATGGTCACATAATATTAAGTCTGAGACACAGTTTAGAAGGATCTTTCAGTTTCTGGATTAAGAGATAACTTCATTATTATGAGTTGTCACATAGCAATAACTTGTCATGCATTATATATATATATATATATATATATATATATATATATATATATACACACACATACATACACACACGCCTACTACGACAGTACTGCTACACAAACCCCCGAAGCACGTATGAAGATTCTCTTGTATATAATATGTTACCGCCTGGGTGTCTATATTATTGAAATCGTCGGACTTTTTACACTGCCTATGAGTAAATTCACTTTAGATGTAATGGAACAAAAAAACAATTGTAGCCGAAACGACTTAATAAGCAGAAAATCTCTTCTACTACTGGATGTTCACGTGATGATGGAAGATAGAAATGTGGCTGAAATGACAAACGGGAACAAAAAAGACAGAACCTAGAGAACTGGTTCAGCAGACCGCCGAGTGGGAAAAGACTCATTATGGGGATCTCAACACTTTAGAGCTCTTGCATACACAAAGGTTAAGGTTCACTTACTTTTCTAAAATAGTCAAGGATATCTCTCTAGTACAGCTGCACAATGTTTTTGCCCAATATGCTAATTAGTTGGCAACCAAATCCACCATGTCTCACATAGAGGCTTGTATTCATATTCATGGCATGCTTTTTTTTGTGTTAAAGCCGCATCATCATCTGCAATTACCGCAAACTGTTGCATAACCCACACCGTAGGCTGGAGACCACAGCGTTACAACAGATGAAGTCATTTACAATTATGCAGGAATAGCAGTGAAGAGAGAAAAGCTTTGCTTTCGTGAGGCAAAGCCATATAAGAAGATTTAAAGGGGTAAATGAACACGGGGTGAGGCCAAGAGGTAGGAGACAGCTAGAGTCACTATGTCAGTGGATCAGCCCCACAGTGTCCTTGCTCAGCCCCTAATGGGTCACGAACCAAAGTGGGTGTCATTTGGCAGTTTAAGACCTCACCAGGGACTGCAGTTTAATCATGGACTCACTGGGACCATGGTCAGTACAGGCCCCACATGGTCCCTATGACTATGAAGACTCATCAAACTTATTGCAAGGTAGACAAGGGGGCAGATCTACCAAATCCCACCAGCTTTGTCCAGCCCCCCCTCTAACTTTTCCTCCAAGGACGAGTATTAAGGGTGAGATTCAGTAGTCATCAAGAAAAATACCTCTACAGTCGATACTCTACAGTTAAAAATCAGATATCTCCTACCAGAAAATGTCTACATTTTTTTCTGGCGTTTTCCTGGTAGGAGGTTTGGACAAATTACAGCTGATCCCCCTGAATATCCCTCTATGTATCCACTAGACAATGCAGTCAAAAAGTGGTCCTCTTTCCCATCCATTTGAACCCCATCGCTTCTTTTCTCTTGGAAGGTTGTTTTTTAGGTGGCTACTAAAATTGTCCTCTTTTGTTTTGTCCATGGTGGAATCGCCCTCCTATTTTTTGTCCCTCTCCGTCTCACTCTTTCCCTCTTTGTCCCTCTCCATCTCAAATTTCCCTCCTTCTGCAATGAACCATATTGCCTGCGCCTACATTTACACAACCGAGGGGCACCAGTTTTCACAAATCTCGCATATATTTGATTATATGGAGGGATCCATGAAAACGGACAAAAATAGAACATGACTAGAGATGAGCGAACACTAAAATGTTCGAGGTTCGAAATTCGATTCGAACAGCCGCTCAATGTTCGTGTGTTCGAATGGGTTTCGAACCCCATTATAGTCTATGGGGAACAGATACTCGTTAAGGGGGAAACCCAAATCCGTGTCTGGAGGGTCACCAAGTCCACTATGACACCCCAGGAAATGATGCCAACACCTCTGGAATGACACTGGGACAGCAGGGGAAGCATGTCTGGGGGCATCTAACACACCAAAGACCCTCTATTACCCCAACATCACAGCCTAACAACTACACACTTTACACACTCAATACCACATCTCTGACAGTAGGAAAACACCTTGAAACATGTGTATTTGGCACTTGCAGTGAGGAGAGCTTGTCACCAGCAGTGAATTTGGCCCTTGTAGTAAGTTGAGGTTGGCACCAACATTTGTTTTGAAAATCAGGGTGGATTGAGCCTCTAACCAGCAGAGTTTGGGCAAATTCATGGTGGAGGGAGCCTCTAAACACCCCAGTTTGGGCAAATTCATGGTGGAGGGAGCCTCTAAAAACCCCAGTTTGGACCAATTCATGGTGGAGGGAGCCTCTAACCAGCCCAGTGTGGGCAAATTCATGGTGGAGGGAGCCTCTAAAAAACCCAGTTTGGACCAATTCATGGTGGAGGGAGCCTCTAACCAGCCCAGTTTGGGCAAATTCATGGTGGAGGGAGCCTCTAACCAGCCCAGTTTGGGCAAATTCATGGTGGAGGGAGCCTCTAAAAAACCCAGTTTGGACCAATTCATGGTGGAGGGAGCCTCTAACCAGCCCAGTTTGGGCAAATTCATGGTGGAGGGAGCCTCTAACCAGCCCAGTTTGGACCAATTAATGGTGGAGGGAGCCTCTAACCAGCCCAGTTTGGACCAATTAATGGTGGAGGGAGCCTCTAACCAGCCCAGTTTGGACCAATTAATGGTGGAGGGAGCCTCTAACCAGCCCAGTTTGGACCAATTAATGGTGGAGGGAGCCTCTAACCACCCCAGTTTGGACCAATTCATGGTGGAGGGAGCCTCTAAACAGCCAAGTTTGGACCAATTCATGGTGGAGGGAGCCTCTAAAAACCCCAGTTTGGACCAATTCATGGTGGAGGGAGCCTCTAACCAGCCCAGTTTGGGCAAATTCATGGTGGAGGGAGCCTCTAAACAGCCCAGTTTGGGCAAATTCATGGTGGAGGGAGCCTCTAACCAGCCCAGTTTGGACCAATTAATGGTGGAGGGAGCCGCTAAACAGCCCAGTTTGGGCAAATTCATGGTGGAGGGAGCCTCTAAACAGCCCAGTTTGGACCAATTCATGGTGGAGGGAGCCTCTAAAAAACCCAGTTTGGACCAATTCATGGTGGAGGGAGCCTCTAAACAGCCCAGTTTGGGCAAATTCATGGTGGAGGGAGCCTCTAACCAGCCCAGTTTGGACCAATTAATGGTGGAGGGAGCCTCTAAACGGCCAAGTTTTGGGAAATTCATGGTGGAGGGAGCCTCTAACCAGCCCAGTTTGGACCAATTCATGGTGGAGGGAGCCTCTAAACAGCCCAGTTTGGGCAAATTCATGGTGGAGGGAGCCTCTAACCAGCCCAGTTTGGACCAATTAATGGTGGAGGGAGCCTCTAAACGGCCAAGTTTTGGGAAATTCATGGTGGAGGGAGCCTCTAACCAGCCCAGTTTGGACCAATTCATGGTGGAGGGAGCCTCTAAACAGCCCAGTTTGGGCAAATTCATGGTGGAGGGAGCCTCTAAAAAACCCAGTTTGGACCAATTCATGGTGGAGGGAGCCTCTAACCAGCCCAGTTTGGACCAATTAATGGTGGAGGGAGCCTCTAAACAGCCAAGTTTGGACCAATTCATGGTGGAGGGAGCCTCTAAAAACCCCAGTTTGGACCAATTCATGGTGGAGGGAGCCTCTAACCAGCCCAGTTTGGGCAAATTCATGGTGGAGGGAGCCTCTAAACAGCCCAGTTTGGGCAAATTCATGGTGGAGGGAGCCTCTAACCAGCCCAGTTTGGACCAATTAATGGTGGAGGGAGCCGCTAAACAGCCCAGTTTGGACCAATTCATGGTGGAGGGAGCCTCTAAAAACCCCAGTTTGGACCAATTCATGGTGGAGGGAGCCTCTAAAAAACCCAGTTTGGACCAATTCATGGTGGAGGGAGCCTCTAACCAGCCCAGTTTGGACCAATTAATGGTGGAGGGAGCCTCTAAACAGCCAAGTTTGGACCAATTCATGGTGGAGGGAGCCTCTAAAAACCCCAGTTTGGACCAATTCATGGTGGAGGGAGCCTCTAACCAGCCCAGTTTGGACCAATTAATGGTGGAGGGAGCCTCTAACCAGCCCAGTTTGGACCAATTAATGGTGGAGGGAGCCTCTAACCAGCCCAGTTTGGACCAATTAATGGTGGAGGGAGCCTCTAACCACCCCAGTTTGGACCAATTCATGGTGGAGGGAGCCTCTAAACAGCCAAGTTTGGACCAATTCATGGTGGAGGGAGCCTCTAAAAACCCCAGTTTGGACCAATTCATGGTGGAGGGAGCCTCTAACCAGCCCAGTTTGGGCAAATTCATGGTGGAGGGAGCCTCTAAACAGCCCAGTTTGGGCAAATTCATGGTGGAGGGAGCCTCTAACCAGCCCAGTTTGGACCAATTAATGGTGGAGGGAGCCGCTAAACAGCCCAGTTTGGGCAAATTCATGGTGGAGGGAGCCTCTAAACAGCCCAGTTTGGACCAATTCATGGTGGAGGGAGCCTCTAAAAAACCCAGTTTGGATCAATTCATGGTGGAGGGAGCCTCTAAACAGCCCAGTTTGGGCAAATTCATGGTGGAGGGAGCCTCTAACCAGCCCAGTTTGGACCAATTAATGGTGGAGGGAGCCTCTAAACAGCCAAGTTTTGGGAAATTCATGGTGGAGGGAGCCTCTAACCAGCCCAGTTTGGACCAATTAATGGTGGAGGGAGCCTCTAAACAGCCCAGTTTGGACCAATTCATGGTGGAGGGAGCCTCTAAACAGCCCAGTTTGGGCAAATTCATGGTGGAGGGAGCCTCTAAAAAACCCAGTTTGGACCAATTCATGGTGGAGGGAGCCTCTAACCAGCCCAGTTTGGGCAAATTCATGGTGGAGGGAGCCTCTAAACAGCCCAGTTTGGGCAAATTCATGGTGGAGGGAGCCTCTAACCAGCCCAGTTTGGACCAATTAATGGTGGAGGGAGCCGCTAAACAGCCCAGTTTGGGCAAATTCATGGTGGAGGGAGCCTCTAAACAGCCCAGTTTGGACCAATTCATGGTGGAGGGAGCCTCTAAAAAACCCAGTTTGGACCAATTCATGGTGGAGGGAGCCTCTAAACAGCCCAGTTTGGGCAAATTCATGGTGGAGGGAGCCTCTAACCAGCCCAGTTTGGACCAATTAATGGTGGAGGGAGCCTCTAAACAGCCAAGTTTTGGGAAATTCATGGTGGAGGGAGCCTCTAACCAGCCCAGTTTGGACCAATTAATGGTGGAGGGAGCCTCTAAACAGCCCAGTTTGGACCAATTCATGGTGGAGGGAGCCTCTAAACAGCCCAGTTTGGGCAAATTCATGGTGGAGGGAGCCTCTAAACAGCCCAGTTTGGACCAATTCATGGTGGAGGGAGCCTCTAAACAGCCCAGTTTGGGCAAATTCATGGTGGAGGGAGCCTCTAAAAAACCCAGTTTGGACCAATTCATGGTGGAGGGAGCCTCTAACCAGCCCAGTTTGGACCAATTAATGGTGGAGGGAGCCTCTAAACAGCCAAGTTTGGACCAATTCATGGTGGAGGGAGCCTCTAAAAACCCCAGTTTGGACCAATTCATGGTGGAGGGAGCCTCTAACCAGCCCAGTTTGGGCAAATTCATGGTGGAGGGAGCCTCTAAACAGCCCAGTTTGGGCAAATTCATGGTGGAGGGAGCCTCTAACCAGCCCAGTTTGGACCAATTAATGGTGGAGGGAGCCGCTAAACAGCCCAGTTTGGACCAATTCATGGTGGAGGGAGCCTCTAAAAACCCCAGTTTGGACCAATTCATGGTGGAGGGAGCCTCTAAAAAACCCAGTTTGGACCAATTCATGGTGGAGGGAGCCTCTAACCAGCCCAGTTTGGGCAAATTCATGGTGGAGGGAGCCTCTAACCAGCAGAGTTGTGGGAAAGCAGGGTGGAGGGAGCCTCTAACCAGCAGAGTTGGTGGAAATCAGGGTGGAGGGAGCCTCTAACCAGCAGAGTTGGGGGAAATCATGTTGGAGGGAGCCTAGTATTAGCAGAATTGTGCAACGCTTATGGTGGATGAGTATGAGGATGCGCAGGAATTGGAGAGGTTGAGTACAGACATGGAGTTTCATGTTGGGGTGCTTTACACAGGTGGGCACAAAAATGAAGGCTCTATCCAGTGGTGGTTCATTTTTATCAAAGTGAGCCGGTCGGCACTCTCAGCTGACAGACGGGTGCGCTTGTCAGTGATGATGCCACCGGCTGCACTGAACACCCTCTCAGATAGGACGCTGGCGGCAGGACAGGACAGCACCTCCAAGGCATATAGGGCAAGTTCAAGCCACAGGTCCAACTTCGACACCCAATACGTGTAGGGCGCAGAGGGGTTGGAGAGGACAGGGCTGTGGTCGGAAAGGTATTCCCGCAACATGCGCCTATACTTCTCACGCCTGGTGACACTAGGACCCTCCGTGGCGGCACTTTGGCGAGGGGGTGCCATCAAGGTGTCCCAGACCTTAGACAGTGTGCCCCTCGTTTGTGTGGACCGGTGAGAACTTGGTTGCCTACTGGAGGAACTGCCCTCCCTGCCGCCAACGTCACATGCTGGAAACATCTCCATCATATTCTGCACCAATTGCCTGTGGCAAGCATTGATGCGATTGGCCCTCCCCTCTACCGGAATAAAAGACGAGATGTTGTTTTTATACCGGGGGTCAAGGATAGCAAAGATCCAGTACTGGTTGTCCTCCATGATTTTGACAATACGCTTGTCGGTTGTAAAGCACCCCAACATGAACTCAGCCATGTCTGCCACAGTGTTAGTTGGCATGACTCCTCTGGCCCCACCGGAAAGTTCAATCTCCATTTCCTCCTCATCCTCCATGTCTACCCATCCGCGCTGCAACAATGGGACGATTCGAAGTTGCCCGGAAGCCTCCTGTATCACCATCACATCATCGGACAACTCTTCTTCCTCCTCCTCCTCCTCCTCCTCCTCCTCCATTAAACGCAGTGAAGCGGACAGATGTGTGGACCTACTCTCCAGCTGTGACGGATCGGATGCTATCCCTAACTCCTCTGTGTGATCTGAGTTATCCCTGATGTCAATCAGGGATTCTCTCAGAACACACAAGAGCGGGATTGTAAGGCTCACCATCGCATCCTCAGAGCTCACCCTCCTTGTGGACTCCTCAAAGACCCGTAGGATGTCACAAAGGTCTCTCATCCATGGCCACTCATGGATGTGAAACTGAGGCAGCTGACTTTGTGGCACCCTAGGGTTTTGTAGCTGGTATTCCATCAAAGGTCTCTGCTGCTCAACCACTCTATTCAACATCTGAAACGTTGAGTTCCAGCGTGTGGGGACGTCGCACAAAAGCCGGTGTTGTGGCACATGCAGGCGTTGCTGGAGAGATTTTAAGCTAGCAGCGGCTACTGTCGACTTGCGAAAGTGGGCGCACATGCGCCGCACTTTCACCAGTAGCTCTGGAACATTGGGGTAGCTCTTTAGGAAACGTTGCACCACTAGGTTGAAGACGTGGGCCAGGCATGGAACATGTTGGAGTCCGGCAAGCTCCAGAGCTGCTACCAGGTTCCGGCCGTTATCACAAACGACCATGCCTGGGCCCAGGTGCAGCGGCTCAAACCATATTGCCGTCTCATCGAGGAGGGCATCCCTCACCTCGGAGGCAGTGTGCTGTCTGTCCCCCAAGCTGATCAGCTTCAGCACAGCCTGCTGACGTCTACCAACGCCAGTGCTGCAACGTTTCCAACTCGTAGCTGGGGTCAATCTAACAGCGGAGGAGGAGGCGGTGGCGGAGGAGGAGGCGGTGGCGGAGGAGGAGGCGGTAGAGGAGGAGGAGGAGGGGGGTGTTCTTCTCGTGTCCCTGCCAGGAATGTTAGGCGGGGAGACGAGGTACACCGGGCCAGTTTGGGAAGCAGTCCCAGCCTCAACTACATTCACCCAGTGTGCCGTCAGTGAAATGTAGCGTCCCTGTCCGCATGCACTTGTCCACGCGTCGGTGGTCAAGTGGACCTTTGTGCAAAGCGCGGAACTAAGGGCCCGCCTGATGTTGAGTGACACGTGCTGGTGCAAGGCGGGGACGGCACACCGGGAGAAGTAGTGACGGCTAGGGACGGCATAGCGAGGTGCCGCAGTTGCCATCAGGTCCAGGAAGGCGGGAGTTTCAACAAGCCGGAACGCCAACATCTCCTGGGCCAGCAGTTTAGCGATGTTGGCGTTCAAGGCTTGCGCGTGTGGGTGGTTAGCAGTGTATTTCTGCCGCCGCTCCAATGTCTGAGAGATGGTGGGTTGTTGTAAAGAAACGCCTGATGGTGCCTTTGATGGTGCAGGAGAAGGAGATAAGACAGGACCAGGGGAGGATGAGGTAGAAGTCAACAAAGTGGCGGAGGCAGATGAAGTGGTGTCCTGGCTCGTCCTCTGGAGTGCATCGCCAGCACAGTCAGCAGTGGCAGTGGCAGAGGCAGTGGCAGAGGCAGTGGCAGTGGCGTGAACGGCAGGCGGCCTTTGTCCTGCCGTTGCTGCCTGCCACTGATTCCAGTGCTTGGATTCCAAATGACGGCGCATTGAAGTGGTGGACAGGTTGCTCTTCTCAGAGCCCCTAATCAATTTCGAGAGGCAAATTGTGCAGACAACACTATATCTGTCCTCGGCGCATTCCTTGAAAAAACTCCACACCTTCGAGAAACGTGCCCTCGAGGTGGGAGTTTTTCAGGGCTGGGTACGAACTGGAACATCTTGGGAGATTCCGGGTGTGGCCTGGCTTCGCCTAAGCTGCTGACCTCTGCCTCTGCCTCTAGCTACCCTTTTTGGTGCTGCACCTGCCTCAACATCCACACTACTTTCCCCGCTTGACATCCCCCCTGTCCAGGTCGGGTCAGTGTCCTCATCATCCACCACTTCCTCTTCCAACTCCTGTCTCATCTCCTCCTCCCGCACAATGCGCCGGTCAACTGGATGCCCTGACGGCAACTGCGTCACATCATCGTCGATGAGGGTGGGTTGCTGGTCATCCACCACCAAATCGAACGGAGATGGAGGAGACTCTAGTGTTTGAGCATCTGGACACAGATGCTCCTCTGTTAGGTTCGTGGAATCGTGACGTGGAGAGGCAGGTTGAGGGACAATGAAAGGAGCGGAGAACAGCTCTGGGGAGCAGGGACAGTTTGGGTTATTGTTCTGTAAAGCTTCGGAATTTTGGGAGGAAGGAAGACAAGACTGTTGGGTAATAGGAGGAGAGGAGGCAGAGTCTGACTGGCTGCTGGACAATGTGCTGTAAGCGTTCTCTGACAGCCATTGCAAGACCTGTTCCTGGTTCTCGGGCCTACTAAGGTTTGTACCCTGCAGTTTAGTTAATGTGGCAAGCAACCCTGGCACTGTGGAGTGGCGCAATGCTTGCTGCCCCACAGGAGTAGGCACGGGACGCCCTGTGGCTTCACTGCTACCTTGCTCCCCAGAACCATTCCCCCGACCTCGCCCACGGCCTCGTCCACGTCCCTTTCCGGGAGCCTTGCGCATTTTGAATTCCTAGTTAGAAATTGGCACTGTATACCAGTAGTAAAAATTGTGGGTGCACGTAACCCCAATATATTCTTTGAATTACCAGTCAGAAACTGGCACTATATGGCAGTAGCAAGAAATGAGGGTATTTGTATTCCCAATATATTCTTTGAATTCCCAGTCAGACACTGGCACTATATGGCAGTAGCAAGAAATGAGGGTATTTGTATTCCCAATATATTCTTTGAATTCCCAGTCAGACAATGGCACTGTATACCAGTAGTAAAAATTGTGGGTGCACGTAACCACAATATATTCTTTGAATTACCAGTCAGAAACTGGCACTATATGGCAGTAGCAAGAAATGAGGGTATTTGTATTCCCAATATATTCTTTGAATTCCCAGTCAGACAATGGCACTGTATACCAGTAGTAAAAATTGTGGGTGCACGTAACCACAATATATTCTTTGAATTACCAGTCAGAAACTGGCACTATATGGCAGTAGCAAGAAATGAGGGTATTTATAACCCCAATATATTCTTTGAATTCCCAGTCAGACAATGGCACTGTATACCAGTAGTAAAAATTGTGGGTGCACGTAACCCCAATATATTCTTTGAATTCCCAGTCAGACACTGGCACTATATGGCAGTAGCAAGAAATGAGGGTATTTGTATTCCCAATATATTCTTTGAATTCCCAGTCAGACAATGGCACTGTATACCAGTAGTAAAAATTGTGGGTGCACGTAACCACAATATATTCTTTGAATTACCAGTCAGAAACTGGCACTATATGGCAGTAGCAAGAAATGAGGGTATTTGTATTCCCAATATATTCTTTGAATTCCCAGTCAGACAATGGCACTGTATACCAGTAGTAAAAATTGTGGGTGCACGTAACCCCAATATATTCTTTGAATTCCCAGTCAGACACTGGCACTATATGGCAGTAGCAAGAAATGAGGGTATTTGTATTCCCAATATATTCTTTGAATTCCCAGTCAGACAATGGCACTGTATACCAGTAGTAAAAATTGTGGGTGCACGTAACCCCAATATATTCTTTGAATTACCAGTCAGAAACTGGCACTATATGGCAGTAGCAAGAAATGAGGGTATTTATAACCCCAATATATTCTTTGAATTCCCAGTCAGACAATGGCACTGTATACCAGTAGTAAAAATTGTGGGTGCACGTAACCCCAATATATTCTTTGAATTCCCAGTCAGACACTGGCACTATATGGCAGTAGCAAGAAATGAGGGTATTTGTATTCCCAATATATTCTTTGAATTCCCAGTCAGACAATGGCACTGTATACCAGTAGTAAAAATTGTGGGTGCACGTAACCACAATATATTCTTTGAATTACCAGTCAGAAACTGGCACTATATGGCAGTAGCAAGAAATGAGGGTATTTGTATTCCCAATATATTCTTTGAATTCCCAGTCAGACAATGGCACTGTATACCAGTAGTAAAAATTGTGGGTGCACGTAACCACAATATATTCTTTGAATTACCAGTCAGAAACTGGCACTATATGGCAGTAGCAAGAAATGAGGGTATTTATAACCCCAATATATTCTTTGAATTCCCAGTCAGACAATGGCACTGTATACCAGTAGTAAAAATTGTGGGTGCACGTAACCCCAATATATTCTTTGAATTACCAGTCAGAAACTGGCACTATATGGCAGTAGCAAGAAATGAGGGTATTTGTATTCCCAATATATTCTTTGAATTCCCAGTCAGACAATGGCACTATATGGCAGTAGCAAGAAATGAGGGTATTTGTATTCCCAATATACTCTTTGAATTCCCAGTCAGACAATGGCACTGTATACGAGTAGTAAAAATTGTGGGTGCACGTAACCCCAATATATTCTTTGAATTGCCAGTCAGAAACTGGCACTATATGGCAGTAGCAAGAAATGAGGGTATTTATAACCCCAATATATTCTTTGAATTCCCAGTCAGACAATGGCACTGTATACCAGTAGTAAAAATTGTGGGTGCACGTAACCCCAATATATTCTTTGAATTCCCAGTCAGACACTGGCACTATATGGCAGTAGCAAGAAATGAGGGTATTTGTATTCCCAATATATTCTTTGAATTCCCAGTCAGACAATGGCACTGTATACCAGTAGTAAAAATTGTGGGTGCACGTAACCCCAATATATTCTTTGAATTCCCAGTCAGACACTGGCACTATATGGCAGTAGCAAGAAATGAGGGTATTTGTATTCCCAATATATTCTTTGAATTCCCAGTCAGACAATGGCACTGTATACCAGTAGTAAAAATTGTGGGTGCACGTAACCCCAATATATTCTTTGAATTACCAGTCAGAAACTGGCACTATATGGCAGTAGCAAGAAATGAGGGTATTTATAACCCCAATATATTCTTTGAATTCCCAGTCAGACAATGGCACTGTATACCAGTAGTAAAAATTGTGGGTGCACGTAACCCCAATATATTCTTTGAATTCCCAGTCAGACACTGGCACTATATGGCAGTAGCAAGAAATGAGGGTATTTGTATTCCCAATATGCTCTTTGAATTCCCAGTCAGACAATGGCACTGTATACCAGTAGTAAAAATTGTGGGTGCACGTAACCCCAATATATTCTTTGAATTACCAGTCAGAAACTGGCACTATATGGCAGTAGCAAGAAATGAGGGTATTTGTATTCCCAATATATTCTTTGAATTCCCAGTCAGACAATGGCACTGTATACCAGTAGTAAAAATTGTGGGTGCACGTAACCCCAATATATTCTTTGAATTCCCAGTCAGACACTGGCACTATATGGCAGTAGCAAGAAATGAGGGTATTTGTATTCCCAATATATTCTTTGAATTCCCAGTCAGACAATGGCACTGTATACCAGTAGTAAAAATTGTGGGTGCACGTAACCCCAATATATTCTTTGAATTCCCAGTCAGACACTGGCACTATATGGCAGTAGCAAGAAATGAGGGTATTTGTATTCCCAATATATTCTTTGAATTCCCAGTCAGACAATGGCACTGTATACCAGTAGTAAAAATTGTGGGTGCACGTAACCCCAATATATTCTTTGAATTACCAGTCAGAAACTGGCACTATATGGCAGTAGCAAGAAATGAGGGTATTTGTATTCCCAATATATTCTTTGAATTCCCAGTCAGACAATGGCACTGTATACCAGTAGTAAAAATTGTGGGTGCACGTAACCCCAATATATTCTTTGAATTCCCAGTCAGACACTGGCACTATATGGCAGTAGCAAGAAATGAGGGTATTTGTATTCCCAATATATTCTTTGAATTCCCAGTCAGACAATGGCACTGTATACCAGTAGTAAAAATTGTGGGTGCACGTAACCCCAATATATTCTTTGAATTCCCAGTCAGACACTGGCACTATATGGCAGTAGCAAGAAATGAGGGTATTTGTATTCCCAATATATTCTTTGAATTCCCAGTCAGACAATGGCACTGTATACCAGTAGTAAAAATTGTGGGTGCACGTAACCCCAATATATTCTTTGAATTCCCAGTCAGACACTGGCACTATATGGCAGTAGCAAGAAATGAGGGTATTTGTATTCCCAATATATTCTTTGAATTCCCAGTCAGACAATGGCACTGTATACCAGTAGTAAAAATTGTGGGTGCACGTAACCACAATATATTCTTTGAATTACCAGTCAGAAACTGGCACTATATGGCAGTAGCAAGAAATGAGGGTATTTGTATTCCCAATATATTCTTTGAATTCCCAGTCAGACAATGGCACTGTATACCAGTAGTAAAAATTGTGGGTGCACGTAACCCCAATATATTCTTTGAATTACCAGTCAGAAACTGGCACTATATGGCAGTAGCAAGAAATGAGGGTATTTGTATTCCCAATATACTCTTTGAATTCCCAGTCAGACAATGGCACTGTATACCAGTAGTAAAAATTGTGGGTGCACGTAACCCCAATATATTCTTTGAATTACCAGTCAGAAACTGGCACTATATGGCAGTAGCAAGAAATGAGGGTATTTATAACCCCAATATATTCTTTGAATTCCCAGTCAGACAATGGCACTGTATACCAGTAGTAAAAATTGTGGGTGCACGTAACCCCAATATATTCTTTGAATTCCCAGTCAGACACTGGCACTATATGGCAGTAGCAAGAAATGAGGGTATTTGTATTCCCAATATATTCTTTGAATTCCCAGTCAGACAATGGCACTGTATACCAGTAGTAAAAATTGTGGGTGCACGTAACCCCAATATATTCTTTGAATTCCCAGTCAGACACTGGCACTATATGGCAGTAGCAAGAAATGAGGGTATTTGTATTCCCAATATATTCTTTGAATTCCCAGTCAGACAATGGCACTGTATACCAGTAGTAAAAATTGTGGGTGCACGTAACCCCAATATATTCTTTGAATTCCCAGTCAGACACTGGCACTATATGGCAGTAGCAAGAAATGAGGGTATTTGTATTCCCAATATATTCTTTGAATTCCCAGTCAGACAATGGCACTGTATACCAGTAGTAAAAATTGTGGGTGCACGTAACCCCAATATATTCTTTGAATTACCAGTCAGAAACTGGCACTATATGGCAGTAGCAAGAAATGAGGGTATTTATAACCCCAATATATTCTTTGAATTCCCAGTCAGACAATGGCACTGTATACCAGTAGTAAAAATTGTGGGTGCACGTAACCCCAATATATTCTTTGAATTCCCAGTCAGACACTGGCACTATATGGCAGTAGCAAGAAATGAGGGTATTTGTATTCCCAATATGCTCTTTGAATTCCCAGTCAGACAATGGCACTGTATACCAGTAGTAAAAATTGTGGGTGCACGTAACCCCAATATATTCTTTGAATTACCAGTCAGAAACTGGCACTATATGGCAGTAGCAAGAAATGAGGGTATTTGTATTCCCAATATATTCTTTGAATTCCCAGTCAGACAATGGCACTGTATACCAGTAGTAAAAATTGTGGGTGCACGTAACCCCAATATATTCTTTGAATTCCCAGTCAGACACTGGCACTATATGGCAGTAGCAAGAAATGAGGGTATTTGTATTCCCAATATATTCTTTGAATTCCCAGTCAGACAATGGCACTGTATACCAGTAGTAAAAATTGTGGGTGCACGTAACCCCAATATATTCTTTGAATTCCCAGTCAGACACTGGCACTATATGGCAGTAGCAAGAAATGAGGGTATTTGTATTCCCAATATATTCTTTGAATTCCCAGTCAGACAATGGCACTGTATACCAGTAGTAAAAATTGTGGGTGCACGTAACCCCAATATATTCTTTGAATTCCCAGTCAGACACTGGCACTATATGGCAGTAGCAAGAAATGAGGGTATTTGTATTCCCAATATATTCTTTGAATTCCCAGTCAGACAATGGCACTGTATACCAGTAGTAAAAATTGTGGGTGCACGTAACCCCAATATATTCTTTGAATTCCCAGTCAGACAATGGCACTGTATACCAGTAGTAAAAATTGTGGGTGCACGTAACCCCAATATATTCTTTGAATTCCCAGTCAGACACTGGCACTATATGGCAGTAGCAAGAAATGAGGGTATTTGTATTCCCAATATATTCTTTGAATTCCCAGTCAGACAATGGCACTGTATACCAGTAGTAAAAATTGTGGGTGTATATAGCCCCAATTCTATTGCTAGGGGACTTGCAGGGTATTTCTGGGGTGAAGGTGGGGGGGCACACCGTTGGAACGGGTATCGGGGTATATATCGGGTATACGGGAATACACTGACAGTGTATTCCATTCAGGATCCTGGGAAAGCTGGGTTGCGGCGATTGAGCCAGTCAGTGCCACGTTACACTGACAAGCTTCTCCCTGGAATTTAGCTCTTACAAGAGCTGTTGTGGTTGTCTTCTCCTTCCTATCCTAGCCTGTCCCTGCCTACCCAGAATCTAAGCCCTAGCTAACTGGACGGAAACCTCCGTCCTCGGTGAATTGCAAGCTCAGAATGACGCGAACCTGGGCGGCGCTGTTCTTTTAAATTAGAGGTCACATGTTTTCGGCAGCCAATGGGTTTTGCCTACTTTTCTCAACGTCACCGGTGTCGTAGTTCCTGTCCCACCTACCCTGCGCTGTTATTGGAGCAAAAAAGGCGCCAGGGAAGGTGGGAGGGGAATCGAGTAATGGCGCACTTTACCACGCGGTGTTCGATTCGATTCGAACATGCCGAACAGCCTAATATCCAATCGAACATGAGTTCGATAGAACACTGTTCGCTCATCTCTAAACATGACCTATATTTTGAGGGTCTGTTACAGGATAACAGTGAATAGCCCCCATTCACAAGCTGCTGTGTGATGTCCGTTTGGTTACTGTTGTGTGAATATAGCTTTAGGTCTTATGCTCATGACAGCGATGTTTTTTTACAGCTCTAACAGCCGTTTTACATCAGTTAAAATCAGATACATTGTCTGTATTCATGGGCCCACCGACCCTGTAGAAATCAAAGGTGGTTAGGGTTTGTTTTGTTTTTTTAATGTAGATTGTGAGCCCCATATAGGGATCACAATGTACTTTATTTTTTTTCCTATCAGTATGTTTTTGTAGAATGGGACGAGATTCATGCAAACGCCGGGAGAACATACAAACTCCTTGCAGATGTAAAGAAGGTCAGTTTTTTGACATCCATTAAAAACGGATGGTCAAAATGTCCATATATGAATCCACGTTGGATTCAATGTATTCTCAAAACAGACATGTTTCGTACGTTGCAAAATTGTACGCCAACATCCGTTTTTCACTGTGAATAAGCCTTTACAATGGGGTCTGCCAGGTTCTGGTGAAATTTGCTGATGGAAGGTCTGAATGGTGCATCTGACAGCAATGTGCACAGAGTAACATAGCTGCCAGCTGTGCGATCTCCCCCTACTCCTTAAACATTCATGTGTGGATCAGCTAAACATGCAGATTGAATGCCATGGGGACAGGGAGATAATCTGATATCAGGTACTTCTGCCAACAGCTTATCTCCCAGAGAAACAAAGGATCAGAGGCATGTTAAAAATCTAACATATCCAATCACTGTCCATGTATCCTAAAGGTTCTTTTATGAGGGCAGATTTCCTGTCTGCTTACAAGGTCCATATAAAGGGATTCTACCATTAAAACCTCATTTTTTGTGGATAAGATATTGGAATAGCCTTTAGAAAGGCTATTCGTCTCTTACCTTTAGATTTGATCTACGCCACGCCGTTCCTTAGAAATACCGGTTTTTACCGGTATGTAATTTAGTTCTCCTGCAGCGATGGGGGCGGGCCCCATCGCTGAAAATGCGATGGGGGCGTCCTCACTGCTGCTCGAGAACACGATCCTGCGACGCCTCTATCTTCAGCTGGATCCTCTCCTTCTCTATCGTCTTCCTCCTGCGTCACCTCTGACGCTTGCACAGTTGGCTCTGCCAGTGAGACACTAGTAGAGTCGATTGCGCAGGCGTCGGAAGTGACGCAGGAGGAAGACGACAGAGAAGGGGAGGATCCAGTCGAAGATAGAGGCGTCGCAGGATCATGTTCTCGAGCAGCAGTGGGGACGCCCCCATTGCATTTTCAGCACTGGGGCCCGTCTCCATCGCTGTGACACAACTAATTTGCATACTGGTAAAAACCGGCATTTCTAAGGAACGGAGCGGCGGAGATCACATCTAAATAGCCTTTCTAAAGGCTATTCAGACATCTTATCCACAAAAAATGAGGTTTTAATGGTAGAATCCCTTCAAGCTTCTTTTACATTCATTTAAAGAGGACCTTTCACCACCCCAAGCCTGTGCAGTTTTCTGCACCATGTTACAGGCGCAGCTGCACAGACTCTGGGGCACTTTGAATTATGTATGTAGCCCCCCTCGTTGTGGAGCTCTGAGCCCCGTTATTTCTGGCGCCCTATATGTTAATTAAGCCTTCAGTGTCAGAAGGGCGTTTCTGACACTAACGACAGCAGCTACGTCAGTCTGACACGGTCCTCCGGGTTTCCACTCAAAAAATGCGGAGAGAAAAGTTCCGCTTGAAGGCCTTTTCTCTCCGCAAATTTCAAGTGGAATGGGTGACAGAATCCCCAGAGACCAAGCGCTAGCCTAGCCTGAGCGAGGTTTTAATAGTGGTAACTGAGTATGGCCTAACTACCAATCTCCTGCGATCTCTGTGATCATTGACCTGCCATGGGCACTATGTGAGCCTTTACCCTATAGGGAAATTAATGATGGGTTAAGTTGATCATTCAATCCCATACAGTTTGCATATTGTCAGCAGCACATCTTCCTGTATAAATGAGCAGCTCATGAAACATGGGATCAGCCGAAAAACTAGTGTTTGCTTGTCTGATCACTGCCATGATTACACTGGGTAATGATAATTTTTTGCAACTGGGAACCTTAGCTTTAAAATGTGTTTTCATGGTCCCTAGGTGGTTTTTCATACCAATCGGTGGGGTCCAATGTAGACCCTACAACAATTCGCTGATTTATCTACCTAGGGGTGGCGGAAGCAGCTCTGCTCCTTTCAAGTAATAGGACAGAGCTGCAGTATTCTATACAGTGGCCAGAGCCTGTAGTTATGACCTTATTACTTGAATAAGAGCAGAACTGCTTCTGGTTTTGTCCAGTGTTATACTGGTCGGCACCTAAAGGCAGCCAGATCAGCTGATTGCTGCAGGCTCCAGTTGTTGGACCCCAACTGATCAGATACCAATAACCCCATCATGTTGATAGGTCATCAATATGAAAACTTATCAGGGCCTGTCAAATCCCTTTAAGTTACTGAAAATCTTACAGAAATATTTATTTCCACTAAGCCGTAATTGACATGTCAATAAAGACTCACCACATAAAAGGGTTGTGTTTTATTTTAATAGAAAAGCAACTTTCTGGAGTACATCAAATCTGGTATACATTGTATACAATGACAATTCTTTTCAATTCTGTTTGAACCCAATAATACATATGGAAATGTATTTCATATCGAAATATATTAGGTCTGACAAACAAACAAAAATATTCATTTGCTACATATATACACAAACACATGGAATTTAAAAAATGCATGAAAATGCAAAAAAAAAAAAAAAAAGAAAAATAGGCACACAACAAAAAAATACTTATATTATTCTGCAAAACCCATATACTTGGGTAGATGCATATAAAAATGAGACGACAATATGCAAGAGCGATACTACACCCAGGCTGCTATATATTGACCAGAGCTCAATGAATCAACTACCTCCTTACCTATATACTTTGGGGACATTTTGCTATAGACTGTAGGCCATGTGAAAGGTGTTCTGCAGCCAGATTCTCCACTCCACAAAGAAAGGGAAATGCAGAAAATAGGACCATGCAGAGATTACAACAGTACCTGGTAATTGTACATCATAAGAGGTTTTGAAGATGATCAAGGTGAATCTCTATGGTTCCTACAAGATGTTGCTTGGACATGAAGACAAGATTTAAGCCTTAAAAAAATGAGGATGCGCTGTATACATACATCTGTGTACCACCTCACTGCATCCCAAACCACTGCTCTTGGTCTGCCCACTGAGCGGCCTCACTGTCACTTCCTTCCAAGTCTCCCTCTTCTCCACTACCCTCCATGTCGTCTACATCTTCTTCTTGTGTAGCATCTGTTGGGCTCTCTTCTTTCTCCATCTTCTGCATTCCCTCAAGTGACTTCTGATCATTCGGATCCAGACTAAGAAGATAAATAATAATGGAATTAAATTATGGGTTATGTGCTATGAAGGGTCCATCCTCAGTTACAACATTTAAAGTGTAACTAAACTTTTACAACAACTTGTGATTTTCTGGCAGGATTCTGTCATTAGTACATACTAGAATATTTATTTTATTTTATAAAATCCTGCATTTCTTTATATATTTTTTCCTCTATTGTGAGCTGCTTTCACTAGGGGTACAGAGGGGAGGGCTATTGTGTAATGAAAGAAGTGGACATATGACACAAAGATCGCAGTTCTGCCATATTTATATACAGCTGCGCCCAATCCTGACTGGTGATATCTCTGAAAATAATACAGGGAGAAGAGTGAATTAGGGCTTGGCTATGATAACCAAAACCAATTTACGGTTATTTTAGGAAACTGCACTCTTTACATGCCAAAGTTTTGGTTTCATTTATTCACAAATCAGTAATCCTGATAGGACATTGTCCTCCTGTGAATCTTATCTTTCAGATGACACTAAAATCACTGCTCTGTTCTATAATGCCCGAGATATACCATAACTTACACTGTGAAAGCCAAGGTGTACAGATAAAGTAGAGAAGATAAGAGAAGGGATGGGCATGGATTTCAGAGAAAGGAGCCAAAATTTGTTAATATATAAATTATTGAAAAACATTTATTAGTGTCACAAATGCTGCTAGAAAATCACATGTTGTTTGAAAGTTTAGGTCATGTTCACACAACCTTTTGTTAATGTCCATTGCTGTTATCAGTCAAAGGATGAGAGCAACGGACAGTAACTGTGGCAGAGTAACGGTGTGGGCGCCATTTGCATCTGTCATTTAACGTTCAGTGCTTTGATGTTGTGGAAGATGAGAGCAATGGACATTAAACAGTATTGTGTACATACTCTACAGGTGGAATTCATGTAATAACCGATCAAAATTACAGATGTGAACAAAATAATGTCTGTTATCCTGGATGATGGTTGGTTTCCATTATTTTTCGATTAATTGCCTATCTCTAACCTCATTTGACAAACTACTACTTGGTAAACCACATAAGGCTATAAATTTCCCCAGTAGTTGCTACAGACTCCTGCACCATTACATACAGACCACTCTTGCTTTGTTTGTCAGATACTATTAAATATGCATTGATAGTGTTTACTAGGCTACAGACCACATCTGCCATCTGGTAGCAGTGGCTGGGTTGGTGACATAAGTCCTTGTTCCCGGCCACCTCTATCCTCTTCATGCTGACTTATTGCTAATGGAGCCTTCTATCATAATTTTTAAAGTTAGAAGGGTTAGAACAGCGTCTCTGTATATACATCAAGATGTAATAGTATGCAGCGTCTTGCAGGAGATGTTACCCTGAGTTTTACATCATACAGGCTAAGCCAACCCCACCAAGTGAAATCAGGATTTGGAGGGGAGAGGACGCAGGAGAGCTACTGAAACCCTTAGGCTACCTGCATACAATTGGTGTTAAAAAAATACAATAAAATGACTTTCAAAAGGGAATAACTTAGAAAATGCAATGAGGTGAGCAGGGGACTAATAGTCCCCCATTGTGAATGAAGCACTCGTGCACTTGCATGACCAGCACCATTCATTTCTATGGGACTGCTAGGGCTGACACTTCATTCATCATTGGGAGACACTGCTGCTGGACCTTCTGCGATGTGACCCTTATCCCTCTAAGTTAGGGTATAAGTATCTTTGATGGGACAACCCTTTAGGTGTCAGTACAAGACCTATGAAACATATTCCACTTTTCTGCAGACATTGTTACTAGTGCCCAAGATACTATCTCCCCCACACTGCCATATACACCAGCTTATATTATAGCTCTGAGTTGGGAAATCTCAAGATGTGGATTGTGGTCTCTTTTCAGGGATTTATGTTGTTTCTATAACATTTACTCCGCTCTATCAGTGTATATATTGTACTTTCAGATCTCATTTTCCACTGGCTGTATACCCTTCCTTGTTATTCTACTATTTATGAAAACCCACTGGACTTCTCAAATCCACAACAGCCTTGGAAGTAATGCACTTATATTACCAGAAACAGGACAGGTCATAAAAGTGCAAAACTTCTTACTACTTCCTTATAATCTGCATATTATAAACCTGACCATTAGAAGTCTACCGTATATACAGAATGATGTCAATAACACTTTGCTATATTTATTTAATATGGATTTTTATATCTTTGTGTGCGGAGCTGCGACAAATGTAAAATGTCTTCACTACAACTTATAAAGAGACTCAAATTTACATTTTGCTTATTTTTCAGATTTTCAATAAGATTCTTTAGAAGATAAAATGACAAGTAGATGTCTCCTGGAAGAAATGCTAGTAGTTCTGCTGCAGAGGGCTATGCAATGCACATGCTCCGCTCTTTGCTGCAGGATGCTGCATTACAGCAACACATTAAATGTGTGTTTTACATAGGAAAGCCCATTCTCTGCACAGCCAAGAGCTATACCAGGTCACCTCTATGCCTAAGCATTATCTTAATCCCCTAAATGGCTCCTCATCACATTGACACATAAATCCATACATTAACAATAGATCTTACAACCCATAAAAATAACATAGAATACAAAACGGATCGTAAATAGGCATTTACAAGCTTATTTACTACAGATATGAAATCCAGCACCTCTGGCTATAAACCTATTAGATTTCCTGGTACGGGAGTAAGGAAATGCTATTTACTTTTTAACCCTGGCTACTTGTACCCCACTTCTTAGAATAGGCATGGCCCATTAGTGCCTAAGGGGGGGGGGGGGGGCAACTGATGGAACTTAACATAGAAAATTCCTACTGAATAAATGGAATAGCAAGGTTAAAAACATAACATAGTAATGTAAAGCACTGTATACAGCTAAAGGAGCTGTGAATACCAGTCACGTATGTATGTAGATTCTTACACTAGGACAAGAACTAGAGATTTTTAGGCTGAGCTCACATTTGGACCCGACATTGGGTTTTTTATGTGTAGAATAGAATAGTAGACTATCCCCCATAGTAAACTGGACACACTGTACAGGTATAAACAATTTCTTAATACTATAAAGCCCTTTGGACAATATATGCCACATATACCTATAGAGCAGTATACACTGAACTTTCTGTTGCAGGATTTCAGAGGATTTGCAAACAATGGGAGGCAGATTCAGGGCAGGATTTGGCGCAGAATCAGCCCCAAATTCTTACATGTGAACATGCCCTTAGAGCAACAATTTTGGGTTATAAATATATAGCCAGTTTTAAAAAGTTTGGCCATTTTAACCAATATGTAGAAAACAGGTCTATATAAACTGCACTGATATTTTGGAAAGTACTGCACCTTATCAGGTATCCTTAGATCCAATGACTCTCCATAAGTAGTCATTTCCAGACAGGATCTCTGTGTGGTCTGAGAAGACTCCGTTCCCAGACAAGGGTGTGGCGCCGATCAAAGTATGACAATGGTGCAGCACTTTCAGTAGAAATATATTAGAAACTTGCATACACTCATACACCTTTACACTAGGTTCACAATAACATTCATGTTTCCATTCTTCAAGTCCACTTAGGGACCTGAAAAAAAAAAGAAACCCTATTGGATGGTTACCTGCGGATCCCGTGAACTATAATGGGATCTTCCTGCATATTTTAAGAGGAATGGGTAACGGAGTCCCCGAATTCTAGTGTGACGGCAGTCTTAAGTGTACAGAAGGAAATGCTGTAGAAGACCGAACTGAAAAGGTCTTGTCTAGAGAAGGTCATCCATTTAACAGAATGAGTATCCTACCTATGTATATTCCAAAAAGGACAAAAACAAAGCACATCTAGTTGAACTAGGCTTTTTGCCTAACTAGACATGCAAGTGTGCCTTCAACAAAATGAGCCATAAATGCACCAAAATTGTGTTGTAAAACTCTGGCTCAAAGTAAGACAACTGAAAAGTGGTATAAAATGGTATACAGATAAGGAGTGATAAATCTGGAGCATTTTCAGACTACCTGTCTAAGTTTACAGTGTTTAACTATCAGTAAATCTGGGCTATTGTTTGTTGTACATGTCTAGAAATGCACAGAACACCTGTACCTGAGAGCAATGCTGTACTGGTCCATGGCTTCCTGAAATTCATTCACAGCAACAAGGAAATCGCCCAGCATACGATGCAGGACACAATCACTTTGATTTGCAAGAGTACTTCGCAGCAGTGCTATACCTTCTTCATACTTCTGTTCTCGGCCTGGAAATGGAAAACTTTCGCTTTATTTAATCATGAAAAGGAGGCATACATGGATACTGGTTCTTTATTACAGGGGCATTCCCATCTCAAGGATCCTTACGTATACTGTTAGCGTATGTAACTTGAAGACTTTTTCTAAATATATTGCTTTAGAAATGCTGCTTTGTTTGCCTGCTATGTGAACATATTCCTCCCATTGTTTACACAGCATTTACATGACTACGGACATATGAGATAGGACAAGTGATGTCACTCACTGCTCTCCTGGCAGGACAATCAGTTGCTGATAAAGTCTGTTATATATCTATATAAACAAACAGATAACACTGAGTCTTTCTCTACAAGCATGTGCATATTATCTGATCTGCTTAAGTATTGGGATACCTCACAGTGTCCCGTTCAGCAAACTGGGAAGTGGTGTGTGTGTGTGTGTGTGTGTGTGTGTGTGGGGGGGGGGGGGGGGGGGGGGGGTAGAAGACACAGAAATTGAGAAGAAGAGACAGTAGACAAGCTGCTGAAACAGTGAGATGAGAAAACCTCTTTAAGGCCTACCTGTCATTTTTCATGACTTTAGGATTAGCTGCTCTGTGTACATGAGGAGTAACACCATTTCTGGTCATAAAATTTTTTGCATTATTTAGCAGTTTTCCCCTCTGCATACTGTATTTATAGCTTTGTCTGAGCTGGTGGGTTGAGACTAGCTGTTATATGTTGAACACTGTGACTAGAGAAAGAATCTGCTCTAAACCTCTATCACTCAGAAACAACCCCAGAATCATGCAGGACATGTACAGAGAATTACTGGAACGTACTGATGGTTACAATACGAATGGTCTTTTACAGATTCAACATCAGACTACTGTATATCAAGTTTTTTCTTCTCTTATATCTTATATAATTTTAGGAGAGGACGGAATATCGAGAAAACAGCCTGATAAGAGCAGAAAGAGGCATTTCTTTCTGATAACATTACAAAGTTTCTTATAAATCACTTGTTCTATTCATTATAAAGTTGTTCCTCTTTTTAAGTATAAATATTCTTATAACACATTTCCAAAAGACAATTTTCTTCTAAGCCTCTCTAGTTTGTGGCTCAGATGACTTGCCATCTAGTAAAGTCAGACAGGGACACCGTAAGTGTCATGGAGACTAATGCACCCTACGATGGGGAGAGATGGGATTTCATATTCAATTTTAGGTAATATTTCATTAATCTGGTTCTTGATGCTTAGGAGGGTAGACACACTTGGAGAGATTTATGGAGACTGGCAGTTTCAGTTCCAATTCCTGTGTCAGCAGAGGGTGGGTCTCATTTATGATGGCGTGTAAACCTCCTCGTAAAGTCATGAAGGTGGTGAGAGCCCCATAAAAGAGAAAAGTCGCAAGTTTTTGCACAAAACCCTGACTTGTGCAACTATTTTTTACTTTTTTCATGCTTTGTATGCTGGATGCCTGGTGTACAAGGCATGATAAATCTCTCCTACAATGTTCACCTGCTATCCAAGCTCTTAAAGGAAAACTCAAAGTAAAACCTATACTGTATTATGTCTAATGCAGTACAAGGTGGGATGATACATGACTTGTTTCTAGATATATTAAATGTTACCTGGAATATTCCCTTAAAGGGGTTGTGTTGTTATGGACACTTATTCCCTGTCCACAGGGCAGGGGATAAAGATTGATGAGGGCCCGATCAACCTGTTCCTCAGTGCGCAGGAGTACCAAAAGTCCCCCTAAAACTTACTTGTGAATAGAGATTGAGTGACACTCCATTCACTGCTGTATGGCTGCTGGGACTTATCTCCGGCATCGTCTCTAACCTTAGGAATTGATGTAGTGACTGTCAAGCAACTCCATTCCCAATGAGACTTTAGGGGGATTTTCGCTCCCCTGTCCTCCTCACCACAGACAGAACCTGGTGATCAGGCTTGCCAACATATCTCTTGTCCTGTGAATAAGTGACCATAACGGAACTTATTGATGGCCTATCCTTCATATCAGTGAGATTCAGGTATCAAGGTTGCGTTAACCATAGAGCCAAAAGTGCACTTGCACTGAGCCCTATTGGTTGCGGGGGCCCACTTGGGACAGTGTGACAGTTCTGTATCTGTTGTCCCAGATGTTTTAGGCAGTTGACCTGACGCTGCCCCCAACTCATCAGCATCCAGAGACAATGGTGAAGGAGGAGGCGCAATGTGGTGATATCACTTACATCGCACCTGTTGTTCCCTGGAGACTCAGGGACTTGACACTGTGGGGCAATCTGAAGGGATCATGAAACTGTGAGGGTCACCTGGAGGAGGACATTATAATATAATGACAGAGGGGCCAAGAAGAGGTGGGACAGGTTAATGTCTGTGGGGCCACGGGGTTAAGGGGAGTTTAAAGTGTGATGCATGCAGGGGCAATTGATTGTATGATGGGCCACTAGGAAAGCATTATATTATGTGGGGGGTCACTGAGGGGAGAGTATAATTTGTGCAGGTCAGGTATTAGTGGTTGAGGTGGTGATGGGGGGGGGGGGCTCACTTATGAAACCTTTGCACTGGGCCTACCTATGTGTTAACAGCCTTGACTGAGGGTACCTATCCCAGGAGAAACAACCCTATGAAAAGATACAAGTGGCACAACAACCCATAACTGCAGTACCTGAGACAGGCACATCTATAAGAACGCGGTTATGTCTGGCACTGTAGCACAGCTCAAATGTACAGAACTAAGCTAGAGGACCAGACACAGCCAAGTCATTCTGATAAATGGTGGGCAGTATTGGGTATATAAATCTTTACAGATTGGTTACTACATCTCATTTTTGCCCAGCGAATGTCAGGGAACTCTATGTGGATTCTTCTTCAATACATTACATCATCAGGTATTCCACACATGACTATTGGTCTGACCTAAATACTTACTGAGTAGTTCAGCTTTCTTTACAACAGCCTTTATGTAATCTGGCCTTTGTAAAAGTGCTTTGTCTAGAAGTGTTTTTGCTTTTTCCTGAGTTACTGGATCCTCCAAGCACACTGTTGCCAGCAGAGTTAGAGTCTGGGCATTGGCTCCAAGAGTTTTGTAGACATTATTGGCCATGACCATAGCTTCCCGGACACTATTAGATGCCAGATAACATTCAATGAGCCCTGGTGGGAGAAGAACAAAGACTTTCTGTCAGATGAGCAATTGCTTGGTAGCAACTCTATTTAAGAAATGGTTAAGACAGCAGTGCCAGGCCTCCGGGTTACATGCCAAGCTTAAATAAAAGCAAAAATTATACAGTACAGAGCAGCAGTGCAGAACACTGCCTCCGCGCCAGCACTGCGTAAACACCGGATATGTATTCCTGCATGCAGAACAGTCCGCCGACTAAAATGTATTCTGCGTTCCAATGAGACATGAGAGAATCACAGAAGCATTTTAATGACTGGAATATAAGAAAGATAGAATTACCTATCATTTGTGCACACAAATATTACATTTATAGTATTTAAAGCATATCTGCCATATCTAACAAAAATCCTGCTCAAAGTCATAGGAGTAAAAAGCAAAGTAAATACTTACAGGACTCTTAGGAAAGGCAATGACAGCCTAGATTACCCCACCCCCACACACAGTGATTGACAACTTCCCTTGTATCAGTTGTGAGAAGGTAGAGTGCTGGACTCCAGATATCTATCTCCCCCAGGTTTCTGAGGTGTAGATGCTTGGCTCATTACTGGGACAGAAAAAGGCTGCAGATCCTGCATTCAGGTGCAGTCCCATGGGGTGAAAGGAGGTGTATGGTTCTGTCCTGTAACCCTGAGTCCAGGGAGACTATATTGCACTTGTTTGTTTGTGTGGCTGTAAGTAAGCCACATGTATAGTTAGGTTATCAGTTTGTTAGTTAGTTGCTCAGATGAGCAGGTTTTTATTTGTTTTTTGCCTGAAGTTAAGTCAGTATTTTGTTTTGCTCATTTTGTGCCCGAAGTCAAGGTTTATTTATTTTTCTCTTTTTTTGTTTATTTTTTTTTTCCTTTCAAATAAACCAGTTTACTGCATACTCGGTGTCCCTGTCTTGACTGTTTGGGTCCGCACCACTGGTTCTACTGAGCTAACTTAAAGAGGACCTTTCACGACTTTTGGGCACAGGCAGTTCTATATACTGCCAGAAAGCTGACAGTGCGCTGAATTCAGCGCACTGTCGGCTTTCCCGATCTGGGCCCGGTGTGAAGAGCTTACGGCCCGGTACCGTAGCTCTTCTATGGTCAGAAGGGCGTTTCTGACCATTAGCCAGGAACGTCCTTCTGCCTCGCGGCGCCTATCGCGCTGTGCTGTGGAGCCGGGAGGAACGCCCCCTCCCTCTGCTCACACAGCTTGTCCGTAGACTAGCATTATCAGGAGAGGGAGGGGGAGTTCCTCCCGGCTCCACAGCACAGCGCGATTGGCGCCGCGAGGCAGAAGGACGTTCCTGGCTAATGGTCAGAAACGCCCTTCTGACTGTAAAGCGCTACGGTACCGGGACCGATAGCGCTTTACACCGGGCACGGATCGGGAAAGCCGACAGTGCGCTGAATTCAGCGCACTGTCAGCTTTCTGGCAGTATATAGAACTGCCTGTGCCCAGATATGGTGAAAGGTCCTCTTTAACCACACAGTGTATGTACCAAAAACAGTGGGCCTGTATAGACTGGGTAAGCAGGACTCTCTCTATGTTTCCTAGAAATCGGGTAAGGATTTTCTCATCTCCAAATCATATAAACAGATATATCATGGAAGTCAGTTTTTCTTTTTCTATCACAAGCTGTTACATAGGGCACAAATAACCTGAAAGGTTTTCTTCAAAGGGGATTTGCTACAGAAACTGGATCTACAGCAACTTTCATATATCTTAGATGAATGATTCACTAAACAACCTCTTCACTAATAAGGGAAGGGAGAGATAGCCAAGAAGGCTCACCAGACTCACAGTACCATACAAACTATTTTTTTCCTTTGTGCGCCAAATATATATATATATATATATATATATATATATATATATATATATATATATATATAATTTTTCTTTTTGAATGAAGGCACGTCTACCATTGTATAGCAATCTATTCGCATCATATCAAATTTTAGATGAGTATCTCAGATTGTAAGTACAGTTTTATGCTTTCTTTGTGCCATGTAATGAGCCATCCAGAGTGGGCACGCAACTCTAACGTGGTAGTACCAGCCTGAATGGATGTATCCACTAATAAATGTAGAAAAATGTATTTTAATACCAAGACAAAAGTAAAGTCTTTACAAAAACAGAAAGCTCCAGAAAGGAAGAGTCTTACTTTAGCATTTAGAGTCACAGCCATGATCAGTTAGCATTAACAGGCAATCCCAAATAAAAGCAAGGAAGGAAATTCTTATAGTGAGGTCAAATAATCGTGGTTAGAAAAAAAAAAAACAGCTAAATAGACAAGTTAAGCCCATTGATCTGAACCACAAACTGACAATTTAAAAGGAAAATACCAAAAAAGCATCAACACTGCCTCCAAGTGGTAGACCAGTGTATTTGCTTTATCTATTTAGAAGGAATGCATGATCAAAAATGTTACAGAAACAAAAAGTCCTGGCTACTAGCTCAAATAAACTAGCCCAGCTGATACCCTGATCTGTAGCCATCACTAATTGGCAGTCCTCTCATAACCACAGATCAGGATGGAAGGTAAAATTGGTTTTGGAAAGCACATAATCCACCAGTACATGATGGTCACAGCCTACCCATCCCCCCCTTCTCTTTCTACACCTCTGTACAGGTCATAGAAAAACATTCATATAATTCACTGGGGCAGATTTATTATGGCTTGTAAAAAAGTTATCTTATGTACAAGGCATAAAAAAAGTTGCTGCGTAAATGATCCCTGAAATCCTTTCCAGCTACAAGCTTGTATAGATTTCAGTGTGCAGACGCATGACCCAGCGGAAAGTACACCCAAATTATGAAGAGACATGTACCTCCTAATAAATGAGGTGCACCCCTCACTTGTGCTAGGATATGAAGACTAGTGATCTCCCCCATTGAGCCATCCCCAGATTACACTTTGTTATGAGCCATGTGGCTAATGGACAGCATGTCTCTAAATGTTAAAAAGATGCTCAAGAAAAATGACTGCCCCCATAATCACGAACAAGAATTTTATTTATTTATTTTAAATCAACAACTTACACAATGTCAGAAATTGCAATACAAAAATTTGCTACGCTGTTACAGATGACTTCCAAGGGTCAGGGCGTAGCTGCAGGTCATAATGCATCCCCCTGACACAGAAAAAAGGTCATATACTAATAAACTATAATAAAATAATAAAACTTGCCCGCATGTCTACCATTCAACAGCAAATCTATAAACTAGCAAAATTATGCAACAATTGATCCGACAGATAAAAAGCTGGTCTTGTAAACCAACACGTAAAGCATGATTGAATGAAGCAGGCATACCACTTTCTGTTCAGCTGCCGCCATCTTGTCCATATCACATTACTACGCTCTTTAGGAATACAGTCTTCAGTTTAGTTCCTTTCATTTCACATGGATAGCTACAATAATATCCACAGGTCTTAAGGGGAAAAAGAAAGGCTGATCGTCCCAAACACAGAAGGAGGCCGGGTCTGTATAAGCATTATACTACAGGGTGAGCTCACTAAACACAGTACGCCACGGTATCTTACAGTATATGGCATAAAGCCAGAAGCGCTCACTGCATGGCCGGCGGAGGCTATTCTAACTAAACTGACGACGAGTGCTAAGAGGAGTGGCATGATACGGACAGGAGGAGCAGCATCATACGGACAGGAGGAGCAGCATGATACGGACAGGAGGAGCAGCATGATACGGACAGGAGGAGCAGCTGAGGGCAGAGTCTGCCTCATTCATTCTATCCCTGTACTTACATTTTAGGGGTTAGATAAAGAGCCAGTCTCATAACCTACCAATTCAATTGCAGTTAATATTGTGGTAGACTACAAGTGAATGGTCCAAGACTAAACAAGTTTTTCAGAAAACAAAAACATAAAAAAACAAAACAAATACAGATATATACAGAGCTGTGTATAAGTTTTAAGCAATGTTAATAGTTTATTTTTGTCAATTAAATTATGTGAATGAACAAAAGTGAAATGACCAATCTATCAGACAAAGTACAAAGCAACCATAACATTTAAGGCTGAGTTCACATCTTATATTCAGTCGGTTGATCTCAGTGTCCACAGGATTAGAGCAACAGACTGTAAAACTAACGTAATGACGGATATAAACGGAGCACATTCTATTTACATCTGTCATAAATCACTGCAAAGAATGATACGTTGATCAGAACTCAGTTGTCAGTGGCATTGTGCACGTGGAAGGGAGTAATCCTGCAAACAATAAAAGGAAAGTTCCAGTACTCATTGCTGCTCCGTCAATTTTTGCTTTATTGACTGCTCATGACACAGTCCTCACAAAAGATGCGTTTCGTCCCATTGCAAGCCTACTTTCACTGCAAAGTAAAAGACAAGAAGGAAGCTTTCTTCCATCTTGTTTGTTTCCTATTCAGACAAAAGATAAAACTGGGCGCGCAGAAATCCCTCGGACATTTGAAAAGTAAATAAAATGGAATAAATTGATTTTTTTTTTTTAAACACCAATGTATGATGACTGATGCAGACAGAATGTGTTTCACAGTTTGTTGCTCTGATCCTATGACAGATCAAAGAAGTGGAATGAAAATAATCAAATGTGAACTTGGCTAACACAAAAAAAACAACAACAGACTGAAAGTACTGCTAATGTGTCTAGTGATGGGAACCAGGTCACTGTTCACTAAGGGTGCAGAATAACAAGAGTCCAAGTCTGAATATACAATTTTAACAGCACATACCTTCACAGCAGTCCAGTCGGCAGGGGGCTAGGCGGATTGCTTCTCGAAAGTGAATGATTGCCTCTTGCACTCTACCCATGTTTCTCAAAGCTGCCCCCTTCAGTAACAAAGCCTGAACACTGTTGCTGTTCAGCTGGATTGCTTTGGCTCCTAAATACAGAGCTCTGGAATGTCTCTTCGTGTAGAAACTGTGACACCTGAAAGTAAAATGTCACGATGAAGAAAAAATAAAAAGTGGAATAAATGTTCAAATTAGGGCTGGGTAATTCCTCGAAAAATAACGGAAAGCAAACTTCAAACCAAATAGCCGATGTGATATTTCACTTCAGTCATTACAATATATGTGAGGTTTTATCTGCAGTGTTATTTGGCCCAAAGTGGAACCACCGTTATATTCTGGGGTCTCTTCAGACCTCAGAGTACAGTAAGTGGAGGCCCAGAGCAATTTAGCATACATAAACAGTGTTACTCACATCCCCTGATCTCTGGCATACCTCCCGGTCTTCTTCAGGCTCCCTGACTGATGTCAGTCCCTGATGCGAGTCAGGAGGCTGAAATAGGCCGAAAAGGAGTCACTCCAGAGATCAGGGAAGGAGGATAACACAGTTTTTTGTGTTAGAACACCCCACCTTGACCTCCTCTTATCATACTCTTATGAAGAGACTTTAGAGTTAAATAGCAGGTCTGGTTCAGATATGTTCGGTCCTAACGAAGCCACCGGGTAAACGTCATCAAGTTAATCTTTCGGGGTTTGTCCAACACATACTTAACTTCTGTAGACTCCCATATCATTGTATGCCAATGCAGTTGATTACAAGGGTCTAAGCTACCTAATAGATGGTATACAGTTTTTGTTCCCCTTAAAGAGGACCTTTCACCATATCCGGGCACAGGCAGTTCTATATACTGCCAGAAAGCTGACAGTGCGCTGAATTCAGCGCACTGTCGGCTTTCCTGATCTGTGCCCGGTGTGAAGAGCTTACGGCCCGGTACCGTAGCTCTTCTATGGTCAGAAGGGCGTTTCTGACCATTAGCCAGAGACGTCCTTCTGCCTCGCGGCGCCAATCGCGCTGTGCTGTGGAGCCAGGAGGAACTCCCCCCTCCCTCTGCTCACACAGCTTGTCCGTAGACTAGCATTATCAGGAGAGGGAGGGGGCGTTCCTCCCGGCTCCACAGCACAGCGCGATTGGCGCCGCGAGGCAGAAGGAAGTCTCTGGCTAATGGTCAGAAACACCCTTCTGACTGTAAAGCGCTACGGTACCGGGACCGATAGCGCTTTACACCGGGCACGGATCGGGAAAGCCGACAGTGCGCTGAATTCAGCGCACTGTCAGCTTTCTGGCAGTATATAACACTGCCTGTGCCCAGATATGGTGAAAGGTCCTCTTTAAATCAATGGGTCTTATAGTTTACCAATTTTTCTTTCTCCAAAAAAGAACAAATAACGTATGCCATCTATTAGGTAGCTTATTTTACACCACTATTTTGAAGTATGCTTAAACCATGCCACCTTGTTGAGGTAGTTGGGGGAGGGAGGGAATAGTCTAAATGCCACATTGTGCGCCTGAATGGCTAGAATTTGGATACAAAACCATAGTAGATTCTCCCCATTCTACAAATCATTCTTACCCTGACACTACCCAAGGCTCAGCGTGTTGGTCAGATATGTTGAACAATCTACAGCCAAGATTCTCCACATCCTCCAGTCGCCCTTCTCGAGCTAGCAAGTATCCATATATATCCATTCCTACGGAGACATAAGAAAAAGTTAGAAAATCTATAATGTGTTTCCCTAACAGCACATATCACCATGAAGTATGTTACTTAAGTCACCTGGATCACACAACCCTAGATAAAACAAAGCAGTAGCTGTATAGATCTATGAAATCAGACATTTCAAGGGGGTGTTCAGTTACAGAAAATAAATGATATTATTCGTATAATGAAAAATTATACAATTTTCCAATATACTTTCTGTATTAATTCCTTATAGTTTGGTAGATCTCTATGGATTCAATCAATCAAGTCATGTAGAGTCAGTTCGAGCCAGGGGGAGGCGGAGTGTTGTTGAGTGAAAATGTGATTTTTTTTTTTACCATGTATAATAACATTTTATATTTTATTATATTTCAGTTTATTCATTTTGAGTGCTGCTCTCCCTTTCCGAGGATATCTTGGTATACAATAATCGATCTGTCAGTTTGAACATGTGGATTTCAAATATGCACACCGTTTTTCTGTATCACCCTCCATTCTTGAAATATCCACGATCTTAAATTTTATATTTCCATTACTTCAAAACATAAGAAATGTAATTTTTGCAAAAAAACTTGTATTTTAAAAGTTATTGCTACATGAATTATAAACATGAACGTGGCTATAGCTACTGAAATGATATATAACATACATAATTATATGATAAACAAAAATTCAGTTTGAAGTCTAATATCTGTAAAATATGTGCAAAAATTCGTTAAACATATTCATGCTTTAAATTTCTTAGGTGTGGACTTCCGCTTATACTGATGAGTTAAAAAAAAAAAATCACACTGAAGCGTCCAACAGTAGTATGCCAACATTGCTGCACTCCACCGACCCCGATAGCGTGACTCCATCACCGAAATGTCCTGGTGGAAGCGCTCGCTATGTTCATCGTTGACTGCGATGAAGGTTTTCTAGAAAGGCTATTCCACACGTACCTTTTGTATGTAAATTGCCTCAGTAGATTTTTAATAAGTCAGATTTTATTCATATGCTAATGAGCCTTCTCCATGCACTGTCTCCTGTGTATACAGCACAGGCTGCTGCTGCCTCCTCCCTGCTCTCATACACAGCACACAGCAGGGAGAAGAGAGAGGGCTGACAACTTCCTGTGCACTGAGAAGCTAATTAGCATATGAATAAAAACTGACTTATTCAAACACTACTGAGGCAATTTTCATACAGAAGGTATGTATGGATTAGCCATACTAATAATATTAAGTAGAAAATTACTGTGAAACACATACACATTAGGTATCCCTGTGTCTGAAAGTATCCGGTCTGCTGAATATAGGATCTGCAGTGCTCCTCTTCTGTCAGGAAGGGGTTAATAGGAACACTGCAGATACCCTATATTCAGCCAGGCTGAATTCCAAGTGGGGGAAGAAAAAAAACAATCCTCAAGCTCAGGGAAGGGGCAGACAAACAACCAAAACACGCCCTCCCCTTTTCCAGCACCCAGCATCTACTGCACCAAAAAACTCCGGCCATTTTAATTTTTGAAATTTTCCAGTACTCTAGTCAATAAGATTTCCTATTTTTTTGTGGTAAAATTAGGGGCCTCGGCTTATATTTGGGTCGGCTTATACTCGAGTATATACGGTATATAAAATACAATTTTGAATACTGTCAGAAGCTTGTAGTCCTATTTAAGCAAAATAAAAACTTTTATTCAACAATATCTTAAGAATTTTACCTGCTAGAGCAAAACAGTTTTCAGATTTGAAATCAGCATAAAAAAACTGCTTAATGACACTTAATGACATTTAAGATATCCACAGCATGTTTTCCAGTGTAATCAATGGGGTCCACCGAGATCTGTGTCTCCCCTTTGGGATTTCTGTTCTTTTGACAGAACGGAAAATCAGACATGCCAATGGATATGTGAAAATAGATTAAGAGCAGCAGAGAAACCATATATAAAGAAAAACCACTTAGCAATATCAGATAGTTACCTTTAATCAAGTAGGGGTCCAACATCTGCGCCTGCTCAAACTTCAGAATGGCATTTTTATTATCGCCTACCCGGAAATATAGGTCAGCCAAACTCCCTAGTAGGTCCACGTTGTCTCTCAATAAAGATTTCTTCTCTAAAGAACTGGAAAAAAGGTTTTTTTTTAATTGGAAAAAAAACCTGGTAGAGTTACAATGTGACAACAGCTCCCACCTGCGCACATGGCTCTCGTGGAACCACTTTTACCATTCTGCCGACATTCGGTCTGCTTTCTCCGTACAGTCCCTCTGTCTTCTCCCTCTTCCCCCTATTTTTTCTTTCCCATTCCTTTTGATTTCTGCATCTTTATCTTCTCCTTCCGTCCTCTTTTTTTCTTTTCCCCTCGCTTTTCTTACCTCTTCCCTTAATGATGTTGATTTGATTGTCATGGTTTTTCATTTATGTTTACTGTTTTAATTTGACAGAGCTTTGGTTTTCCTCTTCTCCCCATGTTTCCCTTCCACCCCGGACGGTGTTCCTTGTGTTTCCCTGCCATTCTGGTCATTTGTTGAGTATCCCCGATAATATTTTTCATTTGACTTATGTTTTTGTCTCGCATTTAATAAAAAAAAATTTCAATAAATATCTTAATGTTAAAAAACCTGGTAATTTTGTGATTTGTTGTTTCTCCTGCGGGACTTGAGGGTTCCCCCCTCCAGCCCTTATCCTGTGTTCACCATTTCTTTGTTTTATGTTATGTTATTAAAAATCTCTTCAATAAAAATTACGGTTTAAAAATAAACAAACCAAAAACCTGGTAATTCAATTTATAGCAGAAAAAAAGATAATAAATGAACAACACGTTATTTCTTCATAAAAAAAATGGTCCGTTCCTTCACCTGTGAGAACTAGTTTGCTAGGTGAGCCCAATTAAAGAAAATCTACTTAAGGATGAGGACCCATGTTGTGAAAACACAGCTTTTTTTGTTGCAGATTTTTCTGCGTTTTTTTTTGAGCCAAAGTGTTAATACTGTCCTTTTTCTGGTGTATTGACAATATAACTAACAGCCCTTTATTTTACCAATTATAATAGTATGAATACAAGTTTTAGAAATTTTAGGCATCTTTTTGTTTTCAGTAATAGTTTAGACCACCATTTGTAATGAACAGTACAGAAAAAAAATCTGCTAACAGGAATCTGCAACAAAATCCCCAGAATACTCATATATTTGCAATGAAAAAGCTGGCCACATATATTCACCATTTACATGGTTTGGCCAACTGTCTAATGTGTATGAGGACCAGTGCCCCCCCCCCCCCCCCTTCGACTCTCCTGAGTTGCATTACCCAATTTTGTAAGGCAGCATCAATCTTCCCTGTTCTAGCTTCAAAATCATGCACTGCTCAAAGTGAGTAGAGCATGCATGTGTATAGGCTGAACAATCCTTCACCTGAAGGCCATTTTGGGTATATGGCTGGCTTTAGTCCAAAACAAAAATCTGTCAAGTTTGGACGTGGTCATACCTGTCATCATCAACATCTGCTTTCAAAGGCTTTACATGTTTTTGGTAATGGGCGGGATCTTAAGAGGTGTCCTCAAAAGTTACTTACGCTAAAAAACCCAAACAGCCTCATGCCACATTTTCTTAGGTTGACGCTCTCACATTCTCCCATTGGTGACTTACCAGATTGTATTAATTGCTCGAGTGTTGTCCCCTGTGTGAACAAATGCATATGCTTTGATCCAGGCAGACAGCCAGTCCAGATTGGGGATGCTCTGAATAACATTCAGGGTCATGGAAGCTACTTCTGCACCTTTCACGGACAGAGACAACAAACCTGCAAATAGAAAAGAGATACTTCATAGAATACAGGGAGTTTTCGCATTGACACTCACCCACTATACATAGGGTGATAATTATTATAATCTTTATATAGTGCCAACATATTCCACAACACCGGGGAGTGTTATTGTGGCTAATACAATGTGTGATCGCAGCAGGTGGCCCCATGGGAAGCTTTGGGTATATGCCAAGACTCAACAAAAACGGCCTTAAAGCATAGCAGGACAATATAGTAGGAAGGTTGATCACAATGCAGCAAGAAGTTTTTAAAGATCAGCTGCACAATGATCTGTAGGTTTATCTACTAGTCCAGATGCTGAGCTCAAAAGCAGATAAATCTCTCAGCTCAAAGTGTATCTAAGAAGGCAGGAAGTACAGAACAGGATCTTACATACAGTTCAAGTGAGCTCATAAGGCTCTTTTCACACAAATCTAACAATAAATATATGCAATTAAAGTGATTTTCCACAACAAAAGATACTGACAACCTACTCTTAGGATAGGCCATCAGTATTTAGATTGGTAGAAGTCCAGCATCCCCACTGACCACCTGATATCAGCATGAACTATATAATACAGAGCCAGAAGCATATACCGGTACTTCTATCCCACCTGTAGTTGTCATCATGGATACTGCAGCTCATCTCTCACTCACTTGAATGGAAGTTGAGCTATAGTAATAGAGAATAGCCACTATATATCCAGTGTTGCAGCTAATGTTATAAATTAAACCGCACCCCAGGGCAGTACCAGAGGATATGAAACAAGGTGGTCAGATGTGTTCCATACTTCCAAGCAAGATTCAGCATAGAAGGTTAAAAGTGTCCAAGGCAGGCATGCGGTAGCAATGCATCACAAGTTTATATCAGATGTCTTTGTATATCACACATTGTGATGTTTCTGCAAATCTCCTCAGCTTTCATGGTGTTAATTTAATATCCAGACACACAATGAAATATTTCTAATAAACTGTGGAGATTAAGAAAGGTTACGGTAACAATAATGATCATTTAAATTCCCTATCGTGCACTGTGACCCCTCGGATGTCAGGGTGAAGAGGTACATGGGCAGATAAGGATTCAATGCGTAATGCACAAAAAAGAGGAGAGCCCTGTCTCGTGCTAATATATATTTGGAAAAGGGGAAGGGGATACGAAGGAGCTTAATAGTAGCAGGATGATCATGATAGCCTAATCTTTGTGCTATCTCCACCAGGCATGCAGGGGACAAATCCCACCAGGTCGTTGTGCACCAGGACCTTAGTGAACAATTTATCTGCTCGGAACATACAACATCTCAGAGATCACTCTTGGATCATACATTATGGAACTCTCCTCATCTCTCCTACGAACATAAAGGGTCAGTCCAGTCCCACAGTAGTTTAGCTAATAGAGAATTATAATAGAATCATTTCCCTTCTTGTATTGGTGCTGTTTGCTGCAGAAATTTATCACAATCACCTCTAGTGACAACGATGTGGGTGTCCAAGACAGTCTTGTCTGATGCCTTCAAGCCTGTATTAAGGGTATTTAAGGTGCAATTGCAGCCTTTTTGGGGGTTTATGAAGGAGGTGTTTGTTAAGGCGCCAGTGGAAGATCCTAGTAGGGGTCGTAGTCAAGTTGATTAGACAGTTACAGAGTGCCTATGGATTTTTCCATTAGGAGACAGAGGGCTAAGGCAATCCCAAAGATGTATTCAATGTGTGTGTCTGTGAGTCTATACAGTATAGATCTTTCAGTAGGATAAGTAATGCCTCATAGATTATAAAACGAATAACACATGATAATAATGATCCACCTAAAATTGTAAGCAAGTAACCTCTGGGATGGGCGTAGCCTCTTTCTTAGAATGGACTGGTGAACAATCATTTCCCAGAAAATCACATTAAAATCTCCCCAACCACTATAGTTGCAGTGTGCAATCCATCCACCTTGTTCAAAAGTCTGTTCTGAGCCTCAGGCTAACATAAGCTAATGGGACCTACCCTCTAGCTGTCCTCCTGGGGGTCTAAGGGGGAAGAGGAAATTTGGATAGGACAGGAACAGGATAGCTATACTCACTCATTTCTGATCCTGAATGGCAGAATAAGTTCACACGCAAATACGAGTGTGTATATTTCGGGGCGGTTGCCGCGGTGGGATGTCGGTGTAGTACACGGCATCCCATAGCAGCTCTCCGCTCCGGAGTAGGCCCAAATGAATGGACCTACTCCGAAGGGGGGGTCGCTGCGGCTGAATCAGCCATGGAGTCCGCCTGATGAAAGGGCATGTCGATTCTTTTTTTTTGTTGCATGTTGCCGCTCACGGAAAAAAGTAGCCTGGCGGCCTACATAGACCTCCATTGTGAGGGGGCGGATTATGACGTACATTCAGTGCCATAATCCGCCCCCTGTGAACTAGCCCTAAATTGTACAATAATATCTAAATGCAAAATTAAAATTAAAAAAGCAAGACACATCAAAGTGCATAAGAATTCTAAGCCTGCCATAAGGTGTAGTTTACACGGAGTTCTGCGTGTACATATTCCGTTGCGGCTGCTGCGATGGGATGCAGGTGCAGTGCACTGGCATCCCGTCACAGCATTCCTCGATGGATAAGACCCAAATGAATGAGCCGGAGCCTCGTGCCACGGCTGATTCAGCTGCAGAATCCACGGAAAGATAGGGCAGCTTGCTTCTTTTTTCCACTACTTGCTAGGGGGAAAACGAAGTGAACGGCTCACATTGAAGTCAATGGGAGAAGCAGATTTTGAGGTGGATTCCGCGTGGTGTGGTGTTCAGCAAGCTCCATGAATCTCCTTGTCCCATGTAGCAAAATGTAGCTAAAAAGCTCTACGTTTTTTTCCTGCATTTTTCTTCCCTTTTTAAATCTATAGGGAAAACTATTGTATGTTACCAGGTAAAACTGACCTGTTGCATTTATCAAAAACACATGCATTATTCAAAATGCAGCTTTTGCAAAACATTTTTTTTCTTACAATGTGTGTATTGATTTGTAAAGTTCTGGTATATGTTGGCGCCATATAGTTATTATTGGATTAGCTGGAATCTCATTCATTTTGCTGGTACTGTAAAACACAGGTTTTTTCTGCTGATTTTCCACCATGTGGGGGCTTAGCCTTAATGTTCTACCTAGTCATGCAACACTCCCATCAACAAGAGCAGCCTCTCATTACTTCTGAGAGTTCTGGGGAGGGTGAGAGCACTATAAGATATCAATATGATGTGGTTAAAACCAATCACCATGATATTACCCATAGGAAAGTATGGCAAAATACTATATATACGGTAATGTATTATAGAAATATATATCTCTATCTACAGTGGTCCCTTGACTTTCACAGGTCCGACTTTAGCAGAAGGGCTATACCACAGGTTTTCAAAAAATATTAATGGAAAAAATACTCTGTGGGTTTTTTTTTTTTTTTTTTTAACACCACGGGCTTTACCGCGGCTGCTCAATGTATATACCGCCATTAGTTGAGCGGAATGATACATCCTGTGGTGACATCTGGATGCTGATCGGCCGAAATAGCCGTTTAACACATCAACTGGTTGAAAACGCGCTAGGTCACAGTACCAAACAAGGAATCCTTCTCACATACCTACCAGCCTTCATCCCGCTAGTGCGTTTTTTATCTGTTTGTGTGCGTTATTTGTGAATAGTTTTACTTAAAACTATTATAAAGACATACCCAAGATGCCTCCTAAACATTCTGTGCTGAGTGTAGGCAGAGAAAGTAAAAAGACTAGGAAGCTTCTAACGATTAAACAGAAGATTGAACTGTTAGATACGTTGAAAGAGGGTCGCTCATATGTGGAAGTTGGCCGCCATTATGGAATAAACGAGTCGAGTGTGAGATACAGTCGAAAGGATGAAAAGAAGATAAAAGAAACAGCTGTGATCACATTCAACAAGGAAGCAAAAAGGATGGTGATGCCAAGAAATAAACGGATTATGAAAATGGAAGCTGTTTTGTCCGTATGGATACAAGACTGCCGTAAATAGTGTACGTATATGAAATTAAATATCGCATTTCCACTTTGCGGGTGGCCTTGGAACGTATCCCCCGCGAAAGTCAAGTGAACACTGTATATCTATTTATTTATGGTCCATTACTAGTCCAGAAATTTATAAAGCTACAATACAAAGTATTAGGTTTTTTTTAAGCTCAGTCCATTGTTACATCAGTTAGACTGTAAAACAACAATGAAAAAAAATGGATTTATTCCTTTTCAATTTCAAGACCTCTCTAGGTGTGAGGATGACTTACCATAAACTCCTGGTTATTTCTCACCGTTAATTTAGCCTCCTTGCTGCTGTGTTTACCATTACACCTGCTATGCATGTGAGTGACTCCTTTCCATCAGTGCGAAGGCATTGCTTTCTATAAATTACATCTTGATGTATTGCCCACAAATCAATCAATACCCAACATCTTCTCAACAGGGATGTCTTGTGTCAAACCCCACTTGGCACCAGACTTTGTAGATCCTTCAGTAAAGCACAGCTTCTCTCCTACTTTAATTGCACGGCTGAATTAAAACATATTTTATTTTCTTTCTCTCCACGCAGGCAAAAATATCCATGTGAAGAGGAAGTCGATAGTTCCCAATTACAGCTATTGTTCTATTTCAGCTGAAATTCATGAGTTGCTGTGAAGTATGAAGGTGGCACAGCCATTTTAATCTTTCCAAAACAATAAAAATAACATTTTTAATTTCTCGAAATGTGAAAAAAACGTGTTCATTTCCCTAAATGGCTTTGACGTGCAAATAAAGAAAAGCAAGCTGTTCCCTGGCTTAAAGAAAGAAAAAGGAACCTGTGGATTTCTACTGCTACCATGACTGTACTATGGCTACGCAGTCCAAAAAAAGTTTCCTTGTCTTTGAATGGTACTTAGATTGGGTAAGTATGAGACCAAAAATATGGAATGTGATGGCACTATATAAGAAAGCAAATAAATAAGTAATAAAATAATGTTATACCTAAAATGGCATCCAGTGCCAAAGGACATTGTCTCAACACCTCCTTGTAACTTGTCACTGCAGAACGTTCCTGCCCAGCCTTCTTGTACAAATTGGCTAACATCATATTGATCTGTAAAACATACAAGGTTATAGTTAAAGAGGACCTTTCACCATATCTGGGCACATGCAGTGTTATATACTGCCAGAAAGCTGACAGTGCGCTGAATTCAGCGCACTGTCGGCTTTCCCGATCCGTGCCCGGTGTAAAGCGCCATCGGTCCCGGTACCGTAGCGCTTTACAGTCAGAAGGGCGTTTCTGACCATTAGCCAGAGACGTCCTTCTGCCTCGCGGCGCCAATCGCGCTGTGCTGTGGAGCGGGGAGGAACGCCCCCTCCCTCTCCTGATAATGCTAGTCTACGGACAAGCTGTGTGAGCAGAGGGAGGGGGCGTTCCTCCCGGCTCCACAGCACAGCGCGATTGGCGCCGCGAGGCAGAAGGACATCTCTGGCTAACAGTCAGAAACGCCCTTCTGACCATAGAAGAGCTACGGTACCGGGCCGTAAGCTCTTCACACCGGGCCCAGATCGGGAAAGCCGACAGTGCGCTGAATTCAGCGCACTGTCAGCTTTCTGGCAGTATATAACACTGCATGTGCCCAGATATGGTGAAAGGTCCTCTTTAAATGACCAAAAAAAAACCTCTCAAAAACAATAGCCCACATTACTTAACCTTTTCTGTCGTGTGAACTCTCCACGTGGCTAGCTGCGGCAGGATGCCGATGCAGAACATCAGCATCCCATTCCTGATTAGGCCCGAATGAATGGGCCTAATGGGGAGCGAGTGTCGCAGCATGGACACCGCGGCTGAGTCAGCTGCAGAATCCGTGGGAAGATAGGGCATGTCGCTTCTTTTTCCCCACTAGCTAGTGGGGAAAAAAAAAAGCCAGCGGCTCCCATTGAAGTGATTGGGAGCCTTTTTTGCAGGCAGATTTTGAGGCAGATTCCGTGTCAAAATCTGCCTGCAAAAAACTCCATGTGAAGATACACTTAGCTGGCCTAGATTCCAGTAAAATTTTCAGTTACATTTTTGGCATATGATGTTGCAAGTTAGTCAAGATAGATGGCTTAAACCCAGATTATATGCCAGAGATGACCAAATTTTGGTGCATTTTACATTACTGGTATATTATATTATCAGCATAAAAGCAATAACAGTAAAAAAACCAAAACCTTCCACCAATTCAAGTGTGGAAGTTATTTAAAAAGAAATATGAATATGGTAGCTCTATAAAGAACCAATTTACCTTGGGAGTCCTTTGTCGGGAAGGGATTCCATCTAATATGGCTACAGCATCTTTGTCTTGTTTAAGCATTGTATAACATTCTGCCATTTTATACTTCACTTCAATCTCTGATGGGAGACTCTATAGACACAAAAAAAAAAAAATCAAGAACGCAAGTAACCATAAGGTAAAATAATGAACGATAAAAAATGAAACACTCTAAGTACTCTGATATAACATAGTAGATGAAAATTCTGAGAGTTCATTCTACTTCATTCCATTGCTACGGAATCGGACAGAAAAACGTCTGTATGAAACAAACCATACAGAATCAGTAATATAACCGCCTGTGCTTAAGCCATTACAAAGAAGATTAAGACTAGGTTCACTTCTGGGTCATAGTCGCCAATAAAAATCACCGGGTGAAAAGTCCTGCATGGAGGACTATTCTCTTCACCAATTTCAATATAAAAGCAGTGGAAATCAAATGGACACCCAGCAGGTAATGTCTACTTTAGTGAAGGTGGACCCGAACAATGGACAGCCCAGAACACGTGTGAACCTAGCCAAAGGTGTTTGTATTGTACTGGCTGAACCAGTGAGACCCGCTTCTGGAAATTGGATTTCTGGTAGTTCCTCATTCCCATTTCAGCCTAGATATTCTATTATTTTATTGGATATATAAATGACTTCGAGGGTCTTTCCTATTTAACAACACCAATACACTAGTCAGAAAATAAGGAATAAGTCACTGACCCACACCGATGACAAAAACAATGGATTTTGAGTGCGCTGTGTTTAGAGTGCTAGTGCATATGCTACACTGCTACATTCACTTATATGGGGCTAATGGAGATGGCACAATATGTTGGTCTCATAGAAGTGGAAAGTGTAGTAGTCATTAAGGGACCTCAGTGCTTTTGATCAGGGAGGGTCCCCGTGGTGCAACTTGCAGCCATCGGACACCTATCCTATATTCTGTGGATCGTACATGTTCCCTGTCACTTTATTCAATAATATGGGACTGAAAAAGATAGAGTTCAATGTTTGGTAGTCCCATAGAGCAAAAAAAAAAATGGCGGCAGACAAGTGCGACACACTTCATTCAAATGAGGGATACAGGACCCCCAGTAGCGTTATTGGTGGAGGTTCCCCCGCAATCATATGCTTATTCCAAGTCCTAAGGGCAGGGTATAAATATTGTTTGAGGTCTGCTTTTAAGAGGGCCTTTCACCAAATTCACAACTACAGTTCTTAGCATCTGTTAAAAAGTGCTGTTCTGCTGATTCTGACACAATTCTGTGCTGTCAAGTGGGTGGTGTCAGTCAGGAGCAGGAACTCAGAGCTCCAGTCAGAGGTGGGCAGTGTTAGAGCTCAGAACGACAACCCCTTACCTGCTCCTGCCCGACACCAAGCACCTCACAGTACAGAGCCTGAATAGCATATCAGACACCAAAAATAACAGTATTTATTGATCAAGAACAGTAGTTGCTAGAGGAAATATTCCAAGTGCACTGGAATCAGAGGAGCAGCTCTATTAAATGATGCAAAGAGCTGGACTTGACAGAAGTGATGAAAGGTCCTATTTAAAGGGGTTGTCCCATCACAAGGATCCTATCTATACTGCTTGTTAATATGGATTTAAGACTTTTCCTAAATACACTGCTTCAGCAAAACTGCTTTGTTTGTCCACTATCTTAATTTATTCACTTCTTTGTTGACACTTCATTTCTATGGCCCTTGGGATTATCTGCTCAAATGTCAAGTGACATAGCTGCCTGCTCTCAGGGGGGAGGGAGGAGGGGCTAAGTGCACGGGAGCGAGCCTGTGTCTGTAGCTGTTCCTGTGTCTACACCACACGTGACCTAGCTTCCTGCTCTCAGATAAAGGAGGGGAGAAATTAGTGCTGCTTTCTTATATAAAACAGTCTAAATCCTAGTGGGCTAAAGGACCTGGTTCCTCTGCTCACTAGGATTTAGCGTTCTTATATAGAGCAGGCTAAAAGCTAGTGGATAGAAGGACCAGGTCCCTTAGCCCACTAGGATTTAACCGACTCTATATATAGAACAAGCTAAATCCAAGTGTTATAGGACCTTTGATGACATCACAGTCCCTTATTGTTCCCATAGGATCACGCCATGTGGTGGGTGGCGCTACACGGTAATTTGGGGCGGAGCTAAACTTGAGGTAGTCAGACAGTATATCTTTGCACATGAAACCCCGCCCACCAATTGACGTTGAAAACCAGGAAGAAAGAAGTCTTTGCAGCAGCGAAGACTGGTGAGCAAGGGACATGGGAATACCCTTTTAAGTAAAGCTATTACTATTGTACCTGGTTTTGTGGTGTTGTTGCAGCATTCCCAGTTGAAGGTCTGACTTTAGATGTCTTGGTTAATGCTTTTTTCTGCTGTAAAGCCATAGTGTACTTGCTGACAGCATTTCTGTACTCTTTGTCATGAAAAAGAGAGTCTGCGTGGTATACTAAAAGCTGGTACTTCTGAGATGGTGAAAACATTTCCCTAAATATAGGAATAAAATCAAGAAATGACAACAGTACAGAATCCACAGACTTGTATCCACATATTAAACTGAAATTAAATATCCCTATACAGTATACACATAACAGCTATTTATTCCAGGGCTATGGATTCGGAGCCAGTATGGGGTAGAAACGTTATCTTTAAATTATATTATTGATATTGTACGATTTATTACTGTCCCTGCCTTCCACATCGCTCAATGAGCGCTGTATGCACAGCAATGGGAACCGCCATGAGAGGACCCAGAAGCAATGATGGGAAGGAGGTAGCATTCCTCCTGTAACTGGCGATATATGTATCAGCCCCAGTTACATCGGAAATCAGCCCCCGCCCCAACAAAAACAATAGAGTTCAGATTCCCCCAAAGGTCTATTATGACTTTGTGCAGGCACAATGTAAAAACAGAAATATATAGAAATGAAAAAAAAAGAAAAATACACCAAAAACAGGCCCTCATGATTGGTTCTAGCCCCACTCCTGCTATATAATACAAAATAAAAATGACCATAACAGAGAAAAAACAATTTTAATAATTTTTTTAGTAGCAGTTTCTGCTATTAAAATAAAAAAGTGAGAAGGATACACGATTTCCCTCCTCTTTTGTTTATATTTTCCCAGATATAAAAAAATTAAAATAAAGCCCTATGTGTCACCAAAAAAAAAAAAAAAAGCAAAAACAAAAACACGCAAAAATTAGTTGAATAACCCAAATGATAATGTTCTAATCCTTAAAACCGCACTTACAAACCAACCTCTAAAAGTGTCTGGTGCTGAACCAGAGAAATTAGCTTAGCACTGAAGTGGGTAAAGATTATGCTCTGTGGCTCAGGAGCTTCAAGAAGAAGAGACAGAGCCTTGGGTATGAAAACCTGTGACCAATCAAATATGACTTCTCAACTTTTTTTTTTTCTTTTACAATAAAGGCTGGCCTCTGATTGGCTGCATCGACTAATGCTGCTGGTCATTTGCAGCCAAATAAAGTTACGGGACTGTTATATACAGCTCTTGTAGTTCTCTTTTTAAAAGAATTGTCCAGATGTTGGTGAAACCCTTTAACCCTGCTGTTCTGTTCGGGTCAATATGACCCGAAATGATTTTTGAGACCCTGCAGATTTTTTTTAATGAGGATTTGAAACTAGTGGTTCCTTGACTTTTCCTCATTTGTGGAGCTCTACATTTTTTTTTTGTTTTTGTTTACTTTTTGCTACACGCTGATTGTTACACTTGTACTGTTCGGGTCAATATGACCCGATAGCATTTTATACTGTTCTACAGGTCTCTGATTATTTCTGACTGCAAAAGTTATGTTTTTTTATGTGTACTTCATCTCCAAATGGTGCAGGTTTCACTGTTCTTATCAGTAAGCAAGTAATTATCTAGTCTGTTTGTGAGAGAGGAGACTGGTTGTCTATCTTTCAAAGGGTAAAAGTTTGTGGAATTGCGAAACCGGTCGCCATATATTTAGAGCTACAATGTGTCTTGAAAGGTTTCATGACATTTCGAGAGTACTGCGGTTTGATTCTAAAACAGGTAGAATGGAAAGAAGAGCTAAAGATAAACTAGCCCCTATTAGAAATGTTTGGAATCAATGGGTAGAGATTCTACCAAAATTGTATAACAATGGTGAAAATGTAACTGTTGATGAGCAACTGGTGGCATTCCGAGGTAGGTGCCCATTCAGACAATATATACCAAGTAAGCCTGCAAAATATGGCATCAAGATCTGGACACTTTGCGACAGCAAAAGTTCATATGCTCTAAATGTTCAAGTGTATACAGGAAAAGCCCCTGATGAAAGACCTGAAAAAAATCAGGGTATGCGTGTTGTTCTAGATTTGACTCATGGACTAAAAGGACAAAATGTCACATTTGACAACTTTTTTACATCCTATCAACTAGGCCAGATGTTGAAGAAAAAAAACAACTTACCATGCTGGGTACTATGAGAAAAAAACAAACCTGAACTACCGCAAGGTATCCTTAGCAAGAGAGAGGTGTACAGTTCAACTTTTTATTTTTCTGGAAATACAACTGTTGTTTCTTATGTTCCAAAAAAACAAACAAACAGGTAATTCTCATGAGCACAATGCACCATGACAATGCCGTAAGTGATAGAGAAGACAGAAAGCCTGACATTATTTTGGATTATAATGCCACAAAGGGAGCAGTTGATACTTTAGACCAAGCAATATCAACATATACATGCAAACGCAAAACCAATCTGTGGCCAATGATTTTATTTTATAACATACTGGACGTTTCTGCATACAATGCATTTGTCTTATGGAGAGAAATCGACCCTGATTGGAACCGGAATAAGCTGCATAAAAGATGATTATTTCTTGAGGAATTGGGAAAATCCCTGCTGAGGCCATATATTGAGAGCAGAAAAGTGACCCCCAGAAGTGAGGGAGCAGCAGCCATTGTAAGAAGTGTCCAGCATGCTCAAGAAAGAGACTCCACATCCACGGCCTCCACCAGCACAGCTACCAGCAAGAAAAGGAAGAGATGGAGCTTCTGTCCATCTTCCTGTGACAATAAGACTAATCTGACATGTGCTGGATGTTCAAAATATCTGTGTAAAGGACATGTGTCTTATTATTGTGCTCAGTGTAAAAACGTATGAACATGTTCAGTTTTTTCTTTTTTCTTTCTAAAATGGTTGAAGTTTTTATGATTTTTCATTTGTTGATTTATAAAATTTGTTTTCAAAAAGATAAATTTCATGTTTTAGTAATAGTAATGTAAAGCTTCTTTATTATTTGTGTGCAGAATGTCAACAATCGAAGATAATTGCAAAAAGCCTGTGTAACCTTTTTATGAAAAAAAATAAATAATTAAGTTTGAATTTAAATTTTTCTTTTGTTTATGATCAAACATGTTCACATACAGTATTTCAATTAAAAAAGTATTCAAATAAAACAATTAGAGTAGCTAAAAATCAAGAATTAATAGGTCGGGTCATATTGACCCGGGAACAGTACAAGTGTATAGCAAATACGAACAGAACAGCAGGGTTAAAGGTGCAGCTGTGATGGAAGACGAGATTTCTGTATCAACTATAGAGCCTGATATCACCTCTACTGCTTTTATTTAGCAACCTCCCTTTCCCCCCAGTCTATTCCCTGAGATTTTTGTATGGTAGAGACATGTGAGGTTCAGGCTCCTCCAAGATTTCCTCCTTGACAAGTGAATCATCACCAAAGAATACTTTGCTTGCATCCACTCACCACCCTCATCCGAGGTCTTTCAAATTTGGCAGGTATTTCCTTTATTGCGAATACTTGCCACAAATAATACGGTTATTCATGCTACCAACTTTTAACGAATGTGTCTCTACAGAACTACCGTATGGATAGAGATTCACTCTCCTTTATACATAGTGAACTGAATGCCCCACCTAGTATGGTCAAATTAGACTTTATGACAGCCATGGAAAGAGACCTGGAAACCACATTGGCCTTGGCCCAATGGCAAGACTGCTGCACATTCATTAGGAAAGGCAGCTGACAGGTCACCCTAATGGAATCACCTTGAAAATCCTACATAGGACTTATATGGTCCCAGCTAATCTACACCTCATCTACCCCACGATCTCACCCAGGTGCTTTCGAGGCTGTCAAATCAGTTGAGGTACTCTCCATGTTTGGTAGAGCTGTCTCTTGGTTCACTGCTTTTGGCTGTCCTTTCACAGGTCAGTACACCAACTTTTAGGCCGAGCAGTACTGCTGATGGCTCCAATCTTCCTGCTTGGCCTTAAAGGGGTTATCCAGTTTTGTTTTGTTGGGTTTTTTTTTTTTTTTGTTTAAATATGAGCCAAATGGCAGGCTGCATCAACACAAAATACTTACTAATATTTATCCTGTTTACCTAATTTATTTTAGGTTCAATGACCTCAGAGTGACGTTTTTGCGAGCTCACTACTCATCCCGGTCAGTAAATCAAGCCAGCAAATGAACCATCACAGTAGCATGTGACCTTAGATGTGGGAGGGATTTATTACCTGTGATTTCAATGCAGGGGAGGGTGGAGAAGGGAGGGGTACACAGAGAGTGAGAGCAGGCAGATGAATCAGGGGGAATGTACTTTGTTCACAGATTCACTACATGGATACAACAGTGATACAAGGAGCAGCAAGTAAAGTAAAGCCAAACAAAGGGTGCACAAGGGAAGAGTGAGTATTTAGCACTGCTGTATGCAGATTTTCTGATAATTTGTGGAAGCTGGATAACCCCTTTAAACCAGCTGACCTCTGATATGTACCCTACAAATTATTACAATTTATTCTGATGTCAGCAAGGATTTATATAGCTTCCAAATGGCGGACTCCAAACCTCTCCATTTCAGAAGTAATGAAATGCGGACTCAATCATGCACTCTGAGAAAATTAATGCTGTCATATCAGATGCACAAGATTTTGACACGATATGGTCTCCCTGGATCAATAGAGCCAATGTCCAGTGTTTGACAATACGGTCTACAATTTTAATGTTTGAACAAAGTATCTGATTGCAGCATCCCCCTATTAGGCAGCGGCACTCCCTCTAAGAAATAGCGCTATTCTTTCCCATCCCCCATTGCAAATATTTTTAATTAGATTCATTTTCTAGCAGTTATGTACATTCTTCTGTATTACGTTTTAAAGTTTATGCTAGGTTCACACTATTGTTTGCAAGCAGACCCCAAACACAGAGACCTTTTCTGTTTTTAAGCCCCACATGGTGGAAACAACTAGTTTTAGAGCAGATTTTGCAGTTTTTTTGTTTTTTTTTTTAGGCCAAAGCCAGGAGTGAACTGAGGAAAAGGTAAAAGTATAAGGGTCAGTGCACACAGTTTTTTTGGTGCTGATTTTGACGCCGAATCGGCCTCCAAAAAACCCTATTGGGAGGCTTTTTTTTTGGAGGAGGATTCAGTGTCAAAATCAGCACTAAAAAAACTCCACGTGCATTGACCCTAAGAACTTCCTATATATTTCTCATTCCTTTTGTAGCCATTCTTGATTTTAGCTCAAACAAAAACGCAACTAAATCTGCAATGTTTCTGCAACATGGGGCCTTTTACCTGCGGACCCCATAGACTATAATGGGGTGCACTCAATTTCCGCAGATTTTAGAAGTCTGTAGTAGACGCCAGTGTCGGTTTATTTGTGTCTTAGTACATTGAATTATCCCTTCACTACTATACTGTTCATTTTCTGTACACTTTTGTTCTATTCAATAAATTCCTAGTCATAGGTCATTGTTTCACCAAGTTAGTGATCTACATAATATGGTCTCCAGCCCTTCAGTGTGCCGAGGTGACAAGTGACTGCTATGGGATACCGGTTATCTATCACTGTATACATTCACACCCATAGATGTAATCGGCCCCGGGATCTGCCGCTGCAGCAGTCCTGGTCAGTGTGACACTCACGGGTTGTTGTTGCTCATGGTCAGCAGGAGACTGCTCAGAAGGCGCACATTAGAGTGCAGTCCGGCCGCAGCCATGTCCCGTACATGATCTATCACACTCATCCCGGCTAGAATCTCCCGCAGCCTCCTCTACACAGTACAGTACGACAACTCCACCCAGCAGCACTGCTCGCATTAAATGATGGCGCTCGCTGACGACCTGACTTGAAAAATATAATAGGTGTCCTCAGAGCGCCTGTTCATTTTACACTTGAGTTGTAAGCATAGCTACACCGCACGTATTCGCACACGTTCCACCTTCATCAGATCTATCGCATTTAGTACTGAAAAGCGCACTACAAACCAATACTATACCTAGTTAGATTGGTTTTTGTATTTAACGTTATCTACTCAGGCATCTTGGCCACCTATACTCTTCAAAATGGCGACTTACGCGTCAGTCGTGCGTTCCAAGGCAGAGGCGGGGCTTATGCGTTCCGGAGAAAAGACTGAAACCCATAAGGGCGGAAGTGGTGCAAGGCAAGGGGTGAGAAGGGAGCTGTGTGGTGACAGGTAGTCGGAGGAGAGCAGGGAGCGGAGTAGTGGTCTCAACATGTCAGAACAGTCTGTCCTTCTGCTCAGGAAGCAGCTCGCAGGTAATGTTGTCGGGGGCGCTCACTGGCTACTCATGGCTTGTCTTTGTCTCCCTGTTTCACTATTGTTTCCAGAGACTTGTGGGCGGCTCGTGAGGTAACTTCGGGATTCTTAAGTTTCCTGCCGGCCGGCCACGAGGATTCCAGTTCTTATCGTCACATGGTTCGGCGATAGTGTTGGAGTTCACGATCTTCCCGGCAATATTGTGTCAGTGGATTAGGGCTAAACCCTACTAGGCGGCCTGGCCTGTTGTAGCGCCACCATAGGTGCGGTAATACATGTGCAGCTACAGGAGCACTAGTGAAGGCAACTTGTGGCGTTTAGGTGTGAACCGATCCCTAGACTGTCATCTATATTTAGGCCTCAGGTAAGGGAGAAGAGCTGCTGAGTGACAGGAAACTAAAGGCTATACCTGGTCATGTGACTGAGGTGTTTTATACTTCTACCTAAGGGTATGGTACATAGCTTCCTTCTGGAACTGTGAATATTTTCTGTATAATAAAAAAACCTCCTCCAAAAGTAGTTCCACAAAAAGGCAGAGAATTTTCCTATTGATAGTCGATGTTAGAGGGGTTTTTTTTCTTCTCACAATTTTTTTTTTTTTTCAGCTAGGTGAAAGTGTTGTGTCCTGTCTTGAAGGAGAAAAGATGCCCAAAATCCCATAGAGGTCAATGAGAAGACTAAGGGCTCATTCACATGTGCACAGAGGGGTGGTTTTTGACGCTGAATTCTCCTCAAAATCCGCCCCCTCACAATAGAGGTCTATGTAGACCGCTAGCATTCTTTTTTTCTGCTAGTGGTTTGTTCCCGCTAGCGGAAAAAGAAGCGAGCTGCCCTTTCTTCAGGTTGATCCAGCCACAGCGTCCGCCTCGCGGAAGCACCCTCCGGACTAGGCCCATTCCTGCGTTAAAATACGCGGTCCCTAGCACTGTGTGAACGTGCCTTAGGGTATGTTCACACAGAGTTTTTTTGCAGGCGGATTTTGATGTGTAACTTGCGTGCAAAAATGCCTCCCATTCATGTTAATGGAAGTCACTCAGTTTTTTTTCCACTACTAGTAATTTTTTTTTTTTTTTTCAGCTAGCATTAGAAAAAAAAGTGACATGCTCTATCCTCATGCGGATTTCGTGTTTGAGTGAACTGCAGCGTCCGCGGCTTGAGATACTCTCCTGACTAGGCCCAGAACTAATCATGAGCGGGATGCCATTGCATTGGCATCCTGTTGCGGCTAGCTGATCGAAAAAGCCACATGACGGAAAAGGTTTCTGCCATGTGAACATACCCTTAAACTAGTTGGATTAAAAAATACATTATCCCTTTAAGACTGTGGTGGCAAACTTATGCCATATGTGCTATAGGTGGCACTCACAGCCCTCTCTGTGGGCACCCATATGTGGCGCAGACTGTATTGTGAGGAGCTCCCTCACTATTTATATCACACAGTATCTATTTTATAGCAGACAAGTGATATTATAGGTTGTAATAACATTGTACAGTCACTATAAAACAGATCCTGTGCGATGTAATTAGTGAACATTAATTGTTCATAATTATACCAAATGCAAACTTTAACCTTTCAGTACAAAATTGTTTTGTATCATCAAAAGCTCTGTAAAGCCCCATTCACGCTGTGGTGCTCCCTGAGCTTCATTTACATATTTGCCAAAAACGATATTTCAGAAAATTGCTGCGAGGAGGAGAGAAAGAGATAAGACTAGAATAGTCTTTATAAAGACTATTCCAGTTTGTGTTTGCTTAAAAAATAAAATTCCCAAAGATAGACTCCCTTTAAACGGAGTCTATCAGTAAAATCACTTTTTTTTTTTTTTTTTTTTTTTTTTTTTTTCCTCCTCGATCACGCGTAGGAATAGCCTTAAGAAAGGCTATTCTTCTCCTACTCTTAGATGTTTTCTCCGTGCCGGTGTTCGGTAGAAATCCCGATTTTTGTCTGTATGCAAATGAGTTCTCTGCATATAAATAGCACTGGGGGTGTCCCCAATGCTGCGAGAGAAATCTCCAACGCCGCCTCCATCTTCTTCAGGAAAGGCCTTCCTGCGCGTCTTCTTCCGAAGCTGGGTTGAAACTTTTACACATGTGCAGTCGGCTCTGCCATCGGGCCTTGGGCAGAGCCGACTGTGCATGCCCGCCTGGTGTAAGCAGCCATTTTGTTGTGGCAGCTTACGCAGTAAGCTGAGGTAAGCGGCCACAAAAAAAATGACCATGTGCAGTTGGCTCTACCCGAGTCCCGATGGCAGAGCCGACTGCACATGAATAGAAGTTTGAACCCAGCTCTGGAAGAAGACGCGCAGAGAGGCAGTTTCTGAAGAAGATGGAGGCGGCGCTGGAGATTTCTCTCACAGCATTGGGGATGCCCCCAGTGCTGCGAGAGAACTCCTTTGCATACAGACCAAAACCGGGATTTCTACCGAACGGCGGCGCGGAGAACACATCTAAAGGTAGGAGAAGAGTAGCATTTCTTAAAGCTATTCCTACGTGTGATCGAGGACAAAAATGTGATTTTAATGATAGAATCCCTTTAAGTTTGACAAAAGAAATTGTGAACCAACCCAAAATTTTAACACTGCTGGCAATGCCAATTGGACTAGCTAGATATACACATTCTATAAAGAGAAGTGGAAAGCAGTGTCTGGACACTTGTAGGGGGTGGGTTGGAGTGGTTACCTGGTAAGCAGTGATTTGGGTTCATGTGTATGTATAACTCAATTTTCTAGTTCTGAAAAACCACTTAATTCTGTTGTAGGCATTAAATTCTAAGATCATAAACTCTTCAAACTAACAGTACTTTTATTTTATGAATTTCTTTTCAGAGCTGAACAAAAACCCTGTTGAGGGATTTTCTGCTGGGCTAATAGATGACGATGATATCTACAAATGGGAGGTGTTACTTATTGGGCCACAGGACACCTTATTGTAAGTGATTGTTGCTTGCAGTTTTTAATGGGGGGGAGAGAGTTGGAGTGGAGGTAGTTAATAGATATTGTGTAAGCAGGCTTGGCCATTGGGTTAATACGTCTCCCAATATAACTTTATCAGTGTCTTGAGTGATTTCTGTCTTCCTCTGAGAGTGCACAGCATCTTCTGCATTTATTTACAGGTGTATTCTCCTGCTGCCTTAACTGATGCAATGCATTCTGGTAGTTGTAGGCTCTCGCTCTCACTCCTCCCTTTTCCTCTCTAACACCCCCTTCCTGTCCCCCTAGCTATTCCGCCCACTGCTAGTCCTTTCCACCTTACTCAGTCCGCCCCCCCCTTCCTGTCTTCTTTCTGTCCAGGTTTCCTTCTGGGGTGAACAGCTCCTCTTTTGTGAATGCCAGTGCTCAGCAGTCCTGCCACTGTGCTGTAGCCTTCACTACATCTCTATTATGCATGCTCCCACGCTTGCTATGGTGTCGGCTTCAGCGCAAACCCAGGACTCTGGCTCTTTTGTGCACACGTGAGCTGACGTCAAGAGCAGAGAGGAGCTGTCCTCTGCAGACAGAAGCTTGGACAGGAAGAAAATGGTGTGGATTGGTGGGAGGGGAGAGTAGTGACATTCTATTTCCAGAAACTGATAGTCACTGGATAATCAGAAAATGTCTGTGACTACCCCTATAATTTACAGTTGAAAAAATATTTTTTGACCTTGTGGTCAATGTCTATGAAAACAACCCTTCAGGTTATGAAAGAGGGGGTCATGTAATTGGGAACACCCTCTGAGTGTTAGTGGAGAGCTGGTACAAAGTCACATTTGTACTAAAATAACAGCTGTTTGGAGTATCAAGAGACTGGAAGAATTTACTGCTTTTAGGATGAGGCCAAATGTTGCGGAATCGCAGCTTTTTTTTTTTTTTTTTTTGCAGTTTTTTTGAGCCATCGCCAAGAATAGCTACAGAAGAAATGGGAAATGTCTAGAAAGCTCTTATATTTCTCCCTTCTGCTCAATCTACTCCTGGCTTTGGCTCAAAAAACCCAGAACAAAAAAAGCTGCATTTCCGCAATGTGGGGCTTTAGCCTGAAGGTGGATTATTGCCTCAAAATCTGGGTCTAATTCCATACTGACTGCCTCCCTTTGTACACAATAGGAGGGCAGTGAGTGACACAGGATACTGAGAAAAAAAAAGCATCCTGCTTTCTTTGCTGTGGATTCAGTTGCAGAACCCACAGTACGAGACACCCTGTTGATCAGCCCCATCATCCGACCTGTATTGGTCTGTAAAGGCTGCAGCAGAAATTAAAAATTGGAATCTAGAGAGGATCCTGAAATGAAAGTTTAACTCAAAATCCTCTAAATATTCTGACATGTAAATATGTTCCTACCAAGGAGGGGCTTTCCTGTGGTGAGACAATTTTTCTATTGTGCACTTAGATGTTTGATGTCATTGTCTATTTGTCCACATGAGTACAATTCTCTTAAACTGATCCTATTTTTCTCCTTAAGTGAGGGTGGATTCTTTAAGGTGCACCTTACGTTTCCTGTTGACTATCCTCTGAGACCTCCCAAAATGAAATTTATAACCGAAATCTGGCATCCTAATGGTAAGTAATGGCTCTGGTTTCTGTGCATATGGCCAACTGGAATCTTGGGATTATCCTACTTCAGTATACCATAGTGGCTCAGTGGTTATCATTGTAGCCTTGCCGCACTGGAGTCCTCTGTTTGAATCTGACCAAGGATAATTCCTGCAAGGAGTGTCTTCTCCCCATATTTGCATGGGTTTGCTCCTGGGTATGGCTTACTCCCACACTCCAAAGACTTGGTGCTATACAAGTGAACTAAATATATATTAACTTTTTTGTTTTTGAAGCCAAAACCAGTAACAGGTTGTAAAGTCATGCGATCTATCCTATACTTTCTACCTTTTTGGCCTGCTCCTGATTTTTTTTTTTGGCATGAAAAACTGTATCAGTCTGAACAAAACATGATTAAAGGGGCTCTATCATTGGGAAAAACTGAATGCAGCGCACTATCGGCTTCCTCATTATGTGCCCTTGGGCAAGAGATATCTGTGCATTTACCGATTAGCTTTTCACTGTCAGAAGGGCAATCATGACAGTCTAGCTGCAAACACCCCTCCTTGCAGCACTGTGCAAACGTCCCCCCCCCCCCCCCCCCACACACACACACTCATACCCAGTATAGTTTATGGACAAGTACTGTCAGGAGGAGGGGCGGGGGGTGCATTTCTCACTGCTTATCGTCATGGCTTGGCGGTAAGGAATGCCCCCTCACAGTATACTACAACACACAGTACTGTCAGGAGGGGTATTCTCAGCTAAACTGTCAGGAACGTCCTTCTGATGGTGAAGAGCTATCGGTAACTGCACCGATAGCTTCCCCCCCCACCACTGGGGCACAGAACTGGAAAGCTGACAGCGCACTGAATTCAGCGCACTGTCAGTTTTCTAGAGGAATATAAAACCACATGTGCATGAGGACATGAAAGGTCCTCTTTAAGTACACCCATATACCTTTAGCAGTGTTTTGAGTGATTTCTGGAGAGCTCCTGGCATCATCTCCATTTGATTACATGGTGTAGCTTCCACACTACCTCCCTTACACACCCTCCCTGTCTCCCTAGCTATCCTGCCCACCCTCCCACCACATCATACTTGCCTGTCTTCCTCTTTAGACTTCCCTTCTGGAATGGCTCCTCCTTTCTTTCACTGTCCTAACTGCACAGGCTGGAGACCTCTGCGCAGTAGATGGTGTGTGCACAGGCCAGAAGTGCCTCTGACACCTGTACAGTAGAGATGGACTGCCATCTATACTGCGTAGGTGTCGGAGCCACCTCCAGGTTGTGCAAGCGCTGGCAGAGAGGAAGACAGAGCTGTTCCCAGAGAGGAAGACCCATAAGCATGATGGGGGGTGGGGTAATAGTTTAGGGGTTACTTTTTATTTCATCCCACACAACCCCTTTAAGTGAGGTACTCCGCCTTGATGGAAGGAAATTTTAATTCTCCATGTTTATTCATATGTCCAAGCCAGTAAACTGATGCCCAAACCAATGGCTTTTTTTATCTGATTGGATCTGCCCTTGACATTGGAGGTCTACAGATGTCTTAGCTGTATGGTATTTTGGAGATACAATGAACCAGTCACTTGAATGTATTAGTGTAAGCTTATATTTGTACTTCCTTTTCTTTCTGTCACCAGTTGCAAAGAATGGTGATGTCTGTATATCCATTCTCCATGAGCCCGGTGAAGATAAATTTGGTTATGAGAAGCCAGAGGAACGCTGGTTACCCATTCACACTGTGGAGACCATAATGATCAGTGTTATTTCTATGCTTGCTGACCCAAACAGTGACTCTCCAGCTAATGTGGATGCAGCAGTGAGTACCACTCTAATGTTAATCCTTCTGGTATGTGCATTTCTACATAGACATTACTGAGATGTGGAAACATAATAGTTTGACTTGATCTGTATTCCATGAGATATTAACCAAGTGGGGCGGTCTGAAAAGGAGCTTTATTGAAAAGCTTGCTAAAAGATATTAGAGCCCCCGCCCCCTCCTCAAAAATAAAAAACCCAAAACCCTGGAATGGTGTATGTGGTACAAATGAGCAGGTCTGTATTGTAAACTTTGTAACTTGTAAGGCTGGATTCTCGCCTGCGTTTATTGCCTTTTTGGGGATTCTGTCCCCCTCCCACTTAAAAATGTAGAGAACGACTTTTCCCTACACATTTTATAGGTGGGAACCCAGCAGACCCCATCATAGTCGCATGATCGCAGTGTGTCCACACCACGGTTTTTACCGCAAAGTGGGCATGAAATTCACTAGAATCTCATCCACTTTACCCTGACTCGTGGCATTTACGCCACATGGGTCCCCAGCCTTAGAATACATACGTGGGATAGGTCCACACTTTTTTTTTTTTTTTTTTTTTTTTTTCAATTTATGATTTCAAATAATTCCTTAAATCTTTCCTTTAACAGAAAGAATGGAGGGAGGATCCAAATGGTGAATTCAAAAGAAAAGTTGCTCGCTGTGTTAGAAAAAGTCAGGAGATGGCGTTTGAATGAACCAGTAAGAGGTTTTTGTCTTTTTTACATTTGCATAGTCTCGTCACATTGCCCCATCCCATAAAGCCAAGGCCACGCTGAGTGAACTTCAAAATTGGATGGCTTCTGCTGGGGGTGTGAAACTTACAGCCATTGTTATCTGCAGCAAAAGTCCCTCTGTGCTGTCTTTAGTCACTGGGTGAGACTTGTTTAACTCTCATCCAGTGCCTACTACTTATCATGGTAGCAGGTTGGCTACTGTTAATATCATGGTTGCTATACTTCTGTGATTATGGAGTTTGTGCGGCCCTGGCCTAGCAGTTTTTGTTTTTTCTCCCTCCAGAATTTTATCAGTGTTTCCCTTTATCACAAAAGTGAATAACTCGAAATGTGTTTCCTCTCAATTTCAGTAGATGATGGAAATATGAAGAGCAATAGCATTTACGGGCAGAAGCAGAATTCGACTCACAGCGTGTGGCGTTTCACTGACCTCTGTTTTACCCTCAGTGGGCAGTTTACTTACTGGTTTATTTTATAAATTATATATGATAGACTTCACATTTTTAACTGCAAAACCTGCAGATTGATTTTCAATCCCACCAGGAGTTCTTTATTTATTCAAATATATATTTTTGCATATGTTTCTATTGTGTTCTTTAATAAAGCTGAAGTGACTTCCTTACAGCACTAGTCTTTGCATTGTGAAGGAGTCTTGGAGTGAAACAATGACCGTTTCACATATGGTTACAGGAAACTCTGCCAAAAGCATAGGCTTTAAAAGCCTTTTGCCCGTAACAAGTCTTGTAGCCAGTGCAAATCACCTCACAATATGCTGCTTGGCTACTAACCTCAGCTGGAAGTTCAATCTTGGTCATACACTTTGGCTTTTGCTACTGTTCATGGATTGTTGGATTTTGCAACCCTTAAATAGAACTGGGAAGATTCAAGGATTGCACTTGGACCTCTTGGTAGAGTAGACACTTTAAATCCTCTTTTTATATTAACCTTATGCTGTATAATGCCCTTTTGTGTAACTTGTTTTTCTTGTTATGTGAAACTTTGGTTACAGAATTAAACTATTTTTGAGATGTTTTGAGAACTGTCTTGTATTCAGTCTTTACAATAAGTTTCCATGTAAGGCTAGGTTTACTTTGCAGTATTTTTCTTTTCACTGTACAGTGTCAAACATGCCATGGGAAGGTCATACATTTGCATCCATTTAACAGGCTTCAACGTAAGGCTTTTGAACTACAAAAAAACTGACTGATGCATGCCAAAGATGAATAACAAATGCATGTTGTACCGGTTCCTTAGTCAAATTTGTATACCAAACAATGCATACTAAAAACAGGATTTTTCTCTTTTTTTTTTATGTACTCCCTGTAATATTCTTTTCTCATTGCAGTCACTGGGGGACACAGCACCATGGGCATAGACCTGGTCACTGGCAGAATAAAAAGCTGTCTACGCTGCCTCTGGGCTATACCCTTCTCAGAGAGTGTGCTAGTCAGTTTGTACCGCAGCAGTAGGAGAAAGACACCAAAGAGCACAGAACCAATAAATGCCAACATGTCCTGTACCTGATAAAGAAGCAAAATGACTCTGGCAGGAACAACAGGGAAAAAAAAGCAAGGTTGGGGATCCCAGTGTCCCCCAGTGAATACAACAAAAAAGGATTTTAGTGAGTACAAAGAAATCTTATTTCACTGGGGGACACAGCACCATGGGATGTCCTAAAGTAGTCCCAGAGTGTGGGAATTACATGGCCATGCAAACAACCAAGCGCACAGCCGCTTGCAAAACCGTACAGCCAAACCTGTGTCGGCAGAGGTAACAGAACGGTCCTGGGGAAACCAGAGAAAGTGTGAATGAAGGCCAGGTGGCAGCCTGCAGACTTGGACAGCAGAACACTGAGGCACAACATCCCAGGAGGCTCCAACGGCTCCAGAAAGAGCAGACACTTGCAAGGGCAAAGCCTAACCCACAATCCTTCAAGAGGACCAAGACCATGAACCAGGCCGAAGTAGGGGGGGGGGAATAAAAAAAAAAAAAAAGCCTAGGAATAGAAAAGGATAGCGGATGACAAATCGTACAACAGTGGCCCTAAGACTTTCACAAGCAAAGGTAGAACCTGGCTGACTGTGGTTTACAGGCCTAAGGCATGGTCTGTACAACAGGTTCAAAAAACCCAAGGCGTTCTAGAACCTCGGTTTCACCAGCCATGCCGTTCACTGCAGCCGAGGCAAGACAGAGTGGAAAAGCAGTCCTTTAGACAAGATAGAGGGTCAACCTGTAGAGGAAGAGGCCAAGGAGCACCTGCCAGTGCGATCATGAGATCTGCATACCAGGAACAATGTGGCTAATCCAGAGGCACCAGGATGGCTGGAACCCCCTCAGAGCTGAGCTTGTGAAACTCGAAGAAGAAGAGGAAGTTAAAGGTGCAGAAGGAAGTCTGACCAGAGAAACGCAAGAGGGGTGCCGATGGGCCAAGGGCCCAGTGACCTGAGCATAAGGCAGGAAAACTTGTGACTCAGGAGGTGGGAGAAAAGATTGACATGCCCCACCAGGAGCACAACTGGAGGGCAAGCTACTGATGAAGCAACCACTCGACTGTGAGTTTTTCTCAGCTAGGTTGTGAGAGGCTCCGCCCACTAAAGAGTGGGAGGCTTCTAGGAAAGCCTCACATCACCAAGGACACCCCGGAAGCTTCAAATAAGTGACCACAATGGAGTTGAGGGTCTGGACTCTAACTAGACGCCCTAGGAGAAGAGGGATCCCATGAGACAGGGTTAGGTTCAGAGGTAGGAGGAGGACTCTGCTTCAGAGCACAGGCCCTGAACTGTCAAGGCACCAAAGACTGCTCCCCTGCGATAGGAGAAGGGAGAGAAATTCTCCTGTTAGAGGCTAGCCAAGAAGCTCCAGGCGAACCCGGGAAGCTAGGAGAGGAGCTGGACACAGACTAGTCCCAGCGGCCCAGAAACAACATTGCAAGGGCTTGGGAGGAACTGAGCCAAAGGGAGAGCCTCGAAGGACAAAACCATTGTACCCAGGACTCTCAGGCAGAAGTGAAGAGAGTACAAAGGGAACCTCCGAAGGCAGGACACACTGGAATGGGGGCAGAATTTTGGACTCTGGGAAGTAAAAACTTGACCAAGAGTGCACTGAGCATCATTCCCCGGAATGTCAGGTGCCAAGAAGGCACAAGGTAAACTTTTACCTGCTGATGAGCCAGTGAAATCTGTGAACGGGCCCAAGGTGAACCACGAGTTACTCAGAATGTCCAGTCTGGAGGTGGCTGAACCTGGAAGACATCCGGGTGCATAATCACAACAACTCCTTCGCCATGGAAGAACATTGGAAGGGATGTCATCACCGTAGACCCAACTTCAGTCTGAGGAAGGAGTGCATTACAGAAAACTATGGGCAGTATCCAGGAATGCCACAACTGATCGCAGGGCTACATGTAGAACTTGTGGATAAGTCTGATGAGCCTCTTCGGGTCCAGGAAGGGAAGGAGCTGTCCTTACTGAAATGGGAACAATAACACTTTGCCACAGCAGAGTGGGGGCAGCCTGGAGAAGAAAAAAAAAAAAACCACTTTCATTTACAATTGAGAAAACTCGATTCAGTAGCTGGTATACACCACTTCTTGGACCCAGGAGAGAGAGGCGCTGGCAAGCCAGGAGGGAGAGCAACCGAGGGATGGAAACCTCTCAAGAAGAGAAGCTTGAAAAAAAAAAAAGATTGCCAAGAGACCCAGAGGGCTACTCTGTGTGAGTCACAGGAAGACTTACCTCTGCAACGAAGAGGAGGAGCTGGTGGAGGAAAGGGCCACTTCCACCTATAGCCATGGAGCTTAACTAGGCAGAGCCTAAACAAAACACCAGCCCTGTTACTCCCAAGGGAAGGGACAGGCCACAACCACCTTCTAGAGGATACAGCATGCCTTGAACGGATGCAAGCGCAATGCAACAGCATAGACGGCCACCTAGGCAGAACAATGAACTGCTTCAGGAAAACATTGCCCAAAGACTGGAGGCATAGAGGCCTGAGGAGGGCAACACAGGAAAGACCCCTATGGAGCTGTTCAGCCCAGAAAAAAACACAGGTCTTGATGCCAAAAAGTACAAATGATGGTTAAAGCTAGGTTTTAGTGCGGCATGCATGTATTCTGCGTAGTGGCCTGCTAATATACTCTGTATTGTTCCAAGTGCTGCGAGGCGAGCAATGGAAGGAAGTGAGGACCAATTGGCTCAGGCTGGCCGCATAAAAACATTGACACAGCAGCACATGTGTAAACATGGCAGGACCAGAGGCGGGGCCAAAAGCCAGATGGTGGAGGGATTAGGCAGAAGGAGACCACCCCCTGGCCAATAGGAAGGACTGGGTGTTGAGGAGGCAGTGGGCCTAGTCGCCAGCAGACGCCAGGGACTAAAATAGAAATGGGGTCCAGGAGAGGGGCCCCAACGAAACTAAAAGAACCCTCCTCCCCTGAACAGAAACCGCTTGGTGAGCAGCAAGAAGAGCCCCAGAAGTGGAAGATTACAAAAAGGGGGGTCATTGGTGCAGTGAGTAGGGACTGGGTGACCAGTGAAGCGAAAAATAAAACTTTGGAAGTCTGAAAAACCTGAGTCAGGTCATGTCTGCCTCCTACTGACACTAGGTTCAAAACTGACTAGCACAGTGTCTGCGAGAATGGTTTAGCCCAGAGGTAGAGTGCACAGCTTTTCATTCTCCTAGTGGCCAGGTCTATACCCGTGGTGCTGTGTCCCCCAGCGAAATAAGCGAAAAATGGGTGTTTTTGTGGTAAGGGGGCGTGGTGAACATTTTGGTGATATACTTGACCTATAAAACTTATTAGTAAACAGGCTGAAGTTTCCATTAGCAATGCTCTTACCAAGCATTGCCAGAGAGACTCTGTATACCTGTATTCAATGCAGTATGTAGAGCTGAAGCGTTTACCTAAAGGATGTTCATTTTAAATCACTCTCTGGTTTTATACCAACTAGAAACAGTGGTTTTATCACAAAGCTGAGATTAAAGCACTAGTCCTCCAGCGCTGCAGTCCTGGGTTCAAATCTGACCAAAAGATAATATCTGCAATGAGTTTATGTTCTCCCTGTGTGGGTTTCCCACATTCCAAAGACATACTGATGGGGAAAGTGGATTGTGAGCCTCCTATGGGACGTGAAGTGCTGTGCGTAAGAATAATAAAAAATACATCAAAGTATAAAATGGCACTAATAGTACAGGTGAGTAGAAAACTATATGTCTTACTGCAGCGCTGCAAATCTAATTTTTATTTTACAATGTGTTCCAGAGGCACAGACTCTGTAGCACTAATTTATTTTGACTATTGAGCTACATCTGACATCCAAATGAATGCATGGAGTTGTATGTGATCTTGTGGGATAGAGCTCAACAGTTAAAAATCAGTGTTGCCCTGCACTTAACACGTGGCACAAGACAGTGGATGTCAGGAAGACGTCAAGTCTTTAAACATGGCACACTGTGCAGACCTGGTGCCATTTTCCCTTTAAATGTATCAGTAAGGGCTTATTCACACGGGGCACGGGACCGCGTATTTTGGTCCTGATTCTGCCTCACATGTGGTATGAAAAAGTACATTTGACCCCGCAAAAAGATACCTGGTGCAATTCTATATAGGAAATGGCAAAAAAAAAAAAAGTTAAAGGTGTCAGAATATGGTGATTCCAAATAATTTTGGGGGGGGATTTTTAAGGAAAAAGGACTGTCAGGAACGCCCTTCTGATAGTGGGCAGAGATTGATACCAAAGTTAATGGCACTAATATCTCCAGGCCGGGGACACAAAGGAAAAGCAGACTGTGCACTGTCAACTTTCTAGTATAACATCGCATGTGCAGGACATGAAAGGTCCTCTTTAGCCCTGGACAATTCCTTTAACATGCCAGATTTGTTTCATAAACTTGTGCAACTTTAAAGAAAAATAAATTGGCAATCCGCTTTAAATGAACGACTAGTCACAGAACTTATACCCTTATTCAGATCATCCACTTCATAAGACATTAACTTTTCTTCTATTGCATCTGCTAATACATTTTCCTCTGTTTCTTGCTTCCCCTACTCTCACTTCCTTAACCCCCTTCCATTATAACTCTCATGTTCCTGGTTTCTCAACATTCCAGTTTTTCTCTGCAGAAAGCTATTTTTTTTCCAATGGTTTGTCCCATCACAAGTTCTATTTTATACTAGAAGGATGTTTTTTTTTATTTATAACCAGTGACTCCATACTGGGGTTCCATGACAATCCAGAAAAGAAAATAGCCACATGTGCTATTTCAACTACATTGGCGTACTTAGGACACCAATATAGTTGAATAGAATGGTGGCACAGGAAAGCCTTCAGTTTCCTGCTCCAGCATCTACAGTCATGGCCAAAAGTTTTGAGAATGACACAAATATTATATTTTCACATGATCTGCTGCCCTCTGGTTTTTATGTATGCTTGTCAGATGTTTTTATCACATACAGAAATATAATTGCAATCATATTATGAGTAACAAAAGCTTATATTGAGAGTTAGAATGAGTTAATGCAGCAAGTCAATATTTGCAGTGTTGACCCTTCTTCTTCAGGACCTCTGCAATTCTCACTGGCATGCACTCAATCAACTTCTGGACCAAATCCTGACTGATAGCAGTCCATTCTTACACAATCAATGCTTGCATTTTGTCAGAATTTGTAGGTTTTTGTTTGTCCACCCGTCTCTTGATGATTGACCACAAGTTCTCAATGGGATTAAAATCTGGGGAGTTTCCAGGCCATGGACCCAAAATCTCTATGTTTTGTTCCCTGAGCCATTTAGTTATCACCTTTGCTTTATGGCAAGGTGCTCCATCATGCTGGAAAAGGCATTGTTGATGGCCAAACTGCTCTTGAACGGTTGGGAGAAGTTGATCTTGGAGGACATTCTGGTACCATTCTTTATTCATGGCTGTGTTTTTAGGCAAGACTGTGAGAGCCGATTCCCTTGGCTGAGAAGCAACCCCACACATGAATGGTTTCAGGATGCTTTACAGTTGGCATGAGACAAGACTGGTGGTAGCGCTCACCTCGTCTTCTCCGAATAAGCTGTTTTCCAGATGTCCCAAACAATCGAAAAGGGGATTCATCAGAGAAAATGACTTTACCCCAGTCCTCAGCAGTCCACTCCCTGTACCTTTTGCAGAATATCAGTCTGTCCCTGATGTTTTTTCTGGAGAGAAGTGGCTTCTTTGCTGCCCACCTTGAGACCAGGCCTTGCTCCAAGAGTCTCCGCCTCAGTGCGTGCAGATGCACTCACACCTGCCTGATGCCATTCCTGAGCAAGCTCTGCACTGCTGGTAGCCTGATCCCCCAGCTGAAACACTTAAGAGACGGTCCTGGCGCTTGCTGGTCTTTCTTGGGCGCCCTGGAGCCTTTTTGCCAACAATGGAACCTCTCTCCTTGAAGTTCTTGATGATGCGATAGATTGTTGACTGAGGTGCAATCTTTCTAGCTGCGATAGTCTTCCCTGTTAGGCCATTGTTGTGCAATGCTGATGACTGCACGTGTTTCTTTAGAGATAACCATGGTTAACAGAAGAGAAACAATGATGCCAAGCACCAGTCTCCTTTTAAAGTGTCCAGTGGTGTCATTCTTACTTAATCATGACAGATTGATCTCCAGCCCTGTCCTCATCAACACCCACACCTGTGTTAATGGAGCAATCACTGAAACAATGTTAGCTGGTCCTTTTAAGGCAGGGCTGCAATGATGTTGAAATGTGTTTTGGGGGATAAAGTTCATTTTCTAGGCAAATATTGACTTTGCTGTAATTGCTGTTAAGCTGATCACTCTTTATATAACATTCTGGAGTCTATGCAAATTGCCATTAGGAAAACTGAAGCAGTAGACTTTGTAAAAATTAATATTTGTATCATTCTCAAAACTTTTGGCCATGACTGTAGTAGTGAAGTATGTGGCTCAGACTAGAGGAAAGGAGCAGACTTCCATGGGAATTTATATGGTACAACTAGTGTGGGGGCACTGAGGAACATTATTAAGTCTCTGGGGGCCACTGGGCATGATGAAAGAAAAAGGTGAGTTTTTATATATGTTGGCTGGGAAGTATAGGATGGAGTAGCTTGGAGGATGTATTCACGTGATGCAGTTACAACTGTATCTGAAAAGAATGCATGCGGATTTGATGTTTTTTGGTGAGAATTTCTACATTTCAACACAAAGTTAAAATACCGCACCAAACACACATCAGAACTGCTGGTTTGTTTTTTTGTCTTTTAGTAAAATTTCATTGGTAGGAGTGTTCCCCAAATCTGAGAAGGTTAGGAACACTGATCGTAAACAATAGAAATTAGAAAATAAAATGAATGAGTAACCCTTACTATAGAAGGATTCAACACATTTTCTTAAGTTTCCACTGCACTTGCCTTTGTATTCTCCTTAAACTAGAAGAAACCATTGTTAGGGTAAATATATACGCCTTTTATTAGTATACAGGAGAGGGTGTGCATGGTAACAAATCACTGTTCCAACCAGTGGAGATACAGCAAAGCACAAAGCCACCAAACAATAATGAAGAAAAGATTTCTCACGTTTATTAAGCACCAGCTTAACACTGAATAGTCTCCAAAGTGCTGGAGTTGACTTGCTTTGTTTGGTTGAGACACTTCTTATTACAACACAGTATAAAACTTTTGCTCAAAATAATTCAATCATTACAATGTTCACCAGCTTCTTGTCTTATTGCCCAGGGCCAGACAGAGATTTGTTCATGAACTGTCTCTTTACAAAACACACCCACCACTAGAAAGAGAGAAAAGGATCACATTAAAATAATGTAGCATAAAATTGCTCTTTTAGACTCTGTTCGCAGTGTACATTTGCCATATAAAGCAGACAACACATCTCAACATATATGACTGAAACATATGCAACGGTATGCTACAGATGTGTGGCTGACTCCTGCTGTAAAAACCAAGTAAACATGCAATAGATAACTATTTTCTGGGGTGCAATATGTATTCAAAAGCAAATTTGAAGACATTATAATGACTATTAAAAATGACATGCTGAAACATATCACCTACATCACTAAGGTCACCCCGGACACTCATTCTATGGGTACATTAGGCATATATTACAGATTGTACACAAGGAATGAGGCATAAACACGGTCTAAACCTAAATGACATTCAGTTGTTGTACAATTTAAGAGCTTATTTACACGACTGTTCATTTTTCACAGATGTTCGCCAAGTAAAAAAAAAAAAATGTATGCACTGGTTCAGTTTTAATGGTCACCAAAATAGATTGCTGTCCAAGTGATTAAAAACAGACCCATTGACTCTGTGTGGCCCTCAAAGCAGACAAATATAGGACATGTCAAGTTGTTTTTGATGGACTGTTTTCATGGTCCATAATATAAAAAAAAACCAAAAAACGCCCTTCTGATAGTGAAGAGCTACAGTACCGACACCGATAGCTCATAACCGGGGGCACAGAACGGGAAAGCCGATAGTGCGCTGAATTTAGCGCACTGTTGGCTTTCTAGCGGTGTATTAAACCGCATGTGCCCCAGGAGGTGAAAGGTCCTCTTTAACCCTTTCCCGATATCCGCTGTACCAGTACGGCGCATGCCGGGTGTGTAACTATGGCGACTGCCCGGTAGCTGGGCGGCCACCATAGTTGCCGTGTGTCTACTGCTTTACACAATAGACAACCGGCGCTAATGTCTCCGATCAGTCTCTGGACTGATTGGAGGCATTAACTCTTCCGGCACCTCGGTCAAGGCTGACCGAGGCACCATTTTCCTGGCGGCCCATGGGCGCCGCCATTTTCCTGGTGATCGCCGGCACCCGGAGTAAGCTCCAGGGCCGACGTCACGTTACTAGTACTTTGCAATGCATTAGCATTGTAATGCATTGCATTAGTGATCAGACCCCCCTGGGGTTCAAGACCCCTAGGGAGGTCTAATAAATGCAAAAAAATAAAAAAGTTAAAAAAAAATACAAATTTTTTTTAAAAAAGTATTAAAAATTCTAATCACCCCCCCCCCCCTTTCCCTGGAACACATATAAAAGTAGTTAAATTCTGTGAAACACACACACGTTAGGTATCCCCGTGTCCAAAATCGCCCGCTCTACAAATCTATAAAAATATTTTTCCTGGCAAAAGTGCCAAACCGCCGTTTTTTCAAGGTTTTGATTCTGGTAAAAATTTGAATAAAAAGTGATCAAAGCAATAGCATTTCCCGAAAATGGTAGAACTAAAAAGTACAACCGGCCTCGTGAAAAAAGACGCCCTATACATTCCCGTACACGGACGTATAAAAAAGTTACGGCTGTCAGAATATGGCGACTTTTAGAAAAAAATTTTTTTTAACAGTTTGGAATTTTTTTTTTTTTAAAAGGGTTAAAATGTAAATAAAACCATATAAATTTGTTATCCCCCGGAATCATACCGAAACACAGAATATAGGGGACATGTCATTTTGGCTGCACAGTGAATGCTGTAAAACCCGTAAGAAAGTCACAGAAATTAATTTTTTCTTCAAATTCACCCCATTCTGAATTTTTTCCCAGCTTTCCAGTACATTATACAGAATAATTAATGGTGGCATCATGAAGAAAAATTTGTCCCGCAAAGATTAAGACCTCATATGGCTCTGGGAGCAGAGAAATAAAAAAGTTATGGGGTTTAGAAGGAGGGGAGTCAAAAAAGAAAATCAAAAAAATGCCATCGGCGGGAAGGGGTTAAAAATACAGACACAATGGTGTTGACATTTGTTTACCACAAAAATACATCGTAAAAAGATTATATAATAAATAATGGGCATCAAACTTACCTTACTCGGCTTGTCTATCTGAGGGTCAAATACCTTTTCGCACAGTCTCAGGCCAGTCTCCTGCCTCAGTTGTTGTAAGTATGCCCTCATCACCTCTGAGAGAAGGATGAAGCAGAATAATACAATGTAAATAAGTGGTGTGTATGTGTGGACATGCAGCTACATGCTCCAAAATGTCACGGACCAAATCAGTGACAGAATATATATATATATATATATATATATATATATATATATATATATATATATATATATATATATATATATATATATATATATATATATATTTTTTTTTTTAGCAAGTATTTTCTGTGAAAAGGGTATAGTCAGAGATAAGAGATCTTGTTGTTTATAGGCCCCCTTTGCTTACAGAAAGCTCACAGTATACAAAGAGCAAACAAAAGCAGATACTTACCATCTTCCTGTTTGCTGGAAGGTTTCACGTACATGGCATTGAGAGGGAACCCTGGTTCTCCTGGAATGGGGAAGTTGGTAATTCCTAGAGTGTACATCTCCTTTTCTCCTTGTCCTTTAGAATTGCACTGGATTAAAGAGAAAAAACACCAAACGTTATATTGTCTGTGTCTTCAGAATAGAAGTTCACAGCCGAAAATTAATATGTATGTCCATATCATCAATGGAGAGGATTTGACCAGGATATTCAGGCCTGATGTGTTGTGTTGGCGAAGGTAATTTTTACTGCTCACAAAAACGACATGCGACTCCAATACCCTTGCCAAACAATGATTTTCTTAAGACTCAACACTATATATCGATGAACTGGAATTTACCCAACGTTCACTAAATAATCAATATTTATGTGACGATGGCAAAAATCTGATCCGTGATTAAATCATTTAGGACTAGTTGACACGGGGCAGGGGGGGCGGATTTTGGTGTGGAATCCACCTCAAAATAGAGGTCTATGTAGACCGCTAGCGATCGTTTTTCACTAGCGGTTTGTTCCAGCTCGCGGAAAAAAGAAGTGAGGTGCCCTACCTTGAGGTGGACGCCGCGTCCGGACTAGGCCCATTCATTTGGGCCTATTCTGGAGCGGGAAGCCGCCACAGGTTCATTTTGGTCCTGATTCTGATGCAGCTTCCCGCGTCAAAATCAGGACCAAAATACGCGGTCACTAGCTCGTGTAAACTAGGCCTTACTATTCCAGCAGATACCTGATACTATGCTTGAAAGACTCAATAACATGTACTGGTCTTGTCATAATAAAGTATTGAGACACTGTGGGAAGGTATAATAACATTTACACCAATTTCTGGAGTAGAAAAATGCAGTTTTTTGGTGCCTCACTTTTTTGCACCCCCCCAAATAACCTTTTTCTAGTTTCCCATCATTTGCGGCACTTTGGAAACTAAGGTGAGAGTGAGACCACTGTTTTTCAACAATCTTATTATAGTTTATGACAGAAAACTAGCCCAAATTATAGCTGAATTCTACACCAGATTCTATCTGGCAGAGATTTCAGTTTCCAGCAGAAAGACATCCTGTTAATGTTTTTGGTGTATCACATCCCAGTGCTACAGATGATAAGGAAGGGTGTAATGCTGACCTATTTTATTACATTGAGTCTGGTCATTAGCGGCTGCATGTGATTACTGCTAATTGCTGGGCTGCAACAGTACAGATGCCATTGCTCCATAAAGAAAGTAAGCAGCTCTGCAAATGCACCAACTAAGGGAAGCCAAAGCCTTCCTTTCTCACCAGTAATAATATTTTTAGTAAATCTAAAGAACAGCGTCAGAGAAGTATATAGCGTATGTATTTGATTGAAAGTCTCACCTTTTGCAGCTTTTTTAAGCACTCAGAAATATAAAGTGTAATATAAATCAAGGTCCGGTCAGCTTCATTCTAGAAAAGAAAAAACAAAACACAAAATATGAATAAATGAAGAACAACTTCACAAGTTATCCCAATACGGTACCAAACTACATGAATATAACTGCATTGACTTGCCTTGATTTCGTAATTTTTGAAGAACACGTTGGCCTTGAAATAATAAATAGCTTCATCAATAATATCTGTGTCCTTTGCTAGAAAAAGAAAACAAAATATTACGGTAAGTCACGTTTCACATGAATACAAGTACAATATGAATACTGCAGACTTAATAACAATGGCACCACCTTCTGAAGATGTGGCCAAATTTTAGGTTACTTTATATAATCAAGTATCAGCAATAAAAATTGCTAGGGCTAGTTCACATGGGGATCGGTATGGCATATTTTGGTCCTAAGTGTGGCGCTCAGGACCACTCCAGAGTAGGCCTAGTCCAGAGGGTGCTGCTGCGAGGCTAACGTCGGAATCTGCCTGAAGAAAGGGCAGCTCGCTTCTTTTGCCGCTCACGGAAAACAGTAAGCTAGCGGTCTACATAGACCTAAATTGTGAGGGGGCGGATTCTGACATGGATTCAGCGCCAAAATCCGCCCCCTCTTGCCCCATGTGAACAAGCCCTTATACAGTGCATGAATTTTATGGCTGGGTTGACACTTTGCAGCCACACAGCTACTGTGTTCGGCACATTGCAACTGAAACAGCACCAACATGCAGATCAGTGCTTACGCTATTTCTAAGTGGCACTTATTGTAGTTTCACTCTCAAAGCGGTTTCCCACTAATGCACTTGTTCACTATTCAAAAAAATAAAGGTTCACAATAGCGTTCGACTCTCCGTCATTTGCGTCCTCATGAGGCCAATCTCCTCATGTATTTGTATGAGCACTCTGGTATCCTCCCACAATCCAAAGACATACTGATAAGGAATTTAGATTGTAAACCCTATATGGGACAGTGTTGACAATACCTGTAAAGCTCTGTAGAATATCATGGCGCTATACAAGTGAGCAAAATAAATAAATCCTTATACGGGCATCCTTAAAGGGGTATTCCCATGTACATAATTATTTTTAAATTTGTAGATAATTAAAAGTTAAACATTTTTGCAAGTATAAGTAATTAAACATTTTGCAGAGTTTTAAAGATTTTCTCTAAATATCTAGTGGTCGCAGTCTGTTGTCTTGATCGGTTGCCAGTGGATACGACCATGAATGCAGGAACTTTTTTAAGGTCAGAAAATCAGCCATGATTTCTTTATTGCGGCCGGGATATCTTTTAATACATGTAGTGTCCCTGTCTGATAACCCAGGTACAATAAGAAAATCATAACTGGGTTCCTGACAAGACCCGGACCATAGAGAGTTTCTGCATTAGTGGTCATAACCATTGGCAACTGATCAAGATAAAGAGACTCTAACCACTAAGAAAGTTAGAGAAAATCTTTAAAACTCTGCAGAATTTTTAATTACTTATATTTGCAAAAATGTTTAACTTTTAATCATCTACAAATATAGATATGATTATGCACATGGGAATACCCCTTTAAGAATAACACTTATCTAAATAACTTTCATGTAATACTACATTCCCCTGTATCAGCCAGGGCTGCCAAAACTGAGTCCAAGGTTGACCGTGGCTGAAAGAGGTTTTTATTTTTGATGTGATAACTTCTTTAATCTATCTTAGGCATTACTTACTTAAAGGGGTATTCCCATTAACAAAACCAGATCCATATTTATAGATAATTAAAAGTGAAATATTGCAAATATAAGTAGTTAAAAATTCTGCAGGGTTTTAAAGACTTCTTTTTGACCATCTTAGTGCTGACAGTCAGTTGTCTAGATCAGGTGCCAATGGATACGACCACGAATGCAGAAACTTTCTATGGTCTTCGATTTGTCAAAAACCCAGCCTTGATGGCCTTATTGTAGCCGGGTTATCAGGCAGGGACACTACATGTATGAGAAGATATCCCGGCTACAATAAGGACATCATGACTGATTTTCTGAGCTTAGAATGTACCTGCATTCACGGTCATATCCACTGGCGACCGTTCTAGATAACAAGACTGTCACTACAAGAAATTTAGAGAAAATCTTTAAAACTTTTGCAAAAATGTTTAACTTTTAATTATCTACAAATGTAGAAATGGTTATGTTTGTGGGAATACCCCTTTAATGATGAAAGTTAATATTCAGTTACCTTACAGACAAATACATGTGAAGCAGTGCACAGATATCTTATACTGTACAGTCAGAACAGGGCGTAGTGACACATTTGCAGCTGCTGGTGGTTTATATGTAAAAATTATGGACCCCAATAAAATTTATATCAAAGCTTGGTTGTAAAAACACTGGTAAGGATACAAGAAATTCCGAAAATTCTTTGTAATCCCTTGTATGTCATTTCTAGAACAATGCTGATACTAATAACTAGTCTGTGGTGTTACCATACAAGCAGCACGCTGAGACTTGTAGCCATGTTGTAGCAGGAATGCAAGGTAAGACTTACTTTCTTTGGGGGCAGGTCCTTTGAACTGGCTTCTTATTGGCAGCAATGCCATGTTCCCAATTAGCTTGGTGTCTGGGTCCATTAATGTGGAGTGGTAGGCCTGTAGCAAGTGCAAACATTGTTAGATCACACACAGGTATTAGACAACATCCATGTAATTTCAATGAGAGGGGGTAGCCATACTAACTCATGCTATGCTGGGATACTTATTATTATTTCAATCGCTGGAGAAATACATTACTTTACTTTGGACACCCTTAGGCTGCCTCTACTCCCCGTATAGCTACATCTCTGCTGTGAGGGGCCTGTGTGGACAAAGTGTTCATGCAATACAATCATATCAGTAAATACTAACTGAGCAAACATATGAGTAATGACTGTGTGCCACTGGCTGGAATGTAAAAGATCCACCCTGGAACATGTGTAGGCAATGATTCAGAGAGAATATTACTTATACAGGTTACTGGGTAGTTCACAATAGCTGTCATGACCATACCTTTGAGGCCTGTCATGAGAAACCTGTGGATTTTCAATAGACAGAGACCTCACAGGAGAGAATTTGGCGGTTTGGAGAGCTGCATTTTACTGTAGCCTCCCATAATGTCCTATTTGTTGGCGACCACTCAAGATGAATAGACATGACAGAAGCAGTAAGTGTCCAATGCAAGTAGTTGGCATAATGAAAAGGTTATACACAGTCCAGTCATATTAATGTGACCACCGCCTACTGGATCAACACAAGTATGCATCTATCCTTGCGGACCATGTTCACCCCTACATGCGAATTGTTTTTCCTCAGGATGATGGCATCTACCAGCAGGACAATGTGACGTGTCATAAAGCTCACAGTATACGTGCATGGTTCGAGGAGCACCAGGATGAGTTTACCATACTCCCTTGGCTAGCAAATTCCCCGGACTTGAATCCAATCGAGAATCTGTGGGACCACCTTGATCAGGTTGTTCGCGCCATGGATGCTCAACCGCGTAACCTAGTGCAGCTGGCCACGACACTGGAGTCAGCATGGCTCAACATCCCAGTGAACATCATCACAACATCCCCTTCTCTTCCTGCACGTCTCGCAGTGGTCCACTCTGCCAAAGGGGGTTATTCTGGATTTTGACAGGTGGTCACATTAATATGACTGGACTATGTAGCTAACAAGCCAAAAATGCGCCAAATTTGGTGACACCATACTGACTGCTTCAACTATGGAACAGAACACCAGTCCATCAGGTTTCACCGCTGCTGTGTTCAGCAATATGCATGCTGTGGTGATGTGTGTTCTGGACTCTATAGCTTGGAGAATCTTTGCTTTATGATCAAACATTTACATGGTGTACTAGCTAACCCACCACCCAATATCTGGATTACAGTTTATGGTTAAGACTAAGAACACGCTGCAGAAAAGCTGCTTTTTTTTTTTGTTGCAGAATTTTTTTTTACTTTTTTTGAACCAGCAAAAATTGCAGCCTTTCTGTAATACGTGGTGTCGGTGTCAGCTTTTGCCCACATGTTGCAGAAACATAGAGTGTTTGGGAAATAAAACTATGGAGAACAAAAAAAAAAAAAAAAAAAAGACTTTTGACAGTGGAAAATGTCAAAACACAATGAAAAATGCCAAGTACAAAGTGTAATTTTGTGTTTTCTGCTGTGTTTCCGCAGGGTATTTTTTCACAAAATGGGACCTTTGGTAACAACCCTAACAATAGATTGGTTGCAGTTATAGTAATATATACAATACTCTTTTGGTAGGTCACCACTGGTAACGGTCAGACAGCGGCTTCCTATACAAGAAACCACAGAAGTCTACAGCACAAATGGCTGAGGTCAGAGGAGAAGCACGGCATGCAGGGTTACAGGAAAGTGCTTTCTTCATTTACACTCACCGGCCACTTTATTAGGTACACCATGCTAGTAACGGGTTGGACCCCCTTTTGCCTTCAGAACTGCCTCAATTCTTTGTGGCATAGATTCAACAAGGTGCTGGAAGCATTCCTCAGAGATTTTGGTCCATATTGACATGATGGCATCACACAGTTGCCGCAGATTTGTCGGCTGCACATCCATGATGCGAATCTCCCGTTCCACCACATCCCAAAGATGCTCTATTGGATTGAGATCTGGTGACTGTGGAGGCCATTGGAGTACAGTGAACTCATTGTCATGTTCAAGAAACCAGTCTGAGATGATTCCAGCTTTATGACATGGCGCATTATCCTGCTGAAAGTAGCCATCAGATGTTGGGTACATTGTGGTCATAAAGGGATGGACATGGTCAGCAACAATACTCAGGTAGGCTTTGGCGTTGCAACGATGCTCAATTGGTACCAAGGGGCCCAAAGAGTGCCAAGAAAATATTCCCCACACCATGACACCACCACCACCAGCCTGAACCGTTGATACAAGGCAGGATGGATCCATTCTTTCATGTTGTTGACGCCAAATTCTGACCCTACCATCCGAATGTCGCAGCAGAAATCGAGACTCATCAGACCAGGCAACGTTTTTCCAATCTTCAATTGTCCAATTTCGATGAGCTTGTGCAAATTGTAGCCTCAGTTTCCTGTTCTTAGCTGAAAGGAGTGGCACCCGGTGTGGTCTTCTGCTGCTGTAGCCCATCTGCCTCAAAGTTCGACGTACTGTGCGTTCAGAGATGCTCTTCTGGCTACCTTGGTTGTAACGGGTGGCTATTTGAGTCACTGTTGCCTTTCTATCAGCTCGAACCAGTCTGGCCATTCTCCTCTGACCTCTGGCATCAACAACGCATTTCCGCCCACAGAACTGCCGCTCACTGGATGTTTTTTCTTTTTCGGACCATTCTCTGTAAACCCTAGAGATGGTTGTGCGTGAAAATCCCAGTAGATCAGCAGTTTCTGAAATACTCAGTCCAGCCCTTCTGGCACCAACAACCATGCCACGTTCAAAGGCACTCAAATCACCTTTCTTCCCCATACTGATGCTCGGTTTGAACTGCAGGAGATTGTCTTGACCATGTCTACATGCCTAAATGCACTGAGTTGCCGCCATGTGATTGGCTGATTAGAAATTAAGTGTTAACGAGCAGTTGGACAGGTGTACCTAATAAAGTGGCCGGTGAGTGTATGTTGCATTTAACAAAATAAGAAATTTGGACCAGACCCCTCACAGCAGGGATGTAGCTATATGGGGACTATAGGCAGTCCGAGGGAGCCCGAAGGCATCTATACAACAGTATTATAGATAGTACATGATAAGTGGGTGCCCATTACAATTTTTGCTTTGAGGCCTGGGAGCACTGAATCGCACCTCTGCCTCCCAGTGCATTGTGGGTCTGACAAGAGGAATATAACTTATGGCCAAGGTTGTCAGTGTTTGTGTTGTGTCTGTAATAACTATTACAAGAGTGGTCACAAAAAATGTGCACATAGAGTAAGCCACATCCTGTTCCCTTTTTCGTCAGGCCTGCTGAATCATAAGCGCCATGCCTCAAACTCATTGGGGAGATTCATAAAGCTAAATGCTCTGAAATTCTGGCTAAAATCTGACCTACAGGCCTAGCATTATTTTCAAGGTAAACTAACACATAGTACTGCATATAGTATGTAGACAGCAGTCTAAAGATACACAGAAGGTACCACCCACTAGGATGAACCTGGGGCATGCATAGACCGTCTAGTCGAGGCGCTCTCACATAAGTCAGCAGCACATCCACAGTTTGCAGCCGATCAGCAAGTGCTTTTCACATGTCCACATAAATGATCCGATTCCCAACATACAAGCATTTTCCCATTTGACAGCTCAGCGTCTCCCTGGTTACATAGGGCCACATTCTAGCACAGGGATAGGGAACCTTTGGCTCTCCAGCTGCTGTGAAACTACAACTCCCAACATGCTCCATTCACTTCCATGGGAGTTCCCAGAACAGCAGAGCAAGTATGCATGTTGGGAGCTGTAGTTTTGCAACAGCTGGAGAGCCGTACGTTCCCTACCCCTGTTCTAGCAGGTGCTCGATCACCCCAGCATTGACCAGTGTAAACGGCTGCACTGTCTAAATCTTAGCCAGGATTGGTAAATCTATCCCACTATTAGATATAGGAAGCATTAACCCTGTAATAAAGGTCCTTTCTCAAGGTTTGAAAATGCATACAGCAGCTTGTAGGGATTCTGCGTGACATCCAATACTATCACCATTAGGCTAGGACTACTGTTAGAGAATGGAGTCGCACTGTGACCCCTAGTTCGCTGCAACCAAGACTTCTAGTAGCAAAAAAGGCATTTAACCCAAAGTCACAGCCTACTGGTCACAGTACGACTACGTTCACTGACATTAGGCGACCTGGCGATGAAAGTCACCAAGTAGCCCAAGCCTTACTGCGTCTATTGGATCTGTCACCCAGCTTTCCCAGGGTCCTGAATGCACAGTTATGCAGTAACACCTCCCTTACTTCCATATTCTGTATAGACAGACTGACCTAGCTAGTGAAGCCGGGTGACAGTCCTGCAGGATCTATAATGGCTGCCATACTGGATATTTACAGCTATTACCAGTGGGTGAACATTCACCAGTCACACGTCTCAGGGACTGTGCGCTGTAATCACTGGATACAACCATGCAGACTGCCGAACACGCTCAGCTCTGCTTCATCAGGTGTAGTGTCCACCACTCAGTGCACAACATCCCGATCTCCGGTGAGTGACATCTCCCCGCTTCCTCCGGGCCTCGCCCACCTTTCTGATGGTCATACTATCCTTCACCGAGTACTATACCGATCACAAGCCATGCTGGCGGTGGCCTGGAACTGCTGACACCACTTGTCCACTTACCGGCATGATTGTGGCAACGTAGCAGGAGACGTTCAGTCCAAACCGACGATGTTCCTTCGGCACTTCCGCTGTCCCACCCTAGGCGTCAGAAGCAGGAAGTGAAACTACTGCGATTCTGCTTGTGCCCACTAGAGGCAGCAAAGCGACGTTTAATGTGACTGAAGGCGCTGGGCAATGCGGCTTGTGGCCGCTAGGTGGCGATATAGAGCTTATGTCAGTCCACATTCCGCAGCACAGTGAGCTGTGTATAGTGTGTGTATCTGGACAGCAGTATATTATATTATTTATATTATGAAACATCTCCAAAACATTACCTCTTTGAGAAGACCACCCTGAAGAGGCCATTTTTAATTTGGGTGGTCCTCTGCACAATATTTCACTGTATATTCTATTATAACTCTTTGTTTTATACAAGGGCTGAGTTTTCAGTAGTAAAGCTAGCCATGTGCACATAGAATACAACCAGGACTATAGTTGTCAAATGTTACAAATGATCAGAGACCGTGGGCATGGCGGTATACAGTGACTGTGGCTTAAGCTGATATGTAAAAAGGCCTGCACAAAATAGTGCGGCATGCTGTGCAATGTTGTCTGGTAATATGTCCGTGTCTATCCAGCACTACTCTATATTTTACACAGGACTGCTCCACAAAGTATAATGTTTTCCCTTGTATCCCTCACATCATATAATGCCCACCACTATGCCTCCACACAAGATAATGCCGCCACACTTCAAGGAGAAAGTGGCGAGCATGCATTCATTACTCACAGCTCTGCTCCAGACACTGCAACGTGTGTACCAGGTGCCAGAACACAACACAGAAGTAAGCCAAGCAGTGAGTAATGAACGGATACTCACCATTGGTTCCCAGGGGCTCCATTAATCAAGTTCCGCCATCATATTGCAATGTACTCATTGAACTTCCAAATTGTCAAGGCAGTACTTTCTATTAAAGTTTCAGACAATTGACGGTAATACAAAACAAAAAAAAAAGTTTCCTTAGTAGAGATGAGCGAACACTATTCGAAACAGCTGTTTCGAATAGCATGCTCCCATAGAAATGGACGTAGCCAGCACACGGGGGGGCAATGTCTGCATGCCGGCCGCTTCCATTCATTTCTATGGGAGCGTGCTATTTGAAACGGCTGTTTCGAATACTGTTCGCTCATCTCTATTCCCTAGATCTCAAGAAAGATTTTTTTTTTTTTTGCAAGTTTTGGGTTTGACTATATAAATTTGGTATCACCATAATCGTATCGACCCACAAATTGCAGATGACAAGTCATTTTCGTTGCACATTGAACACCATAAAAACAAAGCCCGTAAGAAGGTAGCACAAAGAATTTTTCTTTATTTATACCCCATTCAGATTTTTTTCTCAACTTCCCAGTATATTATATGGAATATTAAAGGGATTCTACCACTAAAACACTTTTTTTTCTAGTTACCACGTCGGAATAGCCTTTAAAAAGGCTATTCGTCTCTTACCTGTGGAAGTGCTCTCCGCCGCGCCGTTCATTCAAAATACCGGTTTGTACCGGTATGCTAATGATATCTCTCGCAGCGATGGGGGCGTCCCCATCGCAGGAGCAGCGATGGGGGCGTCCCCATTGCAGCTCGAAAACTGACCGCAGCGCCGCCTCTCTGGTCTTCAGTGTCCTCCCCTTGCTTCTTCAGCGTACTGTCGGACGCCTGCGCAGTACGCTCTGTTCGGCGAAGATTGCCGAACGTACTGCGCATGCGCGAAATTACGGTCCCAGCCATAGTGCGGGCACCGCACTTTCGCGCATGCGCAGTACGTTCGGCAATCTTCGCCGAACAGAGAGCATACTGCGCAGGCGTCCGACAGACGCTGAAGAGGCAAGGGGAGGACACCGAAGACCAGAGAGGCGGCGCTGCGGTCAGTTTTCGAGCTGCAATGGGGACGCCCCCATCGCTGCTCCTGCGATGGGGACGCCCCCATCGCTGCGAGAGAACTCATTAGCATACCGGTACAAACCGGTATTTTGAACGAACGGCGCGGCGGAGAGCACTTCCACAGGTAAGAGACGAATAGCCTTTTTAAAGGCTATTCCGACGTGGTAACTAGAAAAAAAAAGTGTTTTAGTGGTAGAATCCCTTTAAATGGTTTCCTTACTAAATATAATTAGTCCTGCAAAATTGAAGCCCCCATAAAGCTCTGTAACAACAAAAAAAAAAAGTTATGGTCTTTGGAAGATGGGGAGTTAAAACAAAAATAAAATAAAAAAAAATGACTGTGGCGGGAAGGAGTTAAAATACAATCAAAGATTCATATTAGAAAATATCATTTTATTACAGAACGTAGTATGCTTGAGACTTCTGTAAACATGACATGAACCACAGTCCTTTAACAATCCTGAGCCTTTTTACATGGTATATTAGCATTTCTGCAGGTTCAGCCTGAGCAGTCCTACATTTCAAAACAGCACTTTTCTTTTTACAAGCTGCACGTCTTTTCATTTTCCTTTTGTTTTTATTCATGCTCCACTTATGTCTTTATAACACAAAAAATGCTGTATGTATTGCCACAGAATTTGTAAATAATGATTTTCAATTGTATTATTGTCTTAAAAAGGATATATTTTTTTAAAAGGAGTTCACAAGAAAAACTAATTCAAAGCAACTGCAATACATTGGAGTGCTTAGGGCAATGATCACAATGCTATACTTTGTAGGGAGACTCTTTGCTTCTTTTAATAGTAATTCTATCTTTTAGCAATATGCAAACCAGGCAAGAATGCATCAGGGAGTGTTTATAGAAGCTGTGGGTCGCTGCTACATCATTCAGTGGCATACTTCTGCCTTGCATCCAAAATTACATCTGTCCAGCTTTCCCTGCACGCACTTCGGCTTTAGCTGGCTTACCTACATCCCACTTGATTCAAGCTTAAAGAGGTTGTCTGGGATAACTGGAAATCCCTACACTAATCTAAACATCCTCTTACTTTCTAAATAACCTAATTAATAAAAAAATGTATAGTTACCCATATCCCTGGAAACGGGATATGGGTAACTACCCCCTATTATACTTGCCCTCCATGCTTTTTCTGGCAATACAGCTCCTCCTCCTGTAGCGATTCTGTCTGTGCGCGCTCTTCTCCAAGCGCTGTGTGCACTGCTGCCGATAATTCACCTCTACTGCGCATCTACGTATGCGCAGTAGAGATGGATCATTGCTGCAGAAAACAGAGTAGCGATGGAGAAGAGACACACAGAATTAGTACAGGAGTAGGAGCCTTTTCGCTGGAAGAAGAGTGGAGGGTAAGTATATAATATGAGTTGGGCTGAGTAGGTACTGAAGGGCGGGATAGCTAGAGAGACAGGGAGGTGAGAGGGGTTAGTGAGGAAGATACATAGCAGGAAGCTGAAACAAGTAAACAAATGCAGGAGATACAAGGAACTCCCAGAGACACCCAGAAATCACTCAAAACACTGCTACAGGTATATGGGTGCATTTATTAACCAATTAATAGCACTAACTGGCATTTAAAAAAAAACAAAACATTTTTTTGCCCGGAAAACTCCTTTAAAGGTAGCTGGAACAGAAGTGCTTCTGTTCAATGTGTATGTAATGTGAGGCGTGCATAAACAGAACGGAGTTCCTCACACTTTGAAGATTCCAAACTTTAACAATCTTCCCCAAGGTTGGGGAAGCTGGGTAGAAATCATTCTGGATGAAGGCGGGGTGGGGTGGGGGGGAGACCACTATTATAAACACCCCCAATGTATGCTTACCTGATTTGCATGTTGAAAAAAACTGAATTACGACCAAACGAAGCAAAGATTCTGCCTACAAAGTATAGCACTGTGATCAGCGCCCTTAAGATTACAAGGTATTGTGGTTGCTTTAAATTTTTTTTCCTACTGACAGACTCTCTTTAAGCTTCTAGCATCATTAGTTCCATTATGAGGCAAGTCAGTATATTTGTATAACATAAAAACCTTAACATCTTAATTACGAGAACAGAAAAATAAATTAGATTAAAAAAAATCATATTTAACTACAACAAAACAGCCTATAGAGATCAATGTTACAGAAAATATATATGTATTAAAGCATCACTGAAGCCAAGATGCTACTTTGTTTTTTTTACAGTTGCAGCACTGTACAGGTTTATATGTCCATGGAGTCAATGCAGAAGGCTCCATTGTGTAGGATGAGCATTTCATCAAGACACGGCCCCTGCAGTCATGAAACGGATCTGGCACACATCACTTCAAAGCACTTTCACCACTTCAAGTGAATTTCTGCCTCCGCATTCACCATGACACAGTAAAGATGGTGGAATCAAAGTGAAATCCAAATTCCACTATATTATTAATGTAACAATCACAGTCACTGTTCATCTGCCTGATCCTGAAAGAATTCATCGAAATTCTGGGATTTATCCTCCTCTGATTCCTGTTAAAAAATCAAAACAAGATATCATTACATGGTGCTTCAAATACTTCAAATTGCCTACAGTCTTATACAGACATGTCGTGATGGCAGGTAGAGATGAGCGAGTACTATTCAAAACGGGAGTTTCGAATAGCACGCACCCTAGGAATGAATGGACGCAGCCGGCATGCAGGGGGTTAAGCGGCTGGCCAAGTCTGCGTTCTGGCTGCTTCCATTCATTTCTATGGGTGCGTGCTATTCGAAACAGCCGTTTCGAATAGTACTCACTCATCTCTAATGGCAAGTTGATGTGGAAGTCCCTACTGTATCTAACTTATAAAAGGTTTATAGCAATGATGTCACCAGTGTTTTATCTGCTAGTGATCAGAAATTTCTCTCAACCACTGGGGTAGTTAGCTCCTTTATATCTATTTTTGAGCCCCTGAGATACCAAACTCCCTTTTTTGAATATGGATCTGAGCTTACCATCAGATAGTCCAATGAAAACATAGGGACAGGAAGGGACAGTGTTTTTGAGGGATAGTACTTTTGGTTTTGCCCTTGTAAGGGTGGGAGTCTTTCTTGTGGGGGTCAGGGCAGGTACAAGAGCGTGAGCGAGGGACTGTGATATTTGGATCTGCCACCAAGCTGCTCCTGACTTCTTGAAAAAAAAAAATCAGCAAACTGGTGAGATTGAAGCAATATATTCACCTTTTGTGTTTTTTCTTTTTTCTCATTATTGGATATATATGGCATTACATTTGCATTGTTTCTGGCAGATAATGTTTTTACCATGATCTTAGCAAGATATTGTGTACATAGGAGGATTTCCTAATATATGGGATCTACGGTCAAAATGTGCTACAATTTGTTTTATTTGGCTTATTAAAAGTTACGTTTTATGACATTCATGATTTGACACTTGTGCTGGTTCTGTATAGAAATTATCCTCACAATACAGACTATTTGTATTGTGATAATCGTCTAGTACAAATGGATAAAATATAGTGAAATATATCCAATTCATTTATTAAAAAGAAAAAGCCAAAAAAAAAAACCCCACACATCTTGGGACTTTTTCACATGAACAATTTTTGTATCCGAGTGCTGTCCATGAAAAAAACAACAGGGGCAGGTAACAAACCCATTACAGTATTGTGAAAGGAATCATTCACATATGTGTTTTCTTTTTTGGGGGGTTGGGAAGGGGGGGTTCAGGTCATTAAAAAAAAAAAAAAAAAAGTTGAATTCGCTTCTCTACTGGAGTTGGAGTAAAAGTCGGACTCAGCTATGGAAAACAGAGGAGTGGGAGGTTTGGCCAACCCGACTCCATAGCCCTAATGAGAAAGGACATAATTACATGACTGATATTCTTACAACAAAAACAAAATACCCTTTTCCATAAATGGTGAACATACCTTTGGCTCTTTAAACTCCAGGTCTTCCCCATATTGGATAGCAAAGTCTATATGTTGGAGGACTATGTTGATGCATTCTTCATCTGATCGGTCAAATGGCAAGAAGCGAACCATGCTGTAATCATCAATCTAATACATGAAACAGAGAAAACAAGACTTAACGTAAACAAGTACACATTACACCAGAGGTACAAGATATTCAGGCAACCAAAGAAAGGTATTTCCTAGTACATTAAGGTAGATGTGAAAAGGGTCAAGGCCAGTACAATATTCTTGTTACTTAGATTAAATATTCTAACGGCAAAAGTCATACTATCACAGACTAAAACTAATCAATCAGTAAATTATTAATTTGGGCACCATAATTAGCTGTATGGATATGACAAAATAAATAAATATTATATATATTTATTAAATGGGTTTTCTGGGCTTTAGGATAAATCATCAATTGAAGATTGGTAGGGTTATGAGACTCTGGACTCCTGTAGTTGAGCTGTTTAAAGTGGTTCTCTGTAAGTGCTGCTTCTACTTCACAGGCCATGTTATGTTACATTCATTGGTCACCAGGACTCTTTGCCGCTCAATCCCATTCAATGAATGAGGCTGAGCTGTGATACGAAGCACTGTCGCTTGAAAATGTAGTGTTGGACTTCTGCAAACCTTTCTTTCACTACTTATCCTATGGATAAATTGATATGTCCGGAAAATCCATTTTAATGCATTTTGTGAATCACTGGCCTGTCTGCATCTTCTGCTATGATCCGACATAGATCTGTAACAGACAGATCAACTTACCCGGTCACCCGATGAATAGTAACTCATCTGGCTGCCGGTTCATTTGTATTCACTGCACTGTGCGACTTACCAATCCACAAATCGCCTCGGTCAACTTCTGGAATTTCTTGCTTCTCAGCTTACTTGTTGAGTCTTCAATCATTGAGTACATGTCTGGGTCTAAAAATCTGTCAGTGGGAAAAGCAATAAATTGAGATAAAACATAATTGTTCCTCCACATGCCATAGTGACATATTGCGTATTCACATTTACAACAGTTTTAATCTCACTTTTCTATTTCCTTTTTAGCTTTCTTGCTCAATAAATCCATTTTGGTCATGATGTTGCACTGTGGGATCTCCAGAGAGACCATGGTGCTCAGGGCAGCCATGACACCGGAAATAAACTGAAAGAGAAAGAAAAACAAATAACTGGTAAAAATGTTTTTTTACATCTATTCACTGACATGAAGACACCCTAGCTAACTGCACAACACCCAGAGAGTATTGTGTATTCACTCTTATCAGACACTACTATTATATTGGTAACCAGTTTTCTGCAGTTTTGGCAAGGCTGTATTCTCAATGTATCAATGTCTATCTGATGTTCTGTTGGGAGGACTCCCTACTTGGAACCAAATATATCACTATGACTGATCCCAAACAGTAAAATCTGTTACCTGTAGGTAACACAAAAACATACACCACTCTATGGAATAGTGTGTCTGTTGCTATTCCATATTGTAAAAAATTATATCCCCAAAGCATATCATATGACAAAGACTATATTGGCTTCCAACACTATAATGGAAGCCTATGGGTATGTATAGCTTATTTGCTAGGAGTACTCCAGGCACATCTGTCAAACATGTATAGTAGACACAGTATAAAGGAAACTAACAAATCTAATGTAAAGAGACTACAGAAAATATGAATTGGATTTCTGATTGTCAATCCAATCAGGAAAATTAACAATGTACCTTGAAAGATTCCACCATGAATTGAGAATCAACCAGGAAAACTCCACAGACTCTGAACTCCCACTGCTGAAGCTGTTCCACCAGGTACTTCATAACTGGTAGGTGAGTGTACAGTTCAATCTGACCTAGGTAAATCCATACAAGCAAATTAAAACTCAAAAAGACTTATAGTAATGTATAATCCTCTGCTCCCTACTCTACACTTTTTTGGATGTATTTTTCTTTTGCGAGGCCATTACCTATATTAAAGGTGTTTATTCATAGGTTTCAATAAGGCTGCAAAACTGCAGTGTGTAAATACAGCCTGGTAGGAGCTACTTGCATTAAGACATTCCCTCTATTACCATAAGAAGTTCATCTAGTAATACCAACTGATTAGTAGGTACCAGAGCAACAAGAAGTAGCAGCAACATTTGCTGGTCACTGCCTCACCTGTTCATCTAAAATGGTTATAATACTCAGTGGTGATCTCTACACATTACTGTTGAATGGGCTTTCTTAGACTGTAATATTACTTTGATTATTTTATTTCTCTTACTCGTGTCAGTCAATGTCCCACATAGGGCTTACAATTCCTATCCCTATGTCTTTAGAACGTGGAAGGAAACCTGAGTCCCTGATGGAAACCCATACAAACAAAGGGAGAACATAAAAACTCCTTGCAGAAGCTGTCCTTGGTCGAATTTGAACCTACCCTTAGAGTAGGTCATCAATATTAGATCAGTGGAGGTCTAACTCCAAGCACTGCCACTGATCAGCTGATAAAAGGGCCATGGTACTCAGGCAAGAGCTGAAACCCATTCACAAACCCATAGCAGGCACAGCACCATACATTGTGTAGTGGCTGTGCCTCACACTGCAACTCATTTACTTGATTGGTACTGAAAGACATCACACTCACCAAGACTACACTCACTGGCCACTTTATTAGGTACACCTGTCCAACTGCTCGTTAGCACTTAATTTCTAATCAGCCGATCACATGGCGGCAACTCAGTGCATTTAGGCATGTAGACATGGTCAAGACAATCTCCTGCAGTTCGAACCGAGCATCAGTATGGGGAAGAAAGGTGATTTGAGTGCCTTTGAACGTGGCATGGTTGTTGGTGCCAGAAGGTGCCAGAAGGGCTGGTCTGAGTATTTCAGAAACTGCTGATCTACTGGGATTTTCACGCACAACCATCTCTAGGGTTTACAGAGAATGGTCCGAAAAAGAAAAAAACATCCAGTGAGCGGCAGTTCTGTGGGCGGAAATGCGTTGTTGATGCCAGAGGTCAGAGGAGAATGGCCAGACTGGTTCAAGCTGATAGAAAGGCAACAGTGACTCAAATAGCCACCCGTTACAACCAAGGTAGCCAGAAGAGCATCTCTGAACGCACAGTACGTCGAACTTTGAGGCAGATGGGCTACAGCAGCAGAAGACCACACCGGGTGCCACTCCTTTCAGCTAAGAACAGGAAACTGAGGCTACAATTTGCACAAGTTCATCGAAATTGGACAATTGAAGATTGGAAAAACGTTGCCTGGTCTGATGAGTCTCGATTTCTGCTGCGACATTCGGATGGTAGGGTCAGAATTTGGCGTCAACAACATGAAAGCATGGATCCATCCTGCCTTGTATCAACGGTTCAGGCTGGTGGTGGTGGTGTCATGGTGTGGGGAATATTTTCTTGGCACTCTTTGGGCCCCTTGGTACCAATTGAGCATCGTTGCAACGCCAAAGCCTACCTGAGTATTGTTGCTGACCATGTCCATCCCTTTATGACCACAATGTACCCAACATCTGATGGCTACTTTCAGCAGGATAATGCGCCATGTCATAAAGCTGGAATCATCTCAGACTGGTTTCTTGAACATGACAATGAGTTCACTGTACTCCAATGGCCTCCACAGTCACCAGATCTCAATCCAATAGAGCATCTTTGGGATGTGGTGGAACGGGAGATTCGCATCATGGATGTGCAGCCGACAAATCTGCGGCAACTGTGTGATGCCATCATGTCAATATGGACCAAAATCTCTGAGGAATGCTTCCAGCACCTTGTTGAATCTATGCCACGAAGAATTGAGGCAGTTCTGAAGGCAAAAGGGGGTCCAACCCGTTACTAACATGGTGTACCTAATAAAGTGGCCGGTGAGTGTATGTCATAGCACTTACCCAAACACCGCTGCCCGTCAACAGCTAACAGGCAGGGATGGATGGAGTAAAAATTCTATTATTGAGATGCTGATAATAACCGTTCCTAAGCATTCATCGAGATTAAAGTCTCGAAAAACTCTTTTTAGTTTACTTGTTTGGATGCTGCTTTAACAAGATTTCATGGCATTGAGTAGAAGATATACAAAGATTATACAATAACCTGGGCAGTCAAACAATATGTAGTCATCTTCAGTGTGACCTAGGCAGCTCTCCAGCCAGTCAAAGTTATTGGCAAAATATTCCATACAATACACTAGTCCTCCATTAGGACCAAATCGGAGCGTTCTATCTTCCATCACATCATCTACTTCAATGAGCTCTCGGATATCTGAATTGGGGGGGAAAAGTCATTAGTAAAAGAGGAAATTGTAAAGCTTTTCACACTATATATAATGCCCATTATAACCAAGCCACACCAAGTTTGATAAATTTGTTTCCTAGCTGATCGTGCTGACTTTAAAGGGGTATTCCCAACTGGGACATTTATGGCATATCTACGGGGAGGCTCGACTTTTCTTGCAAGTCTAATATAAGTAAATGAAGAGATCCATGCATTCACAGCATACCCTCTATTAATTGGAGCCATAAAACAGATTTTAAGAACCTCAATTATGTGACTGATGTGAGTCCCATACCTTTGGAACATTTATGGCATGTCCTTTTCACAATGCTGTCAAATATACTGGAAAGCCCAATGGAATCTTATAACATAAGTATCAACAGAGTCAAATAAAATTACTGAATGGCTGGACCAGGGGAATGCTGTGAATATAGTATATCTGGATTTTAGTAACACATTCGATAAAGTATTGCATAACATTTTTATTAAAAAATAATGATTAAGTATGGCATTGACAAAAAAATTAATTAGGTGGAATTATAACTGGCTTAATGATCGGGCACAACGGTAATTCTAAATGGTTTTACATCTAGCTGGGGGAAAGTTAAAAGCGGGCTACCGCAAAGTTCTGTTTTGGGCCCAGTACTTTTTAATATTTTTTTAATGATTTGAACGACGGTATTTTAGGGGAACTTATACAATTTGCAGATGATACGAAGTTAGGAAGAATAGTTAATACTAGAGAGGAGAGAAAAAATATCCAAAAAGATTTAGATACGCTAGAACAATGGGCTGAAGTGAATAGTATGGTATTTAACAGGGACAAATGCAAAGTTCTACACTTGGGTAAGAACAATGTGAAAAATATTTATTGTATGGGAGGAATTGAACTAGGTGATAGCACAAGGGAAAAGGATTTGGGCATATTGGTGGATCATAAATTTAATATGAGTCAACAATGTGGTGCTGTGGCCAAAAAGGCTAACAAAATTCTGGGATGTATTAAGGCAACCATTGAATCTAGATCAAGAGAGGTCATTATTCCACTCTACTCTGCCCTGGTTAGTCCCCACGTGGAGTACTGTGTTCAGTTTTGGGCACCTCAGTTTAAGAAGGACATTGATTTGTTGGCGCAAGTCCAGAGAAGAGCAACTAAAATGGTGGAAGGTCTGCAAACCATGTCCTATGAGGAGCGGCTAAAAGAACTGGGATTGTTTAGTTTGCAGAAGAGAAGGTTGAGAGAAGATTTAATAGCGGTCTATAAATATTTGAAAGGTAGTCACAGTGCAGAAGGATCTTCCCTATTTTCATTAGCACAGGGAAATACTGGGATGAAATTAATAGGAAGGAGATTTAGATTAGATATTAGGGACAGTGAGGGTGGTGAGTGAGTGAAAAAATCTGCCATGGGAGGTGGTGAGCTCGCCATCAATGGGAACCTTTAAGCGTAGGCTGGATAAATATTTAGCTGAGATGATTTAGGGAAACCTGCATTGTAGGGGGTTGGAAAAGAAAGAGAGAGAGCGAGAAAGAGAGAGGGGGAAAGAGAGAGAGAGCGAGAAAGAGAGAGGGGGAAAGAGAGAGAGAGCGAGAAAGAGAGAGGGGGAAAGAGAGAGAGAGCGAGAAAGAGAGAGGGGGAAAGAGAGAGAGAGCGAGAAAGAGAGAGGGGGAAAGAGAGAGAGAGCGAGAAAGAGAGAGGGGGAAAGGGAAAGAGAGAGAGGGGGAAAGAGAGAGAGGGGGAAAGAGAGAGCGAGAAAGAGAGAGGGGGAAAGAGAGAGGGGGAAAGAGAGAGGGGGAAAGAGAGAGGGGGAAAGAGAGAGGGGGAAAGAGAGAGGGGGAAAGAGAGAGGGGGAAAGAGAGAGGGGGAAAGAGAGAGGGGGAAAGAGAGAGGGGGAAAGAGAGAGGGGGAAAGAGAGAGGGGGAAAGAGAGAGGGGGAAAGAGAGAGGGGGAAAGAGAGAGCGGGAAAGAGAGAGCGGGAAAGAGAGAGCGGGAAAGAGAGAGCGGGAAAGAGAGAGCGGGAAAGAGAGAGAGGGGGAAAGAGAGAGAGGGGGAAAGAGAGAGAGGGGGAAAGAGAGAGAGGGGGAAAGAGAGAGAGGGGGAAAGAGAGAGAGGGGGAAAGAGAGAGAGGGGGAAAGAGAGAGAGGGGGAAAGAGAGAGAGGGGGAAAGAGAGAGAGGGGGAAAGAGAGAGAGGGGGAAAGAGAGAGAGGGGGAAAGAGAGAGAGGGGGAAAGAGAGAGAGGGGGAAAGAGAGAGAGGGGGAAAGAGAGAGAGGGGGAAAGAGAGAGAGGGGGAAAGAGAGAGAGGGGGAAAGAGAGAGGGGGAAAGAGAGAGGGGGAAAGAGAGAGGGGGAAAGAGAGAGGGGGAAAGAGAGAGAGAGCGAGAGAGAAAGAGAGAGAGCGAGAGAGAAAGAGAGCGAGAGAGAGAGAGAGAGAGAGAAAGAGAGAGCGAGAGAGAGCGAGAGAGAGAGCGAGAGCGATCACCAGTAAATGACAGTCATCAGCACAACAAATGGATGTAGAACATTCCTTAAGTTTATTGTTAAATCATGATATAGTTGGTCACAAGTCTGTTGTTTTCTGATTTTCATTCACGGTTGGTCTGTGAAGGTTTTAATCTTGGACGACAATGCCATACGTATCAATATCAAATTGGTGAATAATCTGTACAGTGACATGAAATCTGGAATTTCATTGACAGGATGCAGATTTGTTGCTTCCTTGAAAAACATTTCAAGTAAATCATCCCACAATAAAAAGTCCAACATGGCAGACCAACTTTCCAGAGACACCTGATTTTGTTCCACAATTCTCATGGCATAAATCAGCATTTTCAGCCATGCTGTAATACGTGGGAAGCTTTGGCAAAGTACAGTAATATGCCTCACAGACACTATTTTTTAAATGTATGGCTAACACATATATATTTTACTCCAAAACTTACCTGCCATGACTGGATAGTCAAAAAATTCTGCTGCAGGATCCAGATTTACCACTTGAACTGATCTGTTCAGAGCCTCACAATGCTGGACCATGGTAGAGCAGTAGGTGCTCTGTAGCAAGACAAAACACGTCACAAGAAAGGATCATTAGTGTAACAGAGCAATACAATTCTAATTTACTTTCAAGCAGCTTCTGGATTTCAATACATGATCCATGACAAGACTACAGCATGCCCCAACATAACAGAATAAATTGGGTCATAGTCTTATTATGCATAAGAAAGTGATATGAAAACATCGTACTTTATGGTACATGCCCATTTTCAATACCCCTACTTTCTTTGCTACAGTACCCCTGTTCTGCGCCTATTACTTATACAAGGCAGTGACTTCTGGATTGCTTGAGGTGGCCAGTTCATCTGATAAGTGTGTGGTCCGGTGTATTGTATCACAGCTCAGGCCATTCACTTGAATGGGACTAAGCTGCATAAATCCATGTTCCCAATGAATGTAAAACCATGCGACCTGTGTAGCACAAGTAGTGTTCAGGGAGTACCAGCTGCTGCAATTCCCCACAGATCTTCAATTGATGACCTATCCTAAGGATCGGTCACCAATTAAAAAAAGTCTTGGAAAATCCCTTTAATGCATCACTTGACTGTCTGCGCCTTCAGCTATGAGTCAACAAAGTTCTGTATCTTACACAGAAAGGTCAACTGACCCAGTCTCCCGATGAACAGTCACTTTTGTCAGAAACAGGGGCCTTTGTGGTCACTTGTCCAGTAACTGAGGGACTGTGGCTGGCCAAATTCAAAGATTAAATTGCTAGCAATGAAGATTTCAAAGCACACAAGAGTTGGTATAAGGGCTAGTTCACACGGGGATAAGCGCCGCGCATTTTGGTCCCGATTCTAAAGCGGGAAGTTGCATCAGAATTGGACCAAAATGCGCCTGCCACGACTGTCATGGCTTCCGACAGTCGCGCCTCCCCCCTCCGGAGTAGGCTCAAATGAATGGGCCAAGTCCGGAGAGTGCTGTCACGAGGTGGACGCAGGGGCTGACTCAGCCGCGGAATCCGCCTGAAGAAACGACAGCTCGTTTCTTTTTCCGTGAGACGGAACATACCGCTCATGGAAAAAAGAAAGCTAGCGGTCTACATAGACCTCTATTGTGAGGGGGTGGATTCGGAATCAGAATCCGCCCCATCTTGCCCCGTGTGAATGAGCCCTAAGAGCTTCTCTCAGTCTCAGCAGTGCACAAAAAGAGACCTTTATTACACACGTTCAGGTTTTTATATGCAAATACAGGAAGTAAACAACAGCAAGCTCTATCATGGGTCTGATTGGTTGGTCGGGGTATCCGCCTCCTGTGACATCAGCTCCAGGGCACTACTTTTACAAGCAGTGACCTTCTGTGATGCCCCTTCCTGTGATGACACTTTCTGTGGGAGTGCCAGGTCCTCCCATGCTCTCATGGGAAGCCCTGTAGAATCTCCTTGTGTCCACATGTTCAGGCCTACACCTGAGCACAGTATAGAGGCCATCTTGTCATGATGTCTGGTACATTGTCAAAAGCCCATAGCACACAGGAATGTTTTTATAGTTTCAATCTTCACAATCCCATGTCTGTATTCTAATACACACGTATATACATGTGGGCATAATCTTTGGCTTAGCTCTGAACTCCATCCACCCCCAGCCACTAGGTGTATGAGGGGCTGGGGGTTAATTGAATTTTATCTGTTCATGCTTTGACAGCCTAACTGGTTTTTCCACCATTGCTTAAAGATGTCCTCTTGAATTGTCTATTCATTGACCTGGTCTATTGGCTCTTTGAAATACATGTCCATTGTCTCCCGCCAAAAGGAGACGGTTTAAATTAGCTAGAGTGGACTAATGTCTCCCCACAACAATGGATTACAAGATGCCAGCATGGACATATGATTTTAGTGTCAACCTGGGACAAAAAGGCATATTATAGCTATATCCAGATATTGCTGGCATCATCTTGTCACGTAATCTCATATTCAGTTTAAAACATAACTAGTTATACTGCATTTAGTTTTAAGGATAACAATGTTTTTGTCATCATATATTTACAAACTTCACACTTTCATCTGGTTGCCAACTCATTAGAATTCACTGTACTGTGCAGTCACTTTGGTGCAGGAGGATTCTGGCAGATCACCATCAATTTAATGATTTACTTTATTTTTTTCATTAGGTATGAGCCAGGGTTTGAACACAAACTTATACCAAGCTTCAGTAGCATACTGTCCCTACGTAATGTATAAGTATATAAAAATATCTCTATATGTCAGAACATTCTATGCTTAAACATATGTTTTCTAAACATACACTGTTCTGACATATAGATATATTTCTGTATATAACATACATATGGAGTGAAAGAAAAATATTATTGAAGCTTGATATGAGAAAAATAAACTCCATTGAGACAAGTAGAGTCCTGCATGCTCCATTTCTTGAGTTCAAGTCCTAGCTAGACATAAGTGAATATACTCGATCGAATACCTAGAGGCATAGCTCCCAGTGCAAAAACACTTCTGGGGCATCAAATTTTTACTGCCCCTCCCACCTTCCCTGGCGCCGGGAGCTATTCAATAGAGTATATTGGCTCATCTCCAGTCCTAGCTCCTAATGGAAAAAAATAAAATACTTTAAATTGATGGGGGATAACCCTAGTAATTTAATGAAATCTTTTCTAATAGAGTAGAGTATAGTGCCCGCCCCAAGGTACAGACTATAGTGCCAATATTAAGCACTCCGAAACTGCGCTGTCTGGTTTGTACCTTTACATATATATTTAGAAATTAATAAAGATTTACCAATGGAAATCGCAATAAACACATCTTAGTTACACACCTTATTAAGTAGCAATTACAAAACAAAGTAATATAGGCATATTTTGTGTTGCCAAAACTCTTATGAAGCACACAGTAAAATTAACGCAATATGTAGCTGTGCCCTTTTATAAAGCCCACTCCCACACATATATTTATAAACACCACTCCCTCTTTTGGCGCACCCTGCCATCCGCAAATCAGCCTATGAAGAACTCTCGTAGCTTGATGCTAGTTCCTTGCCAATGCTGTATGTCCAGAATAATGGACAAGGTGGACCACTAAAATATAGGTTACATACAGAGTTCAACAGACCCCACTAACTATAATGGGGTCCACTGATTTTAACCTGAAAACAACAGATGGAAAAGTCATGAATATAGGACTTTTTCATCCACCCATTCCAGGCAGACATTGTGAGGCAGTAACATAAATGTGAACATAGACGTATGTGCTGCACTTCACCTACAATGACACATTACATCAAATATTCAGGGCAGGAGCCAGGCTATACTGCGGACAATTCATATAGCTCAGCCACAATACACTGTAGAAAACACTCAGCTTTGTTTGCTACAGTGTATTGTGGCTGAGCCATATGAATTGTCTGCAATATATATATATATATATATATATATATATATATATACACGTCGCACGTGTTAACCTGGACTTTCTGCAGTGTGATATCTTATTACAGAAAAAAAAAATTAATTGAAAATTGTCTTTTCATTGATCCTTCATCGGTACCATTTGGGCACCTCCAGAAGGCTGTGCTCACCTTTCCACTGCCCGCCGGGCCCATCACAAGCTGCGCATAGCGAGGCATGGTCTCTGCACCGTCTGCCGGCCCAGCATGTAGTCGGAGCACAGCACTTGTTTACACGTGGTTTCACTTCCGGGACATGACGGTGGCCGCCGCTGTTCAATCCGCAACAGGAACTGCAGTCCTGGAAACTAGTAATTCAGGAATTTAGGGAATTCATTGGTGTGTGCACATTCATGAGTATACTAAGTAGTAAGCTCGGACCTCAGAGGTACTGGTATTACCTTATGTCACTAGTACAAAAGAGGTTATGGTGTCTGGAGTTCTAACCGACATATACTTAATACTACGCATGCGCGGCAGTCTGAGCTTCAGTAGCATCCAAGGAGGAGACAGATGTGAATCCTACTGTGTGCATGTAACCATGGAGACCTGGCATGTTCCTAGAAGGCTAGAAGCTGGGTGAGGCACGTTACAGAATAAGATGGAGAGACACACAACCTGCACTGCCTCCAATTCCAAGAGTGAGAAAATATCAGGTACTAAACCAGATCAGAAGCTCATTGTAAGGTCAGTCAAGTGGCTAATGGTTGTGCATGATATGTGACTATTACATGGCCCTGTACAGTCTGTAAACACAGCTCCATCTCTCTCCAGGACCATGGATTTCAGGCGCAAGGATCTTGAAGATGGTGAGTGCAATATCAGCTTCGCATTTGTGAAAGTGAGTCAGTCAGCTTAAAGGGGCTCTATCAGCAAAATCATGCTGATAGAGCCCCACATATGCGTGAATAGCCTTTAAAAAGGCTATTCAGGCACCATAAATGTTATATTAAACTACCCCCCCCGTTTTAAAATAACGCCTTCATCTTCATCCACGCCTCTTCTTCCTCTGATGTCCACGGGTCCCGTCCTCCTCCGGCGCTCGCGAACTGACATCGATATTAAAAAAATGGCCTGGGCGCATGCGCAGTAGCATGCGGCTTCTACTACGGCTACTGCGCATGAGCCCAGGCCATTTGTTTTTATCAGAGTCAGTCCACGAGCGCCGGAGGAGGACGGGACCGGAGGACATCGGAGGAAGAAGAGGCGTGGATGAAGAAGACGGCGCACCCTGAATGCCTGCCCAGCGTGCACGATGCGTAAGTAGATAACATTCTTTTTTAGGGTTTTATTTTAAAACTGGGGGGTAGTTTAATATAACATTTACGGTGCCTAAATAGCCTTTTTAAAGGCTATTCACGCATATGTGGGGCTCTTGCAGCATGATTTTGCTGATAGAGCCCCTTTAATATGTAAGAGCATGACTAGTCTGTATACCTAGTAGCCAAAATGGCACAAAAATTATTTACTATTTGGCCCTGAAGGAATCGCCATATACAGCTTATGAGTCAATCTATTGAGTTTACCTCACCTTCTTCTTTCAACAAGGTGATGCTCAGGCAGCAGGTCATGGCAAAATAGGAATGGCTTTTTGAGGGTTGTAGCTAAGCATATTCAGTTGGTCTGGCAAAGGGATTTTCAGATGAACTGGAAAATTCAGGGAGAAAGGGGGGTGGGTAAAAAAGAAGGGGTACATGCCTACCCTAATCCTCTGGTTGGCATCAGGCTCCTTATTCATCTCCTTGACTACCTGTACTGGTTTGTCCAGAAGTGAAATGGTTCAGGTGACCACTGTGGCCAATCATCGTCTCAGCAGTCATATGTTGTGTACTAGTGATGCATTATAGTAGAGACATCACTGGTATCCAATATGTGAACATTGAAGTCAGGGATTGGTCACAGCTGTCTTCTGAGCCCTTCACTCCTGACCCAACCACTGTGGGCACAGAATGGAATGATGGACCTGATCGGAGTGATTAGTGAGTTTCCTTTATTTTATCCCACCCTGGCCTTCCCTGGGTTTTCCAGATTGACTGGAAAACTCCTTTAATATCAGATCTCAGATCCATCTGTCTAATCATATCAGATATGTACGGCATATCCTGTGGATATGTGGATTTCCAAAAAGTTTCGTCATTTTTTTTTTTTTGTTACCCATGTTATTATATACATTTTAAATCCTGCCGTTTTGACTGTGGTCAAAAGATCACAGAGCACACCTAGAAAACTCTCCCATAGAAGTTAAAGCATATCAAAGGAAGGACCAAAGTCTACCCCAAAGCTTGGGTCAGGAGGGAAGGAACCGTGCTTCACCCAGAGTCAATAAAATCCAGAAATCTTTATTAACCAAACACAAATGATATACATCCTTTTCTGATGATACCCCTTTTGTCTGATGGTGTCAAAGAACAAAACCAATGGACACCTAGAAGACCCCATTAAAGTAAATTGGAGGTCCTTGGGATCTGTTGTCTGTCAATAGAAAGACCATTTATTCATTCTTCTGGTCTGTTGCAGCGTGTGAACAATGATGTGAATATGACCGAAAGGTTCTAACATTTATTTATTTTTTTATTTTTTTAAGGAACCCATACTAATAACATTTCAAAGGATTCAGGATGCAGACTGAAGACTGTTCCTTTGAGACAGCAAGTCAAAACAATCAAGATTCCCAGGGCTATGAAAAATGAAGCATTTCTGAAGGTAGGGTCTTCTTTATTTAATTCCAATGATAAATAGCAGTAAAACACGGAGAAAAGGCAGAAGTTGTCCAATTAATAACTTTCACCAAATTGAACTTGCCCTAGCTTATGGACACAGCTGAATTATGGCCCCATACAAGCTTCGAGGCATTAAAACTATGCCTGTTTTGCAAGGTGCAAATAAAAAAAAACTGAAAAAAATGAGAGCATTACATGCATGTTTTAGGGTGCATTCAGACTACGTAACGCCGGGCGTGTATGAGAGCCGTACACGCCGGCATTACGGCAGACTGCCGAACACTTCCCATTCACTTCAATGGGAGCGCTCGTAACAGCGGCGTTTACGAGCGCTCCCATTGAAGTGAATGGGAAGTGTTCGGCAGTCTGCCGTAATGCCAGCGTGTACGGCTCTCATACACGCCCGGCGTTACGTAGTCTGAATGCACCCTTATTATGTTTTTTTTCCCCTTGGTTGTTTTTGAGTACACAGCATTTTTACTGTATTTACTGTGTGAAAAAACACCAAATTCAGGGCATGCCTAGCTTTGAAAAATCACCACGTGAAGTGGCAAAAAAGCATGAGAAAAAATGAAAGCAGAGATTTTCATATTTTACTATGAATTAACATGTAACATATGGACACTTCTTTCTTGGCAAAAAATGCAGATAAAAAGCTATTAAATATGCCCTGAGACTCAATAAAAAGCTCTAATTTTACTGCATTTATAAACCAGACTAATATTACTAATGACTGTATTACACAGCCAGACGACTGTGTCCCCCCCCCCCCCCCCCGAACGGAATACCAAATGCAATGGCAAGCACTGTGCAGTGAAAGTACATATACCCCATAGACTATAATGGGGTCCATGTGCTTGCCACAAGGTCTCCGCAGGGAACATGCGGACAGGAAAGTACTTTCCTGTCCACATGTTCTGTGCAGAGATCTCGCAGCAAGCACACGGACCCCATTATAGTCTATGGGGTCTGTGTGCTTTCACTGCACAGTGCTTGCAAATGCGTTCGCTTATCCGTTCGGGGTTCCCCTTGCGGACTTCCCGAATGGATTACCAAACGCGGATGTGAACCAAGGGTAACAGATGTGATCAGCCACCCAGTGAGCGTTCACTCATTAGTCAGCTGATCACTAGCTCTATTAGACAGGGCTTTTATCAGTAAAAAGTGCTTCAAACAGTGCTTGCTAACAGTAGTAGCCCAATCTTATCTTATATGTGTTATGCCAGATAAATCAGGGCAAATGGTTTTTTTTTTTTTTTAGCTATTTTCATAAATTTTATATTTTAGCATCCTGATCTCACTATGGGCCAGAAACGATATTTATGCAGCATTGCCAGAATCTACAGCACCAGCAACATGAGAACTATGACTGAAAAACATCTTCCTTCAAAGATGAGATGTGGTATGGCATGGTAGATATGTATTGGATTTTTTTTCCCCCACTTGGAATTCTGCCTGGCTGAATATAGGGGATCTGCGGTGCTCCTATTAACCCCTTCCTGACAGAACAGGAGCACTGCAGATACCCTATATTCAGTAGACACAGGGATACCTAATGTGTATGTTTCACAGTCATTTTCTACTTTTATATGTATTCTAGGGAAGGGAGGGATTTAGAATTTTTATTTATTTTATTTTACTTTTAAAGCTTCTTTTTTTTTCTTTTCACTATTTTATGGGAGATTCTATAAATTACTATTGCGGCTGGTTATAGACCCCCCCCCCCCCCCAAAGGAAAAAAACAAACAAAAACTGTACTGAAAAACTCGGCTTATACTCCAGTATATACAGTATGTGGAAACCCCATTAAAGTTAAGAAATTAATTGTTTATTTATGGACTACAGAAACATGGAAGTACTTAATGGAAACCTGTCAGCATGAAAATGTATTCTTATATGAAGGCACTCTTATTTTATAGAGCAGGAGGAGCTGAAAAGATTCAGTATAATCTGTCATTTATTTGTGTTCTTTCTATGCCTAGGAGTTAGTGAGTCCAACTCACAGATATCCCTGAATGTACAGTCACTGTTGTCGCCACCCACTGGACTCAATTACTCAATCTAAGGGTCAGTGCACACAGAGTTTTCTTGGTGCTGATTTTGATGCTGAATCCACCTCAAAATCAGCCTCCAAATAAAGCCCCCCAATAGAACTTTTTTTTTTTGGGGAGGCTTTTTTTGGAGCCTTATTTGGAGGCGGATTCAACGTCAAAATCAGCACCAAAAAAGTCAGTGTGCACTGACCCTAGGGATATGCCCCACACAGCAGGCCGCAATGAAAAATTGCAGCAGAACCACATTGTGTTTTTTCCCGCAGCACTTTTTACAGAAAGTTTCTGCTTCAATTATACCTATAGGGAAACCGCCAAATTTTCTATAGGTGACATGTTGTGATTTCCAAAAACACAACTGTTTTGGAAATCGCAACATTTCAAGTGCATATATTTTTTTTCAATGTGTGGATAGAATTTGCTAGAATCTCATCCACTTTGAGATTTATGCCAAGTGGGGCCCTGACCATAGCCTGAAAAGAACAGAGAAATAAATGGATACTTGACAGCTTATAACGAATCTTTTACCACAAAGTGTGTGTGTGTGGGGGGGGGGGGGGGGCATAAGATGTCTGCAAATTCCACAGCATTTTCATGGTGACAGGTTCCCTGTAGAAGTGAAAGGAGGAAATGATGAACGCTTAGGGTCCATTCACAAAGTTTGTTTTTTTTCCAGTAAAAGGAACTCATTGAAGTCAATGGGAGACTTTTTTTTCCTATGTGGATTTTCAGCGCCAGAATCCTCGCCAAAAAACTCAATCTGAATGCACCTTTAGTGTTAGTCATCTGTGTCGCTATGAAATATTTGTTTATTCATGGTTTTATTATGTGTATTATAACTGTGATATTTTATTGTCTATAGATTCAAAGAAAGCTCATTTGAATCTTTCAGCTGCAGGAAAAAGCAAGAATGAAATAAAGGGACATTGTAGAAGGTACAATTCTTTTAACCTTTGGATTGATAGAATATCTTGAAGGCGGGAGGTATCAAGGCGTAGCATACTGTATTATGAAAGTATTCTATAACATAATTGTTTATGGAGAATTTCTGCAGAATACACTGCCATACAGATACATCAACCACAGAACACAAGTTGCCTATGGCTCTGTAGTACAGAGGACTCATTGCTCTGCTGTTATTGAGGTCTGAATCAAATATAGATCTGCATATGAACAAGGCATTTTTAATGATGTTATTTTGTTTGTATTGCTATTTAGAGTACACACAGCAATTACGAATAGTGAAGCAAGAACCATAGAAGACATGCGTGAGCAAATCACTTGCCTTTCCATGAATGAGACCAACTGTGATGGATGAAAATACTGCAAAAGATATTTTGAAGGAGGTTTTTTGATTACACAAAATAGAACCTCACTACAGTCCATCACCAATATCATATATGTATTATACTAACTAGATATTCCACTATTCCCAGTACACTGGCAGGCTCCATTTCTCAATAAAATATTAAAATACTATTTTATCTATTTATTACCAAGTAACACTTTCTTAAAATAAAGGTAAAATCATCAAAACTTTGCAGTAAACTGCTGTTGAAAATGTAGTTGCAGGCAGATTAGAAGATGGAGTCCACCTCAAAATGTGCCTTCCTTACAATATCCTATGGGCCAATAGGAGTCAGTAGCAGATTTTTTTTTTTTTTTTTTTTAAATCTAGCGGTTTGTTTGTTTTTTAGACAGGGGGAAAAAAAGCACAATGACCTGACAACATGTGAATTATGCCTTTCAATGTGGTTTAAGATGCAGTTTTTTAAAAAAAAACAGCCTCCCATTCATTTCACTGGGCTTTACAAGCTAGAGGAAAAAACCTGCCTGACACCCTTGAGAGTTGGGATGTGTTCTTATAAGGTGGATTTCTTCTCAAAGATCCACTTGCAAAAAATCTGTGTGAATCTAGCCTAAGTAACTGAAATAGTTCCTTCTTTAAGGGATTCTAATTCTTTAGCAACTGTTCACAAATTAAATTGCCCTACTGTATAGCAAGTCCGGCACATATTATATTAAGATGTGCCTTAGTTTCTTTAGAGGTAGCAGATTCTACAAATCTCTGCAACAGAGATCTTCATAAAACCAGTATTCTGCCTTTTATCTGACACTACTGCCTACTGGAGTTGTGTTTCCCCAATGTTATTATGCCAAAAAGTCCTAGAGGTTGAACCTCTGGTGATAAAGCACAAATCATATATTTTCCTTTTGAATCTGAGTATACTTTCCTATTATACTTTCAGGGGGTTAGACGGTAAATGTGTCTGGATATATGTCCACCACAGTAGCAGATATTTGTATACACTTCTTCCATTGGCAGGTCTTTTGAATTTGTACACGTTTTGCATTAATTATGGAAATACCATACACTGTTGTGTAACGGTATAAAACTTGAGGGTTTACCTTAGCCACAAGCAAAAATATCACCCTAGTATTGAGGAAAAACAAGATGCATGCCCATAGCTTCTCCGAGATGGTGGCTGTGTCTTCTACTCGCAGGCACAGATACTGAACCTTATCTGCTCCTGTGCTGCACAGTCTTAAGACCTAAGCAGCCGCCACCTTGGAAAAGCTATGGTTATCTGGCTTGTTTACGTAGGTACAGTCTTGTTTTGTGGTCGCAAACCACAACTTGGAACACAAAAGCCCCGTTCACACGGGGTATGGGATAGCGTATTTTGGTCCTGATTTTGACGCGGGAAGCCGCATCAGAATAAGACCAAAATGTGCCTGCCGCGATGTCCCGGCTTCCCGCTCTGGAGTAGGCCCAAATGAATGGACCTAGTCCGGAGGGTGCTGCCACAAGGCGAACGCCGTGGAATCCACCTGAAGAAAGGGCGGCTCGCTTCTTTTTTCCGTGAGCGGGAACATACCACTCATGGAAAAAAGGAAGCTAGCAGTCTGCATAGACTTCTGTTGTGAGGGGCAGATTCTGATGTGGATTCAGCGCCAAAATCCGCCCCCTCTTGTGCCGTGTGAATGAGGCCTTTCTTTCTGTTTAGGGGGCAACAAGTGCAAAACAAACAAAAACTGGCAGTCAGCAAGCTAAATAAATAAAAGTTGAATTTCTCAGCATTAAAATAGTACTTTGACAATAACTGGCCCTGCAACTGCATATAAGATGTTTAAAAATGGTTTAGGTGGTGTTAGACTCACTGTAAATTATTGTTGTATTTTTATTTATTTTTTGTTAGTAGAAAACATTTCACCTAGCTTGGTAAAGTGGGACATACAAATAATACAGACATTAAATAGAACATAAAATAGAAGAGATGAAAAAGCATTTGTTGTTTTAATTTGTATTGTTATTTCTGTAACATCAGTGAATGTTAACATTATATGTTATATTTACAAGGTTATTTATTTATACAGGGTATTAATTCAATGTGGCACACTTTCTTTTTTTTTTTATAACACATGTAAACTAAGAAATCATCACTAGTTAGTTTACACCAAACATTAAAGCAGCGGTAAGTGAAAAATCACCTTACATTGCAAATAGGGGTACAAAGCTTACATAAACTGCCTAGAGATGTTCAATGATTAAATAAGTGGGAATGAAGGCAATAAAAAGTTCTGAGGATTTTCTTTAGGACTTCTTATACTCAATTCTTTCTACTTTGACATCATCTCCGATCAGTTGGTAGACATAGGTGACGACTGTTGAAGCTTGGATGTCCATGAGAACAAAGGAAGGAATGATGTTGCTGAAAGCAAATAAAGTAGCATTTCATCAGTAGTTAAAGACCATTCTTTTCTAGATATCTATTCATCTCTATAGAATGGTATAAGCAAGGGTTAAATAGATTTTCCTTCACTTTTCAATTGATGACCTAACCATATGACAGGTCAAATGATAGAACATCCATGGGGGTGGGAGTTTGATATCCAGGATCCCAACATGCCAGCTGCTTGAAGCTGCAGCAGCACTTTCTGAGCGCTACTTCTGCTTCACAGGCCATGTGATGTCATCATCTTTGACCAACTTTAAGATAACCTGTTTAAAACAAAAACCCATTTGCCTACAATTGGTCTAATTGTAACTCAGTCCCATTGAAGTGAGTGGGCTGCGCTGCAATACCAAGCATAATCACTGCACAAATGTACAGTGCTGTGCTTGAAAAGTACTGAAGAAGCTGTCGCCTCTTCAAACAGCTTGATCAGCTAGATGCCTGGGTGTCTGTAGTGACTATCTTAAATTAATGACCTATCCTGAAGATAGGCCATTAATCGTTTAGCCTGGAAAACCTCATTAAAGAGGACCTTTCATGTCCTCATGAAAGTGTGCTTTACTATACCGCTAGAAAACCGACTGAATTCAGCGAATTGTCAGCTTTTCCAGTATGTGTCCCAGTGTTATCAGTTAGTTTCGCCACTGATATCTCCCTACTGTTAGAAGGCGTTCCTCACTGCCTGGCATCATTGCTGATACAATGTACTTCTACTTGTCCATAGACTTGTACTGTGGGGGGGGGGGGGGGGGAGAGTCCCTCACAACTCAGTGTCATTGCTAGGCAGTAAGAAACATCCCCTGACGGTACAAAGCTATGTTACTGTCAGAGGAGGCAATCCTCACAGCCCAGCGATGATGCTGAGCTATGGGGAACACCCTTCTGACAGTGGGGAAATATCAGTGCCAAAACCAATAGCACTGATATCTCTACCGCCAAGGAACATACCAGAATTCAGTGTACTGTCGAATGTCTAGCAGTATATAAAACTGCACTTTCATGAGGACATGAAAGATCCTCTTTAAACCTGTTATTATATTTTGTTGTTGTAGGGTATATTCCATGGATATGCCAAAAATGTATAAGCTAGAACAATCCTCCATGTTTTCCAAAAAACTTGTGTGTCTTATAAGGGAATCGCACACTAACAAAATGCACATTGATCTTACTGCTTGTTAAGGGTTATCCAGGGAATTACAACTCCAACAGCTCCTTACATATCAATAAGTGCCTGGGGGCTGGAAGTATTGTATCTGAAATACAAGAGACTTTCAGCACTTTGGCAGCCCTTTGTAAAGGTTGGTACCGACACAATAAGGATTCAGAAAATGCAGATGTGGCAGAGTTAATCTGAACTTCAGCAATTGCTTAAACTGCGGATATCTTAGAACAAAATACAACAAAAAACATTAGAAAAACATTTTCAAAGACTTTTTACAGTTTTTTTTGTTGTCTTCTGTGATAAGACACCACGCTGCTACATCTGTATAAGTAAATGGGACTTTCTGCAACATTTAATACGCTGGAGGTTTTAGTTTTCCGGATAACCTCTATAATAATAAATATTTAGTCATGGAAAATAACTTTGTACACTGGTACTTAGATTATAATTCAGGTAAGAGATTACTTACTTTTCTAAAGCATTGTAGGCTCCTGTAGCAGATCCCGGGTTAATATAAAACTTATTTTCATGTTCAAATGCTTCAAATTTGTGTGTATGTCCTGAAATCATAATATCTACATCAAGCTGCCTCTGCAACAACGCCAGACTGGCCATATCACCCCAGGGAATCACTTGGTGGCCATGGATTAACCCGATCTTAAACTGGCCAACAGTCACAACCTTTTGTTCTGGATAGTTCAGGTTCTAAAGGAAACAAAAGACACTGTGTTATAAAAAAGGAACAGTTATGTCTTAAAACTGATAGATCTCAAGCTCTGGATAATACCCCTCGCCCCCAAATTCATATTAGGCGCAAGGTCTTGCATGACTGTGATTGTTATGTGATGGTGTTATGTCTCCCAAACACTCCTTGGGTTACAGAAAGTTAAGCTCCTACTTATTGCAAAGAGTTTGAAAAGTTTGTACGCATCTATTTTCCTACCTCTTTCTTCTCCATTGTCAACCCTGGACTTATTACATTCAAGATTACTTAGCTACAGCAATTTTCTGAATATGATGGTTGTTATTCGAAAGGTATTTCGTGTAATTGTGAATGTGCTCTGTATTTTCTACAGCAATGAAAAATAAGCAAGATTACCTAATTAGGCTTAAAAGGGTTTAAATAAGTCCGTTTTTATTCATATGCTAATTACACTGGTGCACGGTACATCGTGCACCTCTTTGCTGTTGTTTCCTATGGGAGGCTGATGATGATGATGATGACTCAGCTTCCTGTTTGCACACACACATAGGAGATAATAGCAGAGACAAGTGCTGCTGGGAACTTCCTGTGCTGGCTGGGAGCTCAATAGCATATGAATAATACCAAACTTATTCAGAAACCACTGAGGCAATTTACATACTAAAGGTAGGGGTGGAATAGAATTTTTAAAGCCTATGCAAGGATGTGATTAGCTAAAAATGACTTTTCCCAATGATAGAGCCCCTTGCAAAAAACAAGACAACAACATTACTAATAAAACTGTAGAAGTAGGGAGAAATGAAAGGGGGATATGACTGCAGAATCAAACTACACAGTAATAGTTTTTAGCCTGTAGGTATGAAAACCTGAATTTGCAAAGGAGATTCAAAGACAATCAGTTATCATTTACTGTAATTACCGGTATATTTCAGTAAATGTTAAATTAAAGTAATTTTTTTTTTATAATGATAAAAGTAAATTAGATTACAGATTACTGCAATGATATTGAAAATAAATACTGTAATATTGAAGAATAATGATATAATAATGAATATGATTGCATTAAACGTTTTTCCCTTAGGCTATGTTCACACTACAGTTAATAATGTAGTGTGAACATTAATGGGAGCAGACTAACAGATACAGATGGAACCCTCTCTTTGTCAATTCCCACTCAATTTAAACAACATGATAGAGGCTATCCTCCATCATATTTACTTTTGTAACAGAAGAAAATATCCTGTAGAAAAGTGAAAAGCATGACGGAAGAAAACTTCCATCGTATTTTTTACATTGGGGTCAATGCAGGCACACACCCAATGGACGGGATCTCGATCTCAATTTGTCATTTAAAGGTGTTTTCCTATCTCGCTCTCTCAGGCCCGGTTCACATGTGCTTTTGGGCCATTCTGTTCCACTCCGCATTTTTTGTGTGGAAACTACATTATAGTCTATGGTGTCCGTAAGTTTCCTTAGGAAACCGCTTATTTATGTGGATTAGGTTTCCATTCGGAGGGTCCTCAAGCAGACTTCCCAAACGGAAACCTATGTGCAGTTGTGAACCAGGCCTCAGCAGTTTTCTGCAGTCTCCTTTTGTCACTGTATTTTTCAGCAAGCTGGCGGGCAAGCTTTGACTGTTTGATGGAAAGGACATTATGAAGTAATTCAATAGATATAAACAGTGCCTTTACCATGAGAGAGTATTTACTAGGATTACTAAAAATGTAATATAAATGCAGATCAAATAATATGCAAAGTAAAGGTATATTACATTACATAGGGTTGGAGAGAACACTTACCAAGCTTCTACAGAGAACGTTCTTGCAGTAAACTAAATGTTATATTTGTGTTTATATAGTGATATACACTGTCTGAGCCTTTATCAGCAAACTACAATTAGCCGAACGGATTGTCCTGACGCAGAGCAAGAGATAACAATAAGATAACTTGGCCCTACCTCCAGAGAGCAGCGACTAATACTCTGACTGGTTATCACAGGACAGGATGGGGACCAAGGAAACGCTCTGTAAGCAATGGGAGGAACAATCTAACAAAGCAGGCAAACAAAGCAGCACTGCTAAAGAAATGTATTTAGGAAAACTCTTGACTTTACATAAACTATAAGCATACATAGGATCCTTGAGATAGGAATAGCCCTTTAATGTCCTTAGCTTTCATCCCTTCACAGGATGAGAGCAAACAGTAGTGTAAACCTACCCTTAGGATTCATGTGGCCCACTCATTCTCAGGACTGATGGCAGTCTCATAGGTTAGACCAACATTAGTCAAGAAGTGACAGATATAATCTTTGTTTTTATATTTACTGTATGTAGGTGCAACACAAGAAAAGAAAAAAAAAAAAAATTAAATGAGAACCTCATCAAAGTCTCCTCTGACAATATGAACATCTCCAGCCAGTGTCTTGAGGTAGTCATAGCTCTCCTTGGTGCAGAGATTCCCAGTGCACAAGATATGTTGTATCTTACCAGGGACAAGCAATTTTTTGAATTTTGCTGGCAAGCTGTTACAGCGATGTGGGATGTGCAGATCTCCTAAGACCAAGACCAACTACAAAATTGAGAGGGAAAAAGGATGTTAGATACAAATCATATAATAATTTCAGTTAGCAACCAAAATGTTAATTTGGTATGTATATAAAAAAGGACTCTCTTTAAACTACACCACATGCAAGTCTCACAGGACTATATACCATATATAAGCATGAAATAGATACCTTGTGTGTAGTGCAAAGAGAAGATTATTTATACTGATGTCATTTGGGTAAAGCATAAAATAGATAACAGATAATGTGTCTGGAACGATGTTCTGCTCATGCAGTAAATGCATCATTACAAATCATATAAATCACCTACAAAACATTATTACCACAGGTTAATAGTAAACAAATCACTCCAAATAATTTGTCAATTCACACAAAGGGATTATCACTAAGATAGTAAAGAAAAAACAAATTAGATAGCACCGTATTTAAATGTAGACCAATACAATATAGATTAAAAGATCCTGCAAAAATATATTGCCTACAGAAGCTTGAGCACTTGTAATTCTTTAGCATTCTGTAATTCTAAAGTCAGTTTTGCTGGATTCTATGTTGCCATAAATTTCATCAAACTTATAACATTTTAAATGTTATCTGATACGTTTTATACATCTAGAAGTCTCACGCTTATGTCCTAAGGTGATAACTCCAATCTCCACACCATTAACATAGGCTAGATTAACACCTGCGTTAGGGTTTCTGTTCTTTGGGTCTGCTTGGGGACGTATAAAATGGAAACCCAATCCGCTTAAGGCTAAGTCCTCACGTTGTAGAAATGCAGCTTTTTTGTTGCAGATTTTGTTGCGGTTTTTTGAGCCAAAGTCAGGAGTGGTTACAAAAGGAATGGGAGATATACAGGAAGTTCTTATGCTTCTCCCTTCTGCTCAATCCACTCCTGGCTTTGGCTCAAAAAAACGCAACAAAATCTGCAACAAAAAAAGTTGTATTTCCGCAATGTGGGGCTTCAGCCTAAAAAGCGGTTACCTGTGGAAACCCACAGGCTATAAAGGGGTCCGCCAGGTTTTCATCTGAAAAAATGAAACAACCACTGCTGCAGGACTTTTCTCTCCGCATTTTTGAAGCGAATTTGGGGACAGAATCCCCGAACAGAGAATGGGCGTAGGTGTGAACCTAGCCTTACTGAAGTAAGATTGCAACTATGTTTTTCCTGTCTGATAAATCTGAAGTACAAGCCAGCTAGACTGGCCAGCCTTTCCCTCTTTGCCCACTTTGTTTCTGGTTTGCTCAAAATGTAAAACTCTAGTTTGTGACTTGTTTTAAGCAAGATTTCTGGGGCACAGGGCTCAATAAATTCTTCTCTAAAAAAAAATAAAAAAAAAAAAATAATATATCATATGATCACTTAATGCTTGCGGTTCCAACCTTAGAGCTACAAAGACCTAGACAGCTGTACGTAGCATCTCTGCTTACACTGCAGCCACTGAGCGCGCTTTCTGTTTTACTAGCGAGTATATGGGGAAGTGGAGGCACTACTAGTGCTCATACAACTGAATACACACTGAGATTTTTGCAGAAACCTTTTATTCCATATTGTATTTGTCTGGGTTTACACACAAATATTTTATATTTTGCATCATTGAGAACACACACAAAACACAGCAACCAAGTAGTAATATATCATGTAATAGATGTATTCACATCTATGGCAGTTGTTTTGGGTTGGGGTTTTTTACCAAAATATATTACATATACATATCTTATACTTATCTTTGTTACTCACGGATATTAACATGAAAAAGGAAAAGCAAATCCTGAACCCTATTCACACTGCGGCCCCTTGCACACAGGGCAATTAAAACCGCACATCAGCCATATTTCGCAGTTCAGTTAGAAGACAGGACTCCTTGCATAACAGAAATCTCTGATCCTAGGAGTCCCTGCGTTACTGTGGCTGCACGGTTTGTACTACATATCTTTAGTATGAATGGTGAAGCCACGGGCAGGGATGTTCAGAACACCATAGATCACTGTGCAGGCATTTAGCAACTCTGGTCTCCTGATGGATCCATCACTGTCCTGACTGTTTTTTCTGGTCTGCAAACAGGGAAGTGAACCCAGCTTAAAATCACCACTCACTACACTATAACATTTCAACACTGAATAAAAAAAAAAAAAAAAAAAAAGCAAAGGCACAGTATGTGTGAATGAGCCTAAGTCTCTTAGATGCCTTGTGATTAGATGTGCTATGATGGTGAAAAGAAGTGATCGAGATTTCACAGTGGAAGGCTTTGACTGGAGAAGGTCTGGTTGTGTGATGTCAGAGGTGTTAAATCAGCAAATCACAGAGAGGGATAGATACACAGAACCCAAATCATTGGTACCTCACCAGTGTTAGTACGTGATCAGAGGAAACTTACTCTGTGCCCAGGCTTATGGAGGAGTTGATTGCAGACAAGGGGTATGAAAAGGTGAAACATGAGCGATGTTAAATAAAAGAAAGCAAAAGAAAATGGGTGACAAATTAGGAAAATGAATACAAAAAAATAATTGATTTGGAATGTTAAGAGAGAAAATCTTTTAGGAAATTTCTTTAAATGCAGAAAAAAAAAGATGTTCTGAGGAAGCAACGTTATACATGATTATTGATAGATTTTAACATACAGAGTTAAGTAAAAATGGATATACATTCAACAGCCTCCTGGTTTGACATTATACTTTTCAATACAAGGCCAATTTTAGATTTTTGTTTTATGGGCCTTAGAGTCATGGACCCCAAAGAACTGTACTGGGAGATCAAACAGTCCCTACAGTCAACTACTTCTAGTCAGGTAATAGGAGCAGCGCAGCAGCCCCACCCAGCGAATAGTGGTGGTTCCAGGGAATTGCATTGCCACTCCTTTTCCCTGAATACTTCTCGTTCACTGCTGTAACTTCTAGTTGTGTGTCGGACTCCCACAGTTAACATACGGATGACCTATCCTTTGGTTATATCATTAGTATGAAAAACCATTTTGGGGCCAGACAGCCCATTTAACTAGAGAGATTTATTTCCTCCTCTTTTTTTTTTTTTTTTTTTTTAAATACAATAACAAAAGCAAAAGAAAGACTCAAAACTGTACTGTATCCCTATAAAATACTTACAAAGAAACAAAAATGACATTTTATAGCATGTGAAAGTAAAGTTGCAGCAAATTAGCTGTTGTACTTATGGGAAGTAGATAAAATAAAAATAAAAATCCTATTTACATCTTCTAAAAAAACTGTAGAGTAATACAGTACAAATGGGTAAAGGACTGGGATACTCACAGAGATTACAGAATTTAACCATGGAAACCATACTATTCAGTAAGCTTTTCCCATGGCAAAATTGATAATCCTATGACAAACCAATCCTGTGTCCTTAGCCTGCTTCTACCCTCATTCTAAATGTTACTGACACTCAATTTATCCTACTGAATCTGCCATATGGCTTGTAGAATGGACCTGGAAACTAGGATATCACTATAACTCCCCAAGGGCTAATTCAGACAACCATAATAAGGCTATATGACTGCCACAAATCATGTCCTGATTGTAGGTCTGACATTACTGCATCAAATTAGAATCATTTGACCCATGGTCCGGCCAGGATTTGTGGCTGTTACATGATCTGTGTAATACGGCCATCTGAATTTGCCATCAGACATGTATATTCAATCTCCATCTCTCCTACTTGTGGTCACCACCAGCAGCCTTGACTTGCCAAGCCGGAATCAGTGGACCCTCATTCTCCTCATAACATGACATCCCAGAGTTTGGACCCCATCTATCAAGGGAATGTTCTTTAGCTACATCATAAATGTTTAAAGTGGACATAACGAAAATAGAAAATACAGTGCTTTACCTTCATAATATACTGAGTTAAAATACTATGTTTTGGCTATAAGACCATGGACTGGAAACATAAATAATGATGTGGCTACACATAGCTTCCTGCTCTGAATGTTCATAGATATTGATTATAGCTAGAACACAATGTATGTTATAAACACTACAAGGTGTAAAGCACAGTAAAAATGATGTGTCTTAGTTTTTACATAGCATGCACTATCCTGCAGCTGTGCGTCACCGTTCACACTGCACACCGTCTTACGCTAGGTTCACACTAGCATTCGGGTCTCCGTTCTGTGGTTTCCGTCTACTGCATACAGAAGACGGAAACCTGTCAGAGCGGATCCGGCCGTGAGCGGCAGTGAGCGTTTTATGCTTTCCGCCACAAAACCGGATTTTTTAAATCGGACACAGAGTACTGCATGTCCGACTGTGTCCGATTTTAAAAAAACGGTTTCGCGGTGGAGAGCGTAAAACGTCTCCTGCCTCTGTTTTGTGCAGGAAACGGAAACCTGCAGAACGGAGACCGGGTGCAGATGTGAACGAGCCCTTATTCATAGCAGCCATGCAATGAAAGTACAGCTTTGTGCCATTCACTTCTATGGGATGGCCTGTAATTACTCTACATCATATGACTGCTATTACACAGAGGGTAAGCAATATAAACGGTGAAGGGATCACAGCACTTGCATGAGTGCTGCATCCCAAACAGCTGATACCAGGTATTGAACTCCACTGATCCATTATTGACACACTATTATGAGGATAGGATATCAATAAAAATGTACAGTAATACCAGTTTAAGTCATACAGAGCTATATGGTGAATTTCGACAACTGTATAACTGCTGATCATACACATTTGTCATATGATTCATTGGTTTGTGCACCAATCATGGCCACATTCCTTTTAGTGGATACAGATGTCATAAGGTTATCGTCATATGGAACAGATGGGGGGGGAGAATTTTTTTTTTTTTTATGTGGAATTCATAGAGTAATTGTTGCAGGTTTAATGCAGATTTCACTCGATGCATTGTAAACAGCAGAATCCACAATGAAAAGCCTGCAGACCTAATAATCTGCATATGGCAGCCAAAACTGTGGCGATCAGCTGATCCCCAAACTGGTCACAATATGAGAAGGATTTGTTTAGTTTAGTTGATCCCTTGTTACAAGGGATGATCCTATAAGGGTACACGGACATGGTGCATTTGGGAGCAATTAAAAAAAAAACAAAAAAAAACGTGTTTCACTTCTAACGTGTAGAATCAAGAATCTGCACCATAAAAACTGCATGCAGATTTTTAATGATACCCACACTTCAAGTATTACATATGTATTGGTGTCTTCATTCATTTCTACGTGTCTAGTTAGAGGTCAGTCTGGAAGCAAGCCCTTTTTTTTCATGGACTCATCACATCGATGAAAGGGTATGGGTTCATGAAAAAGAAAAGGCAGATCATCGGTTTTCCCTGGATGCAGATATTTCAAAATCTAATAATAAGATCTTAACCGCACCATGTGAATGCCCCCTTACTGACCTGATGATATGATCTTTATATATTGTATTATTTATAGGACAGAAATCGGAGTTTAATCATCGGATATCTGCCGCTATTGCCAAAGGCATCTGCTCCACTGAGTGTGCCTGAGATCATATGACAGCACCAACACCCATCTGCAGACACTTAAACCACCACAGGCCCCAAGTCCATCTGTGCCCATAGAGCGACACTTTCAGTCCTTGTCCGCGTCGTAAGCTGTAGGCAAGAGCCTTCCCATAAGATGGGGAACTTATCACACAAGAAAACCGATTCTATATAGCCGAGTACTACCTCGGAAGGAGCCCTTACCATCCTGCAAACCGGAGCCGACAGCCAGAATGGAAGTAGCAAGAACGCACTTCGGCCAATAGGAAAGCAACAACCGATGCCAATCACAAGATGGCGTCAATAGCCAATCGCGATTCTATACCTCTCGCCAATCAAAGGACGGAGCATGTTATCAACTGTCTACGGAGCACAGGAAGTGTCAAAATTGCACAACTTTGGGCAGAACTGCTGAGTGTACACGGACTAGAGAGACGTGAATTACATCCTAACCTGACTTGTGTCATGTGACTTATTCCCGCCTTTTACATTTTTGACACGGGTCATTTTGCCAGGATTGTTTAATAGTGAACGGTTTACCTCAGAAACAGCCACTAACCATGAAGTGTGTTATACCTGGCGGCCATTTGAAAGGTAGCTGCTGTCATTGTCATTCTATTAAGTGTGATAGCACACTGAGTAAAAATACAGCAATAATTTACTTCATAATACAGAGCAATAGAAATCTGTCCAGTAACATGGAACTTCTCCATGACAAGTGATGAGGTGATAGATGGGGCCACAAAGTGTCAAGCAAATGGGCAGTTTGGTCAGCTGGGGGAGTCTGCAGCATCAGATCAACTGTGGCACATGAGGAAACGTCTGGTCTGTCAATAAAGTGGAGCTGCAATACTACAAGCAACCTGTGGACAGCTGGGGCGCTGTTTTTGAAAGAAAGCTGCTTTGTTTCTGTAATCTTGCACAAGTCACATTTTCTCTAAAGTCACCATACATTGTAGATGGCTACTCTGAGGATGAAACATCTGTCTCAAATAATTTTCCAAGTAGGGCACCAAGTACATAAGATGGAGCCTGAGAATAAATGAATGAATATGACCCACAGCGAGAGCAAAATTATAATACACTATGGGATGTATTTCTGAAATACACAAGAATAGTGATAAATTATGTTGAACACTGTCAAGTCTATAGTTGTTGGGTTGGTTGGCATTCTAAGCCCCGTTCACATGGGGAGTGGAAAGGCGGATTTTGGCACCGAGAGTGACACGGGGAGCTGCGTCACTCTCGGGCCAAAATACGTCTGTCGCGGCTTCCGACGGTCACGGGTTCCCCCTCCGGAGTAGGCTCAAATGAATGGGCTGACTCCGGAAGTTGCTGCGGTGAGGCGGACGCTGCGGCTGATACTGCCGCAGAATCCGGCTGAAGAAAGGGTAGTTCGCTTGCATGCAGGGTTCCTCTGTCCGCTTGAGAAGTCGGACATCTTCACTTGCGGACAGGAAAGGACGGGCACGGAGTGCAAAACAACGCACCCGATGCCCATTGAGATGAATGACAGGTGCCACGGACACAGCTAGTGTCCGCTCCTAATGTCCGTGACAGATTTTGAGCGGACACTACCTGTCGGACACCGACGGTAGTGTGAACGCCCCCTAATAGTGACTGTGCCGGGTGGCTGAAGCTGGCTTCAGATGGGGGCATTATTGTCATCGCACATAAACATGGTGGATCTGAGTAGTCGTTAGCAGCAGCTGATAGTGAAGCGCATTGTTGGAAAGACAAACCCCCTAAAGCTCTTTTCTGCTTATTTGCATAGTGATAAAATAATGATTTTTACAAGAGTGGCGCACTGATCCCGAATAAGAAATACACCATTGTAAACTGTGCTGACAGTCCTGCAAGATACTGTGATTAGTCTATATCTCAGTTTTGTGTTGACAAACTCCCTTTAACTACTTTGGGACTGCCCATTGACTATTTACATCTGGGTGGTCCACTCTTAAAACTGCAGTGTTAAGCAGTTGCACAATTCTATGAAGCAGGGTGCCGGCTGTTTCTAGACCTGCTACAGGAAAAACAGGAATGGTTGATTATCATCCCTGCCTTAACAATCACTGTGTACACAGCTATATGAGCCACCAAGAGAGGACCCAGAACAGCTCTACAGTAAGAGCTCCATTGACTGTGTAGTGGCCAAATCAGGTTACTGCAGTTCACCTCCCATTCACTTGACTGGGAGCTAAACTGCAGACTTGGTTCAATCACTACACAGAGAATAGTGCTGTCCCATTTTTGCCTCTAATGATAGATCATCAATATTTTTAACCTGTAAAACCACTTTAATAAAACCTCTTGTATATTGTAAGGAATACTTATGTATACATTCTCCTGCTGTGGTACCTTAAGTTGATTTAACCTACATGAAGTATGAGAAAATCCCCCTACGGTAACATCTCTGCCTGTTCAGGTCTCTGTGCCACCCTCTGCTCGCACACTGCGGCGCAGGAGGCGTGTTCTGTTTGATTCATTGCTTAGTGTTTTTCGTTGCACTGTGTGAAGACTGCTGTATCTCAGTAATTGAATTTCCACCATACTCATCTCCTGCACCTTGTTTTCCTCTGTTCATGAAATGGTTAATTCTGGCCTTGCCTGTGTGATTTACAGATTGTCTTCCAATCAAGCCTAGGGCTGGTCCTGGGCTTTCTATATACATGCCGTCCGCCCACACAGACTCACCGGCTATTGAGACTCTGTCCTTAGGCTTGGTTCACACATCAGTATGCCATCCGTCAGTTTGAGACTTTAAAACGGACTGATGCACATACTGATTGTATACTGACACCTTTTTATGCTGATAGTAAATGCCAGAGGACAGATAAGGGGATTAAAAGTAGCAATTGTAAACAGAGTACAGATAAGGATGTATAATAAATGTCCTTGCCTCATATAATAAATATCCTTACCTCATATAATAAATGTGCTTATCTCTACTCTGTTTACAATTGCTACTTTTAATACTCTTATCTGTCCTCTAGGGGACAGACAGCGTTTGCTATCAGCATAAAAAGGTGTCAGTATGCAATCAGTATGTGCATCAGTCCGGTTTTAGTGTCAAACTGAATTCAAACAGACGGGTGGCATACTGATGTGTGAACCAAGCCTTAGACCTTGTCCCTGTGTTACAATCAGCAGGATATATTAACAAAAAGTAAAAAAATAATATCCTGCGGAGCCCTCTGGACTCTGACTGCTAAATACCCAAGTGTGAATACAGGCTGGCAGTTAGTGTCACTGCCAGCTAAACAAAAGTAACTGGGTGTGCTCTTGTTAAAATCACAGAGCCACCTGTGCAGATCAGAGCAGCCACTACAACAACTAAGGCTTGGTTCACACATCAGTATGCCATCCGTCCGTTTGAATTCAGTTTGAGACTAAAAACGGACTGATGTACATACTGATTGTATACTGACACCTTTTTATGCTGATAGCAAACGCTATCTCCCCTAGAGGACAGATAAGGGGATAAAAGGACATTTATTATATGTCCTTATTTCTACTCTGTATGAGACTCCACGGACTGTTACATGTCGGGTTTTTCTGTCCGCTTGAAAAGTCGGACATCTTTACAAGCGGACAGTGAAGGAAGGGCACGGAGTGCAAAAGAACACACCCGATCACCATTTAAATAAATGACAGGTGTCACGGACACAGCTAGTGTCCGCTCCTAATGTCTGTGCGAGATTTTGAACGGACACTAGGAGCGGACACTACCTGTCAGACACAGACGGTAGTGTGAACGCCACCTAACTGGCATCAATAAAAGATTATTTTAGCTTCACTCCTGCTAAAGTTCCCCAGAGACGCACTGGTTTTGTTTGTATCATAGTATATCCCAGTGATTACTGGGGCAAGAGCTCCATCTACCATACAAATTGGTACACTATTCACATAGAGTGAAAATAAGTAAAACAAATAAATATCTGTTATGTTGTATATTATTTTTATATTTTAATTTCTCAGTTTGAGCAGAATTAGTCTCAATTCAAAATTTCCTGTTTATAAATTACTAGCTGGTACCCACGACTTCGTCTGCGGTGATTGTAGCAGTGGGTATATACAGGCGCGGGTAAGGTTTTCGTACTGTGTATAAGGGATGGGATACGAAATGTAACTGTGTTAATTGTTTTTGCTGTAATTCTGAGAGCACATGAGACTTTTGTGTTGAATGTAATTTGTATTTCAGCCGCTACGGTGTTGGTATAAACTGTACATAGTGTCTTTGGGACAGAGGTATTTCAGGTTAATATACTTCGATATACGACATTGTATGAGTTGTTATTTTGCGCCAGTACATGTAAGTTTTGGGCACAGGATACTCTTGAGCAAGCAACATAAAGTCTGGCCCTGTCCATGACAGTTTAGTAACTCCATGCTCCTCTTATTAATAGCAATTAACCCCATCATGTCCTTCACATTAACCCCTGTTTAAGAGTTACTGATAGAGATGAGTGAGTACTGTTGGGATCAGCCGATCCGAACAGCACGCTCGCATAGAAATGAATGGACGTAGCCGGCACACGGGGGGTTAAGCGCGCCAGCTACATCCAAGCGGAAGTACCAGGTGCATCCATTCATTTCTATGGAGCGTGCTGTTTGGATCAGCTGATCCCAACAGTACTCGCTCATCTCTAGTTACTGATATGTGAGAGAGTGAGGCACACAGGGGTTAGTATGAGGGACATGATGGGGTTTATTCCTATTAATGTGAGGCACATGGAGTTACTAACACTAAACTAATAACCCCAAATGTCTGACATTAATGAGAATAGGAAGTAAAGGAAGGGAGCTGTGTGTTTCTTACTTTCAGTTTGCTAGCAGCTTCGGCAGGAGCTATCACTATAGCAGGCAGAGACTTGAGCGATTAAGCTCCACCCCCTGGGTTTCCTGCACCCCTCATAAAGGGGAGTGTCCTTATGCCTTAGCTATAGCACAGCACTGAAGAGACTCGGACTTCATTTAACTCTTGCAGGTCCTGTGCTGCTGGCGTGCCAGTGAAATATGGCAGGAGTGCCACTCTTGGCACGTGTGCCAGGGGTTGCTGACCTCTGCTGTAGGGGGTAATATGAATTTTGTGGCTTGCTATGGTCCAAAGTGTGTGAGATTGCAGAGATAGTGATGTGAGTTTGGGTTTTGTGGGGGTCCTGGGAAAAACGTATGTGCGCTATTGTGACGAAAAGTAGCCTATTGCGCAATTGAGTGTAGGGACTATGTTTGTGGAAAATTTCAGCCAAATCGGGGTCCAAAGTGTGTGAGATTGCAGAGATAGTGATGTGAGTTTGGATTTTGTGGGGGTCCTGGGAAAAATGTATGTGCGCTATTGTGACAAAAAGTAGCCTATTGCGCAATCGAGTGTAGTGACTATGTTTGTGGAAAAATTCAGCCAAATCGGTGGAGCGGTTTTTGCGTGATTGACCACCGAACATCCAAAGTCACAAACTCACAAACATTTCACATTTATAATATTAATAGGATAGGCTGTAGAAGTTATAGTAGGTAGTAAAACCAATTTAGGCCGGGGCCCCATGTGGCATGAACGCCACGGTTTGGTCACAGCATACAAGGTGCAGCAAAAACAGCTGCGTTTAACAGTCATTGCAGAAAAATACCTGCAGCGGATATGCTGTGATTTCCAAAACCATAGCATTTTTGGAAATTGCAGCATGTCAATTATATCTATTGAAATGCCGGCGGTTTCCCTATAGGTATAGTGTAATTAAATTCAGAAACGATAGAGTTTTCCACATAAGTATAATAAGAGCAGAAAGTCTGCAGAGAAAAACTCTGCGAAAACGCAATGCAAAATGCTGTGGAAAATAACACCATGCATTTCCTTCACGTTTTTTCTGCAGGGATTTATTGGTGCATTTCCCTTACGTGGGGCCTTAGCCTAAAAGTGACATCCATATGAACCCAAGTGTGAATACAGGCTGGCAGTTAGTGTCACTACCAGCTAAACAAAAGTAACTGGGTGTGCTCTTGTTAAAATCTCAGAGCCACCTGTGCAGATCAGAGCAGCCACTACAACAACTAAGGCTTGGTTCACACATCCGTATGCCATCCGTCCGTTTGAATTCAGTTTGAGACTAAAAACGGACTGATGAACATACTGATTGTATACTGACACCTTTTTATATTGTTATCAAACGCTGTCCGTCCCCTAGAGGACAGATAAGGGCTCGTTCACATCTGCGCCCGGCACTCCGTACTTCAGGTTTCCGTTTCCTGCATAAAACAGAGCAGGAGACGGAAACCTGCAGGAGTCTTTCTCACCCATTCACTTGAATGGGTGAGAAAGATGTCCGGCCGTGAGTGGCGGTGAGCGTTTTATGCTCTCCGCCGCGCAACCAGGTTTTATAATCCGGACACAGAGTCGGACATGCAGTACTCTGTGTCCGGATTTAAAAAATCGGTTTCGCGGCGGAGAGCATAAAACGCTCACGGCCGGACCCGGTCTGGCATGCAGAAGACGGAAACCACAGAACGGACAGCTGAACGCAGGTGTGAACCTAGCGTCAGGGGATAAAAAGTAGAAAATTGTAAACAAAGTAGAGATAAGGACATTTATTATATGAGATAGGGCTCGTTCACATCTGCATTCTGCTCTCCGTACTGCAGGTTTCCGTTTCCTGCATAAAACAGAGCAGGAGACGGAAACCTGCAGGAGTCTCTCACCCATTCATTTGAATGGGTGAGAAAGCTGTCCGGCTGTGAGCGGTGGTAAGCGTTTTGCGTTCTCCGCTGCGAAACCGGGTTTTTTAATCCAGACACAGAGTCGGACATGCAGTACTCTGTGTCCAGATTAAAAAATCCGGTTTCGCGGCGGAGAGCATAAAACGCTCAACGCCGCTCACGGCCGGACCCAGTCTGTGCTTTCCGTCTTCTGGCATGCAGAAGACGGAAACCACAGAACGGAGAGTAGAACGCAGGTGTGAACCTAGCGTCAGTCAGTATTCACACTGGGTTGGTTTGGCATTTAAGCTGCATTGTGGGATGGGTGGAACTAAAGCACACTGGGTTTAGTCGGTCTCTGGCTAGACAGTCTTAGGGTATGTTCACACATCAGTATGCCATCAGTCCGTTTGAATTCAGTTTGAGACTAAAAAACGGACTGATACACATACTGATTGTATACTGACACCTTTTTATGCTGATAGCAAACGCTGTGGTCCCCTAGAGGACAGATAAGGGGATTAAAAGTAGCAATTGTATACAGAGTAGAGATAAGGATATATAATAAATGTCCTTATCGCTAGGTTCACACCTGCGTTCTACTCTCCGTTCTGTGCTTTCCGTCTTCTGCATGCCAGAAGACGGAAAGCACAGACCAGGTCCGGCTGTGAGCGGCGGTGAGCGTTTTATGCTCTCCGCCGCGAAACCGGATTTTTTAATCCGGACACAGAGTACTGCATGTCCGACTCTGTGTCTGGATTAAAAAACCCGGTTTCGCGGCGGAGAGCGCAAAACGCTCACCGCCGCTCACGGCCGGACATCTTTCTCACCCATTCAAATGAACGGGTGAGAAAGAGTCCTGCAGGTTTCCGTCTCCTGCTCTGTTTTATGCAGGAAACGGAAACCTGCAGTACAGAGAGCAGAACGCAGATGTGAACGAGCCCTGAGAGTTTCACTGGCTAAAGCCTACTGAGATATCTAACAACACACACAAGGCAGCATGCTGCCCAACTACCAGTGGCATTGCTATCTCAGGGAGTATATGCTAACTAGGCCAACTAATATTTCGTTCAGGCTGGAACTCATGCACACACACATCATTTGGGTTTTCAGATTCAATCTTGGAGCGCCAGGCACCAGACCAGCCCCCTTATATAGGCAAGGGGGCGGTCACAAGCAAATAGCCCAGCTGACCACGCACCTATGCCGGTCAAACAGTCAACCACACCCGCAGGTACTGCACAATTCTAACACCCTCCTAGCTCCTCTGTCTGCTGCTATTGTATTACTGACCTCTGGCTTACCCTATTGACCATTCTTTTGGATTTTGATTCTGTACTGTGTTGCTCGACTGTTACTGGACCCTCGGCTAGCTGACCTCTCTTTGTTGTTGTTTGTCTTGTCTTCGTTCTGTGTTGTCACTAATATAGGAAGGACCCATTGACCAGTTGCCACCTATTACTTAGGATAGGACCGGCAAGCAGGTAGGGGCAGTGGTGGGTTCAGCTTAGGGCTCACTGTCTATTGTGCCCCTCCCCCCAGTCTTCTCCAGCAGCTACTGGGGAATTGCTGCTTCTACTGCAATTCCCTTAACCCTTTCCCGCCGATGGCATTTTTTGATTTTCGTTTTTCGTTTTTGATTCCCCTCCTTCTAAACCCCATAACTTTTTTTTATTTCTCCACTCTCAGAGCCATATGAGGTCTTAATTTTTGCGGAACAAATTTTTCTTCATGATGCCACCATTAATTATTCTGTATAATGTACTGGGAAGCAGGAAAAAAATTCAGAATGGGGTGGATTTGAAGAAAAAAATGCATTTCTGCGACTTTCTTACGGGCTTTGGTTTTACGGCATTCACTGTGCAGCCAAAATGACATGTCCCCTGTATTCTGTGTTTCGGTACGGTTCCAGGGATACCAAATTTATATGGTTTTATTTACATTTTGACCCCTTAAAAAAAAAAAAAAAAAAAAAAAACTGTGTTAAAAATTTTTTTTCTTAAAGTCGCCATATTCCAACAGCCGTAACTTTTTTATACGTCAGTATACAGGGATGCATAGGGCGTCTTTTTTTTGCGGGGCGGGGTGTACTTTTTAGTTCTACCATTTTCGGGAAATGTTATTGCTTTGATCACTTTTTATTCAAATTTTTATCAGAATCATAACAGTGAAAAAACAGCAGTTTGGCACTTTTGACTATCTCCCGCTACGGCGTTTACCGAACAGGAAAAATATTTTTATAGACTTGTAGAGTGGGCGATTTCGGACGCGGGGATACCTAACATGTATATGTTTCACAGTATTTAACTACTTTTATATGTGTTCTAGGGAAAGGGGGGTGATTTGAATTTTTAATACTTATATATATATATATATATATATATATATATATATATAATTTTTTTTTTTTTTTGCATTTATTAGACCCCCTAGGGGTGTGGAACCCCAGGGGGTCTGATCACTAATGCAATGCATTACAATGCTAATGCATTGCAATGCACTGCAAAAAATTATCCTTTCTTTTGCAGGCTGCATAGACCAGCCTGCAAAACAAAGAGCTTGCAGACAAGCCTGGTAGCCTTGTAAAGGTTCCCGGCTGTCATGCCAACGTGACGTCGGCCCTGGAGCATGCTGGGCGCCGCCGGGTTAATGCCTCCGATCGGTCCGGGCACCGATCGGAGGCATTACAGCCGGTTGTCTACTGCTTAAAGCAGTAGACACCCGGTGGCTATGGCGGCCGCCCGGCTCCCAGGCGGTCGCCATAGTTACACACCCGGCATGCGCAGTACTATTACGGCAGATGTCGGGAAGGGGTTAAACTAACTTTAGCAAACCAAATATATAATGCTTACTGGTTTTCTGGGGCACATATACTGATTATATCCTTAGACACCTGGGACCCCCCACAGATCAGCTGGTTGAAGAAGGAACAGGAACAGCATTCGATTGAGTGCTGCAGCCTCTTTACTGAATGCCAAGTAGAGTGGCGTGCATATTGTAGGGGCTCTGCTTAAGTATCACAGTTCAGACCCGTTCCTTTGAATGGGAGTGAATTGCTGGTGTGCCATGGAACCAATGAACATGATGTCATCAGCTAAGGAAAGAGGCTGCAGTGCTAGTGAGTGTGGTGGTCTCTTCAAACAACTGATTGGCGAGGGTCCATGGGTGTTAGACCCCCTACCCAGGGAAAGGTCATCATTAATATATATGCCCTAGAAAAAAATAACCTTTAAAGTGTTAAGCTTAGGGGAAGGTCTCTTCTGTAATATGTTTATTAACTACAATATTACCAACCTGCATTTTTGTCTCTCTTATGATAGTGTTTGGGAAAGCGCTTCACTCTCTTTCACGAATTGGTGATGAGCTGTGGTTTGAGCCATTAGAAAAAGGGGTAAGTTTTACAGACTTTTTTTTTAAGGATAACTATCATTTCAGAAAACTTCAGACAGTTCGCAGTTCATGACAGTTCATGTCCTGCGGTTAACTCATGTAAATTAGAGATAGAAAGTATCAGTCTAGGCATACTCCGTGGAATATCTGCAGGCGGTCAGAGATGAAACAGCAGATCGCTCAGATAAGTAATTTTGCTGTTTCCTTGCAGCAATAAGTGGTGTCATTAACCTAAAGAATTAATTTTACAGTTTATTTAGTGTAAAACCTTAACGATATAGCCAGTGGCGTAACTAAGAATGGCGGGGCCCAGTGGCAAACTTTTGCCATAGCTCCCCCCCCCCCGACCAACACGGACGCCGAAGACCTTGACCGAACAACCCCCCCCCCCCCCCGCATTCTTGCGCGCTCTATTATGGCCCAAAGTGGCCCCTCACACAGTATTATGCCCCATAGTGGCCCCTACACACAGTATTATACTCCATAGTGGCCCCAGTACACAGTATTATGCCCCACTGTGGACACCCAGAGTACAATAATTGGGGACGGAGGGGGGGGGATACAAACATAAAAAATACTGTCACTTACTTATAACCGGCTCCACTGCAGTCCTCGGTGGTGTCGGCCAACTTCAATGATATCAGGACATCACATGACCCGGGACCCAGTCATGTGACATCAGATACGTCACACAACCAGGCTGAATCCTGCCTGGAGAGGTAAGTAACACTGTTTTTTATGTTCCCTTACCTCTCCCGGGCCTACAATCATTATACTCAGGGGTCTGAAAAGACCCCCGAGTATAATGAGAGTGTTTGTGGGGCCCGCGGCGTCACATACCAGCTGGTAACGGCCTTTTTTTTTTTTTTTTTTAAACGCAGCGGTAGCAGCTGTCGCTGGGCCCCTAATGTCCCAGGCCCTTTGGCAGCCGCTACCCCTGCTACCCCAGTAGTTATGCCACTGGATATAGCAAATATATATATCTGAATGACATTGTTTTTTATATCTTTGCCCGAATAAATTGTAAATGACACAGTAATGTAATGCAATTTCTTCTGTATAAAACAAAGTCATACGAGGGGGGACCCAAAAGTTTCCAGAATGAGGCTGCTGCGCACGCAGTTTTCGTAGTACACGATTCTGCATCTAGTTATTTGTTCAACCTCGCCTTCTCAGTCAATGTGCCAAGCGGCGTTGATACAGAAGGTTTCGTCTACCCACAGAGAATTTTCTTGCAAGAGCTGTTGTCCAGCCGTCGTTTTTCTTCATGGAGAAGTTTTATGAGCAGCGCGCGGCTGTGAAGTTTTGCTTTCTGCTCGGGAAAAAAGCATCGGAAACCGTTCAAATGTTGAAGACCGCTTACAAGGATGACGCTATGTGTCAAGCTCAAGTTTACTCGTGGTTCACCCGCTTTAAAAATGGTGAAATGTCAATTGATGATCAACCGCGTTCTGGACGTCCATCAACTTCCCGAACGGAGGAAAGTGTCAAAAAAATCAACGAGCTTGTGCGTGAAGATCGACGACGAACCATTGAAAAACTCGAAGAGTTGTCTGGAGTGAGTTGGAGCTCAATTCAGCGCATTTTATCGGAGGATTTGGGCATGTCAGGGGTCGCTGCAAAGTTTGTGCCGCGGCTCTTGACTGATCAACAGAAAGAGCGTCGCATTGAAACATGCCGTGCCATGAAAGAACATGCCGAAACCGACCCAGAATTTTTTTCTAAAATTATTACGGGAGATGAGTCTTGGTGCTATGCTTACGACCCGGAAACCAAACAACAATCATACGCGCGTATCACATTGAAACCAATAGGGAAAAAAGCAGCCCATTCACTTCAATGGGGAGTGCACGTATGCCGTCTCCCATTGAAATGAATGGCATCTGCTTTGTACGCGCTGATTCTGAACGTGTTTTAACATTCAGAATCAATCAGCGTATACTCAGTGTGAATGCACCTTTGTCCTATTTCCTTACTTCCAGGGTCCCCTGACTACTTCCCATGCATGGCATTATTTGGTGTTGATGCTAAGTTGTTTATAGTTAGGGCCAAAGGCCTAAACATAACACTCAGCCTGGACTGATTTAGGGGTTAAATGTGTTTCTTAAACAGTTGTATGCAGCTAGCAAATCTTTTATTTAGCTTCAAACAAGTTTGACCCTAGACAAAAACACCTATGTAGCAAACTCAGACCACCAGCAGGTAAAAAAGTCCAAACACAGATGCATATGTCTTAACATACACGTGATACAACTGTAACCTGAAGGGACACAAAAGAAGGGAACAAAAAACAGGGAGCTTGAGGAGGGCAAAGCCTATAAGAGGTTGTGTGGCCAGTGTGTAAAAAGAAGTGCACGGAGAATGCCAGGGAAAGATGTCAAGGCTAAGTGATGCAAAGTTAGTGAAACAGTATGAGGCAAGTGTAGCCGCCTGGCTTCTCTACAGCACAACCAAATTCAGCAAAGAAAAGCCAGAAAAGTAGAGTTTGTGCTATAAGATTGGTAGTCAACAGGGTGAGATTTTGAAGATCAACAGAGAAAGATCAAAGGATGCAAAGAGTGTCTAAACAGCCAGTTACTGTGGAGAACTGAAAGACTGTAAGTTCCAACAGTTCTTAGGACCAGTTCTCATGTCGCTAGTGAGATGTAGTTAAAAAAATTGAATTCTGTTCCAGAGCTGTTGAACCGATTTAGATAGGATTGTTCAGATACCAGCCCATTCTTACTCTGTTTACCTTCTGTTAACACCACATCTGTCAATGACAGTAGCATCACATGCTTACTAGAGAACTTTAGTTCTAAACATTCATTGGGAACACTGGTTCTTCTGGGAAACATTCAGGTGGTAGAAGTGTCTCTAAACATATGCTCTGTTGGGAAGCTTAGTGGTTGAAATTATTAAGGACTTGCCAAAGTCAGGTTAGTTTGGCACGCTGTTTGCAAGATTTTCTGCTTAAATAAAGTAAGAGTTCCAAGGAGAAGTATCTGTCTTTACAAGGATCATCTCACATTAAACAAAATTTGGAAATGGGAAAGAGACCATAGCATCTTATTCAGAGAGAAGACAGAAGTATCTCTTCTAGTATTTATAATCAGAAGCGCTCTAGCTTTTTCATTGTCCTGTAGAGGGCAGCTGTGCCATATAGCTGTACCAGTTGGGTATCACTGTAAATAATTAATAGGCTTAAATGTTGTGTCTAACATTTTTATTTTTTTAACCTAATGTTTTTGTTCTCTTTGGGACTTATTATGGTTACTTCAAATACATAAATAAAATATGATGAGTGAATCTAATAACGATATTACATTGTTGATTATTCATTGATTTTGCTAAAAATGGGTTGGAAACACTGCTGACTTTCATTTTCTTTTTAGCTTGCCTTGAGAGCAGTGAATACTTCCAGATCAGCATATGCCTGCATCTGCTTTTCATCTCTCTTTTTCCAGAGCTACCATCAAGCCTGCATTCATGAGCAAGGTCAGGGGCATGTTCCTTTGGAACTAAATTTTAAATTCTCAATAAAGGTAAGTAAGAGTGTTCATATGGATTTTCAGTTTCGAACTATTATAATGAAAAAGGGCATTTAATAACAGAATACAATTACATGGGTGCAGCTAAGGGGATATCGTCACTCCTTGGGGAGAAACCACCATATAGGTGTGTGGAGACTTATTAAGCCTTTAGCATTCCACTTTGCAAGGGACCATGGGAAGAATATGTAAATCTGTCTCCCATGATGTAATTAGGAAGTCAGGTGCCTCAGTGTTGCAAACCAATAGAGGGCACTCACTGGAATGTGCAAGCCTGTCTTCCCTGATGTAATTAGGAAGACAGAATCTCAGTGACATGGCCCAATAAAGGCTGCTCTCATTTCTAATTATTATTGATAAGCATGGACTATTTATAAAAGGGTATTTATGTTATTGATAAGCAGGAACTATTATTTATAAGGGTGTATTATTATTATTAAAAGGGTGATATGGTTTCTAACATTGATGGCCTATGTTTAGGGTACCTGGGACCCCCACAGATCACCGGTACCAACACAATGTGGTTCACAGTATTGTATACATACTGCAAACCGTGTTGCACACTTGTGCACTACTCACTTGAGTGTAGTTATTGTAGCGCTGTCTCATTGAAATCTATGGGGCAGTGCTACAGTACCTATACTTGCTGTATTATTGGTATTATCTCATATATATATATATATATATGTACAGAGATATATATATATATATTTATATACAGTATAGATCAAAAGTTTGGACACATCTTCTTATTCAAAGAGTGTTCTGTATTTTCATGACTATGAAAATTGTAGATTCACACTGAAGGCAGCAAAACTATGAAGTAACACATGCGGAATTATATACTTAACAAAAAAGTGTGAAACAACTGAAAAAATGTCTTATATTCTAGATTCTTCAAAGTAGCCACCTTTTGCTTTGATTACTGTTTTGCACACTCTTGGCATTCTCTTGATGATCTTCAAGAGGTAGTCACCTGAAATGGTCTTCCAACAGTCTTGAAGGAGTTCCCACAGATGCTTAGCACTTGTTGGCCCTTTTGCCTTCACTCTTCGGTCTAGCTCACCCCAAACCATCTCGATTGGGTTCAGGTCTGGTGACTGTGGAGGCCAGGTCATCTGGCGTAGTACGCCATCACTCTCCTTCTTGGTCAAATAGCCCTTACACAGCCTGGAGGGGTGTTTGGAGTCATTGTCCTGTTGAAAAATAAATGATGGTCCAACTAAACGCAAACCGGATGGAATAGCATGCTGCTGCAAGATGCTGTGGTAGCCATGCTGGTTCAGTATGCCTTCAATTTTGAATAAATCCCCAACAGTGTCACCAGCAAAGCACCCTCACATCATCACACCTCCTCCTCCATGCTTCACGGTGGGAACCAGGCATGTAGAGTCCATCTGTTCACCTTTTCTGCGTCACACAAAAACACGGTGGTTAGAAGCAAAGATCTAAAATTTGGACTCATCAGACCAAAGCACAGATTTCCACTAGTCTAATGTCCATTCCTTGTGTTCTTTAGCCCAAACAAGTCTCTTCTGCTTGTTGCCTGTCCTTGGCAGTGGTTTTCTAGAAGCTATTTTACCATGAAGGCCTGATGCACAAAGTCTCCTCTTAGCAGTTGCTGTAGAGATGTGTCTGCTGCTAGAACTCTGTGTGGCATTGACCTGGTCTCTAATCTGAGCTGCTGTTAACCTGCGATTTCTGAGGCTGGTGACTCGGATGAACTTATCCTCTGCAGCAGAGGTGTCTCTTGGTCTTCCTGTCCTGGGGCGGTCCTCGTGAGCCAGTTTCTTTGTAGCACTTGATGGTTTTTGAAACTGTACTTGGGGACACTTTCAAAGTTTTCCCAATTTTTCAGACAGACTGACCTTCATTTCTTAAAGTAATAATGGCCACTTATTTTTCTTTACTTAGCTGCTTTTTTCTTGCCTTAATACAAATTCTAACAGTCTATTCAGTAGGACTATCAGCTGTGTATCCACCTGATTTCTGCACAACACAACTGATGGTCCCAACCCCATTTATAAGGCAAGAAATGCCACTTATTAAAGCTTACAGGGCACACCTGTGAAGTGAAAACCATTTCTGGTGACTACCTCTTGAAGCTCATCAAGAGAATGTCAAGAGTGAACAAAGCAGAAATCAAAGCAAAAGGTGGCTACTTTGAAGAATCTAGAATATAAGACAGATTTTCAGTTGTGTCACACTTTTTTTAAGTATATAATTCCACATGTGTTAATCCATAGTTTTGATGCCTTCAGTGTGAATCTACAATTTTCATAATCATGAAGATTCAGAAAACTATTTGAATGAGAAGGTGTGTCCAAACTTTTGGTCTGTACTGTATATATATATATGTTTGTGAATTTTTACTTGTTCCCCTGATTTTTTTTTTAAGACTCTAGCAATGCCATTGAAGTGCTGCACTGCCTTCTGAATTGACTGACGTGATTATATTTTGTTGGTGTGTTAGCATTTGGGACTCCACTTTTAATTTTGCACAGGGCCACAATTTGCCTAAAACTGACCCTGCTAACACTTGAACGCCCCTTGTACTTTGAGCCAGAATTTTAGAACATGATTTTGTTACATTGTGGTGAATCGTCTAGTAGAAAAACGTTTTACGCCCAAACTAGATGCGCCACATTACACCAAATATGTGTCACATTGTGCCAGAAATGCGCTATGTTTACACCAGTGTCTAGTCCTAACTACAATGGTAAATCTGGGCCATTGTTCACATTTAAGAATTGTATATACTTTTGCGGCAGTGTATGTAACGGTATGGAATATGTTTATATACCAGGTATGTTTTTTAACTTTATTGAAAAGGAAGCTATCCTTTAGACAAAAAAACAAAATACAGTGAAATCTACAATTATCACCTCTTAAAGAAGACCAGCTACTTCCTTAACCAAATTTTCACTAGAAGTTTTCAGTGCAATTTTGGGTAGACATCTCAAAGATGTTTCACTGTATTCTGTTTCTAAGGTAATTGTATATGTAGCCTCTCTTACATTTACAACATACCATGTTTCCCCTGTTGGGGACATTAAATTGTCCTCGTAAAAGTATGTTGCAGAGTTCCAAATTAATAATTAATTAACAGGCCTAGACGGGGCTATCACCCATTGGGCCTGGAGAAGCCACACGCACACACACACGCAACTGATAGTGTATCAAGTGAGTTCTGATTTATTGTTACAGAAGAGGCAATATTTATACAGACACAAGCAGGTTGGACTTATAACATTTTAGTACTTGGATGTGGAGTGCTGACTAATTACACTTCAACAGGAAACTACCCCCCTACAGTCACTGTATACAGTATGTGTATATCAAGGCTCAGAAGATAATTACACATCAAAGACCTTTTGTCACTTCTTGGATCTAACTTCCAGTGTTTCTATAGAACATCCTGAGTTACACACTCTTGACACAAAGGTGCAACTCTGAAGTCAATCAGCTAGATAGGGATTCATTAGCATTCCATTTCCTGGTAGCCCATAGCATCTCCATGTTAATTAGTCTAACCAATTGCTTTTGAGACAAGACTACATATCTTTGCTAGAGAAAGAGTTATGACAAAATACAAGTTAGAAGATATGATTCTAACACCCCGAAAATAAAACAGTGTCTTATATTAAATTGTCACTCTAAATATAGGACCTGTCTTATTTTCGGGGGGTGCCTTATTACAACCGGCAGTCATGCCAGCACTTCCTTAGTGGAGCGTCAGCATGACTGCCGGTTGTAGGTAGTGTAGGGGAGGGGGGAAGGTATCATACTTACCTTTCCCTTCTTCCTAGCAGCGCTGGTGCTGCTGTTCGTCCTGGAAGTGGTGAGCGAGGCTTCGGGGGGCGGGGCTTGGCGGAGCTTTGCAAGCTCCACTTCACTGACACAGCAGCCCGGCTCTGTGCTCCGTGTGCACAGGAAAGCCGGCTGCTGCCTCTTCTGTATGGCAGCTGCTGTCTCTGCCTCTGGGATGAGCTGGGAGAGCTCATCCTACAACAGCAGAAGCAGCAGCCGGCTTTGCTGTGCACACGGAGCACAGAGCATGGCTGCTGTGTCAGTGAAGTGGAGCTTGCTAAGCCCTGCCCCCCGAAAACTCCGCTAAGCCCCGCCCCCCAAAACCCCGCACACCACTGCCTGCCATGCCTTTTTTTTCGGGGGATGCCTTATATTAGGCAATTCAACAGAAACCCCTGCATGCCTTACTTTCAGGGGGTGTCATACTTTTGGGGAAACACGGTACAATATGTTTGTTTGTCAAATCATGGTATGTATCTATCTGTGTGTGTTTGGAGGGGCGAGGGTGTTACAAAATAAGAAAACATAATGTTACTCTCTTGCTGTTACCAGCAGCATTGCATCGATCTGCTGGTCCAACTCTGAATTTCTGAGACAGTGACCAGGGCCTTTTTAACCACGGCAAATGGTGCATCTCCTCTGGGCCCTATGTTAATGAGGGCTCTCACAACCGACCCAGATCGAGTGGGACAGTCTTCCATTTTGGATGACAGTTAGCATTTTCAACTCTATCTGAGTCCTTAGGATACAGATAGAGTTGAATACAGAGCATGGAGCTATCAGCAGCTACTATTCAGGCTTCGGCTAATGATGTCTGCAGAAGAGAGGTGCGATGCTTGTCAAGCGGCAGACATCACTACAGCCAGAGCCTGTAAGCAGCTCCTTGGCAATGGGTAAGGTGAATATAATTCTAACTATACATACTGTATGTTTTTTTTTGGAGGGGGGGTTGTATGTTATATATTGATGGGGACTGAGGGGGCTACTTAAAGGGAACCTCTCAGGTTGATTTGGGACTCCAAACCACTCACAGGTCCTTATAGACCAAGTCGCCCTGTTTTAAATCCATCATAGCCTTTATACTTACCTAGAGTCCGTTGAGTCTCAGCAGAGTTATCTATTGTGCAACCTGCGCCTGCATGGATCTTCAGTGAAGTCAAGGACCTATACCTTGACTTCACTGTGCAAGTGCTAAAAGCATGGAACATGCTCACTGAAGCCGAGTTGTACTCCAATGGCTTCAGTTAAGAACTGCACTGATGCAATGAGTACAGTGAATGTAAAGTACAGTAGGGTGAATGTAAAGATTTTTTATTTTCATTGCAGGCATGGATGGCTTTATCACTTGGTGATTTGGGACACTAAACCCCCTGGTCCATAAGGGCATGTGGGTGTTTTAGTGTCCCAAATCTCCCTGACAGATTTCCTTGAAAGGGGCACTGGGCCCACTAATGTATTAAATGGCCCTGGCAGTGACCATGCCGGCACTAATACCAGAGATGGTGGAACAGGTTAACCTCTCTTTTCACAAGTGCTCCACCACCATCTGCTATCGTAGTAACAGCTTCAGAAATCCTCTCAGGTTGATACACACGTGTTTTTGTCTCTTGCGACCTATAAGTAAATAAAATTATTAATAAAGATAAATTTATATATAAATTGTTAATTTAACATATGCTGTAATAGTGTTACACATTGTACATTGCACTTCATCATTGACTATACTTTTCATTGCAGTCTGTTCTACCTGTGTTTAGATGTTTAAGTACATTGGACAGAAATGTGGAAAAATGCCAAATTTACATACATTTTGGTTCATGTCATATGGTTTTTCGGTTGTTCTACAAAATAGGTGAGTGAATGGTAATGAAATCATTGTTTGTGGTTTTAGTATGATAAATCTCGGATGCCCCGCACTGTTATGTACTGCAACAAGGGACAGAACTAGAAAATGCCAGGCCCCATACTACACCTTAGAATTGTTTTTTTCATGAAATGTATCACCCCATGTGAAAATAGGGTGAGGACATAATTGCATCAGTGAAAAAGATTACCACTGAAATTCTGTGAAAACTTTCACATGGCCTGATAAACAATCAGAATATGCTGGGACATTGGAGCCACATACACCATGGCTAGGAACAATAAAGACATTATTGTAGTGAGTTAGCCAATGTAAGCTTACCAACAGGTGAACTCCTGAGATATTGAGGATAATATCTTATCCACATGCTGCAGCTGAAACCCACATTATGCCATTTATGCGAGTGGCTCCCATTGAAGTCAATTGGAGCCATTTTTACATGCGGATTTTGAGGCGGATTCCGCGTCAAAATCCACCTGCAAAAAAACTCCGTGTGAACATATCCTAATGTAGTATCAGTGCTGGCTCTATTAGGTGAAAGGCATCTTGCACCAGCACCACTCAGCACCTTCTCTGTCATCACACCACGTGCGTTGTTCCTCAAGAGCTCTGCCACATGTAGCAATGTCAGGGTAGGAGCATTCTATTCTAGGTTCATATTTTTATAGGGTACAGTGTGGGCCATGCATTTATTAATGGAGCATGGTGGGGCCAATATGTTAGGGAACACAGTGTTAGCATTTTTCTAATCAGAAAGCACAGTAGGGACATTTTATATAATTTGGGTAAACAGTGCAGCATTTTGATATCGGAGCTTGGAAATAAGGGGCACAGCAGGGCATTTTTTTAAATCGGGCACAGAGTGAATGGTTTTTTTAACATGTGTACAGCACTTGGTACTATATTTTTTGGTATAGATGTTGGTTTTACTACCATATTTATTTGCTTACTTAGTTCTGGCAATGTAGCAATTACTGTGCTTGGTTCTTGTTCTGTACATATGTACTAAGGTTACTTATGTACAGAACATACTGTATTTTTCTTATGAGATATGTTTTGAGAGTTTTTTTTTTTTTTTTTTAAACTGAACTTTATAGTGAGGGTATGGTACTGTGCTGTTGCTGGCAGAAGCAAACTACAGGCAGGATGATGATCCCTGCAACTCACACGTATATATCCTGTTTTTCTTACGAACTAGTGTGCAGGGTTAGAGGGTTCCTATGCTCCTTTTTTTTTGTTTTGCTACTGTATAAAGAGAGATTATTTTGGTAATATACTTTATTAACATATTGTACTTCCTTTTAGCATAAAACAAGTTCTCCAAATCCTCTAGAAGCTTTGCTAACTGTATCTCTGGTTTTACTCCACCTACAAAAGCTGGTGCTGGTGTCACTTGAATGCTAATGCCCCATATAGCAAAAAAACAGCAAAAAAACCCAAAAACAAAACACTGTGAAAACACATCACATTTTTGCCCCAGCATTTTTCATTGCGTTTTCTCAGAGCTTTCCTCTGTGGATGTTCTGCCATGGTTATGCCTATACAGAAATGCCAGTGTTACCGCTGGTATAATTGAGACGCTGCAAGCATTTTTGAAAATGCAGATTCTCCAGATTTTTTCTGCAATGTGTGGATGGAATTAGCCAGAATCCCATTCACTTGGCAGGTACTGTAAAACACAACTTTTCGTAACGTGGGGCTTCAGTCAAAGGCTGGTAATCTCAGCTTTCATATTTCAGTTCTGGAGAAGATTTTATCTGTTTGTTAACACAAAAACAAACTTGCATATGTGACTCTTTCCATAGTATGATTGCTATGCATGGCAAGTTTATGTAGGCCAAGCAGTGAAATCAATTAAAGTGGAGCATGCCTTAAGTACACTGTGTAAAATAGCTCTTAAAAAAATAATAATAATAATAATAACAACAATAATAATAATCTGTGTTGGAAAGCATTTAATTGCCTAGAAAGGGGAAGAAAATTTTGAGGATGTTAATGCACTGCAGAAGTAAAATATTTGCCTTAAAGAGGACCTTTCACCACTTGGGGCACATGCGGTTTTATACACTGCTAGAAAGCCGACTCGGCTTTCATGTTCTGTGCCCCGGGTGAGGAGCTATCGGTGCCGATACCGTAGCTCTTCATCGTCAGAAGGCCGTTTCTGACAGTCAGTCAGGAACGTCCTTCCTCACAGTAGCGCCTATAGCGCTGTACTATGAGAGCGGTGAGAAAAGTAGAAAATTGTAAACAGAGTAGAGATAAGGACATTTATTATATGTGTTTACAATTTTCTACTTTTAATCCCCTTATCTGTCCTCTAGGGGACAGACAGCATTTGCTATCAGCATAAAAAGGTGTCAGTATACAATCAGTATGTGCATCAGTCCGTTTTAAAGTGTCAAACTGAATTCAAACGGACGGATGGCATACTGATGTGTGAACCAAGCCTAAAACTGTTAGCAAACACAATGTACCATTAGAACACTGGAGTGATGGTTGCTGGATATGGGCTTCTATGCACTTATGTAGATATTGCATTAAAAAACAGACGTTTGCAGCTAGAATAGTTATTTACCACATTACCAATGTATAGAGTGTATTTCTGATTCATTTAATGTTATCTTCATTGAAAAAAAAACTGCTTTTCTTTCAAAAATAAGGACATTTATAAGTGACCCTAAATCTTTGAATGGTAGTGTATATATACTGTTTACCAATAAGTATTTGGACATCCATGTAAATGAAGATATCTGCGGTCGTGATGTACTTCACGCCTTCTGCCGTTAAATAGGAAACAGCACTGGCATTAGTCGCATGCAAGATGCCACGAAGTGCAGAGTTGTCCGATTTCGAGAAAGGGGTTATTGTGGGGTACCACAGAAATGGTCAATCCTTAAGGGACATAGCAAGCGAACTGAATTACCCAAAATCGACAGTGGCCTATGTGATTACGAAGTGGAAGGTGAACGGTGAATGTCGGAATGTGCCCCGAGGCGACAGACCCCCGAAACTAGGAGATAGAGACTGACGGGTGCTGGCCAGAGAAACCGCACCCAACTGATGGTTCACATACACCAGGAGTTTAAACAGGCATCCGGGAGTATTGTGTCCATCAATACCATCCGTAAGGAACCATCTGCTGAGTTCTACCAACTATTGAATATGAAGAAATGTTGTTTTTCTATTCTACCGCAGGTGTCCAAATACTTATTGGTAGACTATCTATATACACACACTCACATTACTCTTATTCTGTGATTCTGTCTGCTATGCTGTATAGGTATCAGGCCACTGTAGAAGGTGCCACCTGGGCCAGCAATCCACTCCTTTATAGATTATAGGCCTGAAGTGGCTTGTAATTTATGAGGAAGAACAGTAGGGCATATTGTGCCCCACCACAATAATCAGCTGTATTGGTGGATGTTGATTCAGTTGTGAACATTCTGGGCACTCAGCAAAAGATACAGATGCCTGGAATCTTTTGCTATAGCGACAACCCTACTGCCCTTTATACTTTATTTTCCATTATGATCCACACCAGGTTTTCACTTTTAAAAATTCCATACAAGAAACAAATTTTAAACACGCCTACAAAAGGCGCTATTCCATATTTTCAGACAAGTCACGTGTGCTACAAACAATTTATCAATAATTGCCACAAGGATCCTAGATGTACAACTTAAAACAATGGCAAGCCCAGCAAATGGCATTTATCTCTATGCTATACCTGAAATTCAGCCACATGTGTGATAGCACCCTAATGTTCTGTTTTTAATTCATTTTTACTTTTCAAACAGTGGTATAAGTCACTCAATGAATCAGATTTTCAGTAGCGTCACTCTGTATAGGAAACACTACATATTCTAGTCAGTTAAAACAAGGGGCATGGCAATGCATACTGGCTTAACATATACTGTACCAGGTACATGGACTTATGCATTGGAAACTTTCTTGATACTTATGATAAATATAATGAAAAATACATGATGAACAGAGCCTTGCTGTGAGCAGCAGAATACAGTGCACTAAATTACATATTACATAATTTTTTTCAAGGCCTTACTAAAACATACAACCTGGCTTATGAAGACTGTAAACCAATACAAGCAGTGTATTCCAAATCCTTGTGTCCCAATGTACTAAGGATTCAGTCCAGGTAAGTTTATCTCACAGGTATACAAACCCACTTGATACCTGCTGTATTTCTAAATCAAGCATAGATTTCATATACATTATTAATGTTATTATGTATATCACTTGTCCTTATAATGGTGCTAGTTTCTATCTGTGATATTCCTTAACCCTACTTACTGCCATAATAGAATCAAAACAACTGTTATTACCATAGGACATTGTTTCTGGCTATACATTTCCCTGTAGCCCTAAACTACATGGCTGACCACATAATGCAGATTGACTAGGTCCAGCACTGGAATTGGATACAGGACTACCAAATTGACCGTGTCCACCTGCTAGTAGCCCCAGTGTCGAGGCTATGTGCTTGGAAAAGGTGCTAGTGTATATACTAACTACATTTAAATGGTTCTATCGAACCATCATTGGATAAAAAGTGTAATTTTCACCTCTCTTGTGCAGGTATATAAAGGTATACTTTGTTTTTGTTTGTGTAGCAACGCATTGTCGATTACAATTTTCTACAGAGAGACAGCTAGCAAAAAAATTACAGTATACATTTTTTTTTTCCATGGTAGTCTATAGGAATACACACCACTGTTTGTCAATACATTTTTTTTTTTTTACTGATTTCAATGAAAAATCCATTAAGGCTAAGGCCCCATGGGCCGTAATCGCAGCACTAAAGCACTGTGGAAAGAACCACTACGTGATCACAATGCGGTTCTTTCCGCAGCGCTTTTAAGAGAAAGTTCACAGAGCTTTCCTCTGCAGACTTTCTCTTAACATTATATCTACTGGAAAGCCGCCGGCGTTTCCGTAGATATAATTGACATGCTGCAATTTCTTCTGCAAAGTGGGGATGGGATTTGCATGAATCCCACCCACTTTGCCTGCACTGTACAACGCTGCGATTTTTCCCGCAGCATCTCCGCTGCGGGCAAATCGCAGCGTTTACGTCCCGTGGGGCCCCGGCCTAAAAGATGTTTCTTCATTTTCTATAACATTTCATTACTGGAGTGAGAATGCATCATAGTTCCTTTTAAAACGTTGCAAACAATGTAAAATAAAAACTGCATTGTTTGTTTACAGGGTGTTATCTGATATTATAATTCACTTTCCATCATGTCAGGAGGAAGTCACACTTACTTCTACTCCAAACAAAGTTATATTGAAGAGCTATTGTAGTGATCCTGGTAAGACATCTTTCCACCTAATTTAGGTTATTGTACATTATGCTTATCCATGGTGATCCTTAGCCATTAAATGGGTTGTTCAGTTTCAGAAAGATACTTACAGGTGCAATGCTTGTTACATGACAGAGGTCAGATTACTGTGTTGTGACTGTGATGAGCTCTACAATGAACAATGGACTGATTTTTAATCCACTGGCAGTATAGAATATAAAGAATGAAAGCAAGCAGCTATCTAGAAAACTGTGAGGAATTGATATAGAAAATATATTGAAAAATTCTAAAACTTTACCTTAAACAAACAATAACATAATTTTGCTGAAAATGGGCAAACCCTTTTATTTTTTTGTATCTGTAGAAAAGATTGCATTTGGAAAAAAGTAGCAGTGTGGATGCTTAGAAGAGAAAACTGTGTCTTCTCAGCATATTCCCTTGTACAGATCATTGGCAACAGCTGACTTATACATAACTCTTGTATAAAAAACACAAACGCACCTTCCCACAGTTTATAGTCAGAAGAAGGCTCCTGTGCAGGAAGAGTATGACGCTGGAATTTTGCAACCCACTATCTGATGTGTCCAGAATGATCGGCATAAAGTATCTCTCTCTTACTTCTCTTACCAATCCTTCAACGGCTTGCCAAGTTCACTAGTATTATAAATGAGAATGAATACTGATATGCCATCTAGTAAACAGTAGAAAGTTTTTCAGCATCTTTAGTATGGGTGTTTCCTTAGCCCTTATATTCGGCTGCACAGAAAACACATGTAGCAAAAAAGCATTGCCGCCGCAGGTTTTCCCATAGCACTTTTAACAGAAAGAACGCAGAGGTTTCTTCTGTGGACTTTCTGCTTCCATTATCCCTATAAGGGCCCGTGCACACGGAGTAAACGTACGCTCATTTTTGCATAGTACACGTGTAAAGAATACATGTGTAAAAATCAGACTTCCATTGACTTCAGTGACATTTTTTACACGTGTAAAAAAACGCCAAAAACACACAAAAATCGTATGCACAGGCCCTAAGGAAAACACCAGCGTTTCCATAGGTATAATTGACATGTTGTGAAATCGCAGCAAGTCTGCTGTGTGTATGTTTCCACACTATTTGGATGGAATTTGCTAGAATTGCTAGAAAAACTCCTTTTTTTTGTTGCAGATTTTGCAGTTTTGTTGAGCCAAAGCCAGGAGTGGATTGAGCAGAAGGTAGAAGTATAAGCGCTTCCTTTATATTTTCCATTCCTACTTAGGCTACTCTTGGGTTTGGCTAAAAACAATTGCAGCAAAATCTGCAAAAACATTATGCTTTGAATCTTTTTTTAATTTTTAACTGTAATTTTTTTTTTAATTTTTTTTCCCAACATTAACAAAAACAAGAAAAAAAGCAAAAAGGTATTTAACGTGTTACAAAATAAACTTAAATGCCTACAGCAATTAGTGGATAATAAGAAACCAACGACAAGGCTATCAGATGAAAGACAGGCACAGGCACAAGGCACCTGAGGTTCCAGACCAAAATACGGGTAGCTGCGACTCCGCTCCAGATTAGGCCCAATTAATGGGACTAGGCGAATACGCCTGAAAGAATGAGCATCTCGCTTCTTTTTCCAGAAGCCGGAACAAATGGCTCCCGGAAAAAAGAACTGACCGGCTCCCATTGATTTCAATGGGAGCTGTCTTTATCCGCCTCAAAATCTTGACCAAAAAACTCTGTTTGAACTTACCCTTAGAACAAGAGAAAGAGGGTCTGGAGACGGTGAAGAAGTTTGTCCTGAAATTAGCAAGGGTATAATAAATTTTCCTGTTACAATGAGCTCTTAATTTTGCTAAAAGTGACAATAGAATTCACTTGCATATTGGTTGTCACTTTGAGATGTGGCATATGTCACTTTTGAATTGCTTATCATTTTTTAAAGACATTTAACATTTATAGAGTTTAAGATTATACTCTGCATTTTACTGTTGTACTGTTAATCTTTTTTTTTTTTAATTTGAAAAGTTATGGCAGGTTCTGCTGTCATATGGGATGTCACTTTTAGGGTAAGGCCTCACGTAGGGAAATGCACCAATAAATCCCTGCAGAAAAAACGCGACAGAAATGCATGGTGTTATTTTCCACAGTATTTTGCATTGCGTTTTCGCAGAGTTTTTCTCTGCAGACTTTCTGCTCTTATTATACTTATGTGGAAAACTCTATTGTTTCTGAATTTAATTACGGTATACCTATAGGGAAACCGCCAGCATTTCAATAGATATAATTGACATGCTCCAATTTCCAAAAAGGTATTTTTCTGCAATGGCTGTTGCCAGAGGCATCGTCTAATAGAAGTGCTGCGATTTTGCTATTCACTGCAATACTGTAGTATTGCAGTGAATAGTATGAGCGATCAGACCCCCTAGGTTTCAAGGTACCTAAGGGGTCTGATCATAAATGTAACAGAAGAAAAAAAAAAGTTTTTAAAAGTATTAAAAAAATAAAAAAAATATAAAAGTTCAAATCACCCCCCTTTCCCTAGATTAGCTATAAAAGTAATTAAAGAACATTAAACATAAACATATTAGGTATCCCCGCGCTCCAAAATGCCCGAACTATTAGAATATTAAAACATTTATCCCGTACTGCGAATGGCGTAGCGGCAAAAAAAATAAAAACAGCCAAAAAGCGTTTTTTTCAACACTTTGCCTCCTATAAAAAAAATTGAATAAAAAGTGATCAAACCATCAGATCTTTCCCCAAATGGTATCAATAGAAACGTCATCTTGTCCCGCATAAAAAGACACCACAACCAGCTCCATACATGAAAATATGAAAAAGTTACAGGTGTTAGAACATGATGACACAAATTTTTTTTTCTATTTTGCAAAGTTTATCATTTTTTTAAAAGTATCAAAACATTTCAAATACTATATAAATTTGGTATCACCGCGTTCGTACTGACACGTAGAACACAGGTAACATGTCATTTGTACCAAACAGTGAACGCTGTAAAAATTAAACCCATAAGAAAATGGCGCAAATGCATTTTTTCTCCAATTGCACCTCATTCTGAATTTTTTTCCAGCTTCCCAGTACATTGCACAGCATATTGAATGGTGCCATTACAAAGTACAATTTGTCCCGCAAACAATAAGCCATCATGTGACTCTGTGAACTGAAAAATGAAAAGTTATGGCTCTTGAAATGTGAGGAGGGAAAAACGAAAATGCGAAACCAAAAAATGGCCTGGTCCTTAAGGGGTTAATGAAGCATTACATGTCTAAAAATACACATAACATATAACACACGGAAAACTATTATTCAAAACAGTACAAAAATGGGGCAACCCACTGAGGCAATAAACTGTGCTTCTCAACCACCAGAACAGACATATACAGAGAAAGAGCAGCACTGGAAATATAGTGGTTTTTATATGTATATACTAGCTGTTACCCGCGACTTCGTCAGCGGTGATTCGAGAATTGGGTGGATACAGATTTGTTAAATGTTTGCGTACTTGAAAAAGTGGAGTGGATAGCAAATTCTCCAGGTTATATTGAGTATAGCTGGTACCCACGACTTCGTCTGCGGTGATTGTAGAAGTGGGTATATACAGGCGCGGGTAAGGTTTTCGTAGTGTGTATAAGGTATGGGATATGAAATATAACTTTGTATCTTGTTTTCGCTGTAATTCTGAGAATACGTGAGACTTTTGTGTTGAAGTTAATTTGTATTTGAGCTGCTATACGGTGTTGGTATAAACTGTACATAGTGTCTTTGGGACAGAGGGATTTGAAGTTAACCGCTTCCCGCCGATGGCATGTTTTGATTTTCGTTTTTGACTCCCCTCCCTCTAAACCCCATAACTTTTTTATTTCTCCGCTCCCAGAGTCATATGAGGTCTTGATATTTGCGGGACAAATTTTTCTTCATGATGCCACCATTATTTATTCTATACAATGTACTGGGAAGCAGGGAAAAAATTCCGAATGGGGTGGATTTGAAGAAAAAATGCATTTTTGCGACTTTCTTACGGGCTTTAATTTTACGGCGTTCACTGTGCAACCAAAATGACCTGTCCCCTGTATTCTGTGTTTCGTTATGATTCCGGGGATACCAAATTTATATGGTTTTATTAACATTTTGACCCCATAAAAAAAATCCAAAACTGTGTTAAAAAATTGTTTTTTGAAAAGTCGCCATATTCCGACAGCCGTAACTTTTTTATACGTGCGTGTACAGGGATGTATAGGGGTTTTTTTTTTGCGTGACCGGGTGTACTTTGTAGTTCTACCATTTTCGGGAAATGTTATCACTTTTTATTCAAATTTTTATCAGAATCAAAACAGTGAAAAAATGGCGGTTTGGCACTTTTGACCATTTTTCCCACTACAGCGTTTACCGAACAGGAAAAATATTTGTATAGCTTTGTAGAGCGGGCGATTTTGGATGCGGGGATACCTAACATGTATGTGTTTTACAGTTTTTAACTACTTTTATATGTGTTCTAGGGAAAGGGGGGTGATTTGAATTATTAATCCTTTTTTTTTATATATAATATATATATTTTTTTTACTTTTTTAAAACTTTTTTTTTGCATGTATTAGACCTCCTAGGGGTATTGACATGGGTGGGTGGTGTCGCGGATTGTCAGAGCGGTGGGGGTTGGCAAACATGGCTGCTCCGGAGCGTTAAAGAGCGCCTCCTGGAGTATCGTTAAGGTGAGGGGCAAAGTGGTAAAGTATATGTATATGTGATTGTGTGGGGTTAGGGGCGAGGCTGTAGAGGGTAATATGAATTTTGTGGCTTGCTATGGTCCAAAGTGTGTGAGATTGCAGAGATGGTGGTGTGAGTTCGGGTTTTGTGAGGGTCCTGGCACAAACGTATGTGCGCTATTGTGACGAAAAGTAGCCTATTGCGCAATCGGGTGTATTAACTACGTTTGTGGAAAATTTCAGCCAAATCGGTCGAGCGGGTTTTGCGTGATTGAGGAACAAACATCCGAACATCCAAACTCACAAACCCACAAACTTTCACATTTATAATATTAATAGGATAGGATATGTGAATGTCCCAAATCCTTTCCAAATCCTTCCAATCACATATTGAAGCATATCAAAAATAAAATGGGAAACAGGAGAAGGAAGGGGGACACAATCTCCACTGAAAGCCAGAGAAAATACCCTGTCCTAGGGAATGTATGCAATGATAACAGGGAGATAAACACAATACAATGCTGCTCAATGCAAGTAAATACTATATGAGAAACATTCTCCAACTAAAAGTCTGTCCAAAAAACAGTGTATCTAGGGGAGGAAATGACATCTCTTACCCATAGTAGGTGATGCACAGGAGCCCGCAGTATGGGTCTGACCCACCCGACGTACGTTTCAGCACGGAAGAAGGCCGGTGATATGTGCCGAAACGTACGTCGGGTGGGTCAGACCCATACTGCGGGCTCCTGTGCATCACTAAATAGGATTGTTTTTTTTAAATAACCATAGATTTTTGCAGCGCAGTTTTTTTTGTTGCAGATTTTGTTGCATTTTTTTGAGCCAAAACCAGGATTGGATTGAGCACAAGGTAGAAGTAAAAGGACTTCCTGTATATATCACATTCCTTGTGTAGCCATTTTTGGCTTTGACTCAAAAAACTGCAACATAAATTCTGCATCTCTGCAACGTGGGGCCTTAGCCTTAGAGGAATTTTCTAGACCCAAATCGGTCTTTCATACAAATTACCTATGCACAGGATAGATCATCAGTATATGATATGCCCAGGTCTGACCCTGCACAGATGAGTTGTTCCAAGAGCCTCCAGGTATTTGAAGATGCTGTAGAAGATGAGAAGTGTGTACAGGCTGCTCCTATTCCGGTAGGAGCAGCCCTACAGCTTCATTGACTTTATAGCGGTGGTTCTGGGGAATTACAGCACCACTCCTATTACTTCAATAGAAGTAACCTGCACACACTTTTCAGAACAGCTAAACTGTGTGGGGTCAGGCTGTTGGGTTCCTCCAGATCACATACTGATGACCTATCCTGTGTATAGATTTTGGTATGACATATCTATTTGGGGTTGGAAAACCCCCTTAATATGGTTACTATTAGCAAGTACCGTAAATTAATACAGATATCAGGTTTTCTTTATTCTGCAGTAGGATATCAGTATATTTTATTTATTCATATCATATATTTTATTTATACAGGCTTAGCAAAGGCAATGCACACTGAAATTCACCTAAGCCCAGATGAATTCAATGACTTCAAAACTGATATTGATTCTTCAGATATAACATTCTGTTTAAAGGAAGTCAGGGTAAGACACTGAACATGATAAAAAATACATGGAAATTACTATAGAATATTGGTTAAAAAAAAAAAAAAAAAAAATTGTATCAGGAAAAATAAGGAGCGCATCAGCTAAACCCTAGAGGCTCTCCCTGCAACCTGTAGTTTAACAAATCAACTCACTAAATGGTTGGTTGAAGCAGAGTCTTTATTGTTGTCTGTTTGTTCACATATCAAACCCCCTCAACTTTTACTCCTTACCTACTGTTTCATACCCAAACACGCTAGCTTATTCTCCCACCATTCCTCTTTACTTTAAACCTCTTGGTCCCTACTTTTACCCCCTATACGCAGGTTACACTATAGTTTGCATATTTATTACTAGAATAGGAGTCTGAATGGAGCAGTGGTCAGAACGCCTTGCCCTCATTTCATTGGGAATGGCTGAGAAAGTTTAGTGGCTGACCATACAGCAATTTCCACACTGATAAAATCCAACTATTACAGCTCAAAGACCACATTTTAGAGGCATCAGTAATAAGACCTAACACTGTTACGCTAGGTTCACACCTGCGTTCACAGTCTCCGTTCTATGGTTTCCGTCTTCTGCATGCCAGAAGACGGAAACCATAGACCGGGTCCGGCCGTGAGCGGCGGTGAGCGTTTTAGGCTCTCCGCCGCGAAACCGGATTTTTTTATCCGGACACAGAGTACTGCATGTCCGACTCTGTGTCCGGATTATAAAACCCGGTTTCGCGGCGGAGAGCGCAAAACGCTCACCGCTGCTCACGGCCGGACATCTTTCTCATCCATTCAAATGAATGGGTGAGAGAGACTCCTGCAGGTTTCCGTCTCCTGCCTCTGTTTTAGGCAGGAAACGGAAACCTCAAGTACGGAGTGCCGGCGCAGATGTGAACGAGCCCTTATATGTGTGTAAAATGTTGTTTCTATTATAATTTTCTATAAGTTCCTTACACTCTTTGGCATTTTGTATTTTCCATTCCACATGGCATGTTTCTGTCTTTCAGAAACAATTTAATAATCCTCTTTGTATTTCTTCAATATATTCTGCAGCACTTTGCAAATTAAGTAACAAATATTGGGAACAAATAAGCAGAAAACGAGGAGAGATAAACATGCCTATGAACTGACAAGTCTGACGAATTTTAGTAGAGAGTAAAATTGTATGTAAAAGCATTTAGAATATATTAAACAGAAAATTATCAGCATGTTTGCTAAAAATCATGAGGCAAGGACAGACAAAAACAAAAAGAAATTCTAATAGTATGATGAATGTCGGCACAGAGTTAACCTTGTTGAGTTCCTAAAGGATAGTCCTGGTATGTAGGAACACACTTTCGTTGTATCTGCTTTTTCTTGACATGCACTTCTGTTATCAACTTTGTTAGGGACCCTCATCAGTTCCCAGCCTTCTTTTTCCACCCAGCTGAAAAGCCACCCTCTCTAGTTTTCTTAACAAAGCAATCAGTCAGGCTCTCTAAGGGCTAGTTCACACGTGAACTGCCCGCGCGGGTTTTGACACAGAGAGAGACGCGGCGAGCCGCGTCTCTCTCTTGTCAAAACCCGCCCGCCGCGACCATCGCTGTCGCGGCTTAACCCTCTGCTGTCGGCTCAAATGAATGAGCCGACATAGGAGGGAGCTGCGGGGGGCGGAAGCCGCGCGACTGAGACAGCGCGGCTTCCGCCTGAAGAAAGGACATGTCCTTTCTTTTCTCCGCTAGCAGCAGCTCGCCGCTAGCGGAGAACAGAAGCCCGGCGGTCTCCATAGACCACCATTATAAGGGGAGGTTTTGGACGCGAAATCCGCTGTCAAAAACCTCCCCTATTACTCACGTGTGAACTAGCCCTTAGGATCAGGGGCATAACTACCAGGGTAGCAGCGGTAGCAGCTGCCATAGGGTCTGGGATATTAGGGGGGCCAGCGACAGCCACTACTGCTACGTTTTGTTTTCTTAATAGGCTGTTACCGGATCGAGTTACTCCAGACGGTAACGGGCCCTATTTACTTACCAATCCTGGCAGCAGCCGGGATCGGTAAATGACACCGCGGGCCCCACAAACACTATTATTAATAACATAATAGTGTGTGCAGGGGCCACTATGGGGCATCATAGTGTGTACAGGGGTGCAGGAATTCGGGGGTGAGGGGGGTTGGTCGGGGTCTTCAGCGTCGGTTGGGGGTCATATCAAAAGTTTGCCACCGGGCCCTGCCATTTCTAGTTACGCCACTGCTTATGATAACTTCACCATAGGCCACTTATATAATTTTATAATATTTTTATTCATGATCTGCTTCAAAACGTTGTCATTGTTTTATACCATTCATATCAATAGTCATCTTAAAAGGGTTGTGTGGGTTCAACTAGTTTTAAGTGGCCAGTATGTTCATAAATTAAAAAAGTAGTACTACACACCAAGTGGTTCATGCAGCATCTCTCCCTTTTCACTGACTGAGCTTTGTTTACCTGGCTATAGCTGTTAAAGGAGTTGTGCAGGACTCAAAAACATGGCAGCTTTCTTCTCTTCAGGAAGAAGATGCCACATCACCATCCCATATAAATCAATGGAACTGAGTTGCAGTGTGACCATCTGACCAACAGACATGATGTCACTTCCTGAGAAGAAGAAAGTAACCATGTTTTCGAGGTCCTGAACAATTCCATTAAGTCGGGGTGACAGTACATGATCTCTGCTGCCAATCACAGCCTCAGAAGTCACGTTACTAACATCACGTTGACAGCTGTGGATGGCACACAACAATGCAAACACTTTATATTACTCTTATATGCAAAAGGAAACTTGAATTAGATATTCAATAAACATTGGTAAAATCTCTAATATCTTTATCTTCTTATTTATAGGGCTTGTTGTCATTTGCAGAGGCGACCAGTGCTGTCATTACAATTCAATTCAGCAAACCAGGAGAGTAGGTTATGTCTAGAACATTTTCAGTATTTATAAACTTTAGTTTAATGTTTATGGTAAATAGTAATCTCAGTCTACGTAACCTGTTTATTGTATAAAACCATTAACTGCATAACTGTTTATTATTTAGACCATTAATATTCAGCATAGATGACATTGTTTTTGAAGCAACCTTTGTTTTGGCAACATTAAAAGAAACAGATGATTCCTCTTCTCAAAAATCTCATGACACAGTATTTGAGTAAGTCCAACCGTCTTTACTGCATTTCTGATTCCTATACAGTTTACAAATACTATTGATAAAGGTGCAGAAGGAATTAGATATCATTTCTGTATGATTTTGCTTTTCTTATGGATTTTTGGGAATAACCCTGCATGGAATACTTAAAGAGGACCTGCAATCTTTCATGACATGTATGATATAGTAGACACTTGTATTTTCTATGAAATAAGGAGTCTGCAACATCTTTTATTCTAATGCTACAGTCCTATGAAAAAGTTTGGGCACCCCTATTAATCTTAATCATTTTTACTTCTAAATATTTTGGTGTTTACAACAGCCATTTCAGTTTGATATATCTAATAACTGATGGACACAGTAATATTTCAGGATTGAAATGAGGTTTATTGTACTAAAAGAAAATGTGCAATATGCATTAAACCAAAATTTGACCGGTGCAAAAGTATGGGCACCTCAACAGAAAAGTGACATTAATATTTAGTAGATCCTCCTTTTGCAAAGATAACAGCCTCTAGTCACTTCATGTAGCTTTTAATCAGTTCCTGGATCCTGGATGAAGGTATTTTGGACCATTCCTCTTTAAAAAAACATTCAAGTTCAGTTAAGTTTGATGGTCGCCAAGCATGGACAGCCCGCTTCAAATCATCCCACAGATGTTCAATGATATTCAGGTCTGGGGACTGGGATGGCCATTGAACATTGTAATTGTTCCTCTGCATGAATGCCTGAGTCGATTTGGAGCGGTGTTTTGGATCATTGTCTTGCTGAAATATCCATCCCCGGCGTAACTTCAACTTCGTCACTGATTCTTGAACATTATTCTCAAGAATCTGCTGATTCTGAGTGGAATCTTTTGAGAGCGGGCTGTCCATGCTCGGCGACCATCTAACTTAACTGAACTTGAATTGTTTTGTAAAGAGGAATGGTCCAAAATACCTTCATCCAGGATCCAGGAACTGATTAAAAGCTACAGGAAGCGACTAGAGGCTGTTATCTTTGCAAAAGGAGGATCTACTAAATATTAATGTCACTTTTCTGTTGAGGTGCCCATACTTTTGCACCGGTCAAATTTTGTCACCGGTCATATTGCACATTTTCTGTTAGTACAATAAACCTCATTTCAATCCTGAAATATTACTGTGTCCATCAGTTATTAGATATATCAAACTGAAATGGCTGTTGCAAACACCAAAATATTTAGAACTAAAAATGATTAAGATTAATAGGGGTGCCCAAGCTTTTTCATAGGACTGTAGGTTCACACTAGCATCCAGGTTTTCGTTTTTCGGATCTGCAAAACGTAAACCCTATCAACTTAAAAATGCTTATCCGTGGCTGGACCATAGTAGCAAACAAGCCTTCTGACCTCTTGTGTCCCCCTACCTCCTCATAGGATGTAAGCTGTTGTGAGCAGGGCCCTCACTCCTAATGTTTGATATGTTTATTTCTTTGTCACATTGTAATGTCTCATATTGTCTGTTCATGTGTCCTCTGATTTGTAAAGTGCTACAGAATATGTTGGTGCTATATAAGTAAAGTTTATTATTATTATTATTATTATTATTATTATTATTATTAGGAGTCCCAGACAGGAAAGAAAACAGACAAATGCAGTGACAGATATGTCTGAAAATATTATGTTAGACTAGCCCATAATCTGTCAATATATTATCTTTTTTTAATTAGGCAGACCCCTGTAATGCACAATGTTGGAGGAGTTAGGCGCTTGGCTCAAAGAAGCAAAGAAAATGGGCATTATATTAGTAACAAAGAACCAGCACTTACTAATAGTCCTGTGTTAATGACTAAGACAACTGTTAAAAAGTCCAAACAGCATGCAGCACAAGAGCCATTTTCTTCTTGTAACAAGGTATTCTGGAGGGGTTTTGAATGTTTTGTCTCGTGTCCAAATCTTTATGTTGTGTGCCTTAACAAAGACCTATCGCTTCTGAGATACATACAATAAGCAATAGGGTATAAAACAAAAGACTTTTTGCTGTTTTAGTTGTTAGGATTTTTTTTTTTACAAATGTGTAGGAAACAATATAAGCAAGTTTTGATATTATATGCTGATTAGTGGTTCATTGCAGTTTATTCACTTTGTGAAGCCTCACCTTCTCTTGTATCCAAATGCTGCTCCACAGACAGAAGGACATGTTCATCATAACCCACTCAATCCACCCAATGAGGTGTCTCATCACATGACACCATTTGAAATCATCAATTAATCTTTTAGTACTCTGCCAGTGGCCGAGGTGTTGCCTGAATTTTATTATTTACTCAAAATAGATTTGCTTTTTTCAAAACAAACAAAAATTTCTTGAGGCACCTGCTGCATGCTCCCAATCCAGGTCTCTCCTTATCCTGGCTGGAATATAACCAGCTTCTCTGCTTTCTCCACAAGTTCTCCCTGACATCCATCCTTTCCTCTGATACCACTGCACTGGAGAAGATATTTTTGCAGCCTAACAACCCCTATGAGAGTTATTACTCTACTCTATGGCACCCTCCTAGGTGAGGCTACTCCATGTTCCCCAATCTTACACCAGACCTTGGGAACACAACTTGCAGATGCGTCTCTCTCCTGCTGATTGGTCCAAGGAGGAGAACTTTGAGATTTCAACCTAATGGTATCATTGTCCAGACCTCCTCCATAAAATTTCTCCCAGTGTGACTGATCACTGTTGGCGCTGTGGCAGTGAGAGGGGAACTCTCTTCCATATTTGGTGGGACTACGTGGGGATGGGAACATTCTGGATCTCTGTCTTTCACTTATATGCTAGGGTTAGTGATTGTGCCCTTGCGCCTTCTCCTTCAGCCGACAGGAGACGGAAGCCCAGCAGTCAGTGTCAGCCCGTGAGCATCTTCTGGTCTCCACGGCAAAAACGTTTTTTTTTTTTAACCGGACACAAAGTCCTGCATGTCCAACTTTGTGTCCGGTTAAGAAAAAAAAACGGGTTTTCCGTGGAGACCAGAAGACACTCATGGGCGGACACTTTGCAAACTCATTCAAATGAATGGGTTTGAAAACTTAGGGCCCCTTCACACAGCGGATACTCTGGCTGATTCGGAACGTGTAAACGTTCCGAATCAGCAGCGTTTAAAGCAGGTCCCATTGCTTTCTATGGGAGCCGGAATACGCACGCTCCCCATAGAAATGAATGGGAAGAAGCAGCCCATTCATTTCTATGGGGAGCTCACGTATGCCGGCTCCCATAGAAAGCAATGGGACCTGCTTTAAACGCTGCTGATTCGGAACGTTTACACGTTCCGAATCAGCCACAGTATCCTCTGTGTGAAGGGGCCCTTACTGCTGCTTTCCGTCTCCTGTCCAGTTTCTCGGGCAGAAGACAGAAACCTGAAAGTGGAGACCGGGCGCAGGTGTGAACCCACCCTATATTAGTACTGCCATTGTTCACCACCAGGGCTCAGTCTCATGCAAGAAATATGTAACATTAGTGATTCCTTGTTGTGCCATTGAATATATAGACAAATGTCCATGCCCTTTGGGTGGGTTCACAAAGTTAAATGTTTGAAAGTATCTGTCACGCCATTGCAATCAGGGGTATAACTAGAAAAGACTGGGCCCCATAGAAAACATTTCAGTTGCCCCTCCACCCCACACACACATAGAGCTCCCTTTCCTGACCTCCACACATTTACACACACTTTATTGTCCCAAGGTGGCTTCCACACAGTTTAATATTCCTCAGCGGTTCCTCCACACAGTATAATGTCCCATAGCGGCCCCTGTAGATAGTATAATGTTCCATATCGGCCCTTCCACACAGTATTATGTCCCATCAAGGCCCATATGCAACGCACAGGGTTCCCTGTAGGGCAGAAAGGGAAGTGGAGATATCAGTGAGCAGGAACGGGACCAATTAGTAAGTAGGGCCCGTTACCTGCTGGGATTATTCTACCAGGTAAGCAGGTAATGGCCTATTAAAGAAAAAAAAAAAGCAGAAGGGGGTCCACCGGGCCCCCTAAGGTCACGGGTCCTGCTGCCGCTACTTTCGCCACAGGTCACAGAGTCCCTATAGATCAGGGGTCCTCAAACTTTTCAAACACGGGGCCAGTTCACTGTCCCTCAAAACACTGGAGGGCCGAAATATTTCGCCTCAGGCGGCAAAAAGGCTAGGTTCACCCCTGCTCCTCAGTATGCCCCCACCCCACAGTATTGTATGCTCCTCAGTACCCCCCACTGTATTATATACTCCTCAGTACCCCCCCCCACACTGTATTGTATACTCCTCAGTACCCCCCCACACACACACTGTATTATATACTCCTCAGTACCCCCACTGTATTGTATACTCCTCAGTACCCCCCCCACTGTATTATATGCTCCTCAGTACCCCCCCACTGTATTATATGCTCCTCAGTACCCCCCACCCCACTGTATTATATGCTCCTCAGTAACCCCCCCCCCACTGTATTATATGCTCCTCAGTACCCCCCCACTGTATTATATGCTCCTCAGTACCCCCCACCCCACTGTATTATATACTCCTAAGTACCCCCCCACACTGTATTATATGCTCCTCAGTACCCCCCCCACTGTATTATATGCTCCTCAGTACCCCCCCACTGTATTATATGCTCCTCAGTACCCCCCACCCCACTGTATTATATGCTCCTCAGTAACCCCCCCCACTGTATTATATGCTCCTCAGTACCCCCCCACACTGTATTATATGCTCCTCAGTACCCCCCACCCCACTGTATTATATACTCCTAAGTACCCCCCCCACACTATATTATATGCTCATCAGTACCCTCCCCCCCCCCCACTGTATTATATGCTCATTAGTACCCTCCCCCCACTGTATTATATGCTGATGAGCATATAATACAGTGGGGGGAGGGTACTGATGAGCATATAATACAGTGGGGGGGAGGGTACTGATGAGCATATAATACGGTGGGGGGGGTACTGATGAGCATATAATACAGTGGGGGGAGCACCCTCTCCGCTCATCAGTACCCTCCCCCCCACTGTATTATATGCTCATCAGTACCCCCCCCCACCGTATTATATGCTCATCAGTACCCTCCCCCCCACTGTATTATATGCTCATCAGTACCCTCCCCCCACTGTATTATATGCTCATCAGCATATAATACAGTGGGGGGAGGGTACTAATGAGCATATAATACAGTGTGGGGGGGGGAGGGTACTGATGAGCATATAATATAGTGTGGGGGGGTACTTAGGAGTATATAATACAGTGGGGGGGGTACTGATGAGCATATAATACAGTGGGGGGAGGGTACTGATGAGCATATAATACAGTGGGGGGGTAATGATGAGCATATAATACAGTGGGGGGAGGGTAGTGATGAGCATATAATACAGTGGGGGGGGTACTGATGAGCATATAATACAGTGGGGGGAGGGTACTGATGAGCATATAATACAGTAGGGGGGAGGGTACTGATGAGCATATAATACAGTGGGGGGAGCACCCTCTCCGCTCATCAGTACCCTCCCCCCCACTGTATTATATGCTCATCAGTACCCTCCCCCCTACTGTATTATATGCTCATCAGTACCCTCCCCCCCACTGTATTATATGCTCATCAGTACCCTCCCCCCACTGTATTATATGCTCATCAGTACCCCCCCCACACTGTATTATATGCTCATCACTACCCTCCCCCCACTGTATTATATGCTCATCATTACCCCCCCCACTGTATTATATGCTCATCAGTACCCTCCCCCCCACTGTATTATACGCTCATCAGTACCCTCCTCCCCACTGTATTATATGCTCATCAGTACCCCCCCACTGGATTATATGCTCATCATTACCCTCCCCCCACTGTATTATTTTTTTGTAACTCAAATTTTTTATTGAAATTTTTTTTTAAACAATAAGAAGAGAAAAAACAATTACAAGTTACAAGGCGAACACCCGCCCTGCAAACAGAAAAAGCACACAGTGCAACACAAAATACAATCATAGAAGAATAAAAAATTAAAGACAAAGAAAGCAACATAGAAAAAAAAAAAAAAAAAAAAAGGAAAAAAAGGGGGGGGGAGGGAGGGGTTAGTGGGACAGATGAGTGGGGGAGAGGACTAAATGTGGGGGGCGAAAGGGTAGGTAGGGGTGAGTGTGAGCAGTCAGGAAACCAGGGAGAGCGCTCATCAGGTCATCCATACCACAGCCAGTTGGGAAGGGCTCGGGAGCTCCCCCCACTGTATTATATGCTCATCAGTACCCCCCCACTGGATTATATGCTCATCATTACCCTCCCCCCACTGTATTATATGCTCACCATTACCCCCCCACACTGTATTATATGCTCATCATTACCCCCCCTGCCCCCCCACCCCACTGTATTATATGCTCATCGTTACCCTCTCCCCACTGTATTATATGTTCATCAGTACCCCCCACACACACACACACACTGGGCATCAGTACCCCCCTGATGAGCATATAATACAGTGGGGGGAGTACCCTCCCCCCTCATCAGTACTCTCCCCCCCCCCCTGTATTATATGCTCATCAGTACAATCACACCCACACTGTCATACTTACCCATGAAGAGCTGCCGCGGTGCGTCCTCCTCCTTCCAGACTGCAGGAGCGATGACGTCATCACGCCTGCGTCGGGGGCAGAGGTCACTCTCTGCCATCAGTGTAGGCCGTGGTCGGGCGGCCCCTGACAGCTTTCAGTTGTATATGCAAATGCACATACAACTGAAAGCGGCGATCCGCTCACTAACGGGGAATCGGATTCCCCGTTAGTGAGCGATCCAGGCGACAGCGTGGGCCACATGCGGCGGGCTGGATAAATGTCCTCGGCGGGCCGCATGTGGCCCGCGGGCCATAGTTTGAGGACCGCTGCTATAGATTATTGCTTTTATGTTGGTTGGTAGTAGCCCCCTAATCTGGTATGCAGCGGGAATTTAAAGTCTCTTAGAGCCACAAAGTTGGCTTCCAACTTGTAGTTGAAGTTGCTGCTGGTATCCTTTGCCCAGTCTGTTACATGACTGGTTAAGTAGGCTAAATCCTGTATCCTAATATCGGGTTATTATCTAATAAGAATAATATCGGGTTAGGCTAGGTTCACCTATGCGATTGGGTTTCTGTACACGGGTTGCCCCCCCCCCCCCTTCCTCCAAACAGAAGCCTAATCCGCTTAAAAAAGCAGTTATCTTTAGAAACCTGTGCACCACATAGACTATAATGGGGTCCGCCTAGTTTCTGCATGATAAGGGCGAAAAATGCGGAGAGAAAAGTGCTGCTTGCAGCGCTTTTCTCTCCACATTTTTCAAGCTGAGAGGGGAATAGAATCCCTGAAGGGAAAGCCAAGGTTGGTATGACCCCAGCCTAAGTTTACACCTCCTTTGTCTCTTGTGGTAATGAGCTCGTGAAAGTGAATACGCAACAGCCTAAATAGCCTAAAATGAATCAATGTAAACACAGTTCTTTCTGCTTCCTAAAGAAACAGGACAGGGACAAAAGGAAGGGATGACTAAAATAAAAGATGCTTAAAGGGATAAACTAATTATACACTTTCATATCTTCTTTTTTTGTAGTTTTGTTCCATATTTTTTGGATCAGTTTCATCAGAACAGCAAGATAAATCTGATCAGTTATTCTACAGTTTGGCAACAGCTAGTGAAGATGAGGATGAAGCATTCTGCAGAGAACTCTCACAGACATTCTAACCTTGCTGCAGGTATATGTGATGACACTGCAGGATCTCATTGTAACCACTTTCTTTCCTCTTTATATTGTTCATTTGTTTTAGGTTTACAGCTGTAATTGTAAATGGCATAGCTTAAAGGGGGTATTCCCATGTACATAATTATTTTTAAATTTGTAGATAATTAAAAGTTAAACATTTTGCAAGTACAAGTAATTAAACGTTTTGCAGAGTTTTAAAGATTTTCTCTAAATATTTTGTGGTGACAGTCTGTTTCCTTGATTGGTTGCCATTGGATACGTCCATGAATGCAGGAACTTTCTAAGGTCAGAAAATCAGCCATGATGTCCTTATTGTGGCCGGGATATCTTCTGATACATGTAGTGTCCCTGCCTGATGACCCAGCGACAATAAGAAAATCATAGCTTTGTTCCTGACAAGACCCCGACCATAGAAAGTTTCTGCATTAGTGGTCATATCCATGGCAACCGATCAAGATCACAGACTGTCACCACTAAGAAAGTTAGAGAAAATCTTTAAAACTTTGCAGAATTTTTAATTATATTTGCAAAAATGTTTAACTTTTAAATATCTACAAATATAGATATGATTATGTACATGGGAATACCCCTTTAATGGCTCCCTGTTTTTCTTTGTCTCTGGAACACAATGTGAGGACATGTAAGACATAAATTCACTGAAGGGATCCCATAGGTCCCAGAATAGGTACAAAAGAATACAATTATAAAACTTCACCTTTATTAATTTTACAGATAAAAATGTATCAAAAAGGTAAAAACAATATTATAGAGGGGCACCTCCAAACCAGGAAAATAAGCCAGTTGCACCCTAGCGTGTGTCAATGTGCCACATGCACACAATAAACAAGTTTTAGGGAGTGGGCAGAACAGGGATAAAAAAAACTTTGTGTTGTCCCTATACCACTAATACCATAACTCCCTATGCAACAAATATAAACATGCCACGGAGCTTCTGGTGCTGAAATGCCTACTTCACTCAGAGATCAGTATAGTAACAAAGGTGGATGCTACCACCCCCTTCCCTGAGGCTACTGGCCTAATGCCACACCACCAGGGATAGGAGGCAGGAGTGAGAACCACCATATAATCTCAGAGCTTCAGGCCAAGTTCCCCAGGCATATATATAACTCCCCAGTACAGCCCTACGTGTTTTGTCTCGTCTCGTCATAAGACTCCTCAGGGGCAATTGTGGATAAATATGTTGCATTACCAGCAGTGAAAACTGCTTTTACCAGTGTACTGGCGGTGGGATGTGCTGACCGCCGGCAGGACCGCTCTCCAAACAGCGGTTATGTAAGACATACTTGCATAGATAGAAAATAGATGTTAGGTTACAATGTGTTACTAAGTTTGCTTATATTCCTAAGGGTTTTGTACACTATTTATAATATCCTATTTCACACTTACTTTCTTAAGTTGTTGTAGTTTTCTATTCTTAATTAAACATGGTATTTCTGAGTATATACGTTATGTAGTATATAGCATTTTTGATTATAAACGAAATTGTGTATGTTGCCTCATTTTATCCTGCATATCACTGCATGATATATAATTCATCATTTTATTTTCGTCAAAATACCGGGTATACCTTGTACATATGATATACTCATGCATATGCCCTGTGCAATATTATCTGAAGGGAGAACCAGTTGCATAAAGCCCAGTCCAGCTGTATTTTCTCCAGTCTAAAAAAAACTGACACTGACCATCAAGAAGATTTAGGAATTAACTACATAACCAGTGATCTAATTTGCTTCTTGTAGTATGTTGTTATGACCTTGGCCACACTAAGGTACACTAACCAGAAATATTACAAACATAGTGAGGCGCTTACATATTACACCTTTTGTATATACAACTGAGGGAGTAGAAATAAAACATAACTTTTATTTTTTATTTTATTAAAATTGTGCCCATTATAGCATAAAATATTCCAATAGGGAGATTCACTAACCAGTAAAGAGATTAGGTAGATATGGCTTCTATCTCTTTGATAAAGTGAAACTCTCCCCTTTATCTTTCCAATTGGCAGGAAAAAATAGATAAGTATTCCATTTGTTCAGCAGGACTTGGAGGAGCAAGAGTTAATATGCAGCATTAGCTCCCAACAGTGCTCAGAGGTCTGACCAGGTAATGATATAGCCTGTATACAATGGATAAGCAGCAGTCCTATCTATCCTCTGGTTCAATTTAAATGTATTGTAAGTCCCTGAACTATTATATGGAGAAAAAACTATTTCCTAATACCCTCTATACGTATTTCACTAGCTGATATTCTAGCTCATCAGGAGGTTTTTCTAAGGAAAGATGAAAGCTGCAGTGAAAACTGCACTTCCCACGTCCTTGGTGGTAGGACGTGGTATTAGGTTAGACTGCCAGGCAGTCTAATGGCAGTCTAACCTAATGGCAGTCTAACCTAATACCACGTCCTACCACCAAGGAAAACCTCCTGATGAGCTAGAATATCAGCTAGTGAAATACGTATAGAGGGTATTAGGAAATAGTTTTCTCTCCATATAATAGTTCAGGGACTTATAATACATTTAAATTGAACCAGAGGATAGATAGGACTGCTGCTTAACCATTGTATACAGGCTATATCATTACCTGGTCAGACCTCTGAGCACTGTTGGGAGCTAATGCTGCATATTAACTCTTGCTCCTCCAAGTCCTGCTGAACAAATGGAATACTTATCTATTTTTTCCTGCCAATTGGAAAGATAAAGGGGAGAGTTTCACTTTATCAAAGAGATAGAAGCCATATCTACCTAATCTCTTTACTGGTTAGTGAATCTCCCTATTGGAATATTTTATGCTATAATGGGCACAATTTTAATAAAATAAAAAATAAAAGTTATGTTTTATTTCTACTCCCTCAGCTGTATATACAAAATATTTTGAGTAGAATACCCGTCAGTGAATTGATATATTACACCTTTTGTGTCATCCCATATTATATATATATATATATATATATATATATATATATATATATATATATATATATATATATATATATATATATATATTTTAATATAGAGTTGTTTCCTCTTTGCAGATAAAAGAGCTTCAACTCTTCTAGTAAGGCTTTTTTTAATGAGATTTTGGCAAGTGTCTGTGGGAATATTTGTTCAGAAAGTCAGACTCTAATGTTGGACAAAACGGGCCTGACTTTCAATATCCATTCTAGTTCACTCCAAAAGTGTTTGAAGAGGCTGAGTTCAGGGCTCTGTGCAGGCCATTCAACTTCTTTGACACCAAACTCATTCCACCATGACTTTTTGCACCTTACTTTGTGTACTGTGGCATAGTTATGCTGGAAGATAAAAGGGACTTCCCTAAACTGTTCCCACAAAGTTGGAAGCATAGAATTGTATAAAATGTCTTGGTATGCTGGCATGCTTGATGTCCCTTCACTGGAACTAAGGGGCCTAGGTAAAACCAAGCCTGTTCACCAGACAGCTAAATAGAGGATTGTGATTTGTGACTTCAAAAATGTTACCCCTGTATGCAATACAGTTTTGGTATTTGTTATTCATGCTGTATTATACAGTCAGCATTTATCATGTATGGAGAGAGCACAGCTCCTGAGCCTTCTCCATAGATCCCCAATTGACCAAGGACATACTATTAGCCCCTTAATCATTAAAGAGGTTAAAGGAGGGTGGATTTTTTAGTATGTAGATGTCAGGAAGGGATTAAAGAGGACTTTTCACCACCTCCAATTTTTTATATCCTGCAAAAGATGTTTCTTTGGCCTCTACTATACTTGAACAATTAGTGCTATTAGCTTCAACACCCAAAAAGCTAATAAGTCTCTCTGTGGTCATGTAGGTTGTCCCTGACTATCTGCTCCAGCCAATGTCAAATGTTCGCCTTGGATTGTCTGCCAGCACATTCATGGTCATTTGTCCGAGCCCATAGAAAAAAATGGGTTAGTGTGCTATCTGGAAAAAACCCGGATAGTACACTAACCATTTATACAGTCGTGTGCAGGGGGGCTAAGTCAGTGGAATGGTAACTATTGGAAGATGCAAAGAGTTGGAGTTGGTGGAGGTGGTGAAAGGTCCTCTTTAAACCCTACAGGCTCAGGATGTCCTAAATTTGCCATGGTGGTGTACAGTGTCAGTTTCCTTTTTTAAGCCAACTTTTAGTCGACGTACACTAGACTGGATCAAATTCTGCACATTTGAAAAGTTTCTAAACCTGGAACATGCATAAATTTGTCTGAATCGATCTGTCCCTAAAAAAGTGCAACTTGGTGTGTTTCTTACAAAATCTACAAGGTAGAAGTAGTAGGGTAAAGTGATTTAGCAAAAAAAGAAAACCAAAGGGATTGGTCCTTCTTTCTCAGCCACTCCCTTATCTTGGTCTCAGGGCCGGCTCCAGGTTTTTATGGGCCCTTGGGCGACAGAGCCTCAGTGGGCTCCCTTGTAAAGGAGGCGGGGGAGTCGAGACACTGTGCGTCACAGATGAAGCGAGTGACGTCATGCAGGAGTGTGGCGTCACCAATGCCATACCTCCCAATTTTTAAAGAGTAGAAAGAGGGGCAAAATGTGCGGCGTGCTCTGCGCGCCGCGGCACATTTGGCTCCACCCACTTTTGTTGATTCCACCCATTCTCATTAATTTATCATATGCTCCCACACAGTACAATCCTCCTACAGTCACCCGTAAATTATATGCCCCCCCTCCATCTCTTCCCCAGTTTCATATACGCCCTTCCTCTGCCCCCAGTTTCATGTCCCCTCTCCATCTCTGTCCCCAGTTTCATCACGTTCTCCCCCTTCATCTGCCCACAGTTTCATGTCCCCCGTCTCTGCCCCAGTGTCATGCTGTTCCACCCCTCCCCTTCATTTGCCCCCTCAGTTTCATTGGGCCCCCTCCATCTCTGTCCCCAGTTTCATGCCGTTCTCTCCCCCCCCCCCATCTGCCCCAGTGTCATGCCGTTCCCCCCCCTCCCCTTCATTTGCCCCCCAGTTTCATGGGCCCCCTTCATTATGTTCCACCTTTATATTTAATACAAAACAAACACTTACACTCGCCTTCCATCGTTCCCCCGACGCTCCTCTCTCCGCTCTCTCACTCCAGTCACATACGCGATTAAAGCAGGAGCTGTGAGTTCAGCTCCTGCTTAGCTGCAGCCTGGCTTGCGTGTGTAGGCGCGATGTGATGACGTCATCGCGCCTACACACGCAAGCCGGGCCGGAGCTTTAAAGCAGGAGTTGAAGTCACAGCTACTGCTTTAATCGCCTACGTATTCAGCTCATCGGCGGACGGACGCCGATGAGCTGAAATCGTGACAGACAAGTGCTGGGGCGGGCAAGTGCCGGGGGGCCCCCAGAGGCTCTGTGGGCCCCGGCACTTGCCCGACTGTGCCCGAAAATGTTGCTATGCAGATTATAAAAACTATGTTATAAAAGATGTAAGATGCTTTTAAATGAACCACACTAAGTTTTATTATCCTGCATTAAGGCAGTTTTCTTGACACTGTGAAAATAGTTCTTTAGGGTCTACTGCTGTTCCTTTACTGGGAAACATTTCCTAATATGGCAGAATTTTTTAAAAGGCATGTAGCACAGCACTCTTATGGTAAGAGCACTCCCCCCCCCCCCCCTTTTTTTTTTTTTTTTTCCAGCTCAAACTAGGCATGGATAATACAGAATAAGAACCAATAAAGGGCAGTGTTAACTCATGAAAATTTTCCAATTATCTGCTTGTATTAGCACCCCCTGGTGTTCAAGATGTTTAGGCTCTGTTAGTCATGAACACCCATTAGAACTCAGTACAGCTTATTCTGTGTCCTCACTGTAAGCAGTAGAGATATCATTGATGGACATAGGCTTTCTTCCTTCCTTTCAGAGAGAAAGCCCAGTATAGGCAGCAGCACATTAAGCAGCTCTCATTCTTATGAAGAACAGAAATAAGAATGATCATTCAGGATGGAGCAATATGGAGTGGTGAGGTGCTTATATAATGGCTTTTCCCCTCACTGCTTGGAGTCTGCATCTATGGCTTGCTTAAAGGGATTCTACCATTAAACGACTTTTTTTTTCTAATTACCACGTCGGAATAGCCTTAAAAAAGGCTATTCGTCCCCTACCTTTAGACGTGGTCTCCGCTGCGCCGTTCTGTAGAAATACCGGTTTTATCCGGTATGCAAATGAGCTCTCTGCAGCAATGAGGGCGGGCCCCAGTGCTGAAAGGCTGATGAGCGCATCCCCATTGCTACCCGAGAGCTCTTTCCTGCGCCGCCTCTTTGTTCTGCAGCAACTCCGCCTCTTCTGGCTTCTCTTGCTCTTGTAGTTGCTTACAGGAGCATAGAGAGGCCACCCCAAAATGGCCGCCGGCCGGCTCCTGTATTGAACTGCAAGAGCGGCTACCCAAAAATAGCCGCCGGCAGTATCCTGGCAGACCCCACTATAGTCTATTGGGTCTGTGGGTAATCGCCGTTTTTTTCGGACGGGCTCGCCATCATTCAGGTTCCCTGGCCTCCCTCCTAGTCAGTGTTCTTATTGTCATTTGTGTTGATAGCACAACCCTTTTCATACAGTGTTTGGTTTTTTGTTTTTAGAAAAAGGGCACTTTTTTATTGCACAATTCTATAGCCAGATGGTACATGAAAATCCATTGCAAACTATTAAAACCATTACAATCAATTCATTTTTGCATTGCTTTCTGTGTGTCAATTTGATGGCATTTTTGGTGTCTTTTTTTTTTTTTTGTCAGCCTGCTTTTTTCCATGTATTTTTTGCCACTAAAAACACTTTTGGAAAAAGGAGATAATTTATTAAATTGATGATATTGTTTATAAGTAGAGATGAGCGAGCCAAAGCTGACGAAATGGAATTCGATCTGAATTTCAGGAAATATTCGATTCACATTAAATCTGGATTTCCTTGCGATTAGTGGTAATGAATCACATTTTTTCCTAAAATGGCTGCTGCACATGGGGGCAAGGAAGTCTGGTAACGGGAGATCACCCACAATGACATACGTGCAGCCAATCAGCAGCCAGCCAGCCCTGTGATGCCACAGTCCTATATATACCCTCCGCCATCTTGAATTCAGGCATTTTCTAGTATACTTGGTGCAGGGAGAGACGTCAGCAGGCGCTAGGGAAAGTGGTAGAAAAGACTTCAAACTGATATTTTCCTCAATCGAAGTTCAGGGAAAGAACATTAAAAGTGTAGGGAAAGGATAGGGAGGAATTTATACAGAGTATTGAAGCAGAAGAGGATTTATTTTGGGTGTTTGCAGCCTGGGTAATAGGAACAATCCTACTACACCTTGCTGCACTGACTGCCATTATACTGCATATTATCTAAAAGTATGTCAGAAAGAGAAGTGACAGGCCTAAATGTTACTGGCACAGGTTGCATCAGAGTAAGAAGGCTTGGCAGCAGAGGTCACTTCCAGAGGCCTGAGTTCCCAGTGTCAGCTAGTGGTCGTGTCTTGACTAGCAAGCCAGTGGTTCTAGAATGGTTGACTCAATCATCCACTTCATCCCAAGTCACATCAGACACATCAGTGGGTCCGTCAGACACAACCCTTAGTTGGCATGGCCCGGGAGCAGTCCCTGTGCCCTCATCCTGCCTATATCCTTTTCTGTTCACTCAGCTAGAGAAATACTCTATGCTGTTGGCTCAGCTCCACTATACAGCAAGGATGAGAGTGTTAATAACAATTCTTTTCTTTTGCCACTAATGCACGGCAAAAATGCATGTAATTTTCTCCATTCTACACACAATGGCGAACAAGCCACTTATTTTTTCCCCACTAAATAAACGCCAAGAAAAGGCTTTATAACAGATAACTTCGGAGATTATACATCACAATTTGGAACCTGGACCAGCAGGCAGTCGCATACTTGGACCCCGCCACCCGTCATTGAAGATCTGCTGGACTACTGGGCAGCCAAAGTGGATTTGGTTGAGTTTGCCCTGGAAAAGCTGTCCTGCCCGGCCAGTAGTGTGGAATCAGTGTTTAGTGTGGCAGGGGCCATAGTTACCCTAAGGAGAACTCACCTGTCCACCCAACATGTGGAGAGACTGACCTTTGTGAAGATGAATCAGGCGTGGATCAGCTAGGATTTCCACCCAGCAATGCCTGATTCATCAGATTAAATCATCCATGCTGCCTCACCCAAACTTTGACAAAAAAAAGACCAGTTTCAAGGCAGCATGGTGGTGGTGGCTCAGTGGTTAGGATTGCAGCCTTGCAGCACTGGAGTCCTGCGTTCAAATCCTGCCAAGAACAACATCTGCAAGACTGGTTTCTTCTGGCTATCTGCCTCAGCTACTATTCTGATGCCAATTGCCCCTTCTTACAGCCATCATTGTTGTGCCACCCACCTCCCCACTCTGTCTCCAGGTCACTCTATGGCCTCCTCATGCTGCTGCCCCTTCCACATTATGTCACCTTGCCGCTCTGTGGCCTCCTCATGCCTCTGCTACTACAACACTATGTCACTTCTCATACTGTTCTCACTCCATGACTTGGCCACTATTTTACCTTTTTGGCCTGGTTGACATCATCATCTATTTGACACTTCTTCTGATCTGTCAGAAGGAAGGAAAAATGAGATGCACAAGGTATCCTGTCTGTGTAGCAGCTGTAATGCCTGTGTGGTCCCATCAGAAGCGATTTGTTAGCCAAAATCAGGAGTGGGTACAAAACACAAAAGACATGCAAATATTCCATTCACGTGTCATCTCTGTTTTGGATCCACTCCCGTTTATTTTGGCATCAGTAATACAGATGGATTACTGACCAAACCCTGACCAAGTGAAGGCGGTTTCTTAACAGACAGTATCCGTTTTTTGGTGGGGGGTTATTGTTCTGACAGATCAGAGGAAGAGCAAAATAATCAGTGACATCAACGCAAAATTACTGCTGACACCCTCTCCACTCACTTACATAAACGTTTAATAGAAAAGGTTCTGTAGACATCTATGTGGAATCAGCAGACAATGTTGTAAAAGGAGTGCGCTCTTTCAGTGGCGTAACTAGGAATGGCGGGGCCCCGTGGCGAACTTTTGACATGGGGCCCCCCCTCCCCAAACCGATGCCGAAGACCTCGACTGACCCCCTCCTCCGCACTCTATTATGTCCCTTAGTAAGCCCTGCACACAGTATTATCCCCAATAGTGTCCCCTGCACACACAGTATTAACCCCTATAGTGTCCAATGCACACACAGTATTAACCCCTATAGTGTCCAATGCACACACAGTATTAACCCCTATAGTGTCCCCTGCACACACAGTATTAACCCCATTAGTGTCCAATGCACACACAGTATTAACCCCTATAGTGCCCCTGCACACACAGTATTATCCCCCATAGTGTCCCCATATGTCCCACTGCGGACACCTATAAACATTTATTATACTCTGGGGTCTGAAAAGACCCCAGAGTATAATAATCGGAGACCCGGGGGATTAAAACCATTAAAAGAACAGAGACAGTTGCTTACCTGTTCCTGTCGGCTGTCCTGTCCGCTCTTGTCCAGCTTTAATGACGTCAGACGTCACATGACCCGGGAAGCTGGCCTGGGTCATGTGACGTCAGACACAAATGACGGAGGCCTGGCAGGATCGCGGAGAGGTAAGTAACAGTGTTTTTTATGTTACCTTACCCCTCCCGGTGCGCCGATCATTATACTCGGGGGTCTGCAAAGACCCCCGAGTATAATGATAGCCTCTGTGGGCCCCGCGGTGTCACTTGCCGATCCCGGCCCAGCCAGGATCGGCAAGTGAATAGGGCCCGTAACGGACTTTTAAAAAAAAAAAAAAAAACGCAGCGGTAGCGGCTGTCACCGGGCCCCCTAATGGCCCGGGCCCTGTGGCAGCTGCTACTGCTGCTACCACGGTAGTTACGCCCCTGCGCTCTTTCACGCTACAGTAGAAACTTGGGCCTCTGCACGGTTCTTTATACCTGGCACTGACCTCGAGCTGTAAGTTCACACTTGAGTTAGTTGGTCAGTTTTCACCCCGTAACTGGCCAAATAAGTGACGTGTGCAGTGGTTCTAAGATTGAAGCCTGTCATGTGCGCGTCATACTGACTCACGGTATTGTTTCACTACCACAGCGGACTCCCTATATGTGTTACTGCAAGGCACAGTGTTCTACACCACTATACAGGCTGTCTGCAGCCAGGAAATAGCTGTTTTTAACACAATTCACTGCAAATTAATTTGAATCGAATCGTTGCGGAAAATTCAGCAAAGCGGACAAATCGAATTTTTGAATAATTCATTCATCTCTATTTATAAGCAAGGAACTGAAGTGTGTGAAGGAGGATGGAATTAAGCATTCTCTTCAAAAATGCACTTCAATGACTGAATACAAAGTAGATCTCTGGAATCCTGCGGGCAGTGAGCAATCTCGCGGTCTTGGTGAGAAAAGGGCGAACGATGAACAGTGAATATCAGTGGACAAATACTGAACAATGTCAGGAAACGGAGAGCCCCAGTATGACTCACCACATGTGTCAGTATCCAGGACGCTAGGCAAAACAAGTACCGATGACACACTGCTGTTTCTTGTGTATTTAAACAAATGAAGTCTGCAGAGCACTAGAGGAAAGCATTCTGTACAACCCAGAGATACAAAATAATTGGGGTTTAAGATCAACCAGAGAAAATTTAAACAAACTTGGCTGCCTCATCTTAGCAACCGCTTGATTGTAACCAAGAATATTCAAACAAAAGGCACAAATGGCCTATGTCGTGCTGCCAGGAAGAGCTTGTGAATGGCTTGTGGGAAGCCATCAGACACAAACAATGGCTGCATATTACCAGGATGATTACTATTATTATTACAACTGTTTATCGGGGTATGGTAGGTTTTTAACATGCAAATTAACTTGTCGACTTTATTAAAAAGCAGCATTCCACTTTACAATAACATGAATTTTCAGTGTCCATGACTGGGTCATATAATACCCTCAGCACTGGCAAACAAAATACAGTACAGTACACATAGTACCACTAAATACCTCCCAGAAGAACTAAATACCACAGTGCAGCATGACTATGGCAGCACTGCTCCCCAACCTTCCCTTCTTCTAATAGCAGGTACAGTCTTCCACTGCTAGTCCATTGGCAGCTGTATTCTCCCCCAAATTAAACCTTTCAAATATGCAGCAAATTATTCTTCAATTCTAAGTCTCCCATATCGACAGGAGCATCCCCAAGAGGAGAAGAACACCCAACCTCCAGGACTGGTGTATGATGTTTTTGCCTCCAGATTACAGCATTCAACATGCAGGTACTAGGTGAACCTGTGGCCGCTCAGTGATGAAGTCATCGCAAGTCCTACATCCTTTCTATCTAATAAGACTGAATAATACTAGGCTAGAACTACCATCAAGTCCTACAGTTTCTACTTCACAGTACCTACTTCGTGCAGAAATGGACAATGATAGAGTCATGCACTTCATCAGCCGATCAGTTTGAGCAGCAATACTCTAGAACTAAATATTCTTGGTTTACTTGTATAGCGCCAACTCTGCAGTACTTTACAGGCGTCGATAATCACTGACTATATAGGGCTCACAATCTGCATTCACTGCGTTCACAATCTTGGATGAAAAATAAGTTTACAGCCCAATATCTTATTGACTTCATGCAGAGTTTTGCATGTGGCCCAGGAGCTTGAAGTAATGCCTCTGTTTCACGACTTACAAAATTACGGTACATTCACAAACAGTGAATGAGGTTGGATCAAGAAAAATAAATTTCACATCTAAGAACATGGGGCATTGCAAGACTGCATACATTTTCTCACGTGGTTTTCATGTAGTCTGAGACTGGAAACACACGTTGAGTTTTTGTTGCTTTTTCTGTTGCAGATTTTGATGCCTTTTTTGAACCATAGCTAAGAATGTATTCACCAGGAAGGAGAATTGTAATTCATTCCTTTATATTTCCCATTTCTTTTGATTCCACTCCTGGCTTTGGCTCAAGAAGGTCAAATTATACATTACTGTATATGGTTTTCATGAGATACCATGACAGCACCACTGGTGAGATTGGCCCTTGACCTTAAAAGGAACAGGAAGTTCAATTATTCTCTTATTATTATTCTCCACCCCCTCTTCCCCATTGATTTCTATCTCCAGCAGAGGACATAGGACCTGCTTCAGTATAAAATCTAATCAGAAAAAAAAAAATGTACAAAGTGGGAGGGGAAATAAATGGTGCTATCATAGTGACTTATGGAAACTGATCCATCTCATGTACAGACCCAACATGAAGAAGTAAATTAGCAAAAAAGAATGAGTGCCAGGTCTTATAATATACCAAAGAGATTTTTTTTTTTTAAACTAGGGAACCCCAATACAAAAATACTCATAACCTGACAAATATTCCCCAAACAGAATAATCAATAATCCAATATCAATCAATCAATCCATATAAAGTTGCAAGATGCATCCAACATGGGAAAAAAAACTACATAGGGTAAGTCTAAGGCAAGTTTGGGTGGTATTGGTGGCAACAGCTATGTACAGTTACATCTTGTATGGGAATTCTTTTTTACATTACCAAATAAATCCATGGCAAGGTGTAAAACCTGCAAGTAGAAAATCAGCCATATTCATGCCTGCACACATGTAGGAACTCTGTCTCTCTATAACTCACATGGAATGGTGTCACCAGCTCATTTGGCAAAATAGAATTGGCACTGGCAGGCAGTATGAATAAGACTGTGCCACTCCTCCTCCCTGTGATCTTCTTGGTAGGCAGGCCACATCCACACCTAGCACATGGTCATTGTCTCTGTCTGCTTCTCCTATACCAACATTAGTCATCCATAGGAGATTGAGTGTTCAGGAAACAGAAATGTGCACTCAGTTATCCATCTAGTAGGCAACTTTAACCACTGGCCAAGTTACTGGAGGTGCAGTCGCTGTTGTGCTACTTAGTGGATTCCAATCAGTTTTGCCAACTGACGGCATGCACACAGTCTCAATATCAGTGTACCTGAGAGTCCCTAGCCACTATTATTTCTCTAGGAAAGCTATCCCTGAAATTTTCTAGATAAAGTCCCAGGAACCCTGACAGTGTGATGCACCATGATGTAAAGCCAACTTAAGCTATGGTTTATACCGAAATTATTCGGCCCGAAACAAATATTCGGACCGAACCCAGAATGAATGTTCAAACGTAATGATCACAAGGAAGTGGGGAATATCTGTCATCTTTGACACCCTTTTACAGAACTGTTTGATCCATGGATGAAGGGGCCAGTTTAGTATTGAAATTTCAAAGCAGTTTTGCACAAAAAAAAAAATAAAATCCAATCCAGGATTTGAGGAATGTTAGGACTACCTGTATTTGGTGAATTTCTCCATACCAAGAGCAGATTCCCTTCCATATCTTTTGGTAGACACTAGAGGTAACTTTTTTTTTTTTTAAATCGGGAGACAGAAGAGTCTAGTACTTTGGCTGAAAGTCCATTATGGGATAGAGTTATAGAGTTGTAGAGTTGATCTTTCAGCCTCCAGGCGGCAAGGTGTATTTTTTTTTTTTTTTTAACTGTAGTTTTTATTGAAAAATTTTATATATAACAAGGAAAAAAAAACAGATCCAACAGAAGCGATGACAAATGGGAGAGGCGTAACCACCAGAACTGAATAAAATAGTGAAAAAAAGTCCTGAAATGGAAGAATAAAACATCAAAACAAGAAAATAAGGGGAAGACAAACATACAGAAACAGAAGGGGAAGGAAGGGAGGAGAGGGAGAAAAATCTAGGATCAGAGACCATTCAATGCAGAGTGAGCGTCCCAGGAGACCAAATAGAGTGGAAGGCATCCAAAGTATTGTTGAGGCTAGCAGTCAGGTATTCGAGTTCAGGTGACAAACAAGACCCTGCAGACGGAGATCATCCTTTAAAAATCAGAATGCTCAAAGAATGTGAGTAATTTTTGTAGTCTGAACCAATTTCTTAGCCCAAAATGGGGCTATTAAGAGGAACAGCATGTCAACATTCCGAAATTTGCATAAGGCTTTTCGAATAAAAGCTTGGGATGGGAGGGGGGAAATGCATGAATGTACCGTATTATTATTAATTATTATTATTTATTTATATAGCACCATTAACTCCATGGTGCTTTACATTTGGGGGATACATAAAGTACACAAAATATACAGGTAGATATAATACTGACAGTGATCGGCTGGCACAGTGGGGTAGAGGGCCCTGCCGTGGAGGGACTGGCAGAGGGGAGCAGCCGATGAGGATCGGGGGGTGAGGTGGATTAAGCGAGCAGCGCAGTTTAAGGTGGACTGGAGGGGGGCGAGGGTGTTTGCTGGGAGTCCATTCAGAAGTGTGTTGCAGTAGTCTAGGCGGGAGATTATGAGGGCCTGGACGAGCATCTTGGTAGTTTCCGGGGTGAGGAAGGAGCGGATTCGGTGGATGTTCTTGAGCTGGAGGCGACAGGAGGTGTTGAGGGTTTGAATATGTGGCTTGAAGGATAAGTCAGAGTCCAGGGTTACCCCAAAGCATCGGGCCTGTGGGACAGGGGTAAGAAGGGTTCCATTAACTTTGATAGATGGGTCGGGTGGAGAGGCCATACAGGAAGGGCTGAAGATGATAAACTCTGTTCTTTCCATGTTGAGTTTGAGAAAGCGGGAAGAGAGGAAGGAGGCTACGGCTGCTAAGCAATCTGGAACTCTGGCCAGCAGGGAGGTAATGTCAGGTCCAGAGATGTATATTTGGGTGTTGTTGGCATAGTAATGGTACTGGAAACCATGAGATTCTATGAGTTGGCCCAGGCCAAGGGTGTAGATGGAGAATAGGAGGGGTCCTAGGACGGAGCCTTGGGGGACACCTACAGAGAGAGGACGAGGTGAGGAGGTGGTGTGCGAGTGGGAGACGCTGAATGTGCGGTCGGTGAGGTATGAGGAGATCCAGGAATGGGCCAAGTCTGAGATACCGAGGGATGAGAGAATTTCTAACAGGAGGGAGTGCTCAACTGTGTCAAAGTTTCTCTAAGACTCCTAAATTTATGTAGAACCACTTAATCCACCACGGTGTGCAATGCCAAAATAACTATAAGAATCAGGAAAGGGAAGTGCATAACCACTATAGTGGTTGATATATGCACCAATGTGTAATTAAATTGACTCTATCAAGACATGGCCCATTTGGTTGTAAAACTGAATACCTTGTTACATTCAGTGTGAATTTGGAGGCAGGCATCAAAAATGTGGAATGATTATCTACATTATATCACCGTGATACTATGTAGCAATCTGAAGCAGACACACCTGTTATAAATAATTCAGTCCAGATTCACACTGTGTCATAGCATAATCCAAACGGCATATATTTACTGCTACATAGCAACAAGCATGGCTGTCTACAATATAGGCAGAGTGCATCAGAGGCTGCAGTAAGTAGAGGCAATGAGCTCCTTCAGGACTGCATCTCGCCGGGTGCATCCCGTTGTGGCAAGGTGGTCCAGCAGACAGTCTGTTTAGCCGAGTCCTAATATAAGAGTAAATGGGACCTAAAAGCTCTTTGCCTGTAGTTATCTTTCCCTGCCACCCACAGGTATAGTGCAGGTCTGCAATGTGGAACGGACCAGGCAATTGATGAATTGGGTGGTGAGGATCGACTCACTGGCGGTACACTGCATAGCCTTGCGGTGATATTGGTGCCGAAACCAACAGCACCGATATCTCTGCAACCAGGTCAGATAACACCAAAGCTAACAGTACGCTGAACGCAGCCAATGTTAGAGGACATGAAAGGTCCTCTAAGAATGCCACACTTGTAGAATAGTCTATGTATACTTTGAGATGGCCTCCTTGCAATAGATGTTGGAATTTTTGAATTATTCTTGTAACAGATATTGGGCTATGTGTTCGGATTTGAGGGTAGGCATCTCATTGAGAGAGACCACTTACCCTGGAAGAAGCTGCCACGGGAGCCACACGGAGGTCCCCAATCCCTTGTGCCAACATCTGTAGTCACAGAGATCACTCCATTATGTAGGTTTGTTGGCTTTACCCACCAACTCATTTCAGCAGCTTTAAAAAAAATCACACCAACTGCTTAGCATGAACATACCTGTATAGTAAATGGCTAATTTATTTACTGTTTTGATCCATCATCCCCCATGTAGCAACACTGAACAAAAAAAAAAAATTCTAGTTGTAAAGCAGGGTCAGACATTTTAGTATAAATACTATATTTTTTTTTATTAAATAATTTCTTACAGCTTACTTTCATATATTTACAGAGGCTATTCCCATACTTGTGACACATCATACATAAAATGCAGACATTTGCATTGAGAAATAAAGCAATGCTATATATATAACAAAATGCATACAAATACTCTTATGTACCCCTGTGGCCAATGTCATCCAATGGTAGATTTTCAGACTGAAAAGGTACAAAGCTTGCAACATCACATAACTGAACATTTACACACAGCTAGATTTCATCTATCACAGTTCACCCATAAAGTCAGATGTACACCCATGGGTCAGTCAAAGTAGTTTCCATTACTAGAAAAACATGGCAATTTTCTTCCAAACCAGGGTCTCCACTGGTCCACTGGCTTCTTATGGGATTGCAGAGCTGTTCAATTTACCGTACTTCAGTGGAGATTACCTGCAGTATCACCATTAACACCCCCCCCCCCAAAAAAAAAAAAAAAAACCCCAAACAAAAAAAAACAAACAAAAAAAACCCAATATGCAGATGTGGCTCGGTTTCTGGCAGAAGACAACCGTGATTTTCTAATTCTTTAAAACCCCTTTAATCTTCAAATTGTGTACCCTCTTCCAAGAGAGACACCTTTAAGAAAACATTCTAAGACAGATGTTTAACAGAGTACACATTTTTACATTACACGTTTCATTCAGCAGCTCTGCATAAAACATTCCCACTAATGTATATTTACACAAAGTAGTGACATACTGATAAAGCAGCATTTTAGTAGCTGAATATCCCTTTTTCCCCAAACCATTAAACTCTCAACATACAAAAAAAAAAAAAAAAAAAAAATTCTCCATTAATACAAGCATCTATGTACACACCTCACAGAACTAATCCTAGCATCAACTTTGATCACATTACCATTTTCACTTTAGGAAGTGCATGGGTTTTGCTTTCATCTTAAAATAGATGTATTGTGCGCCGACAGCTTTAAAAAGGAAGAGGCTATTCTGATATGTAGAGTGCAGAACATCACATAAGTGGCATTGTAAAAATAAGCATCTATCATACATATTGCTTTTAGAGAGATGGAAAGCTAATAATGTTACCAGTCTTTGGTGTTACTTGAGGGAGAAGTCCAGAGGCGGCTATGCTGCTCATTATCCAAACTTTGATTGTTATGGGACAAGGTATAAAAGCAGGCTGAATATATGGAAAAAGCAAACCTATATATGGAAAGAGATTCTATATTAAAGAGGACCTCATCAGTGTGCGGTATTATATACCGCTAGAAAGCTGACAGGACTGAATTCAGCGCACTGTTGACTTTCCCGGGTTGTGCCCCGACGCTGGAGACATTATTGATGTTCATTTCGGCACCTATATTTCATCACTTTAAAGGGATTCTACCACTAAAACACTTTTTTTTCTAGTTACCACGTCGGAATAGCCTTTAAAAAGGCTATTCGTCTCTTACCTGTAGAAGTGCTCTCCGCCGCGCCGTTCGTTCAAAATACCGGTTTGTACCGGTATGCTAATTAGTTCTCTCGCAGTGTTGGGGGCGTCCCCATCGCAGGAGCAGTGATGGGGGCGTCCCCATTGCAGCTCGAAAACCGACCGCAGCGCCGCCTCTCTGGTCTTCGGTGTCTCCCCTTGCCTCTTCAGCGTCTGTCGGACGCCTGCGCAGTATGCTCTCTGTTCGGCGAAGATTGCCGAACGTACTGCGCATGCGCGAAAGTGCGGTGCCCGCACTATGGCTGGGACCGCAATTTCGCGCATGCGCAGTACGTTCGGCAATCTTCACCGAACAGAGCGTACTGCGCAGGCGTCCGACTGTACGCTGAAGAAGCAAGGGGAGGACACCGAAGACCAGAGAGGCGGCGCTGCGGTCGGTTTTCGAGCTGCAATGGGGACGCCCCCATCGCTGCTCCTGCGATGGGGACGCCCCCATCGCTGCGAGAGAACTAATTAGCATACCGGTACAAACCGGTATTTTGAACGAACGGCGCGGCGGAGAGCACTTCTACAGGTAAGAGACGAATAGCCTTTTTAAAGGCTATTCCGACGTGGTAACTAGAAAAAAAAGTGTTTTAGTGGTAGAATCCCTTTAAGAAGGGCGGGACTTACAGGCTAGCCACCCTCGACTGTACTATAACATAGCCTTGTATGTCAGAGGGGGTGTTCCTTACCATGCAGCGTTGACCGCTTTCTCAATTACCCAATTACAGAACTGTAATTAAAGGCAAAATTTGACTTTATATAGGGCCAATTATTCCACGTGTGAGACTTCTGAATTTGAGCACTAAAAGCAAACGTTGGGCAACACACCTGACTAGGCAGAGTTGGTTGACATGGTCATATCAGAGGCAATAGAAATCGATCCAAAAGTAGATTTTTAAAACTTAAAGGCCTACACAGAGAAAAGTTGGTTGAACCTGCTGATTTTGACGGGAAGTAGCCGAATAGTGTGCGCGCGCTCGGGGACTCATGACTCACCCTTGACAGATGTCAGGAAAGGAGGTTTAGGCGTGCTGAATTTCAATATCAAGGCCTTTGTTCTCCCTGAAGATAAGTCACCACAGGAGCCTAGCAGTGGCTTTCACCACACTACCTACTCAAAAACAAATCTGGCGAAACCAAATGTGTATGGGGCAGTCAGGTGGAATAGTTGTAGGCAACTAACAGCTACTGCAGGTGTATGAGCACCTATAGAGCCAAACACCTGGACACAGAAGTGTAAGCCTAAGCAGCTGCCTGCACAGCTAACAATTCATGGATTTAGAGAGCATCTGTCAAAATGCAGCCTAAAAATATAAAAAAATAATACATAACTTAAGATGGATACTGCAAATATAGTTCATGGCTTATCTGTATAGAACTTGCACTGTCATCCCCCTGAAGTTCACTTATCTTTAATAATTATCTTTTAGCCCCTGTAAAATACATCATTTAGCAGCCTTCTCTACATGCAGGCACCCAACTGCATTGCCATGTGACCCCACAGTTACTATCAAGTAACAGAACATGATGGGTAAAGCCCTCAAAGCAAGACTACAAACGTCCTTATAGCCGTCTGAGATTTCCTGAGAAATGGCTCATCAAAATACAAAAAAAAAAAAAACAAAAAAAAAAAAAACATTTAGGAGGCATCGCTTAAGGAGCTTTCATATCAATTCTAAAAACAATGACAGATGCTCTTTAATGAATGTGAACACTTCAATAAGTATGTAAAAAAAAAAAAAAAATTCTATGCAAGACAACTTGCACATTGACTTCAGGTTCGCTTACAATCAATGTTCGACTGGCCATGTGGATACATAATATAGAAAGCAAAAGTGAAAGCAAAGCTTTGGTCAGTGTAATGTTTCAGATATAACCATCCCTTCCTCAGCACCTGTTCTTGCCACAATGTAAGAAAAACACTAAATAAGAATAAAGTAGTCGGTAGTCTTTGTCCCACCCTTCTGTTCTAAAGTAATGCAGCAGAGAGGGGGAATGGGTAGGGGGCTCATGCATGGTGGATCCAACATCAAAACACTATCCCTGTAGCAGAATAACCAAGTAGTTGCACTCTGCAGTCTGGACAGTCTGATATGATCCGTCATCTGGCACCTGCTGAGACGCCTAAAACGTATAGACAGGTTTATCATCTTTCTGCCTGGACTACAGCAACAATGCAACCCACAAATACTGACTACAAATACCCCAGTTGAAGCAGTAGGGTCCTCCTATGGATGATCGATCGCCCTAGACTTTATTAGACTCGATTGCCATGGTGTTTACATGTATTATAATAGCCAGTATATAGGAGGTTAAGGTATCTAAGGCATTGTACAAGTTCAGTGTACATATATTGTGGCCACCATCATACATACATTCCAATAGAAAATAGAACCACATTAGCTCATCCACATATAGAGGTCAGCCACTGACCTCATTCATTTTGGTTTTCTAGTTTCATACCACTTCCCACTTAATACATAACTACGCCTGGGGTAGAAGATTTGCAAGCAAGAAGGACACAAGTTACATAAATGAAGCTGGGCACAAACAGAAGTGTTTGCTCAATAAGACAATTGTTTGTCATTGATCAGTCTTATATTCATTATAGCAACATTTAGTACATGAGTAATTCTCATTTGTTATCAGAGGATTTCATTGTAGGATGATGCAAAAGAATAATGCGAAAAGAATGATAAAAAATTAGGGAAGAAAACATTTAGGGTAAGAGCACACAAGTGTGACCACAGGAGATAAAATGACTTGATTAGCAAAATTAAGACATCACATGGCTGCATTAAAACCAATTCATTTGCATTGAGTTAGTCACATGACAGATTTTTTTGATGGTCCTTTTTACCAGACTGTTTTCATGGGTCCCTCAATAGACTCAGTCTATGAGATATCGGTGAACACTGATGCCTCATGCAAGCGGCCGTGGAAGAAATCTCTTCTTCGTAGCTGTTTTGCACAGGTCACCGAATACAGCTTTACTTGGATACACAATTTTGCCAGTAAAACCAGTTTGCTTATTACTTTGCAGCAGGATACTAGGTCATTTGCCTTGTGTGATCTTACCCTTTACATCATCAATTTTAGCAACCTTAATAAGGTGTCTGACAGGATATAACAGCATGGCTGATGGGGTCTAGTTGTTGAGGGCACTAAGAAGCATCTTTAAATGGAAGGTAACCTTTACCTTATCAGAGGATTCCTGCTTTCTTCACATTAGCTGTGTCTGCAGCGACCAAACTACAGCCATAGACACTTTTCCAACTCATCATATCAATTATTTTATGCCCCGTCATGTCAGTACATAGCTTAAGTAAGTGCCAAGAACACATTGAAAGGGGATTGATGACACTTTTTAGGTCAAAGAGCCTCCAACTCTGATAATGTAAGTTCCATAGATCAGTTGAACTTCACTGCACATTTACTGGATTCTCTTTCATGAGCCATTTATTTTTATCAAGAGAAAACCATATTATGTCACCAATTTGACATTGGGAAAAGTATCATATATACTCGAGTATAAGCCGAGTTTTTCAGCACAGTTTTTTTTTTTGGGGTGGGGGTGGGTATGACCAGCCACAACAATAATGTATGGAATCTCCCATAAAATAGTGAAAAAAAAGCAGCTTTAAGAAAAATAAAAAAATCAAAGTTCTTAATCCCTCCTTTCCCTAGAATACCTATAAAAGTAGAAAATGACTGTGAAGCACATACACATTAGGTATTTCTGTGTCAAAGTGCCCGGTCTACTGAATATTGGGTATCTGCAGTGCTCCTCTTCCGTCAGGTAGGTGTTAATAGGAGCACTGCAGATACTCTATATTCAGCCAGGCTGAATTCCAAGTGGGGGAAAAAAAAAACAGACCTCAAGCTCAGGGAAGGGGCAGTCAGACAACCAAAACACCGCCTCCCCTTCCCCAGGACCTACTGCACCCAAAAACTCTGACCCATTTTAATTTTGGAAGTTTTCTAGTAGCTGCTGCATTCCCCCCCCCCCCAGGCTTACACTCGAGTCAATAAGTTTTCCCAGGTTTTCGTGGTAAAATTAGGGGCCTCGGCTTATACTAGAGTATATACAGTAGGTGCAAATGTATCTGGAATTAGATATAGCAAAAAATGATAAAAGGACATGGTGTGCTCAGGTGAAAGGATAACTAAATGACTAGTGTACAGAAAATGATGCAGATAAATAAGGCAAGCTGCAACAAATATGAAAATTTCCATTGTAATTCATGTATTTTTTGTGAGTACATATGCTGGTTTTCCTGCTTTGTCAAGTTTTGGGCAGTTAAGGCAATATCAGAAGTCATTCAACGTGACCTTGTGTAGACAACACAACAAGTTAGCAAGAGAACATACATTTCTTAACTGCATACACATGAGTAACTCATCGAGAATTTAATGCCTGTTACAAGCATGATGTGCTATCATTATGACATGTACATGGTACATGTTAACATTTAAATAAAAGCCCAACATAGGTATGCAAATATACAATTCACAAAAATAAAAGGAAAAAACGTTAATATACAATCTGAGGTAACATTACACACAACACACGTATAAAATACAATGAAATCACAGTCACGTAATATTTCTGAGTTGCAATCTTTAAAATTCAGAAAGTCCTTAAAGTGACCGACTTAAAGTAACACCCAAAACATTAGTGACAGGTAGAATTTCACTGCATAGTCACGAAATGTTACCCAAAATATATATTATATACAGATCTGTATATAACACATATAGAAACATGGCTTTAAGTTAAGTAGTTCTAAAAATAAACATTTGAAGAATCTCCTTGTGTCGTATAGTACAGCAGTTCATAATATAAAAGGCTTCTAGTCAAGGTTCTCTGATGCAAACTGATGACGAGGATTTCAACATCTAAAACTTCAGAACAGAAAATTGGTGAATTATAAAATCTGTATTTTTACCCCTATTTATTTATTTTTTTTATCCAATCATGTTTTCTAAAGGATTCCAAATGTGCTTTTTGGCAAAAGAAATAACCAGAAACAAAATCCGTGGTTCTGATAAAAGCACGGCTTTACACAGAAACATATTCTTGCAATACTCCTGGTTTGGTAAAACATATGGTTTTAGGAAAACGCAACCATTAAACAGTAGTGGTTTTAACTAAGTCCTCAGTTGTAATATGCAGACAGCATTCTTTCACAACTGGCCAATGAAATCTGTTGAAAAATTGCAGTCCTGCCAGCAGGATACAGTACAACATAGAGTTAGAAGTTCAAGGGTTCTAGGCAAATAAAAAACAAAAAAAGATCTAAATTTGTAGCAGATGTTCCAGGCATTTTAGTCCGTATATTCAGCTACAATTGACAGAAGAACAGTGATGTCATCTGGTTTTCCTCCTGTAGGGTAAAGAAGGAAAACATAAGAAAAAAAAATATATATATATCAGCAGTCAGCTTCAAAAATATATATTTATAGTAGTAGTACTAACTCAAAAAATTTCAAATACATTCTGTTGTTATGTAATAATACCATGGAGTGCACAAATTATAAATGGCTATGTATATTGTATTCATTTCTCTGCAGTTCACGCTCCACTCTGATCAGACACCATCTTGATTTTTAGATTATTCATTCTCTGTGCTTTGTCATTTGATTAATTCCTTCATACAGCTAGAGACAGTACCATCTCTGCCTGCTGGGGAACAGTAATTATTCTCTTTACCCCCTGAAATAATAAAGTCTATAAGTGTACAGTCGGACGCATTGTACAGTGATCTCCACCCCCTTTGTACAATATGAGCCTGCAATTGTCAGGGGTAGCTAGTGATAGGACCTCCACACATAATAGGACATAATCTCCTGTGTGACACAGTCCATGCTGTTTCATCATACACCAAGTGATCTGCCGTACCACCAAGTGATCTGCTTGGTAGCACACTTAGCAACACATTTGTGGCTGTTCACAGTGTCTTCATCTTTAATACACCATGTTATTTTTTTTTGGCAAGTGTCCCAGGGCCCTGCCACAGATCTCCCTCTATGTTTGTCATTATACCCCTACTCACTGAAATCTTACACATGCACCAGGCTCTTAATGCATTCTACTCTTCTGGAAAGGCTAGGTTAAAACGAACATCACATACAAAAAAAAAATTAACAGAGATCACATGATATCTAGGAGAGACACACCAGTGAATAACTATCAATAGTTCAGTATCTACATTCAATGTATACAGGTACTATTATGTGTACAGCTGAGCTATAGTAACTGCACACCAATACCACTAGTTTCTATGCTGCTGTTGTACTATTGGCAACTTTAAAATTCAGGATGTAATGGTGCAGTATTGTGATCTGCTGTAGTTTGTATGTATTTACCACATCTCATCCTCAGGTCATCAGTAGCCATGAGACATGAACTATGCTTATTCACTAAAGGCACTGTCCAAGACCGAAAGTGTCCACCACCCAGACCCTCACAAATCAGCTGATGTGGAACCAGAAGCTGTACATAGGATAAAGCAGTTTTGTTCCTTTTCAATTGAATGGGAGCAGAGATGCAGATCCCTGGCAACATGACTCCAATGTATGGAGCCCAGTGATGGCACCAGGAAATAGAATCAGAGCTGCTTCTGGCTGTATACACTCTAAACAGCTCCTAGCAGCAAGATCAACTGATCATTGTGGAGAAAGGGTATTGGATCTGCACCAAGGAATAGATTACCAGCATCCAATATGCATGGGATCTTGGACATGACATTCCCTTTAAATGTCAAGAAATACACATTATACTTTCTGCATATATACAGTATAGACAGAAACCTTTGATGTGTCCAACCAAAACTGCATTAAACAGTGGTCTTTTAGGGGGTGGGCTTCTCAAACAACTTGGTTAATATGGAAAATTAAAAATCCATCACAGAAAATGCAGTCTGGGTGAGGAGGTGGTCGTTTGCAGAGGTTTCACTGAGCATTTATTTATCTGTCTCACCTCTGACATTCAATCCATAGTCGCATGCAAACTGTGCAAATGGTGACATATAATTGGGATCGTATGCCAGGTCATGAGCTTGCTCTGCAATGCTGCGTGCCGTCTGCTGTATACTTTCATAGTTTGAATTCTAGAGAAAAGGAGAAGGAAATTCATCACCAGAAAGGTCACCAAGCTAAGACACACTACAATATCATAGATTTCTGAGGTCTAGTCATGGGACAAAGTGGTGCTGAACTGTAATGGAACTGAGTGTACAGTTACCACCTAGTCCAAACACACATATCTGAAAAATTTAATAGACCTTAAAAGCACACACCACACAACAAACCTAACGGACGTTAAAATTGCAAAAAAAACCTCCCAAAAATGTCACTTTTTCTATTACATGTTTTGAATTACATGACACTAAACTGTTGTCATGGTCATTAGGATTTACATGGAGGAATTACTGCAATTGTATTTGATAATCTGGTGTAAATCAAGCCTTACTAACATGAATGCACATCATTATGGTTACATACGGTCGCATACCTTTAACTTTTTCAACTCCTGAAGAATCATGTAATCTGGCATATTGTCAAAGAGTCCATCAGTTGCTGTTAGAATAATATCACCGAGCTGAACATCAAATGAACTACTGTCTGCAGCATCCGGACTGAAATGAGAGCAAGGCCAAAAATGAACACGTCTTCCCTGCTATAAATACACAGGATACACATCACTCTCCCATTTACTCTAAAGTAGCAGTTATAGTATATGAACAATAATAATATATATCATTTTTTGTGTGATAGAACATTTTCATTTACATATCAAGGTTCAGTTCAACGGTCAGCCTCCTGCTGAATGTGCATTGTGTGCCATCTGAGGGGCTGGTGAAAGAGCCAGCACACATCCTATGAACAGACTGGCTTCTGAACACTCCCATCTAAAACACCGCTCACTGCCAAGTGTACTGTTGCTTTCCCTTGCAAGAACACAGTGTGCTGCTGGAAATTTTTTCACACTGATGTGAAAGCAACATGAAACCACTTTGATCACATGCCTGAAGATCAGCTCAAGGGAAAGAGGAATCCCATCCAAGCTTTGCTCATCCGTCTATCCTAAAGATTGCAGCATGTTTATTTTATCACAGATATAGCCAAACACTTCTGTATGATGTAACAATCGCAGTTTTAGTCAATTGCTAACCATATTATTCTGTCACCTCACAGAATATTGCATGTTTCTAATAAATCTTTTCAAGCTGTGACTTAAGATGCAAATTCCACACCAAAATCCTTGCCCTGCTGTTTTGAAAGAGAATACATGCCGAAGTACACATTTAAAAAAAAAAAAAAAAAAAAAAAAAAAAAAAAGTACAAAAACGAGGTATTTATCAAGCCAAGCATGCTAGGATTTTTTAAAATTTTATTTTATATAAAGTGCAACAAGTTAGGAACAAGTGGGAATGGTTAGCATGTCTAACAAATTTAATGGTGTAGAACGTGGAGTAACATCTCAGGACCGATATTTTATAAAGCATGTAATTCTGGATGAAAATGTAATGCACTTTAATTAAAAATATTGCTGCTTTCTGCTTGAAAACCTTCTCTAAATGTTCTTCCACTAGGGGTCTCCCCCTTAGCTCATTAACTGTTAAGCAAGTCCGTCCATAGATGCCAGGTAGATTTGTTCGCAATTGTATAGTTACTCCTGGCAGAATGGATAGCAGAACATTATCAGCCATGGCTACGGAGGGGGGAGGGAGGGGCCAGGGGCGCAAACTGCTCCTTATTGTACAGGCTCATATCCTCAAGACACAAATGCAAAATGTGTTTCAGCCATAATTTGATTATTAGCAGAAAACTGATAGGACATGATGGATGAAGGCTTATACAGTTATAGAACAGACTGCTCAGCAAGACCCTGCACATATAATACAACTTTTCATAAAAGCTCAGGTACCCTTTAATGAAGCAGGGTATTTTGTACATTAGTGCTTGGAGACTCATTTTCCCTCCCTGTCTTCCAAAATTCATGACTTTTATTTTTCTGTCAGCATAGCTATGTAAGGGCTTACTCTTTGCGTGAGGCGTTGTACTTTCATTTGCCACCATTTTGGGGTACATATATTTTGATTAGTTTTTATTAACATTCTTTAGGGGTCCATGTGAAATAAAACACAGTTCTATCATTTTTTGCATTTTGTTCTTACGGTGTTCACTCTGCATTAAAAATGAAACGGCAGCTTTGTCCGGCAGGTAATTACGATTATAGCGATACCAGATTTATATTGGCTTTTATTACTTTTTACTGCTTTTACAAAAAAAACGTCACTTTTGGAAAATGAATGATTTTCCTGGGGTCACTGTATTCTGTTGCCTATAACTTTTTTACTATGCTTTACTTATATTTCTTTAGCTGCGGGACAAGTTTTACTTTATTTTGGTACGAATGTTTGGTAAAACTTTTTATTGTTATTTTTTTGGGGAAAGTATAGTGACCTAAATAAGTTAATTTGCGCATTGTGGTATTTTTTGCTGTATTCACCGTACAGGATAAATAATTATGTTTTTGGATAGCGGTGACCTATACGCACGTGGGAATACCCAACATGTTTGTTTGTTTACATTATAAAAGGTGTTTGGTGTTTTTTTTTTACTTTTTATTGTTTATTAATGTGCATTGTAAGAGTTTTTTGTTTTTTTTTCACATGCCCCACAAGAGGAGTTAAAGCTGGGTCCTCAGATCGCCAGTATTGCAGAACATCACATACTAGTTCCTATGGGAACTATGCAGAGGCAGTCAGGAGGCCGTGTCCCAGCCTCCTGTCTGCCATGGCAAACCCTCGGAACACGTGATCTTATCATGGTGGGTCTGAGGGGTGATTGTGGGGATAGTGGAACGATCTTGACCCTTGAATGCTGTGATTGCTATTGATCATGGCATTCAGGGGGTTAATCCACTGGAGTCAGAGTATCTCCCAACTCTGACAGGTCGTCCCATCCCTCGGTTGTGTAACACGGTCAAGAGCAGGAAGTAATGCCGCAGGCACAGCTATAACTACATATAACAGTTAACTATATTCTCAGCGTGTCGCAATAGTACGGCGCAGAGTGGGAATGGGTTAAGGATAGGCTGTAAACAAACAAAAAATAAATAAATCCCTTTGAATATGTGCCAAATTTATCAAACATACAACATATGAAAAATTTACCACAAATTATAAAGGGAAACTCCAGCAAAACAGACTTTAAAAATTTCCCTCATGATACATTTTTCCCAGAGTTTCTAGATCCTAGAAGCTCAGTACTGCAAGACATCAGTGTAAAGTGCTGAGGAATAAATGATAATACTAATACTGTAAAAAGAAACCTCAATATTTTTTCATAACACCTTGCATTTCTACAACTAACTAGGGTACCCACCTGTCACTGAGGACCACTCCTTCAGCTTCAGGAGGCGCTATTGACAACTGGAATGGAGTGTTGAAGTAATGCTGCTGCTCATCTGACCGATGCACTACTTCTCCTGCTCTTACCACTAAGAAACCAGAATCACCTAAGTTTGCTGTGTGTAAACGATGACTTCTTCTATCCAGAACTACTAAGCAGGCAGTGCTGCTTCCTTGAAAGAGAAAAAATATATACATATAAAGAAATGACAAATTAAAAAGACAGTAAACTGTGTTACAAGCTTGTAATATGAACATGGATTAACAATGCAGCAAACTTGTCTTATAATCCTTTCTGCACAGTAGATTTGGCAGTATGTGTTAAAATGCACCGCTACAAAGAACTACTCCCACATATATAGACCGTTCACAGCATACACTTCAATTTGCACTTACATATAAAAAAAAAAAAAAGCTCCCATGTCTAGAGACTGTTGTTGCGTGCTTGTTATGGGGGCCCCGGAGTTCTTTTGAATACTTTTTTAGAACATCAACCTAAGTGATTGGTCATGTTGAGAAGTAGCTGCTACAAGTGCTGCACTTATTACAAGGCCTGTACAATAACCACTCAGCTGCCCATGTACAAGAAGATGTGATCTGAGGGGCTGGGATACAGAGTGCATGACCTCCGACACTGGATACATTCGGTGAACATTCTGGGAGAATCAAAAACAACACTAGAGGGCACCATAACAATGTAACAGCAATATCTTTATTTGAAAATAATATTTTTAGTAATATGTAATATTGTATATGCCTTTTAAATACCCATGATTATCCTATTAAAAGAGTCAAAATTAGACCAGTAGGGTTCTGTTGGCAGGAACAATTTCTGAAACACAGTGTGCCGCTGCAGGGATGACCATACACAAATCAATCATTCTCGGGGGCAAAACCACAAATCCCTACTTATTATCTGCAATTGACCTCCAAAGAGCTAAAGTAAATTCCGAAAATAAAAACCCTTGGTAAGAAATTAACTCTTCCTACACATTATTCTGCATTTCCAGAGTACTCTGTACTGTAGAAGAGCTTTTGCCATGTATTTAGTTTACAATAATTCAGCACCAGGACTTCTGTTTCTAAAGTGCTAGTCAGAAGGTCAGCAAGCCTGTTCAGACACATGGGCTGTTACTACTGCTCTCCGCCTCTACTAAACCTATCTATCTTGTGAGTTATTAATATGGTCTCCTATACTTGGAAGCCATAAAAATGGATCCTCGTACTTCAGGCAGAACATGCTGCTCCTGTCTGACCTTTACATTCAGATTAAAAAGAACATATGCTCCATCACAAGGTCTGCAGGAGCCCACCAGATCCATTTCAGCTTGAACTTCTCCGAGACAGGAAGGAGAGAAAAAAAAACCCCAATAAACAAACAAAAACAAAACAAAAGCACCACACCCAGGAGGAGAAACAAACATACATTATATATATATATATATATATATATATATATATTTTTTTTTTTTATTTATTTAAGCACACCTTCGTATAGGGGCTCTAATAAGAGCACAAGGAGAAACAGTGTCATAGCCCCTTTAAATGTTTACCCAGGAACAGCACTACATCGACCATAACTTCCAATACTATTGACTGACACATTTTAGATGTGAAAGGCAGTCTATCATCGGAGAAAGTGCTTTTGAGGTAAACCGATGGCCGAATAGCCTTTCAAAAGGCTATTCTACTACCTCCTTTACTTATTCTGGTGTCCCCGACGGTTTTTTTTTTTTTAAAACCACTTTATTTCTTTATGCTAATTAACCCTACGGAGCACCCTGGGCGTTCCCCAAGACCTCCAAGCACCCCCCACGTCATTCCTTTAATCCCACCCCTCCACTGCTTGTTCCATCGGCCCGCCTCCTCAAATCTCAGCTCTGTTCAGAGAACTACACCAAAATGGCTGCTCAGACAGTACTGGGCATGTCCAAGTGGCCATTTTGGTGTAGTTCTCTGGAGAACTGAGCTGAGAACTGAGATTTGAGGAGGAGGGCAGACTGAGGAGGAGGAAGGCAGACGGAGCACAAGCAGTGGAGGGGAAGTATCAAAGGTATGACGTGCGGGGAGCTCAGAAGCCTTGAGGAAAGCCCAGGGTGCTCTATGGGGTTAATCAGCATAAAGAAAAAGCGATTTAAAAAAGAACGGCCGGGACAACAGAAAAAGTAAAGGAGGTAGTAGAATAACCTTTCTAAAGGCTATTCAGCCATCTGTTTAGCTCAAAAGTAATTTTTCCAATGATAAACTGCCTTTAAATAGGTTTTTCCTTACAAGGGTTATTTCATTGTTGTGAGACTTGGCGCATAACAAGTGCAGTGCTTTCCTCAGCTGGGTTGTGCAGACCAGTCCCTACTGTTTGTTGTTGTTTGCTCCTAGACCTGCATAAGATTTACCAGGGCCCCAGTACTAGGTAATCACAAATTAGGAATAATTGGAAGTTTTATGCCCTTTAGTAAAACAGAGTAATTCTTAAAAAAATTGTATTAAAGAAGATTTAAAAAAAAAAAAAAAAAAAAACACTTTTCTATGCTAGCATTTTCAACCAGTGAACAGAAATACAATTCACTTCAAGTGAATTGAAATGGTCGTGCTATTTACCTAGTAAAGGTACTTTGTTTTGGAGCAGCTCACAGTAACTTGAGGTGAGGATCCCAACAGGATTTGTTGGCACAAACCGTCCTTCTTTAACTAAACGTTCACAAGTACGCATAAGAGTCTCTGAAAACTGAGAAGGGTCAACTCCATAGTCTCTCCATCCACCGACTCCATCAGCCACACCTGCAAATACAGAGAAATGTTAATGTCTAAAAGAAATTTACTGATGCTTTGAATGAGACAGATTGTAGAGTCTAAAAATAGTAATGACCTATCCTACCTATCGATGACCAATATCAAAACTGTCAGGGTCTGACATCCCCCATCACAGAGATACACAGGGAATGGAGCAGGAAGCAGACAGCTCGGTAGATTAGATTCCATTCAAATGAAGGGGAGCTGATCTGCAGTACCTGGTTTGGCCACTACACAGAACAGAGCTGTTCCATTCTGTGTATCAACTGCTGAGAACAGTTGATCGATAGGGGTGCCATTACCTCCACTAACCTAATATCTGTGACCTATCCTTAGGTCATCAATGTTGCTGGCCTGATTCAAATTTACATGCATTATGAATTATGTCTTCAGATGTTACACTTTAGGCTGAACTCTGTATATTTTAGGATACAGGAGAGAATAGAACTTAATTTGTGATCCTCTTGTACTGCAATTCTTCATCCCTTTCACATGGTGTATCAAGTGGAGCACAGCGACAGTGATGCTGTTCAGACTACAACCCTATTGTGTAGGGTTAGGCACAGGCAGGCTGAGAAAAGCAGCTGCAAACAGGAGTTCATAAAATATTATAAATATCAGATTATTTTAATAAGGGATTTGTCACATCTCAGCGTTGTAATGTACAGGCAAGAAGTAGCTCAAAAGAATGACATTGAAAAGTTATTTGATACATTAATAGGCTTTGAAATATGAAGTTATTACATAAAGTCAGAATTTGTAACAAACCAAGGGTAACCGGTAATGTACTGGTATTAAAATCGGCAGCACACATTTACTAGAGCACAATGTCCTTCAAAAAGGTGTCTGACAGACTGCTAGTGGGATTTTTGCCTTGACCCAGCCATGAACCCAGTATTCTGTCAGGAACATGTTGCCGGACCGCCGCCTGGGCAGATTAATCCGATTCTACCAAAAAAAAAAAAATATACACAGGTCAACCTTTCAACCACCTGCTCATTGAGGAAACAGGATCAGATGGAAAGACAAGTCATTGCTACACTGACGGTAAAATGTCAGATATTTGTGAAGTCTGCTGATGGGTGAAGAGGTCATTTATTCTTAGATTTGTTTGTCCCATAGCAGCCACTTTCAGATCTGGAAAAGTCTGATCTTCATAGGAGAAAAACCTGACACACACACATACAGACACGGAAAACTTCTTCCCTATGAACAATCTGCACCACATAGTATGTGCAAGTCACAGCTTATTTATAGGTATGTAAATCTGGTGCAGAACGCCAGGGATTAGAGGTTAGTTCAGATTAACACTAAGAGTGTGATTACATGTTTACACATCAGCAGCGCAATCCCTACACTACATGGCCAAGAGTATGTGGACAGCCAGACATAGTCACGTACACTAGCTGGACAGCGCTCCAGATATGACTTTTTAGGAACTATTCTGGAGCACAGTTTCTTAGAGCTCTATGCCGTGCTGCTCCTCTGTTATTCCTCCTAGAAATTTACTAGTAAATTGATAACTGAGTGTAACACTACACAATCTGACATGGTTACCAGTAAGTGTTAACGTTATCAGTCTGCAAGGACACAACCCTTTGACAAGGGTCACTTTATTCATTTCAGGAGCAACAACAGAGGAACTGCATCCATAATAAGACAAGATGCTCCAGATTTGTAAATACTTGTATTCCCCATGCAATGACTAAAACAGACTTGTCAGAAGTGGTGACCATTCCTCTTTAAGGCAGGGAGAAGCGCATCACAAGTCTTCCTTTTGACCTTAAATGTAGTAACCAACCACATTCTGCCTTGTATTTTATTACTTAGAGACCCACATTGCGAGTACAAATTTAGAATTTACAATTGCTTAGTTCTGCTTCCCCTGGAGCCTGCATTTAACACTTCCTATCTATAATCATAAAAGCTGCCAAAATATTTCTCCTCCTTTCTACATGCGGCACAGTGTAAGGAAACATTCTCCAGAAATCCAGCAAGGTGAAAGGCGATTTATCTTTCTCCACCCAATGCTTTACACCAGGCTGGTAAATACTGGTATTGTGGAAAGTGTCACCTGATGAACATACCATTACGTATACTACTGGCTTTAGGATATAGCGGTTTGCTAATATATTAAACTGCTTTACCTCAAAAATCAGATGAGGATGAAATACTGGTTTGGTCCAAGCCAGAGAACATGATATATGGTTATTTTATATGGCCGCTACACCTTGTAGGCTAGGCTACATAGCAACCTTCTCATAGAGATAAAGTGGAGAGATCCTCCTGATGTGTGCCTACAACTGTATACTTTTAACATGTGAACAGAACTTTAGAAACATGTGTATCCTTGCAAATAGGAAATTCCATGGAAAAGAACATATTATCAAGCCCTAGACCTTCAGTTATGTGTAAGTATCAGGAATGCAGCTGGTCTGGGCAGAAAGGATGAGGCTAAAGAACCTCAAAATCTTTGGGAGAGTGTGAGAAGGAAAGATTGTGCCCTATACCTGCGATGGCGATCCTATAGCACGTGTACAGGATTCCCCATTAGTGGTTAGTCGCTTCTTTCAGCTGTATTTGCAAACACACAAAGTGTGAGCTCTGCCCCGACACAGGCGTGATGACACAAGTCATCAGCGCCTGCAATCAGAAGAAGGACCATGCTCAGCTGCTCTTCATGGGACTTCAGGTAAGTATAAGTGTGTGTGTGTGTGTGTGTGTGTGTGTGTGTGTGTGTGTAGGGGGGCTACTGTGGATCATAGAAAACTGTGTGTTTGGGAGGGGGGGGTGTACTGTGGAGCATAGAATACTGTGGGAGGGGGCTACTGTGGAGCATATAATACTGTCTGGGTGTCCAAAGTGGAGCTCATAATACTGTATGGTGGCCACTGTGGAGCATATAACACTGTGTGGGGGCCACTGTGAAGCAGATTGTACTGTGTGAGGGCCCTTCACCATTTATATCTCACAGTATTTGTTTTATAGCAGATGTGATATTAGTACAGGCTGTAACAACATTGCACGGTCACTATAAAACAGATCCTGTGCAATGAAAATATTGAACATTAATTGTTCAAAAGTACTAAATGCAGAGAGCTTTACCTTTCAGTGCAAAGTTGTTTGTATTATTGAAAGCTCTGTAAAGCCCCATTCACATAAATGTAATTTGTGGGTCTGTAACTATCCGCAATTGTGGATTTGCAGAATGTTTAGGTTAAAATACCGTGTTGGCACTTTTTGATAATTTAGTGGGTTTTAGGTTGCCGTTTGGGCATTTAGTCTCTAAAAGTTTCACTTCCCTATTTCCTAGCTTAACAATGACCACTATAAAGATTCACTGAAATCCACTTCATTCAGAAAAAGTAGATGCAAGGATTACTCCAGACAACTGTGTACTATGCCTGCAATCTAACATTAAAGGGGTTGCCCCATGAAAAGCATCCTATCTATACTGCTAGTTTATGTGGATATAAGACTTTTCCTAAATACATTGCTTTATCAAAACTGCTTTGTTTGGTCGCTATCTTAATTTATTCACTTCATTGTTGACACTGCGTTTCTATGGCCACTGGGCTTATCTGCTCATTTTCCAAATGACATGGCTGCCTGCTCTCAGGGGGGAGAGGAGCTGACAAACGGGAGCTCCTCAGATAGGGGAGTGGGGAGGTGAGAGCTCGGGGATTACTGTGCTGTCTATCTTCAGCTTTTCCACTTATCAACTGGTTTAATTGAATTTGGCTGATAAGGGCTGTGATAAGGAGTCTGTTACCTCTGTATGTAATGCAAACTGACTCAAATCCAGCTCTGCTGAATCAGTTTCCACATCAGCTTTATACTGTGGTAATGCATTTACAATCCCTCATTACTGACTGCAAACATAGCAGATAGAGCAAGTGAAACCCCGCCCACCAATGTGCCGAGAAAACCAAAAAGTGAAGAGAGCACAGAGCTTGCAGGCTGCAGAACAAGACTTATGGGAATACCCCTTTAAAGGGAAGGAAGGCATGACTTAGGTGTTCCTATGCACCAACATCCATGATCTGATCATGTTGTGGAGAACATAAATAATGGATATCCACAAGCTGTACAAGTCCTTGCCACTAAAACAGAGTAGGTTATTTAGCAGTAATGTGAAGGGAGCGTTCACACGGTCATACAGCTCAGAGATAAAAACTAGAACAGCAAGACACCGAGACGACAGATTACAACATTCGCCAACACCCTGTCCTGAGGGAAGAATATGAAACAAGAAACAAATTGCTATATAAAAAAAAAAAAAAAACTGTTTGACTATTATTAAGCCTCACCATGCAGCGAGACAGTAACTGGCACAAAAGCTGTCCTGTATGTTGACATTTAGGCCCATATCACATAACTAATACAGGAACATATCTGTTCCAGTATCACAGCTACAAATTAGAAGTGGACAATCAAATTAATTCGACTAATGGGTCCATTGTGTTTCAGAATCGTCTTACTCAATTTACCAGACATCCACCATAATGGTATAGCAGATGAATATGGGAGGAAATCCATGCAAACACGGGGAGAACATACAAACTCCTTGCATATGATGTTCCTGGCGGGATTCGAACCCAGGACTCCAGCGTTGCAAGGCTGCAGTTCTAACCACTGAGCCACCGTGTTGCCCCATACCCACAGTATACCTATACTTTGCTCATATGACATGTCAGATTAGTTACTGAGTGCACTTTCTAGTGAATTATACAAAATAGCCCATGACTTGGCATTTTGCCTAACAACGTATGAGGCTGCATACTTTATAGACTGTAGGAATCTAATGTCAATGTATCCAAAGCTATAATCATGGGAAATTTAGATAGCGAGCCCTACCTGGGACAGTGTTGGCAATATCTCTGCAGATATGCTGCAGAATATAAAGACACTAAAATAATATGCAGCATATACCGTATTCTTCGGACTATAAGACGCACTTTTTTTCCCCAAAATTTTGGGGGAAAAGAAGGGTGCGTCTTATAGTCTGAATGTGGCGCCTGGCACCCGCCGTAATAGAGAGGCGAATGCCGGCAAGGGATAGACGCCGGGGCCTGAGACATCGCTGCGCTCCTCTGCCCTGCATGAAGCCAGCAGCGGCAGGGGTGATGCTATTCTGCTCCTCCGTCCCCCCGCCGCTGGCTTCATGCAGGGCAGAGGAGCGTAGCGATGTCTCAGGCCCCGGCACCTGTGCTGGCGTCTATCCCTCGCCGGCACCCGCCTCTCTAGTACAGCGGATGCCGGGTCAGTATCGGTGGCCCCTTCTCCCCCGGGGTCGGTCCCCACCGGCCCCGTACCTGTAAAGTTGCAGGCTGGCTCCTGCGCGGCGATATCGCAGGAGCCGACCTGTTCGGGTGACAGCCGGGAGCCTAATGAGGCTCCCAGGCCTGTCACTGCTATATATTAGTATTGCGGCTGGGTCTATGACCAGCCGTAATACTAATAGACAGAATGTCCCATAGACGGCAATACAGTTGTATTGCCGTCTATGGGACTTGCAATCAAGTGACCGCAGGTTCAAGCCCCCGGGGGGGAATAAAATAGTAAAAAAAAAAAAAGCTTTAAAAATATATAATAAAAATATGAAATAAATAAAAGTTCTAAATCACCTCCTGTCCCTAGAATATATATATAAAAGTAGAAAATCATATGTCATAAACCACTGGGTTTTTTTTTTCAATACAAGGCGATCTAAGCAATAGATATTCCCCAAAATGGTATAACTAAAAAGTACTTCTGGCCCCGCAAAAAAAAGCACTCTATGCGTCCCCGTACAGCTGCAGGGTCACCTGTCAATGTGGCCTTGCAGCTGTTGCAAAACTACAACTCCCATATATTAAATATTTTACCATTTTTTGCTTCAAAATTTTTTTCCCCTATTTTCCTCCTCTAAATCCTAGGTGCGTCTTATAGTCCAGCAGACACATACCTGAATTACATTGCCCAATAAGTCTAGCTGCTGACTTACAGGGGAGTTGCAATACATCTCTAGACATTATTCAGAGAATGCTTTAAATGTTCGTGAAAGTATGTTTAAAGGGGTTTTCTGGGATCAGAATATTGATCACCTATCAATAGCAGTTCTGTGGGGTCCAGCACCCCTGACATTCATCTGTATGAAGAGGCTGCAACGGCAGGGCAAGGTGCTTCAGCTTCCTCTTGTTCACAGTAATGACAGTGTAGGGACATGCCAGTAATATCCAGTTAGCTATTTATTCATAAACATATAGGACAAGTAACAGCACTAGGAAGTTCTAAGAAAAGTTCAGCAAGAATTGCTATTGCATGAAGAATACAAGTATTGACTAGGAAACAAGTCATGGGAACAGAAGAGGCCTTTTCACGCGGAGGCTGCAGCAGGGGCTATCTATACAAGAAAAAGCGTTAAAAGCATCAAATTAAGTCATGAAAAGTCCTTTTAATAGAAATCGAGGAACACTTTACACTTTAGTGCACCTGAATTAACCTTCACATGACTTTCATAATGTGAAAGCAAAAAAGATGTGATTTGCCAAGAGGTAGGTTAAAAATTACTTCAGTTTACAGACTGCCAGGAGGTAGGCATCTAAAGGACAAGGATATCAAGTACCAAAATGTCATTCAACCATTATTGTGGGGAAAAACAAAAAAACAAAACAAAAAAAACAATTGCATTTGGAAAACTCTAAGACTAAGGCCACACGGGACGCCCCACAGCAAAAAAGCTGTACAGCGGCAACACATTGCGGTTCTTCCTGCAGTGCTTTACACAAAGTTTGCAGAAGTTTCCTCTGCAGACTTTCTGTTACCATTATACCTATGGGGAAACAGCCGGCCTTTCTGTAGGTATAATTGACATGCTGTGATTTCCAAAACCGCGCCGGTTTTGGAAATCACGGCGTATCTGCACCGTGGTTTTAACCGCAAAGTGGGCATGGGATTTGCTAGAATTCCATCCACTTTGCACGGACTGTAAAACGCTACTAGGAGTCTCCATTCTAGCTTATTCACAGTTCACTCCCTGTTACTAGCCAAAGCCTGTCCATGAATACATTAGATAATCAAGATGTATTTAAAGCTTCCACACAAGTCTGCAGACCGCTTCCCCTGTGCAAAGGACTGAACATTCTTGCAAATGTCACAGCCTAAAATATAGTAGTAAAAAAAAAAAAAAACGTAGCTACTTGTATAATAACAAATAGAATATTATAAACTGACAGCAAGCAGCTTTCCTTGGCTTCCTATTTTTTTGCCTGTGTGTATTTTCAGTCCAGTATTCCTGGATCTCCTATACTATGGTCACTTGGGCTTTTCTTAGCTATTGGTTTGGTATTGTACAGCAGAATTACATAAAGAAACCAGTAGTATCAGTGAGATGGGGGAGGGGGCAGGTTACCCCTTATTTTACAAGTCCACAGCCATAAGCCAAAATGTGCTGCAGCCATAATATGATTAAGGAAACGTGATTGTCAGCAGAAAACCTGATAGAACACCATGTATGAAGGCTTATACAGCCATAGCAAGACTGCCTAGCAAGACAATGCATATATTCCAACTTTTCAGGAAAACTCCCTTTAAAAGCCATATACAGCATTTTTATTTTCAACCCTACTGTCTAGGGCTTAGTAGAAGCCTCTTGTGGTGAGCAGTTTCTTTTGGGTGGGTCTACACAGAAGCAATTATGTGCAATAAGGGGTTTTCTGCACTAGGAAATGGCTTACTGCTGTTTCTGCCAGAAACCCCCCCCCCGAACTTTATATTCACTGCTGTATGTTCTTAGTAACAGGTTCCCTTTTTTTAACCACAAATAGCATAAATACTCTGTAGACCAGGGGTCTCAAACTCGCATGCGGCCCCCCGAACAATTTTGTGCGGCCCGCACAAGCCTAGGGACGCCAGATCCAAGTTGAATCCGGACGTTTCACCATTTTGCCCACAGGCAGTTTTATATACTGCCGGAAAGCTGACAGTGCGCTGAGTTCAGCACACTGTCGGCTTTCCCGATGTGGGCCCAGTGTGAAGAGCTTACGGTCCGGTACCGTAGCTCTTCTATGGTCAGAAGAGCGTCTCTGACACTCAGTCAGAGACGTCCTTCACAGCACAGCCAATCGCGCTGTGCTGTGAGAGCCGGGAGGAACGCCCCCTCCCTCTGCTCGCAGTACTCGTCCATAGACGAGCATTATCAGGGAGGGAGGGGGGCGTTCCTCCCGGCTCTCACAGCACAGCGCGATTGGCTGTGCTGTGAAGAAGGACGTCTCTGACTGAGTGTCAGAGACGCTCTTCTGACCATAGAAGAGCTACGGTACCGGACCGTAAGCTCTTCACACTGGGCCCACATCGGGAAAGCCGACAGTGTGCTGAACTCAGCGCACTGTCAGCTTTCCGGCAGTATATAGAACTGCCTGTGGGCAAAATGGTGGAAGGTCCTCTTTAAACATTGAGGTGGAATGAAGGGGCTCATGACACTGGGGGCAGACGAAGGGAGGGGGGAGAACGGCATGATCTGGGGGCAGAGATGGGGGGACATGAATCTGGGGGCAGAGATGGGGGGACATGAATCTGGGGGCAGAGATGGGGGGACATGAATCTGGGGGCAGAGATGGGGGGACATGAATCTGGGGGCAGAGATGGGGGGACATGAATCTGGGGGCAGAGATGGGGGGACATGAATCTGGGGGCAGAGATGGGGGGACATGAATCTGGGGGCAGAGATGGGGGGACATGAATCTGGGGGCAGAGATGGGGGGACATGAATCTGGGGGCAGAGATGGGGGACATGAATCTGGGGGCAGAGATGGGGGGACATGAATCTGGGGGCAGAGATGGGGGGACATGAATCTGGGGGCAGAGATGGGGGGACATGAATCTGGGGGCAGAGATGGGGGGACATGAATCTGGGGGCAGAGATGGGGGGACATGAATCTGGGGGCAGAGATGGGGGGACATGAATCTGGGGGCAGATGAAGGGTGTATATGTAACTGGGGGAAAGATGGAGGGGGGACATATAGTTTACGGGTGACTGTAGGAGGATTATACAGTGTGGGGGCACATGAAAAATGAATGGGCAGAGTCAACATACAAGTGGGTGGAGCTAAATTTGCCGCGGTGCGGCCCGCCGACTGGCTGGGATCTTGCTCTGCGGCCCACATGCTGAGTTGAGTTTGAGACCCCTGCTGTAGACTGAGAAACGTGAAAGTTGTAGGTGTCTACTTGCCCTTTAAATTCTCCAAACTATTGCTGAAGAATTTTTACCGTCAGAATGCATTATCCTGCTGAATGAGGGCCCACCCATTAGGGAATACCACTGCCATGGCCTGTAACTATCTTTAGGTCTGTGGTATGTGTAACAGCCATAAGAATGCTAGGACCCAAGGTTCCCCTGTGTATCACACCGCCTTACCCAACATGCCTTCTTTCCATAAATAATCCTAGTGCCATATCTTACCAGGATAAGCGAGGCATGCACAGTCATCCAAATGAAATATAGGTAAATGGGACTTAAACCAGGCGGCCATCTTCTTCCACTGCGCCACAATACCAAATCATTCTGAACCTCACAAAAATCATTGTAGTGGCTTTCAATAAGGTAAATGTGTCAGGACAGGCATTTGGCCCAGTCTATGGGTACAGCAAGCTGCAGTGCACGATCTGATAACTTTCCATCATAGCCAGCAATAACCTTTTTAATACCTATTCTTTAAGGAAAAAAAAAAATGATCTCAGTTATCAGATAAGATCACTTGAAAGGAAGCTCGGCTGCAATACCATGGTGTGACCATTACACAGAACAGAGCCATCTTCTTCCAGATCCATAGGCCTGGGTCACATTGTGTAGAGATCTCAGATGGAGGTGGACATCAATATCTACTCTTGCACAACCCCTTCAGGGCCAGCACTTTAATAAGACCAAATCATGTAACTAGAGTGCAACACATCACATAAATTTTCATAATGTAGCAATCCATACAACGTTAATAAATCCTTCTGACAAAGCTGCATTTAGACATGCATGACAGCAGCCAAAAAATATTTTGTAAGTGCAACTTGGGGTAAAGTCAAAGACTGTGCTATTATGCAATTCAACATACGTAGCCTATATACAGCTGGGATGTTGGGGCTGAAGATGGATTAATCCTGGTTTAAGGGAGAAGAACGGTGTGGTGCAATGTTCATTTACATTGCTAAATATTTTTTTATTATTGTTTTCCAGTTAAAGGCTAAGGTCACATGTTATGGAAATGTACGCTGCAAATACACAAGGGTCAAAACACAGCAAAAGGGAACTAGACTTCATTTATTCTCATCTACACAATGCAGAAAAACGCACCAGCTTTTGTTTTTAAATAAATGCAGAATGTTAAATTTTAGCTATGAAAATCCTCTGTTTTTCACCATAGACTTATATGCAAGATGAAAAATGATGCAAAAAGAATAAATGCATGCTGAATTTCCCACAGCAGAAAAAGACAAATGCAACGAAAAAGTAGTACGGTAAGTTACGGCCCCATGGAGCAGAAAAGCAGCTTTTGGTGCCAAGCAAGATCTTATTCGTCTCCCCTAAATCCACGGCTGAAATTGGCTCAAACAACTGCAGCAAAATCTGCAACAAAAAACTGCTTATCCATAAGTTATGCCTGGTTCACATCAGTGTTCGGGTTTCCGTTCAGGGAGTCCACTTGGAGAGCCCCCAACCAGAAACACACAAAGCGGTTACCTGGGAAACCCGTGGACCCAATAGCCTATAATGGGGTCCATAAGGTTTCCACACGAAACTTACAGAGAGAAAAGTCCTGCAAGCAGCATTGCATTTTCACTTTGTATTCTTCTGCAGCGGCTTCTGAAATTTCCCCAATGTTGGACTATTAAAGAATTATCTTATCTTGTCTTTCCATTGGGTTTTCGCCTGTGACCATAGCTAAAGACAGCAGGTTTTGCCCCCAAAACTGTGCAGCTGCAATAATTGTTCAACAATGTAAAAGATGACACTGGAGGCAGGAACTTGCACGCATCAGGCTCCAAATGTAAAGCACCATGGAATTAATGGTGCTATATAAATAAACAATAATAATAATATTAATCAGGCACTGTGTCGTAGATAGTTCCTCTAATACCCACCACACTTTGCTGCTCATTCTTTAGGGGAAATGGAGCACATTTCACTCTTTGCAAAGAATAGAGTGTAAGGCTTCATGTACAAGATCATGTGCAGTCTGCAGCTCAGTGAAACAGCATGAATGACACCAGGATAGTCATCTGTGGTTTTCACTGACCCATCCATTTTATTAAATGGGCCGAGCTGCAAATGCGGACAGGTATAGGACCTGCTCTATAATTTGTGGCTCTTAAAAACTATGGCTGTGTGTATAGGCCCATACTTTTATCCACAATTGCGGATAAAATTACGGTCGTGTGCATGGAGCATTACATTCAGATATCTACAAATTTATTTAAAAAACTATGCCCTGTGCCTGGGACAGACATAAGGCTTACTGGTAAGATCACTGATGGCTCAAGTACAACAATACTATAATAATGAGATCCTAATAGCTATTTATGGATCGCTTTTAACTATTCATTGCTCTCAATATTCACAGTACACCTTTATAATATTTACGTCCTTCCCATGACCCTTAGCAATACTAGATTTTGAATTTGGTCCCATTTCCAAACCTTTAACACCTAGACAACAGACTATATACAATCTTAATGTGCGAGTGCTAGAATCTGTATACAATACACGCAAGACACCACACTGAGTTGCTAGAGAACATACTAAGCAAGTGGAAACAAGAAAAGGAATATAATAGAGCCCTAAGAAGTGGAGTATTTTGCTGCGCTCTCATGTTTCTATAAAACATGCTGATCCCATATATGGCAAAACTGAAATAACAGAAATATTCTCCAGCATGAGTCACTTAACTTTTTAAAGCATTCACTATGGAAGATCCAGGGCCCAGAACAGAACATTTCCACTGTGGAGTGACTCATTTTATTCTGTATTCATAGCTCCACACCCCATTCTTTCACAGAAACACTTACTTGTCCTAAACAGAATGCTGCCAAGAACTAAGGAAAGGTAGATGCTCCGCAAGCCCTGTTTTACTACTGCAGAAATCAGATCAATAAGTCATTTGTTTGCTTGGGACACGTGATACAAAGTGACTCCAGAAATTAGATTTCAATAGACCTGCCTGAAGGTCACACTCGCTACCACGGTTATTAACTAGTACCCAAGAGAAAAGATTTGTACTAGTGACAGGTGCACGTGTAAGAACAGAAGGGAACAGACTTCTTGCAAGAGTGCAATGCATTTCTCAAACGGATTATACCCACAAACAGTACTTATACCAAGTCTCGGAGGCCCAGTGATAAAAAAACAAAAACAAAACACTGGAGACTGGAGCAATACTGTGTATGCTTGACAAACACTACAGTCACTTTAATGGAACTTATGGAGGGCTGTACTCTGCTACCATCAGTCCCATAGAAGTGGTGATGACATAGTACATCCACACTACTGCTCCATTCACACACAGGGATCACTTTGTGAACGCTTAGGCTCAGTTCACATCTGCGTTTGGGCCATTCCATTCCCCTATTCGCATGAAATATGTGGATAGAAAAATCCTGCAAGCAGCACTTTTCTCTCTGCATTTGTCATGCAGAAACCACACAGACCCCATTATAGTCTATGAAGTCCACGGGTTTCCTTAGGTAACCACTTTTTATGCGGATGGGTTTCTGTTCAGGGAGTCTTGAAGTGGACTCACCAAACGGAAACCCAAACACAGATGTGAACCGAGCCTTAATATTAGATGACTCAAAAAACAATTGTTGGTCAAACTTATTGAACTCTACCGGCACTTGGAAAATGGAGAAACACCGTCATGAGCCACTTAGAGACCAACAATGTAAAGATTACAATGGTCAATGGAATCACAGTAAACGGGCAGCATGGTCATGGGCCCAGGTAGGAATTTGTATCTGATACTCCAGTAGGTTACCCTTAACTTCCAAAAAAAGGAGAAACAAAATATCATAGAGGAGGGGTGTATAAGGGCTAAGCGCACAGCACATACTGTATTCTTCAGAGTGGAGCCTGTAGTTATAAAGGTTAGGCCTGTCCTATCCGTTCAGCTACAATATGAAATAAGTTCTCTCTATAGCTACACTCCAGAGGTGGCGGCTTCTCCTGAGAACTGGCATTTCTTAGGTGTACATGTGACTTTCATTTCGTAGTTACATCGATCAAACAGGCAGAACTGAAAATTCATCACATAAAACGTGAAACGCCTAACAAGTTTTTGCAAGCGCATTGTGTTTGTAGATGAACTATTAAGAGCAAAGCATTCAGCAGTAAGATAACCTAAGGCATTGTTCACACCTCAGTGTTTTACATCAGTGTTTATAAGGCGGATGAGGAGAGAGAGACACAGAAGAAGTGCAAAACTTTCCATTGCATCTCATCTCTGTATAGTTTGCACTACTGGTTCTGCCTTACAAAGACTGATGCAAAACACTGACATGTGAATAAGCCGTAAGCCCACAGAGCCGACCTGTTCCTGAGTTTCAGAGCCGCGTAGCACAGGAACAGGTTGGCTCTGCGGGAGCTGGCCTGCAACATTACAGGTAAAAGTTTCTGGCCGCTCTTGCAGAGAGATTGCAGTAGCCATCGGGTCTCCTGTACAGCGGAGACACGCTAGCTATGGTAACCGCTCTGCAGGAGCGCCGGCCATCTTTTAGACCCGACATCTTAGTACAGGTATCATGGGCACTTTTTTAGCTCTCTGTGGGACATTATCTCTCACAGAGAGATTGCCATAGCTATCGGGTCTCATGTACAGCGGAGACCTGTTAGCTATGGCAAACGCTCTGCAGGAAGGGCCTTCATAGTACGGTCATATAGTGAGCCTCTCCCATAGACTGCAATACAGTTGTATTGCAGTCTATGGGACTTGCAATCAAATGATTGCAGGTTCAAACCCCCTAGGTGGGTGAAAATAAAATATTAAAAAAAAAAAAAATTATAGCTATGAAAAAAAAAATATAAAAAAAAATTCAAATCACCCCCATATCCCTAGAATACATATAAAACAAAAACATTACTGTGAAACACAAACACATTAGGAATCCCTGTGTCCGAAAACCCCTGATCTACAAACTTATGAAAATATTTTTCTCGTATGGTGACTGCTGTAGCAGAGGAAAAATTGGTACTATTCCGTTATCGGGCCAGCAGAGCTGTTCAGCACCAGCATCGGGACATGCTGAACTGCTGACTGCTGGCCCGATGCTGGCTGGCACTGGAGCTGTGTAAAGGAGCAGCGGATCACATGGTTCCCTGATGATTAGAAGAGTTTCCATACTTAAAGCTTAAAGTCCCTAATGGTTGTTAATGCTGCTGTTGAGTTCTGTTTACATTGGTGAAATAATATGTTCTGTTATTAAATATTTTACAAATTTTTTGCTTCAAAATTTTTTTTCCTATTTTCCTCCTCTAAAACCTTAGTGCGTCTTATAGTCCGAAAAATACTGTATTTCTCACATAGCTCCTGTTCCTAAAAGAAATGATACATGACATTGTTTCCTGGCACTCCAAGGTGAAGCGCCATTTTAATCAATATGCTAGGAACAATGAGGGCCTATGTCAGCAGATCTGTGTGCTATTACACATATGCCATGGGATACTGATATACATACACAGCAACTCTGCGTGGCCTTCAAGTCCCAGGGGAGATTGGATGATGGATTCTCTTTCTATGAGCAGCTTGCTCTAGTCTTTACTCACCAGGTTCTTCAGCGTTCCTAGAACATTTGTAGCTTCCAAAGATGTTTGGCCAATATATGAGGATTATCACATTTTGAGAGAGGAATCTCAGTACACACTAGTAAATGAGGGGCAATGTCTGAATGTGTGCAGCAGGAGCAGAGCAGCTGTCAGCCAGTGTAGACCTACTAATATATGAAATACAATAGCAAAGGCTGGATAGAACAAAGGGCCACTAAAGCTCAGCAACGCTCTGTACATCTTCAGCTCCATGTAGAGATCTAGAAACGGATCATGTACAGGTTTATAAACTGCAAACATTGGTGGCATCATCTTGCACACTGTTGTAATCCTTAGTGACAACCTCTTTTAAGGCTGCATTGGGGATCTGTGGAAAAATAGGTTTGACCTATCAACATCACAGTCGTGGTCCTAATAGAGAGACACTAGGAAGTATAATGGAGAGAAGACGTTCTGGTTCTGTCACATGGCTTCTATGGTCACTTTTGGCAAGAAATCTCCAAAGATCACGTGACATGTACTTAGGAATGTGAGTCACAGATTTTATCACATGAGACTTTTCAGACCGGGTACTAAGTGCTATTAAGGAGATGCTGCTTTGCAGTATATAGGGACTCAAACTATGCACGACGTACTAAGAATTCTGGGAAAGGGGTTTGCAAATAAGTCCTCCTTGGCGTCCTCGATAATGCTACTAGGTTTCTGGAAAAGACAGGCTTGATCTACTGGGAGCTCTACCTTCCAAAATAGGTGGCTCTAGAATAAACTGCCTTCCATGTGGCACACCATATGACTACAACTCGGAAGGGTTTCCTACCCCCATTTGGCATTTTGGAGAGTTGTTTGGTGAGAGTAATTGTAGCCACATGCATAGCTCTATTAGGGTATGTTCACACCCCTAAGCGGCAGCTATCAGATTTTGGGCATTTTCAGCAGCAGGATTACCCCACAGACTGTGGTGCTGCCCCCCTGTATGAGGATAAACCACTCGTACAAAACTGCGCCAAAAACCCAAGACTCAGCTTTCTTTTCTGAATGTGAATAATTTAGGAGCATTTACAGAACAAGTTTATGAGGTGTAAGAACGCATCAATATGCTATCCAAAAGGCACAGTATGAACATACCCTTAGAAGATGTATACTGAACAGACAGTGTATGTAGTACTATAGGCACAATACTGAAAAACTAATAGTAACCCGAATTCTGCAGATACAACAAAAAGGACGACATCTAAACTTGTAACATACATTTATGAGACAAAGCTAGTAGCAGCCGGCTGATACCAAAGGAAAGCACCGTACTGGCTATAGAAACCGGCAGAAAGCGCAGATCCTGTTCAGATCAGTTTACACCAGAAGGTGAGGGTTGGATTTCTGATCAGGACGTTGAGTACAAGCACTTGTGTCCAGTGTCCTCTGCATGCAATGGCTGTCAATGTCATCAGGGCACCATGTGAAACAAGAGTCAGTGTTACAACACGGTAACTATTACAAAGAACATTTCAAGGTCATCTCCTAGCTGCAGATGTATTACACAAGACATCCATACAGCCAGCAGGTAGGCCCGCACTAACACTACCAACATAAGACTAAGAGGAGCCAGACTGGATTAATAAAGCTCTTATGTACTATGAACCAGAGCTGGAATTTATACTGCAGACACACATGGCACAGACTCTTCTAGAGCGGGGCTGCCCTTCAGACATGAAATGAGTGACAGAGGTATCAGGACCCCCCATTGCCATTACTGGTGAGGGTCTCAGTGATAAGACACGTGGATACGATATATAACCCCTTTTAAGTTCTCCAGCACAAGAATCTCTCAACGACGGCTAATAACGGGTGCTCCATGGCTACCAGCAATACAAAAACAATACGCCCTATTAGGGCGTAAGGGAAGGGCTTGTTTTGATCACAAATCAGCTACCAAACATCTTTCAATAGTCACGTGATCTGCACAAAACTCTTCCCTAAACTTCGTTTATCTTCCTCACATCATACATTGTTCTCTGTTATCAGCAACCACACACTACAAAGAAGATCACTAGGACTCTATGCAGAAATAATCCCTGCCCCCATCATACACTTCCCAGGACATTCCCAAACATTCTGTGGTTATGGCAGTATTTTGTGTAACGCTGTCTCATTCAGACTGGACTTACTGGGGTCGCGTTACAGCAGCAGCACCGCAAGACAGCTGGTCACGTGTCTGCTATATAGTAGGACGTATACAAACAAACAAAGCATAGTATAGATGTGACAAGGCATAGTATAGTACATTATAGATGTGACAAGGCATTAGTATATAGCATAGTACAGTATAGATGTGACAAACACAAAGCAAAGCATAGTATAGATGTGACATAGTATAGTATAGCATAGTATAGTATAGATGTGACAAACACAAAGCCGGACCCGGAGCGCTGCTCACACATCCCATAGCTGCAGCTTAGAAGCCCCAGGTTGTGCCTTGTACACACGCTGCGGTAGCTCGTACTCACCCAGCACATCCGCCGTCCGGTGCCGGGCTATAAAGCACGCGTCGTCCCCGTAGCACATCCCCTTCTTCAGGATCCCCTTCCTGGCATCTTTGCCAAATCCGCAGCTGGCAGTCACCAGGCTGTAGTCTCGGGAGTCCGTCTGCGAGAGACCGCCTAGTACGGCTCTGGCCACCAACCTGCCGTACGACAGAACCGAGAACATGGCCCCGGACGGTCCCCCGTGCTTCTTACTCTCCTCCTTGTCCTCCTCCGTGTCGCCCGCTCCTTCCTAGTCTTGGCCGCCTTCCTCAAGGACACGCCGGCTTGTCACTTGTGAACTCCTCGGTGCTTTCCCTCCCGGCCGCAGCCCTCCTAGCCCGGACTACCCGCTGCTCCGGTGGCGCTGTCTGTGGCTTGTAAGACGCACTCAGTGCCGGTTCTCAAGAGTCCAGTCGACCTTTGCCGCCATCTTGGACCGCACTGACACTCAGGAGGCCGGAGGAGGGAGGCAACTGCAGAGACACACGTGACTGTGTGACGTAATTCTACGTCAGCAGGATTCCCCGCAGTAGGTACGGCCTGCTGCCGCCGCCGCCGCCAGGGGAGTGAGCTGTCAGCTGGGTCTGCAGAGCTGCTCCATCCGTGTCCTGTTACTATGGGCTGTATATCATATAACACACCTGCTTCTGCAGAAAAAGGCCGCAAATGACTCAGTTCTGAGCTTGTATGATGGCCAAAGGAAAGATGGAAAACACCTTGAATGGCTTTAGAGTCACAGGGCTTAGGCTATGGTCAGATCTGTGTTGGAGCCATTTTCACCAAATCAATAAAAACCGCTGGACTAATGTCTGGTAAAATGAAATAGGACAGAAACCCAACTGACTCCATTATAACCAATAGGGTACAAAGGTGTTAGAGTTGTCCATTATGCGCCGTATCTGATGTGGATGGACTATGTCATGGTTTATTATTATTTTATTATTATTGTTTATTTATATAACACCATTAATTCCATGGTGCTTTACATTTGGGGGTTACATACAATACACAGAATATACAGGTAGATATAATACTAACAATGACTGACTGGCACAGTGGGGTAGAGGGCCCTGCCCGCGAGGGCTTACAATCTATGGTTCTGCTATAACGGAACAAAACAACATAAATGTAAAAAGGATTGTTTGAGGTTCATAATGTATCCGGCAAATTGTTCATGATGGATCTGGTTCTGACCCTTGGGTTGCTTTACCCCCTTCCTCCTCTCCTCTCCTAATCTCATAGGTAATTTACCTGTACTATGTGGGCTGGATGACTATAGAAAGACACTCCTCATAACACAGGTCCATAACCTGTGCAGGAGAGGAGGAGGAGGTTGAAACACCTGGGTCCATTATAAAAAAAAACAAACAGACAAAACAAGGTAAATTTGAAACAGTGATTTGGCCCCAAATTTAGTTTTCATACTGAGAACTGAGCCACAGGAAGGGCGTCATGTGCAAAGCAGATCCTATACACAGGGCCGCCATCAGGAATTTTGGGGCCCCATACAGCCTAAGTGTCTGCCCCCCCCCCCCCGCCATTTTAAAACGACCTTATTTTGCGACACACCAATTCTGTATTACATTTCCCTTTATTTAGCAGCATTACAAGGCTTAATCAGATTCTATTTGCAGGTAAAATCTGCTATGTGCTATAGAGAGCCAACACCATCTATAAGAGCCCTCCTAATAAATCCTCAGGGCTTATTCACATTGCGTTTTTGGCCTCCCTTGCCGGGATACGTTGGTAACCAGTCAAAATCAGCTGTCAACTTATCCCTGCACGAAGAACTGGCCATTAAAAAAAAAGGAGGGCCTGCAGTTCTCCGTGCAGGGATAAGTGGGGAGCTGATTGTGACTGGTTACCAACGTATCCCGGCAAGGGAGGCCAAAAACGCAACGTGAATACTCCTTTACAGTGAAAGTCCCACCCCCAAACAGGCTGCTATGCTAGTAACATAGCCTACATCATTATTATTCTCCAGCTAAAAACTTATATATTATATATTATTGCCCCAGTTCCCTCTCCGCAGTGCCGCACACCCGATGTCCCAACAATCCCCCCCCCCCCGTCCACCCTCTAACATCTTTCCATTGCCCCCTGTACCCATACCTCCCAACTGTTGAAGAACCAAAAAAGGGATAAAATGTGCGGCGCGCTTTGCGCGCCGCGGGAAGTTTAGCCCCACCCACTGTTATGTTGACTCCGCCCACTCATTAATTTTCATGTGCCCGAACACTGTATAATCCTCCTACAGTCACCCGTAAATTATATGTCCCCCCTCCGTCTCTCCCCCAGCTTCATATACACCCTTCATCTGCCCCCAGATTCATGTCCCCTCCATCTCTGCCCCCAGATTCATGTCCCCCCATCTCTGCCCCCAGATTCATGTCCCTCCATCTCTGCCCCCAGATTCATGTCCCCCACATCTCTGCCCCCAGATTCATGTCCCCTCCATTTCTGCCCACAGATTCATGTCCTTCCATCTCTGCCCCCAGTTTCATGTCCCCTCCATTTCTGCCCCCAGATTCATGTCCCCCCATCTCTGCCCCCAGATTCATGTCCCCTCCATTTCTGCCCACAGATTCATGTCCTTCCATCTCTGCCCCCAGATTCATGTCCCCCCATCTCTGCCTCCAGATTCATGTCCCCTCCATCTCTGCCCCCAGATCCATGTCCCCTCCATTTCTGCCCACAGATTCATGTCCCCACATCTCTGCCCCCAGATTCATGTCCCCCCATCTCTGCCCCCAGTGCCATGCCGTCCTCTCCATCTCTGCCCCCAGTGTCATGCCGTCCTCTCCATCTCTGCCCCCAGTGTCATGCCGTCCTCTCCTTCATCTGCCCCCAGTTTCACGTTCCACATAATCCACATTACACTTACCTTTTCCTCGTTCCCCCGCTGCTCTCTGCGCGCCTCTCTCTCTTACCGGTGCACAGTTGTAGACGCGATGTGACGTCATTACATCGCGTCTACACTGCCGGGTAGCCGGCGGCAGCGGCGAAGTGAGAAGCTGACACAGGTCAGCTCCTCGCTTCAGCAGCTGAAGCGAGCTGACCTGTGTCAGCTCCTCGCTTCGCCGCTGCCGCCTCTCTCGCTGACACATATGCGGCTGAGCCAGCCGCATATGTGTCAGCGAGAGAGGCCGCAGCGGCGAAGCAAGGAGCTGACACAGGTCAGCTCCTCGCTTCAGCCGCATGTGTCAGCGAGAGAGGCGGGCAGCGGCGAAGCGAGGAGCTGACCTGTGTCAGCTCCTCGCTTCAGCCGCGTATGTGTTCAACTCAGATCTGCGTCCTCTGGACGCAGATCTGAGTTGAAACAAGCAGGACATACAATGACTGCTGCCGGCGCCAGGGGGCCCGGGCCCCCCCAATTTTTAAATTTGGCCGGGCCCCTGACGCCAGTAGCAGTAGTACTGGCCTATCGGCGGCCCTGCCTATACAAATAACAGGAGCAGCGCCATAGTTTACCTGAACCACCACTAAGCACATGACGGGCCTGCTGCAATGCTCCTAGTACTTGCATGCGTCCAGCACCTGGAGGCTGATAGAACCTCCAGACCCCAACACATCACATGTGCAAGACAATTCAATTTGAGGCTGGAAAATCCCTTTAAGTCCCTGGAAATAAATAAATATATATATATATATATATATATATATATATATATATATATATAAAAAGAAACTATAAAGTCTTCAGTAGATTATACTTTTTTTAATGGCTAACTCATAATTATGACAGACTATAACGTTTCGAAGCTCCCGGCTTCTTCTTCAGATATAACTAAAAACAGATTCTGAAGGCTGCATATTTATGTACCACAGGACAAATAGGGATAGAATTTTAGGAGGGAGGGGGAAGATTCTTATTGGTATATACACGTAAACAGTTCGAAGGTTCTTATCTTTATGGCTAAGTTCAGTGATTTCTGTAGGGTGACATGAACCCAAGTAAAAGATTCATTCCATTCTCCAGAGTGTTAAATAGGGTCATGCTCTTGTACTCATAAATCCGTCTCTGTTTCCTTGATTTAAAATTCTCTCTTAAAATCAAAATTTTCATGTCATTGGTGATATTATGATCTTCATTGCAGAAATGTTTTGACACAGGAAGGTCCATTCTTTGTTCTCTAATTGTATGGCGATGTGCGTTCATTCTCATTCTGAGGTTCTGACCAGTCTCTCCAACATACAGATTTTCAGTGGAACATTTGGTGCATATTATTAAATACACTACATTGGGTGTGCTGCAGGTGAACGTACCTGGGATTTTATATTCCCTGTTAGAGTTTGGTATCTCTATCCTGTCAGTGGTCAGTATGTGAGGGCAATTTTTGCATCTTTTCTGTCCGCATGGAAATGTTCCTGTGTTAGTTGGAGGTGACAGTGAGCTGCTGACAACCATATTCCTGAGGTTTGGTGGCTGTCTATAGCACAGGAGAGGGGGGTCTGGAAATATGAATTTTAGACGGTGTTTTTTTTGCAGTAGTGGATGTAATTTGCATGTGATTCCTCTCAGCGTCTCCAGGTGTGGGTTATATGTGACGACCAGGGGCACCCGATTGTTTTCCTGTTTGGTATTGTATTTTAATAAATCCGATCTTGGTATTCTGGTGGCCCTGGTGATTTGGTTATCAATTGTTCTTGGATGGTAACCCTCCCTCAAGAATGTGTTTTTGAGACCTCCAAGGTGTTTGTCTCTATCTGCAGGGTTTGAGAATATGCGATGGTATCTGATAGCCTGGCTGTATACAATAGAGTTCTGTATGTGTATAGGATGAAAGCTATCCCATCTTAGGTAGGTAGGGCGGTCAATTGGTTTCTGATACAGTGATGTCTTAATTTTGTTATCCTGTATCTTGATGACTGTGTCTAGGAAATTTATTTCAGAGAAAGAGTAATTGAGCGTCAGGTTGATGGTGTGATGGAACTGGTTGAATTGTTCATGGAAGGTTTTCAGCTGTTGTTCAGATCCAGTCCAAATGATCAGGATATCGTCAATGAAGCGATAGTAGGCCAGAGGCCTGGTGGTGCAGGTGGATAGGAAGTCACTCTCAAGCTTGGCCATGAAGAGATTAGCGTACTGTGGCACCATTTTACTCCCCATTGCGGTGCAGGTCTGCTGTAGATAGATGCAGTCACCAAAAGAAAAGTAATTGTGGGTGAAGATGAATTTTGTGAGTAGGTGGAAAGGAAGTCCCTGGAGAACTTAGTACTGGTTGATCTGACAAACCAGTAGCTAGGGCTCAGGAACTCGCCTACTTTCTTTCAATGACCTCAGGAATTCTGCTCTCTGTATAATGGTAATGATATCATAATTTTGAAATATTGCATGTTTCGGCAACTTTTATGTGGTAAAAATAATTTGCCACAAGTTGATGACACCTGTCAGTGTGCCTATTAGGATACAGTGCCTTGCAAAAGTAGTCATACCCCTTGAAATTTTTCACATTTTGTCACCTTACAACTATAAACTTAAATGTATTTTAAGTAGCGCATAATTGTGAACGGAATGAAAATGATACATGGTTTTCAACATTGTAATCAAATAAAAATCTGAAAAGTGTAAAGTGCAAAAGTATTCAGCCCCCTGTACTCTGTAATCAAGCTCAGCCAGATTGGATGGAGAGCATCTGTAAACACCAATTTTTATGTTTTGCCACAGATGCTCAATGGGATTTATAGGTCTTTACTTTGGGCCACAGAAAATAGGCCACACTATAATTAAAACTGAGAAATATACAAATAAATCTTTGTGTGCTTCTTGATTCACACCTGCATCAGAGTCTCCGGCCACAGCATCCGTCTGAAATTGGCAGATCAAAAGGTCCTGTATGCGCAACTTTTCCGATTTCAGTTTAAAAACAACAGACACCCCCCATTAAAATCAAAGGGGTCCGTCCTTATGTATCCACTATTGTAGCAGTCTGTTGTTCTGCTCATCCAATGGGCCAGAACAATGGACAGGCTGCTGCGGATGTGAAAATAATCTATATGTGTTTCAGAAAATTAGTCATGTCCCTCCTTGTCCTCCTCATAATCCTGTCTCTGGGTGCAAGACAACTGACTGCAGCAGGAGCCTCCCCCTCTGCAATAGGTCAAAGGATTGTTATGTATTACCTCCTTTCCTAAACCCTGTCCCTCTGATAAACACTGAGGGCAACAATATATTTCTTGTTTACTCTTATCATTTGTTTCTAGATTTAGCGTTCCTCTTAATTATTTATGACATAAAAACATATCATATAATGTATACATCTGTGTGTGGGCAATATAGTCATTTTATAGGTTATAGGGACACATGTTTAGGTTCTATACTGTACAAATATCAGGATTTGATGGTTATTTTGCAACATAAATAGTTTAATAAATATAAATATGTGTGAAAAAGCTGAGGTGTACATAGATAATCTAGGGTAATAAATTATGTAATTCCATCTCATGACAGCTCTAGTTTGAGATTGAAGAAGAAATAGACTGTGGGTCAAGTGTTCCTAGTTTGACGTTCATCTGCTATGTTCCAAGATCACACAAGTATCTTATTTAGCCATGACCTACAGTTCAAGCTAAAATAGGAAACCCTTCTAATGCTCTAGTACTTGCCAAGCACTCTGACCTAGATCTGGGGGAAAGGTGATATATGTTATGTCTCGTGTAGCTGCCATGGAATTGTGGCTTCCTGTTTGATCTGTAATTTAGAGGTGGTGGATTTGTTGGATTTTAATATACTGACAAACTGGGGCTACACAGCAACATGTGTCATTGACAAGCATGAGACACATACTAGCATGGCATGGTATCCCTTTATTTCCCTGCTATTTTGTGTGTTTCCAAAATGGTTTAATATGATTGTGATCTTTTTTTTGTACATTATCCTTGAAGTATCTACTTACAATATAAGGTTATGTTCACATCAATCACTCAAATTTAAAGGAAATTTACCACTACCAAAATTGCTCTTAAACCACTTATATGTGGTTGCGGGGACTGTTTAAAGCTTATTGCGGAAACCTTTCTTATGTCAAAGTGCAATCTTGCTGCCAACCAACTCTTATTTCTTTTCCAAAGATCTGTTTAGTGCACTATAGGCATGGCTGGTTGGGCAATGAAATGATGTAGCAGAATTGCACCTTGAGGGTCCATTCATACGGAGGAAAATGGTGAGGAATTTGGTGTGGAATTTCAGCGCTGAAAAAAAAAGCCTCCCATTGACTTCAATGGGTTCCTTTTTCACTTACAGTGCTGCCAAGTGCCGTCAAGGTCTCATACATGTTGTGGGATTTATTCTCCCGCATAGAGGTCACCACGAACAGTGTCCTTCTGTCACTCACCACCTGTACTGGGTCCAGGGGGCTCCCCAGGACAGAGCTGGCCCTTCTGATCAGCCTGTCAAGTCTATTTCTGTCCCTGGTTGATATACTGCTCCACCAGCAGGCCACACTGAAAAAAGATGGCTGAAGCAACGGCAGAGTTGAAAAAAGCCCTATGAAGTGGCCCCCGGACTCCAAAGGTACTCAGCCTCCTGAGCAGGTAGAGTCTGCTGTGACCCTTTCTGTGCAGCGCCTCCAGGTGACCATCCAAGTCCAGCTTATTATTGAGGATCACACCCAGATACTTATAGGTCCTGACTATCTCAATACCCGTCCCCTGGATGTCCACTGGTTTTGGAGCATATCTCCGCTTACTAAAGTCCACCACCATCTCCTTGGTCTTCCCAGCATTAAATCTGAGCTGGTTCTGCTGATACATTCAACAAAATCCCGGTTTAAGTCTCTGTATTCCCTATCGTCGCCATCAGTGATAAGGCCTACTATTGCAGAGTCATCAGAGTACTTTTGTAGGTAACAGCTGGATGGTGCCTAAAGTCAGCAGTGTACAGTGTGAAGAGAAAAGGGGCAAGAACTGTACCTTGTGGTGCTTCGTCCTACAGATCACAGTGTCCGACACGTGGTCCCTGGCTCTCAGATAGTGTGGTCGGTTTGCAGTCCTGGCTGAATGGTGTTAAAAGCACTGGAGAAATCAAAGAACATTATTCTCATGGTGTTCCCTGGTTTCTCCAAGTGAGAGAGAGCTCTGTGAAGAAGGTGGATGATGGCATCATCCACCCCAATGCCTGGCTGATAGGCAAACTGCTAAAGCAGGGGTGCTCACACTTTCTCAGCATGTGAGCTACTTCTTTAAATGGCCAAGCCCTAAGATCGACTACCCACTTCTTATGGGCGGGGGCAGGCCTGTAGGCAGAGCGGGGCGTGTCTGTGGGTGGGATGGGACATGTGGGCGGGGCCAGGTGGATCGTGAGAGGTGGCCGCCCAGGCATCCCCGCTGTCTGCTTCTTCACAGCGCAGGATGAGAGTTATCTCTGGACACTGGCAGGCTGGGGCTGCGGCAGCCCTGCCTGCCAGTGTCCATAGATGACTCTCAGCCTGCGCTGTGAAGAAGCAGCACCCCGGCCCCCTCCATCCCTAAGAGCGGCCTGCAAGTGCTTGTTCACAGCGCAGGCTGAGAGTCATCTATGGACACTGGCAGGCAGGGCTGCCGCAGCCCCAGCCTGCCAGTGTCCAGAGATAACTCTCAGCCTGCACTGTGAAGAAGCAGACAGCGGGGATGCCTGGCTGCATCCCGCAATCTACCCATACGTCCATTGCGATCAACCGGTAGATCGCGATCGACGTATTGGGCACCCCTGTGCTAAAGCTAAGACCCTGCATGGCATCCTACAGCAAAAAAGCTCTGGGGGAAAAACATTGGCAGCAACGCATTGCGGTTCTTCCCACAGCACTTTTGACAGAAAGTTTGCAGAGTTTTCCTGCAACAATTATACCTATAGGGAAAACGCCGGCATTACCATAGGTATAATGGACATGCTGCAATTTCCAAAACCGCAAAGGTTTTGGAAACCACCGTGTGTCCGCAGCACATATTTTAACACAAAGTGGGGATAGGGAAGTGGATTTCATCTACTTTACTGTGACTGTAAGTCACTACATTTTTTTCTGCAGCGTTTACGGCACATGGGGCTCCAGCCTAACCTGAATTTTCTGAATCACAAATATGAGCTGACTGTTCTTCCAGGAATCTACACAATGGCTAACCCCATTTTTACTCAATGGGGATAACTCATGTGCTTTTTACCCAATTAAGCAGCAGGTCAGCAGCACCACATATTCTCTGCAGAAATTTTCCAATGCTTTGGAATGGTGTTACAGAAACCCCACTTACATACAATGAAGCATATTTCTCATGGATCTCAGTGCAGAATTGCAGCTGAAATTAGCATGAAAATTTAGTTGTGAGAATTTAACTTTACAATAATTCTACAGATTGCTTACAAGGTTGAGAAATTATAAAAGAAAGGAGACCGAAGTGGAAAGAAGACAATATATGGAGAAAAGTGATGAAAGTTTTGGGGTTATATGAGGGGGTGATTTTCTGCCCCAACAATAGAGGGTCCATGGTAAACTCCTCCGTTGTTTTTTTTCTATACTTTCCATGTCTCTAGGCCAATGAACAATAAAAACACAGATGGCATCCATGTGTCGTCCGTGATTTCCACACACGTATACGAACTTTAATGGGCCTTAGAGGAACACAAAATGGAAACATGCACTATTGTAGTCTACCTTTTCCAGCATACCACTGGTGGAAAACATGTGCATGCGCCTGCTTGGGTTCGCATGCAGCCTGTGATTGAACTGGACAATGCAGCTCCATATAAAATGGACATATATGAATAAGGAGTCAGGGGGCAGCCATAAGTGGTGACAACTGGTGAAAGGTTTTTTTTTGGCAGGTACTTCAATACCTTGGTTTTTAAAGGAGCTGAAAAAAAAAGATTTTCTAAGCAGCAAGTTTGTACTTTGACATAAGAAAGTATGTCCACTATGATACTAACCACTCATACAAAAGATGGCTGGAGACACACACAATATTCGTGCTGCTTTTTTTGCTGAAGTTTTTTAAGCCAAAGCCAGAAGTGCATTCAGCTGGAAGGAGCTGGAGAGAAGTCCTTCCTTTATATTTCTAATTCCTTGTTAACCCATTCCTGGCTTTGGCTCAAAAACTGCTGCAATCTCTATGCCAAAAACGATAACGAAAACTTCTATTTGTGTCTTCAACCTCTGGGAGCGTTCACACTACCGTCGGTGTCCGACATGTAGTGTCCGCTCCTAGTGTCCGCTCAAAATCTGTCACGGACATTAGGAGTGGACACGAGCTGTGTCCGTGACACCTGTCATTCATCTCAATGGGCATCGGGTGCGTTCTTTTGCACTCCGTGCCCGTCCTTCCCTGTCTGCAAGTGAAGATGTCCAACTTCTCAAGCGGACAGAAAAACCCTGCATGCAGGATTCTTCTGTCCGCTTGAGAAGTCGTAAAAGTGCAAAAGAACGCACCCGATGCCCATTGAGATGAATGACAGGTGTCACGGACACAGCTAGTGTCCACTCCTAATGTCCGTGACAGATTTTGAGCGGACACTAGGAGCGGACACTACATGTCGGACACCGACGGTAGTGTGAACGCCCCCTAAGTGGTTAAGAAGCGGTGGTAGACTCCCTTTGATGTGGCTCCCAGAAGTAACTACTGCCTGGCTCTGTTTTGTTTTCTATCCTATTATACATTTCATGTTCATTGTCTGTAAATTTCTATACATAATTGGAGTTCTCAGAATATAAATGGTCATTTACATATATGATGATAATTCCAATATATCTACAGTAAATAGTCATTGGACATGATAGCATACCTCCCAACCATCCCAGATTGCGTGGGACATTCACAGATTCGGTGTCCTGTCCCACAGTTCTGGTCGGCGGGAGGTATGTCCCGGTTTCAACTCATCTGCGTCCTCTGGATGCAGATAAGTTGAATACATAGGTGAGTGAAGCACAAGCTGTCACAGCTCAGCTACTGCTTTACTGCTGCTCTCCAGCTAGTGGATGTGTAGGCGCGATGTGATGACGTCACTCACATCGTGTCTACAACTCTATGAGTGAGACTTCGGAGAGAGCTGCAGGTGAGTGTTGGAAAGGGTGAGTATTAGTGTTTTTTTGCCTTAAACACTGTGTTAAACATTGAGGGGGAACATAATGAAGGGGCCCATGAAACTGGGGGCAGATGAAGGGGGGGGGGGAGAATGGCATGAAACTGGGGGCAGAGATGGAGTGGGGAGGGACATGAAACTGTTGGCAGAGATTGGGGGGACATGAAACTGGGGGCAGAGATGGGGGACATGAAACTGTGGGCAGATGAAGGGGTATATGAAACTGGGGGCAGAGATGAGGGGATATGAAACTGGGGGCAGATGGAAGGGTGACATGAAACTGTGGGAAGAGATGGGTAGACATGAAACTGGGGATAGATGAAGGGGTATATGAAACTGGTAAAGAGGTGGAGGGGTCATATAATTTACGGGTGACTGTAGGAGGATTATACTGTGTGGGGGCACATGAAAAATGAATGATAATGGGTGGAGTCAACATAAAAGTGAGCGGAGCTAAACTTGCTGCGGCGCGTTGTGCGCGCTGCACATTTTGTCCTTCTTTCTGTTCCTCGAAAGTTGGAAGGTATGCATCTATATCAAGCAGTACCGGATGGGGGGATTTGTAGCAGACAATATGGGTTGGGGGCATTGATGCACGTGGAGTGAGCGAGCTTGACACTTTTCTTATGCTTGAGGCTCATACCATTACTAATAATATGAGTCTTCAGTAGGTGATACCTTTTTTAATGGCTAACTCATAATGATGACAGAATATGACGTTTCGAAGCTTCCTTATGAGTTAGCCATTAAAAAAGGTATCACCTACTGAAGACTTAAAAAGTTTTTTTTTTTTTTTTCATATTTCATAACCACTGGCTAACACGGTACCAAAACAAACATTTTCCTTTTAATAATATGAGTGAATAGGAGGCTGCCACCAGAGGGCGCACCTTCCAGCAGCAGAGCTGGCTTGTCTTGGTGCTCTCTAGCTTATTCCTGAAGACTTTCACCCTCGCTGACAGGAAGTTGTGTGTCGTCATTGCCTGGATCCAGGACGGGATTGTGTTGTTTATAGCAACGTTTAGCAGGCGGCCGCCATGTCTGTATGTCAGCGCTGTATTGTGGTTCTGTTCGCAGCTGCAGTGTGCAGAGTGTCCGCTCAGGGCACTGAAGGACCCGATGCCACTGGGCAGTTATCTCTGGATAATATCACGGAGCCTGGCGAGCTGCTGGTCAGTGCCACTACCGAGGCAGCAGCGGGAGCCCTGACCTCTGAGCCTGCCACTGGGGGATCTACTAGTTCACCTGACAGGACTGTGCCCTCGGAGGTGCCCGTAGACTTCAGCACCACGTCTGTGCCTGCAGTGACTGTACCAATCTCCAGCCAGGCCCGCTCCATCACTCCTCTAGTAACCAGCGGTGAGCAGACCTGCAGCTGTCTCTATACATCACCTATACATGAGCACCCCCCTTACCCATTGTACATGACTCTAGTATCCATAGATAGATAAATATATAGCCATACTTCCCAGCCCAGGGTAGTAGTTAGTATTGTATGTGACTTTATATGCTCATGTCTTAGAGCTATCATGGCCAGAATATTTAGTGTCCATGTCACAAGAAAGGGAGCAATCCGATTGCCTAAATGTAAGAAATAATGTTTCCATTCACTGACAGCAAGGGCATATTGATCCATAAACTGTATAAGAAAGTTGTATTCCCTTTTTTATCAAAACCATGACAAACAGTTCAGATATTTCTGTGCTTGTCCTTGACACTTCTGACTGTATTTTGTTCCCCTTAGTTGCCAGCCTGTGTACCTGTAACCTTCTGGCAGGCGAGTGTGATGTAAACTGCTGCTGTGATCCTGACTGTAGCGCTACGGATTTTAGCGTCTTCTCTCAATGCTCCATCCCTGTGGTAACGTAAGTAAAAGACTGATGGGGTTAATCTATATGCTATTTTCCTCATAAAATATTGATAGGGTGGATAGAAGCCCCAATATACTTAATAATAAAAACAGTTTATAAATAGTTTTACTTGTACCCTCATTCAGTCTAAGGTTATGTTAAAGTTTTTTTTGATGAAACTTACAAATCATGTAGTCTCGCTGGGGACTTTGCTCCATTGATGTCTGGCCCAAGGTTTTATTTATTCTTTTCTTTTTTTTTCTGGGGATAATAACCTAATTTTGTTGGTACTGTAATCTATAGTTCACTCACAGTAAGGGCCCCTTCATACGGAGTTTACACTCCGTGTATTCTGACTATATGTGTAAAATGTAGTTAGCCATTGAGTTCAAGATGCGTAGACGCACGTTATACGAAAAAGCCATTGAACTCAATGGCTAACTACATTTTACACGTGTATTTTTACACATGTAAAATGGACAGAATACATGGAGTGTAAACTCCGTGTGAAGGGGCTCTAAGTGGGTGGAACTCTGCAAGTAGTTTACTGAGCAACACTTGCCTTCCAGCATTTCCTATGAGGCTCAGAAGTGTGTATATATTTACGTTCATAGAAATTCAGTCACTTGATTTTTTAATGCATTAAAGGATATTTACTGTTTCTGTCTGACCATGACCAGCTGTCAGCCATTTATGAACGAGTCAGACTGTGGAAAAATAGAGTAGTTGGTGGTTTGGCTTACGAACTCCACAGTCCTGGTCTTTTGATAAAATCCCATAATCACAGGTAAAGAGTACAGCTCCTGGTGGTATGTCATCCAATACAGTGGTGTGAAAAGGTATTTGCCCTCTTTCTGATCTCTTAATCTTTTGGATATTTGTCACACTTACATGTTTCAGATCACCAAACAGATTTAATTATTAGTCAAACATAACACAAGTGAACGCAAAATATCGTTTTTAGATGAAGGTCTTTAGTTTTAAAGGAAAAAGTAATTAAAGCCTATAGGGCACTGTGTGAAAAAGTATTTGCCCTCCCCCCCTCCACTTCCAAAAAACCCAAAACTTTGGGAAGCAGAGTTCAATTTCCATAGCCTTGACCAGACCTAATTACTGTCACACCTGTTCTCAAGCACTTAAATAGAATCTGCCTGACAATGTAGACCAAAAGATCATCAGAAGCTAAACCTCATGGGGAGATCCAAAGAAATTCAGGAATATGAGAAACAAAGTAATTGAGAGCTATCAGTTTGGAAAAAGTTATAAAGCCATCTCTAAAGCGTTAGGTCTCAAGAGAACCACAGTGAGATCCATTATCCACAAAAGAAAAACAAAGCATGGAACTGTGGTGAATCTTCCCAGGAGTGGCCGGAGGTCCAACATTACCCAAAGAGTGCAGCGATGAATTATCCAAGAGGGCGAAGAACACCCCACACAACAAAGAACTGCAGGCCTAAGTTAAGGTCAGTGTTCATAAGAAAGAGTCTATGAAAAAATGGGCTGCATGGCAGAGATCCAAGACGAAAACCATTTCTGAGCAAAAATAACATAAAGGCTCGACTCAGCTTTGCCAGAAAACATCTTGATGATCCACAAGACTTTTGATAGAATATCTTATGAACTGACGAGACAAAAGTTGAACTTTTTGGAAGCTGTATGTCCTAATACATCTGGTGTAGAAACAACACAGCATTTCAGAAAAGGAATATCACACCAACATTAAACATGGTGGTGGTAGTGTGGTGGTCTGTGGCTGTTTCGCTGCTTCTGGACCTGGAAGACCTGCTATTGATAAATTGAACCATGAATTCTGCTGTGTACCAACAAATTCGGAAGGAGAATGTCAGGCCAAATGTTCAAGATCTCAAGCTGAAGCGCATTTGGATTATACAGCGGGACAGCGGTCCAAAATACACCAGCAAGTCCACCTCTGAGTGGCTTAAGATAAGCAAAACTAAGACTTTGGAGTGGCCTAGTCAGTCCTGTCCTAAATCTGATTAAGATGCTGTAGCATGACCTTTTAAAAAAAGCAGTTCAGTGTGGGTGAATTGCAACAAGTCTGCAAAGATGAGTGGGCCAAGATTCCTCCATAGCATTGTAAAGACTCATTGGCAGTTATCACAAGCACTTGATCGTAGTTGTTGCTGCTAAGAGTGGCCCAACCAGTTATTACATTTACGGGGCACTTATCACACAGGGACCTGCTGGTTGTCAGTACTGTTTCCCTTAATAATAAAGAACGTCACTTAACACAAGTAAACACAAAATGAAGTTTTTATGTTTGTCTAATTTAAATTTGTGATCTGAAACATTCACATTTGACAAACATCCGAAAGATTAAGAGATCAGGAAGGGGGCAAATACTTTTTCACACCTCTGATGTCCTGACCATAGTATCTAGTAACTCCAGCTGTATATAAGACATGTAAAGCCTCCTCTGACCTTCAAAATAATACAAATAAAAAGAATAGTAAAATGTAAGAAATAGGCTAACACAAAGCTCAGCACTGTTAGGTTGGGCTGCCAGTCCAGTATTTACAGTGAAAAGATGGCTGTGCATATAATAGCATTATACACTGTGAGAAGAGCGTCTCATCTCTCTCCAAATAACAGGGGACCCGTTCCCTGACTGCAGATTAGATTACTTGATTTATATGGACATGGCGTCTGTTTTGTATGCCATCAGTGTTTTTCATACAATGCCACAAGGTGGCAGTCTGATCATTTACTTTTCTTGCAGGCATCCGTAAACACTACGCATTCTCTTCTACTGGTGTAACAGAAATAGCACAGCTAAGTAAGCTTGGATTCTTCTGCAATCGTGACCACATCTGTGAACCTAAATATGACAAGATAGGGCTAGGCAACCACCATTATAGAGATAGGTGCAGTCTCCAGAGGTGTGAATATGCCATAACTTCTGAAGTTGTGATATCCCTTTAACACCATAAACTGTTATAGAAGCAAGCTAACAGAGAGAATTATAGTATGTGGGCACACCAGGAGACACATTGAATTAGATTCAGAGCCTTGATGATAAGCTATGGTGACTATAATGGCTGCATCTCTTCTTTGAGCATCTAAGACTTACAGTGTTGGCCAAAAGTATTGGCACCCCTTCAATTCTGTCAGATAATACTCATTTTCTTCCAGAAAATGATTGCAATCACAAATTCTTTGGTATTCTTATCTTCATTTAATTTGTCTTCAATGGAAAGCCACAAAAAGAATTGTCAAAAAGCCAAATTGGATATAATTCCACAACAAACATAAAAAGGGGGTGGACAAAAGTATTGGCACTGTTTGAAAAATCATGTGATGCTTCTCTAATTTGTGTAATTAACAACACCTGTTACTTACCTGAGGCACCTAACAGGTGGTGGCAATAACTAAATCACACTTGCAGCCAGTTGAAATGGATTAAAGTTGACTCAACCTCTGTCCTGTGTCTTTGTGTGTACCACATTGAGCATGGAGGAAAGAAAGAAGACCAAAGAACTGTCTGAGGACTTGAGAAGCAAAATTGTGAGGAAGCATGAGCAATCTCAATGCTACAAGTCCATCTCCAAAGACCTCAATATTCCTGTGTCTACCGTGCGCAGTGTCATCAAGAAGTTTAAAGCCCATGGCACTGTGGCTAACCTCCCTAGATACCCAGGAAGACCCCACTTCTTACCCAGAGACATAAAAAAGCCAGTCTGGAGTTTGCCAAAACTTACCTGAGAAAGCCAAAAACGTTTTGGAAGAATGTTCTCTGGTCAGATGAGACAAAAGTAGAGCTTTTTGGTAAAAGGCATCAACATAGAGTTTACAGGAAAAAAAAAGAGGCCTTCAAAGAAAAGAACACGGTCCCTACAGGCAAACATGGCGGAGGTTCCCTGATGTTTTGGGGTTGCTTTGCTGCCTCTTGCACTGGACTGCTTGACTGTGTGCATGGCATTATGAAGTCTGAAGACTACCAACAAATTTTGCAGCATAATGTAGGGCCCAGTGTGAGAAAGCTGGGTCTCCCTCAGAGGTCATGGGTCTTCCAGCAGGACAATGACCCAAAACACACTCCAAAAAGCACTAGAAAATGGTTTGAGAGAAAGCACTGGAGACTTCTAAAGTGGCCAGCAATGAGTCCAGACCTGAATCCCATAGAACACCTGTGGGGGGAGGAGAGATCTCTTGATGGCAGTTTGGAGAAGGCCCCCTTCAAATCTCAGGGACCTGGAGCAGTTTGCCAAAGAAGAATGGTCTAAAATTCCAGCAGAGCATTGTAAGAAACTCATTGATGGTTACCGGAAGCGGTTGTTCGCAGTTATTTTGTCTAAAGGTTGTGCTACCAAGTATTAAGCTGAGGGTGCCAATACTTTTGTCTGGCCCATTTTTGGAGTTTTGTGTAAAGTGATCAATGATTTTACTTTTTTTTTTTTTCATTCTCTTTTGTGTTTTTTCATTGCAAGCAAAATAAATGAAGATATTAATACCAAAGAGTTTGTGCTTGCAATTATTTTCTGGAAGACAAGGAGTATTATCTGACAGAACTGCAGGGGTACCAATACCTTTGGCCAACACTGTACATTAGGTTGCAATGAGATTTGTTGCGTCTGTGCTTCTATAGGTTTAAAGAGGGAGCACCTTCTTTCATTGAAGTATACATTGATGTCTTTTTTTCCCTTATGTATTATACTGCCAGGTTTTTCATCTTAGTCTTGGAATACCCTGTTAAAGGAGGTCACCAGAATACAAAAGCAAAAACACTGTTACATAGATGAAGCTGACCTGAAGAAAACATGTTTGCCCCTAAAAAAAAATCTGTGTCTTCGATGCAGAGACATTGTTATTAGAGATGAGCGAACACTAAAATGTTCGAGGTTCGAAATTCGATTCGAACAGCCGCTCACTGTTCGAGTGTTCGAATGGGTTTCGAACCCCATTATAGTCTATGGGGAACATAAACTCGTTAAGGGGGAAACCCAAATTCGTGTCTGGAGGGTCACCAAGTCCACTATGACACCCCAGGAAATGATACCAACACCCTGGAATGACACTGGGACAGCAGGGGAAGCATGTCTGGGGGCATAAAAGTCACTTTATTTCATGGAAATCCCTGTCAGTTTGCGATTTTCGCAAGCTAACTTTTCCCCATAGAAATGCATTGGCCAGTGCTGATTGGCCAGAGTACGGAACTCGACCAATCAGCGCTGGCTCTGCTGGAGGAGGCGGAGTCTAAGATCGCTCCACACCAGTCTCCATTCAGGTCCGACCTTAGACTCCGCCTCCTCCGGCAGAGCCAGCGCTGATTGGCCGAAGGCTGGCCAATGCATTCCTATGTGAATGCAGAGACTTAGCAGTGCTGAGTCAGTTTTGCTCAACTACACATCTGATGCACACTCGGCACTGCTACATCAGATGTAGCAATCTGATGTAGCAGAGCCGAGGGTGCACTAGAACCCCTGTGCAAACTCAGTTCACGCTAATAGAATGCATTGGCCAGCGCTGATTGGCCAATGCATTCTATTAGCCCGATGAAGTAGAGCTGAATGTGTGTGCTAAGCACACACATTCAGCTCTACTTCATCGGGCTAATAGAATGCATTGGCCAGCGCTGATTGGCCAGAGTACGGAACTCGACCAATCAGCGCTGGCTCTGCTGGAGGAGGCGGAGTCTAAGGTCGGACCTGAATGGAGACTGGTGTGGAGCGATCTTAGACTCCGCCTCCTCCAGCAGAGCCAGCGCTGATTGGCCGAATTCCGTACTCTGGCCAATCAGCACTGGCTAATGCATTGTATTGGCGTGATGAAGCAGTGCTGAATGTGTGTGCTTAGCACACACATTCAGCTCTACTTCATCGGGCTAATAGAATGCATTGGCCAATCAGCGCTGGCCAATGCATTCTATTAGCTTGATGAAGCAGTGTGCGCACAAGGGTTCAAGCGCACCCTCGGCTCTGATGTAGCAGAGCCGAGGGTGCACAAGGGTTCAAGCGCACCCTCGGCTCTGATGTAGCAGAGCCGAGGGTGCACTTGAACCCTTGTGCACCCTCGGCTCTGCTACATCAGAGCCGAGGGTGCGCTTGAACCCTTGTGCAGCCTCGGCTCTGCTACATCAGAGCCGAGGGTGCGCTTGAACCCTTGTGCAGCCTCGGCTCTGCTACATCAGAGCCGAGGGTGCGCTTGAACCCTTGTGCAGCCTCGGCTCTGCTACATCAGAGCCGAGGGTGCACTTGAACCCTTGTGCACACTCTGCTTCATCAAGCTAATAGAATGCATTGGCCAGCGCTGATTGGCCAATGCATTCTATTAGCCCGATGAAGTAGAGCTGAATGTGTGTGCTAAGCACACACATTCAGCACTGCTTCATCACGCCAATACAATGCATTAGCCAGTGCTGATTGGCCAGAGTACGGAATTCGGCCAATCAGCGCTGGCTCTGCTGGAGGAGGCGGAGTCTAAGGTCGGACCTGAATGGAGACTGGTGTGGAGCGATCTTAGACTCCGCCTCCTCCAGAAGAGCCAGCGCTGATTGGCCGAATTCCGTACTCTGGCCAATCAGCACTGGCTAATGCATTGTATTGGCGTGATGAAGCAGTGCTGAATGTGTGTGCTTAGCACACACATTCAGCTCTACTTCATCGGGCTAATAGAATGCATTGGCCAATCAGCGCTGGCCAATGCATTCTATTAGCTTGATGAAGCAGAGTGTGCACAAGGGTTCAAGCGCACCCTCGGCTCTGATGTAGCAGAGCCGAGGGTGCACAAGGGTTCAAGTGCACCCTCGGCTCTGCTACATCAGAGCCGAGGGTGCGCTTGAACCCTTGTGCAGCCTCGGCTCTGCTACATCAGAGCCGAGGGTGCGCTTGAACCCTTGTGCACACTCTGCTTCATCAAGCTAATAGAATGCATTGGCCAGCACTGATTGGCCAGAGTACGGAATTCGGCCAATCAGCGCTGGCTCTGCTGGAGGAGGCGGAGTCTAAGATCGCTCCACACCAGTCTCCATTCAGGTCCGACCTTAGACTCCGCCTCCTCCGGCAGAGCTAGCGCTGATTGGCCGAAGGCTGGCCAATGCATTCCTATGTGAATGCAGAGACTTAGCAGTGCTGAGTCAGTTTTGCTCAACTACACATCTGATGCACACTCGGCACTGCTACATCAGATGTAGCAATCTGATGTAGCAGAGCCGAGGGTGCACTAGAACCCCTGTACAAACTCAGTTCACGCTAATAGAATGCATTGGCCAGCGCTGATTGGCCAATGCATTCTATTAGCCCGATGAAGTACAGCTGAATGTGTGTGCTAAGCACACACATTCAGCACTGCTTCATCACGCCAATACAATGCATTAGCCAGTGCTGATTGGCCAGAGTACGGAATTCGGCCAATCAGCGCTGGCTCTGCTGGAGGAGGCGGAGTCTAAGGTCGGACCTGAATGGAGACTGGTGTGGAGCGATCTTAGACTCCGCCTCCTCCAGAAGAGCCAGCGCTGATTGGCCGAATTCCGTACTCTGGCCAATCAGCACTGGCTAATGCATTGTATTGGCGTGATGAAGCAGTGCTGAATGTGTGTGCTTAGCACACACATTCAGCTCTACTTCATCGGGCTAATAGAATGCATTGGCCAATCAGCGCTGGCCAATGCATTCTATTAGCTTGATGAAGCAGAGTGTGCACAAGGGTTCAAGCGCACCCTCGGCTCTGATGTAGCAGAGCCGAGGGTGCACAAGGGTTCAAGTGCACCCTCGGCTCTGCTACATCAGAGCCGAGGGTGCGCTTGAACCCTTGTGCACCCTCGGCTCTGCTACATCAGAGCCGAGGGTGCGCTTGAACCCTTGTGCACACTCTGCTTCATCAAGCTAATAGAATGCATTGGCCAGCACTGATTGGCCAGAGTACGGAATTCGGCCAATCAGCGCTGGCTCTGCTGGAGGAGGCGGAGTCTAAGATCGCTCCACACCAGTCTCCATTCAGGTCCGACCTTAGACTCCGCCTCCTCCGGCAGAGCTAGCGCTGATTGGCCGAAGGCTGGCCAATGCATTCCTATGTGAATGCAGAGACTTAGCAGTGCTGAGTCAGTTTTGCTCAACTACACATCTGATGCACACTCGGCACTGCTACATCAGATGTAGCAATCTGATGTAGCAGAGCCGAGGGTGCACTAGAACCCCTGTACAAACTCAGTTCACGCTAATAGAATGCATTGGCCAGCGCTGATTGGCCAATGCATTCTATTAGCCCGATGAAGTACAGCTGAATGTGTGTGCTAAGCACACACATTCAGCACTGCTTCATCACGCCAATACAATGCATTAGCCAGTGCTGATTGGCCAGAGTACGGAATTCGGCCAATCAGCGCTGGCTCTGCTGGAGGAGGCGGAGTCTAAGGTCGGACCTGAATGGAGACTGGTGTGGAGCGATCTTAGACTCCGCCTCCTCCAGAAGAGCCAGCGCTGATTGGCCGAATTCCGTACTCTGGCCAATCAGCACTGGCTAATGCATTGTATTGGCGTGATGAAGCAGTGCTGAATGTGTGTGCTTAGCACACACATTCAGCTCTACTTCATCGGGCTAATAGAATGCATTGGCCAATCAGCGCTGGCCAATGCATTCTATTAGCTTGATGAAGCAGAGTGTGCACAAGGGTTCAAGCGCACCCTCGGCTCTGATGTAGCAGAGCCGAGGGTGCACAAGGGTTCAAGTGCACCCTCGGCTCTGCTACATCAGAGCCGAGGGTGCGCTTGAACCCTTGTGCACCCTCGGCTCTGCTACATCAGAGCCGAGGGTGCGCTTGAACCCTTGTGCACACTCTGCTTCATCAAGCTAATAGAATGCATTGGCCAGCACTGATTGGCCAGAGTACGGAATTCGGCCAATCAGCGCTGGCCAATGCATCCCTATGGGAAAAAGTTTATCTCACAAAAATCACAATTACACACCTGATAGAGCCCCAAAAAGTTATTTTTAATAACATTCCCCCCTAAATAAAGGTTATCCCTAGCTATCCCTGCCTGTACAGCTATCCCTGTCTCATAGTCACAAAGTTCACATTCTCACATGACCCGGATTTGAAATCCACTATTCGTCTAAAATGGAGGTCACCTGATTTCGGCAGCCAATGACTTTTTCCAATTTTTTTCAATGCCCCCGGTGTCGTAGTTCCTGTCCCACCTCTCCTGCGCTGTTATTGGTGCAAAAAAGGCGCCAGGGAAGGTGGGAGGGGAATCGAATTTTGGCGCACTTTACCACGCGGTGTTCGATTCGATTCGAACATGGCGAACACCCTGATATCCGATCGAACATGTGTTCGATAGAACACTGTTCGCTCATCTCTAATTGTTATATTTCTGTATATGCAAAACTGCAATGTGAAACACCCAGGGTGGCTCCGGTGCTCCAGGCTGCTATTCCCTACTTTGCTATGATTTACTTTCTAAAATTAAACTGGAACAGCATCTGGCTTATGTAAATCCTGGCAAACCTGTATTAGATCATTCCTTTCCCTGCATTAGTTGCAGCAAGGCAGTATAATATTACATGCCATTGTATGCCATGCCATTCACTGAAAAGAGGATTATATCTTTCATCAACTGCCCTTTTCCTTTTGACACATAAAGGGGGAACCCAAGTGGTGAAACTCTATGAAGTAAAAAAAAATAAAAAATTAAGGGGTCTGTCCAGTTTCAAACAAGTATTGCTGCAAGGAAAAGTCATACCGTTTTCTAATATACTTTCTGTATTGATTCCTTATGTTTTTCTAGATCTCTGCTGTCATTCGTTCTACTTACTTCCAGTGGATAAAAACATGCCATGGTCATGTGACATGCGGCTCGTGGACACATGTTGCACAGTCCATGGTGAGGTGATGGTCATGGATGGTATATCACATGACCATGACTGATTCACTGGAAGTACCGTAAGCAGAATAAATGACAGCAGAGATCTAGAAAACCATGAGTTGATACACAGAGTATATAAGAGAATTGTATTACATTTATTTATACCAATAGTAATATTTGTCTGAGAATGAAGAACCCCCTTAATAAAGCATATGGATGGGTTTTCAGATGTTATTTTATGTCTCTTTTTTTCATTTTTGGTTTTACAGTGATGACAGCCAACTGTGCACACGTGAAGCTGTTCTCTATTCCCTCAGTTCTTCAAAAGTCCCTCAGATAGTAAAAGAAACGGTAGAAATTGCAAACCCAAATATTTTCTGCATCCAAGCAACAAACTGTGAGTATTGCTAAAATCCAAAAGATTTGGCAGAAATTGCAATTGTGAGGTTTTGACAAAAGCGGCCTCGAAGAAGAAAGTGCTTTCTAGTTCTATTGAGCCACATGGTGTATTACATGACTCCTCACACCTAGTCAGCAGGGCTTTAGATGGTCATGTGATGCTCTCTGCGATTCATTTTTCTAGGACAGTGTTTCTATTCCTTTTCAAGCCACGTCCACCCTTGTGAAAAAAGTTCCAACCATGTACCCCCAACAGACACTGTGATATCTGTCATGTAACAGATCCTGCTTGTGATCTTAAGTGGGGGAGAAAATCTGGTGTGTATAGTGTGAGGGTCTTTTAGCTTCTGACCAGCTTTTCACACATCAGATCCTAGGTCAGAAGCTATCTGTCTATTCAGCACAGACTACCCACTGCTATGGAGGAGACCCACAGGTAAACCATTATTACCAGCTTGACCTACCAACGGCAGAACTGATTCTGCTCAACTAGAAATGACTTAAGAAGGTTTATCAGGTTGTCTGAAATTCTTAAAGAAGCATTCTGTTTGTTTAAGAAAAAAAAAATAAATTAAAATAAATAAATAAAAAATATATATACATATTCAGCCAGTATTGCCTTATTTGGTTGTTCCTTTCTGTGGGAATCTTTCTCTTTGGTAAGGTCATGTGACACTCTCTCTGATCAAATAAAATGCACAGGAGGAGGGGCCACACGGTGGCTCAGTGGTTAGCACTGCAGCCTTGCAGCGCTGGAGTCCTGGTGTTCAAATCCCGCCAAGGGCAAAAAACCATCTGCAAGGAGTTTGTATGTTCTCCCCGTGTTTGCATGGATTTCCATCCCATATTCCAAAAAAGACATACTGATAGGGAAAAATGTACATTGTGAGCTCCATGTGGGGCTCACAATCTACATAAAAAAAAAAAAAAATGCACAGGAGGTAAAGCTCAGGTCCGTGCCTTCCGGTATAATGGACTATACCACACATGGTCTGCACAGCGGCTGATAGAAGTTTCTGTCACTAGCTACTATTGAGCAGACCGTTCCTGTTACACAAATATAATGAAGGAGCTGACTGCTCAGCCTTTATACTTACAGTCTCTTTGATTATTTAAGACAATATAAGTTATAATTCCAGTGGCTCACAGCAGGTATATATAATATAGTCTATAGTTGCCCATGCGACGCTGTACTGAGGTATTGATCAAGTTCACACAGATTTTTGCAGCTGGATTTTTGAGGCAGATCTGCCTCCAAAAATGTGCCAACCCCCCCCCCCCCAAAAAAAAAATAAATAAATAAAAAAATAAAATTCCCATTTATTTCAATGGGAATCAGGCAGATTCTTTCCTTTAACTGATTTTTCAGGTAAAGGAAAAAAGAAGTATCAGAACCTATCTTCAGGTGGATTCCACCTTACAAGGTCCTTGAAATAAATGGGAGGCAGTGGTTTGTGCAGAGTGGTTCAGTGGTCACTGTATCAGGTAGGTTATTATGTTCATTGTACTCTAACTGAGCTAATATGGCATCTTCTGTATACGGAGTACTATGAATCAGCAGTGCACATTAGGCCTTGCGGGCTCTGTATTCAGGGAGTATGGCAGTTCCTGAAGAAGTAAGGGTAAGCAGACTTATGTAGTATTCAGTCAAATCTATTGCTTTACTCTTTTAAATCCTGAATTTTATGATCATTGATCTTATGTTGTAATATTTGATTGATTTTACAGTGTCTTCTTATCTGGCGTATCTAAATAACCCACTGTACACAAATCCTATGTACATAGATGATAGAGGACCTAAGAAGAAGTAAGATTAGTAGTCCATGAAATGAGATTTCTTATAATACACATGCAAATACCTCACAGTACACGGAGGCTTTACCCGACTTACTTTTATTAACTTTGGCTGTAGTTTCATTATCCTGAAGTACAGGTACATTAGTGTACTATCTGCAGACAGGTAGGATGCTAGGTTAGGGGATTTTCCAAACTATTGGATGTAACAATATGATGCTCATACTGACAACTGCTACATAATACAAATATTGGGTTGTCAAAGTGCTAGCTCTCTAAACTTCCCATTGGCATGACTGTCAATCTATAGTGGATCATGATCAAAGCTGGTTGTTACTTTTTGAGAAACCCTGTATTTTGGGAAGTAGCAGATCACTATAATGTTTGACCCTCCTAACACCACAATTCTTACAGCAATGTTTCTTTTATCCTTACATTCACGGCTGTGGAAACTTCTAATTGTCACTAAATGAACTTATTATTAGTACATTCACTATTTGTGAGCATTTTAAGGTTAAAAGCTGCGGAATGTATGCATGTACTTCAGGCCTATATCTTTTTGCCGTTTTTAGACAATTTACAATGTAGTTTTCTGTAAAAGAGACAAATGTCCAAATTTATGGATAAATTAACTGAAAGGTGATTTCTGTATATTTCAATAATTCTTGCTATAGATCAGCCGGCATTTTCCTTCATAACCCCAGTTGAGCCAACGGCAACAAACTTTGACAGTCTTCTCAAGGAATTTGGTGGATTGGATTTTAACAGTGGAAGTAGTATACAAAGCACAGTTGGCTCAGCTCAAGCCCGGATAGCCTCAAAATATGAGGTTAGTATTGTTTGGATCTCACTTAATATACTTAGTAGACTGAAAGCTCACTTTATCTTTAGGATAGGTCAATCATATAAGATTGGTGGGGGTCCAGCACCAGGCACTCTCATCCATTCACTGGAATTTGCAGCGTACAGTGCACAGTGTATGAAGCCAACAGAAAACACCTCTGTGCAGTAGCTATGCTGTGCATGTGTGTACATGTTGTGCCAGATGTTGGACCCCCACCAATCTCATATACAGTCCTATGAAAAAGTCTCCTCATCCATTTACCTCTTCATACACCTTCAGAGATGCTCTCAAGTGGCTCTTTGGGTGCCACAAATTTCAGGTACTTTACATGCTATAGAAAAAGGGTAGACAACTCCCTGCATGCAAACTTGCTGAGCCCTTCCTTGAATGGAGCATGCTGGGAGTTGTAGTTTCAGCAGCTGCAGTGCTGATCCCCCTTACCATCTTCAGACAAATCTAATATGTAGACTCTTACAGTCCTATGAAAAAGTTTGGGCACCCCTATTAATCTTAATCATTTTTAGTTCTAAATATTTTGGTGTTTGCAACAGCCATTTCAGTTTGATATATCTAATAACTGATGGACACAGTAATATTTCAGGATTGAAATGAGGTTTATTGTACTAACAGAAAATGTGCAATATGCATTAAACCAAAATTTGACCGGTGCAAAAGTATGGGCACCTCAACAGAAAAGTGACATTAATATTTAGTAGATCCTCCTTTTGCAAAGATAACAGCCTCTAGTCGCTTCCTGTAGCTTTTAATCAGTTCCTGGATCCTGGATAAAGGTATTTTGGACAAACAATTCAAGTTCAGTTAAGTTAGATGGTCGCCGAGCATGGACAGCCCGCTTCAAATCATCCCACAGATGTTCAATGATATTCAGGTCTGGGGACTGGGATGGCCATTCCAGAACATTGTAATTGTTCCTCTGCATGAATGCCTGAGGATTTGGAGCGGTGTTTTGGATCATTGTCTTGCTGAAATATCCATCCCCGGCGTAACTTCAACTTCGTCACTGATTCTTGAACATTATTCTCAAGAATCTGCTGATACTGAGTGGAATCCATGCGACCCTCAACTTTAACAAGATTCCCGATGCCGGCATTGGCCACACAGCCCCAAAGCATGATGGAACCTCCACCAAATTTTACAGTGGGTAGCATGTGTTTTTCTTGGAATGCTGTTTCTTTTTGGACGCCATGCATAACGCCTTTTTTTATAACCAAACAACTCAATTTTTGTTTCCAAAATGAAGCTGCCTTGTCCAAATGTGCTTTTTCATACCTCAGGCAACTCTATTTGTGGCATACGTGCAGAAACGGCTTCTTTCTCATCACTCTCCCATACAGCTTCTATTTGTGCAAAGTGCGCTGTATAGTTGACCGATGCACAGTGACACCATCTGCAGCAAGATGATGCTGCAGCTCTTTGGAGGTGGTCTGTGGATTGTCCTTGACTGTTCTCACCATTCTTCTTCTCTGCCTTTCTGATATTTTTCTTGGCCTGCCACTTCTGGGCTTAACAAGAACTGTCCCTGTGGTCTTCCATTTCCTTACTATGTTCCTCACAGTGGAAACTGACAGGTTAAATCTCTGAGACAACTTTTTGTATCCTTCCCCTGAACAACTATGTTGAACAATCTTTGTTTTCAGATCATTTGAGAGTTGTTTTGAGTATCCCATGATGCCACTCTTCAGAGGAGATTCAAATAGGAGATCAACTTGCAATTGGCCACCTTAAATACCTTTTCTTATGATTGGATACATCTGGCTATGAAGTTCAAAGCTCACTGAGGTTACAAAACCAATTTTGTGCTTCAGTAAGTCAGTAAAAAGTAGTTAGGGGAATTCAAATCAATAAAATGATAAGGGTGCCCATACTTTTGCACCGGTCAAATTTTGGTTTAATGCATATTGCACATTTTCTGTTAGTACAATAAACCTCATTTCAATCCTGAAATATTACTGTGTCCATCAGTTATTAGATATATCAAACTGAAATGGCTGTTGCAAACACCAACATATTTAGAACAAAAAATGATTAAGATTAATAGGGGTGCCCAAACTTTTTCATAGGACTGTAAATAACCTCTCCTAAGCACAGGTCCTCAATATGAAATCTTGGATAACCCCTTTAATATATATTGCCTGCTGTATGATTTTTTTTGTGATATTTAGGGCAGCACCCTTCATTCTAATGTCAATAAAAAGTTCCACTACAACGAAAGCAACTAGAACAAGCAGTGCAAAGTATGTACATATACATATATATATATATATATATATATATATATATATATATATAAAATGAAAAATATGAATGGGCACTCAGCCTCTCAAAAATATATATATAATAAAATAAATGAACTGGTGACTCACAGTTTCTCAATGAATAGAGTATAGGAATAGGTGTCCTTTAGGAAATTCTGAATGGATGCACGGAAAAGGCTCTCTCTGGCTGGAGTCGTAGCACAATGCAGACAAAAAGAAGAAGAAAATTCCGGCACGCCAGGACTCTGATGATTATAGATAAAACTTCGCTTTTATTGGATTTTCTTTAAAAATAGTACATCTTAGGAGTGGGGTAAGTCCACATGCAAGGGTAGTAACTATATGGCGTTATAGTTACTACCCTTGCGTGTGGACTTACCCCACTCCTAAGATGTACTATTTTTAAAGAAAATCCAATAAAAGCGAAGTTTTATCTATAATCATCAGAGTCCTGGCGTGCCGGAATTTTCTTCTTCTTTTTGTCTGCATTGTATATATATATCAATGCTGCATATTTAATCCACGACTTTCAGCTTGTACAGTGCAAGGGTTGAAAACTGTTAAAGGGGCTCTATCAGCAAAATCATGCTGATAGAGCCCCACATATGCGTGCATAGCCTTTAAAAAGGCTATTCAGGCACCAGTAAAGTTATATTAAACTACACCCCCCCCCCCCCCCCCCGTTTTAAAATAATAGCCTAAAAAAGAATGTGCTCTACTTACGGATCGTGCCCGCTGGCGGGCATTCAGGGTGTTTCTTCATCTTCTTCCCCGCCTCTTCTTCCTCAGATGTCTTCGGGTCCCGTCCTCCTCCGGCGCTCGCGAGCGGACACTGATATAAAAAAAAATAGCTTGGGCGCATGCGTAGTAGCATGCGGCTTCTACTACGGCTACTGCGCATGCGCCCAGGCTATTTTTTTTTATCAGTGTCCGCGAACAAGCGCCGGAGGAGGACGGGACCCAATGACAGAGGAAGAAGAGGCGGGGATGAAGATGAAGACACACCCTGAATGCCCGCCCAGCGTGCACGTTCGGTAAGTAGAGCACATTCTTTTTTAGGTTATTATTTTAAAACGGGGGGTAGTTTAATATAACTTTACCGGTGCCTGAATAGCCTTTTTAAAGGCCATTCACGCATATGTGGGGCTCTAGCAGCATGCTTTTGCTGATAGAGCCCCTTTAAGGGACCCGCAGTTATTCCTGCAGGTGTGTTTTTTGCTGTGGTGTTCTGTAGAGAAACATACCATAAATTCTGTACTATGTGCTCTGTATGTAGCTCTAGCCAAGCTAAGCCTTTGTTAATATTAGAGAAATTGTCTATATGAGGATTGATGAAGGCACATCGGGAGCTGATCCTGCTGATTTTAGCTATATATATTATAATTAGAGATGAGCGAACAGTGTTCTATCGAACTCATGTTCGATCGGATATTAGGCTGTTCGGCATGTTCGAATCGAATCGAACACCGCGTGGTAAAGTGCGCCATTACTCGATTCCCCTCCCACCTTCCCTGGCGCCTTTTTTGCTCCAATAACAGCGCAGGGTAGGTGGGACAGGAACTACGACACCGGTGACGTTGAGAAAAGTAGGCAAAACCCATTGGCTGCCGAAAACATGTGACCTCTAATTTAAAAGAACAGCGCCGCCCAGGTTCGCGTCATTCTGAGCTTGCAATTCACCGAGGACGGAGGTTTCCGTCCAGCTAGCTAGGGCTTAGATTCTGGGTAGGCAGGGACAGGCTAGGATAGGAAGGAGAAGACAACCACAACAGCTCTTGTAAGAGCTAAATTCCAGGGAGAAGCTTGTCAGTGTAACGTGGCACTGACGGGCTCAATCGCCGCAACCCAGCTTTCCCAGGATCCTGAATGGAATACACTGTCAGTGTATTCCCGTATACCCGATATATACCCCGATACCCGTTCCAACGGTGTGCCCCCCCACCTTCACCCCAGAAATACCCTGCAAGTCCCCTAGCAATAGAATTGGGGCTATATACACCCACAATTTTTACTACTGGTATACAGTGCCATTGTCTGACTGGGAATTCAAAGAATATATTGGGAATACAAATACCCTCATTTCTTGCTACTGCCATATAGTGCCAGTTTCTGACTGGTAATTCAAAGAATATATTGTGGTTACGTGCACCCACAATTTTTACTACTGGTATACAGTGCCATTGTCTGACTGGGAATTCAAAGAATATATTGGGAATACAAATACCCTCATTTCTTGCTACTGCCATATAGTGCCAGTGTCTGACTGGGAATTCAAAGAATATATTGGGGTTACGTGCACCCACAATTTTTACTACTGGTATACAGTGCCATTGTCTGACTGGGAATTCAAAGAATATATTGGGAATACAAATACCCTCATTTCTTGCTACTGCCATATAGTGCCAGTGTCTGACTGGGAATTCAAAGAATATATTGTGGTTACGTGCACCCACAATTTTTACTACTGGTATACAGTGCCATTGTCTGACTGGGAATTCAAAGAATATATTGGGAATACAAATACCCTCATTTCTTGCTACTGCCATATAGTGCCAGTGTCTGACTGGGAATTCAAAGAATATATTGGGGTTACGTGCACCCACAATTTTTACTACTGGTATACAGTGCCATTGTCTGACTGGGAATTCAAAGAATATATTGGGAATACAAATACCCTCATTTCTTGCTACTGCCATATAGTGCCAGTTTCTGACTGGTAGTTCAAAGAATATATTGGGGTTACGTGCACCCACAATTTTTACTACTGGTATACAGTGCCATTGTCTGACTGGGAATTCAAAGAATATATTGGGGTTATAAATACCCTCATTTCTTGCTACTGCCATATAGTGCCAGTGTCTGACTGGTAATTCAAAGAATATATTGGGGTTACGTGCACCCACAATTTTTACTACTGGTATACAGTGCCATTGTCTGACTGGGAATTCAAAGAATATATTGGGAATACAAATACCCTCATTTCTTGCTACTGCCATATAGTGCCAGTGTCTGACTGGGAATTCAAAGAATATATTGGGGTTACGTGCACCCACAATTTTTACTACTGGTATACAGTGCCATTGTCTGACTGGGAATTCAAAGAATATATTGGGAATACAAATACCCTCATTTCTTGCTACTGCCATATAGTGCCAGTGTCTGACTGGGAATTCAAAGAATATATTGTGGTTACGTGCACCCACAATTTTTACTACTGGTATACAGTGCCATTGTCTGACTGGGAATTCAAAGAATATATTGGGAATACAAATACCCTCATTTCTTGCTACTGCCATATAGTGCCAGTGTCTGACTGGGAATTCAAAGAATATATTGGGGTTACGTGCACCCACAATTTTTACTACTGGTATACAGTGCCATTGTCTGACTGGGAATTCAAAGAATATATTGGGGTTATAAATACCCTCATTTCTTGCTACTGCCATATAGTGCCAGTGTCTGACTGGTAATTCAAAGAATATATTGGGGTTACGTGCACCCACAATTTTTACTACTGGTATACAGTGCCATTGTCTGACTGGGAATTCAAAGAATATATTGGGAATACAAATACCCTCATTTCTTGCTACTGCCATATAGTGCCAGTGTCTGACTGGGAATTCAAAGAATATATTGGGGTTACGTGCACCCACAATTTTTACTACTGGTATACAGTGCCATTGTCTGACTGGGAATTCAAAGAATATATTGGGAATACAAATACCCTCATTTCTTGCTACTGCCATATAGTGCCAGTGTCTGACTGGGAATTCAAAGAATATATTGTGGTTACGTGCACCCACAATTTTTACTACTGGTATACAGTGCCATTGTCTGACTGGGAATTCAAAGAATATATTGGGAATACAAATACCCTCATTTCTTGCTACTGCCATATAGTGCCAGTGTCTGACTGGGAATTCAAAGAATATATTGGGGTTACGTGCACCCACAATTTTTACTACTGGTATACAGTGCCATTGTCTGACTGGGAATTCAAAGAATATATTGGGAATACAAATACCCTCATTTCTTGCTACTGCCATATAGTGCCAGTGTCTGACTGGGAATTCAAAGAATATATTGGGGTTACGTGCACCCACAATTTTTACTACTGGTATACAGTGCCATTGTCTGACTGGGAATTCAAAGAATATATTGGGAATACAAATACCCTCATTTCTTGCTACTGCCATATAGTGCCAGTGTCTGACTGGGAATTCAAAGAATATATTGGGGTTACGTGCACCCACAATTTTTACTACTGGTATACAGTGCCATTGTCTGACTGGGAATTCAAAGAATATATTGGGAATACAAATACCCTCATTTCTTGCTACTGCCATATAGTGCCAGTTTCTGACTGGTAATTCAAAGAATATATTGGGGTTACGTGCACCCACAATTTTTACTACTGGTATACAGTGCCAATTTCTAACTAGGAATTCAAAATGCGCAAGGCTCCCGGAAAGGGACGTGGACGAGGCCGTGGGCGAGGTCGGGGGAATGGTTCTGGGGAGCAAGGTAGCAGTGAAGCCACAGGGCGTCCCGTGCCTACTCCTGTGGGGCAGCAAGCATTGCGCCACTCCACAGTGCCAGGGTTGCTTGCCACATTAACTAAACTGCAGGGTACAAACCTTAGTAGGCCCGAGAACCAGGAACAGGTCTTGCAATGGCTGTCAGAGAACGCTTACAGCACATTGTCCAGCAGCCAGTCAGACTCTGCCTCCTCTCCTCCTATTACCCAACAGTCTTGTCTTCCTTCCTCCCAAAATTCCGAAGCTTTACAGAACAATAACCCAAACTGTCCCTGCTCCCCAGAGCTGTTCTCCGCTCCTTTCATTGTCCCTCAACCTGCCTCTCCACGTCACGATTCCACGAACCTAACAGAGGAGCATCTGTGTCCAGATGCTCAAACACTAGAGTCTCCTCCATCTCCGTTCGATTTGGTGGTGGATGACCAGCAACCCACCCTCATCGACGATGATGTGACGCAGTTGCCGTCAGGGCATCCAGTTGACCGGCGCATTGTGCGGGAGGAGGAGATGAGACAGGAGTTGGAAGAGGAAGTGGTGGATGATGAGGACACTGACCCGACCTGGACAGGGGGGATGTCAAGCGGGGAAAGTAGTGTGGATGTTGAGGCAGGTGCAGCACCAAAAAGGGTAGCTAGAGGCAGAGGCAGAGGTCAGCAGCTTAGGCGAAGCCAGGCCACACCCGGAATCTCCCAAGATGTTCCAGTTCGTACCCAGCCCCGAAAAACTCCCACCTCGAGGGCACGTTTCTCGAAGGTGTGGAGTTTTTTCAAGGAATGCGCCGAGGACAGATATAGTGTTGTCTGCACAATTTGCCTCTCGAAATTGATTAGGGGCTCTGAGAAGAGCAACCTGTCCACCACTTCAATGCGCCGTCATTTGGAATCCAAGCACTGGAATCAGTGGCAGGCAGCAACGGCAGGACAAAGGCCGCCTGCCGTTCACGCCACTGCCACTGCCTCTGCCACTGCCTCTGCCTCTGCCACTGCCACTGCTGACTGTGCTGGCGATGCACTCCAGAGGACGAGCCAGGACACCACTTCATCTGCCTCCGCCACTTTGTTGACTTCTACCTCATCCTCCCCTGGTCCTGTCTTATCTCCTTCTCCTGCACCATCAAAGGCACCATCAGGCGTTTCTTTACAACAACCCACCATCTCTCAGACATTGGAGCGGCGGCAGAAATACACTGCTAACCACCCACACGCGCAAGCCTTGAACGCCAACATCGCTAAACTGCTGGCCCAGGAGATGTTGGCGTTCCGGCTTGTTGAAACTCCCGCCTTCCTGGACCTGATGGCAACTGCGGCACCTCGCTATGCCGTCCCTAGCCGTCACTACTTCTCCCGGTGTGCCGTCCCCGCCTTGCACCAGCACGTGTCACTCAACATCAGGCGGGCCCTTAGTTCCGCGCTTTGCACAAAGGTCCACTTGACCACCGACGCGTGGACAAGTGCATGCGGACAGGGACGCTACATTTCACTGACGGCACACTGGGTGAATGTAGTTGAGGCTGGGACTGCTTCCCAAACTGGCCCGGTGTACCTCGTCTCCCCGCCTAACATTCCTGGCAGGGACACGAGAAGAACACCCCCCCCCCTCCTCCTCCTCTACCGCCTCCTCCTCCGCCACCGCCTCCTCCTCCGCCACCGCCTCCTCCTCCGCTGTTAGATTGACCCCAGCTACGAGTTGGAAACGTTGCAGCACTGGCGTTGGTAGACGTCAGCAGGCTGTGCTGAAGCTGATCAGCTTGGGGGACAGACAGCACACTGCCTCCGAGGTGAGGGATGCCCTCCTCGATGAGACGGCAATATGGTTTGAGCCGCTGCACCTGGGCCCAGGCATGGTCGTTTGTGATAACGGCCGGAACCTGGTAGCAGCTCTGGAGCTTGCCGGACTCCAACATGTTCCATGCCTGGCCCACGTCTTCAACCTAGTGGTGCAACGTTTCCTAAAGAGCTACCCCAATGTTCCAGAGCTACTGGTGAAAGTGCGGCGCATGTGCGCCCACTTTCGCAAGTCGACAGTAGCCGCTGCTAGCTTAAAATCTCTCCAGCAACGCCTGCATGTGCCACAACACCGGCTTTTGTGCGACGTCCCCACACGCTGGAACTCAACGTTTCAGATGTTGAATAGAGTGGTTGAGCAGCAGAGACCTTTGATGGAATACCAGCTACAAAACCCTAGGGTGCCACAAAGTCAGCTGCCTCAGTTTCACATCCATGAGTGGCCATGGATGAGAGACCTTTGTGACATCCTACGGGTCTTTGAGGAGTCCACAAGGAGGGTGAGCTCTGAGGATGCGATGGTGAGCCTTACAATCCCGCTCTTGTGTGTTCTGAGAGAATCCCTGATTGACATCAGGGATAACTCAGATCACACAGAGGAGTTAGGGATAGCATCCAATCCGTCACAGCTGGAGAGTAGGTCCACACATCTGTCCGCTTCACTGCGTTTAATGGAGGAGGAGGAGGAGGAGGAGGAGGAGGAAGAAGAGTTGTCCGATGATGTGATGGTGATACAGGAGGCTTCCGGGCAACTTCGAATCGTCCCATTGTTGCAGCGCGGATGGGTAGACATGGAGGATGAGGAGGAAATGGAGATTGAACTTTCCGGTGGGGCCAGAGGAGTCATGCCAACTAACACTGTGGCAGACATGGCTGAGTTCATGTTGGGGTGCTTTACAACCGACAAGCGTATTGTCAAAATCATGGAGGACAACCAGTACTGGATCTTTGCTATCCTTGACCCCCGGTATAAAAACAACATCTCGTCTTTTATTCCGGTAGAGGGGAGGGCCAATCGCATCAATGCTTGCCACAGGCAATTGGTGCAGAATATGATGGAGATGTTTCCAGCATGTGACGTTGGCGGCAGGGAGGGCAGTTCCTCCAGTAGGCAACCAAGTTCTCACCGGTCCACACAAACGAGGGGCACACTGTCTAAGGTCTGGGACACCTTGATGGCACCCCCTCGCCAAAGTGCCGCCACGGAGGGTCCTAGTGTCACCAGGCGTGAGAAGTATAGGCGCATGTTGCGGGAATACCTTTCCGACCACAGCCCTGTCCTCTCCGACCCCTCTGCGCCCTACACGTATTGGGTGTCGAAGTTGGACCTGTGGCTTGAACTTGCCCTATATGCCTTGGAGGTGCTGTCCTGTCCTGCCGCCAGCGTCCTATCTGAGAGGGTGTTCAGTGCAGCCGGTGGCATCATCACTGACAAGCGCACCCGTCTGTCAGCTGAGAGTGCCGACCGGCTCACTTTGATAAAAATGAACCACCACTGGATAGAGCCTTCATTTTTGTGCCCACCTGTGTAAAGCACCCCAACATGAAACTCCATGTCTGTACTCAACCTCTCCAATTCCTCCGCATCCTCATACTCATCCACCATAAGCGTTGCACAATTCTGCTAATACTAGGCTCCCTCCAACATGATTTCCCCCAACTCTGCTGGTTAGAGGCTCCCTCCACCCTGATTTCCACCAACTCTGCTGGTTAGAGGCTCCCTCCACCCTGCTTTCCCACAACTCTGCTGGTTAGAGGCTCCCTCCACCATGAATTTGCCCAAACTGGGCTGGTTAGAGGCTCCCTCCACCATGAATTGGTCCAAACTGGGCTGGTTAGAGGCTCCCTCCACCATGAATTGGTCCAAATTGGGGTTTTTAGAGGCTCCCTCCACCATGAATTGGTCCAAATTGGGGTTTTTAGAGGCTCCCTCCACCATGAATTTGCCCAAACTGGGCTGGTTAGAGGCTCCCTCCACCATTAATTGGTCCAAACTGGGCTGGTTAGAGGCTCCCTCCACCATGAATTGGTCCAAATTGGGGTTTTTAGAGGCTCCCTCCACCATGAATTGGTCCAAACTGGGCTGTTTAGAGGCTCCCTCCACCATGAATTGGTCCAAATTGGGGTTTTTAGAGGCTCCCTCCACCATGAATTTGCCCAAACTGGGCTGGTTAGAGGCTCCCTCCACCATTAATTGGTCCAAACTGGGCTGGTTAGAGGCTCCCTCCACCATGAATTGGTCCAAATTGGGGTTTTTAGAGGCTCCCTCCACCATGAATTGGTCCAAACTGGGCTGTTTAGAGGCTCCCTCCACCATGAATTGGTCCAAACTGGGGTTTTTAGAGGCTCCCTCCACCATGAATTGGTCCAAACTGGGCTGGTTAGAGGCTCCCTCCACCATGAATTGGTCCAAACTGGGTTTTTTAGAGGCTCCCTCCACCATGAATTGGTCCAAACTGGGCTGGTTAGAGGCTCCCTCCACCATGAATTTGCCCAAACTGGGCTGTTTAGAGGCTCCCTCCACCATGAATTTGCCCAAACTGGGCTGGTTAGAGGCTCCCTCCACCATGAATTGGTCCAAACTGGGGTTTTTAGAGGCTCCCTCCACCATGAATTGGTCCAAACTTGGCTGTTTAGAGGCTCCCTCCACCATTAATTGGTCCAAACTGGGCTGGTTAGAGGCTCCCTCCACCATGAATTGGTCCAAACTGGGTTTTTTAGAGGCTCCCTCCACCATGAATTTGCCCAAACTGGGCTGTTTAGAGGCTCCCTCCACCATGAATTGGTCCAAACTGGGCTGGTTAGAGGCTCCCTCCACCATGAATTTCCCAAAACTTGGCTGTTTAGAGGCTCCCTCCACCATTAATTGGTCCAAACTGGGCTGGTTAGAGGCTCCCTCCACCATGAATTTGCCCAAACTGGGCTGTTTAGAGGCTCCCTCCACCATGAATTGGTCCAAACTGGGTTTTTTAGAGGCTCCCTCCACCATGAATTGGTCCAAACTGGGGTTTTTAGAGGCTCCCTCCACCATGAATTGGTCCAAACTGGGGTTTTTAGAGGCTCCCTCCACCATGAATTTGCCCAAACTGGGCTGTTTAGAGGCTCCCTCCACCATGAATTTGCCCAAACTGGGCTGTTTAGAGGCTCCCTCCACCATGAATTTGCCCAAACTGGGCTGGTTAGAGGCTCCCTCCACCATGAATTGGTCCAAACTGGGGTTTTTAGAGGCTCCCTCCACCATGAATTGATCCAAACTTGGCTGTTTAGAGGCTCGCTCCACCATTAATTGGTCCAAACTGGGCTGGTTAGAGGCTCCCTCCACCATGAACTGGTCCAAACTGGGTTTTTTAGAGGCTCCCTCCACCATGAATTGGTCCAAACTGGGGTTTTTAGAGGCTCCCTCCACCATGAATTGGTCCAAACTGGGCTGTTTAGCGGCTCCCTCCACCATTAATTGGTCCAAACTGGGCTGGTTAGAGGCTCCCTCCACCATGAATTTGCCCAAACTGGGCTGTTTAGAGGCTCCCTCCACCATGAATTTGCCCAAACTGGGCTGGTTAGAGGCTCCCTCCACCATGAATTGGTCCAAACTGGGGTTTTTAGAGGCTCCCTCCACCATGAATTGGTCCAAACTTGGCTGTTTAGAGGCTCCCTCCACCATTAATTGGTCCAAACTGGGCTGGTTAGAGGCTCCCTCCACCATGAATTGGTCCAAACTGGGTTTTTTAGAGGCTCCTTCCACCATGAATTTGCCCAAACTGGGCTGTTTAGAGGCTCCCTCCACCATGAATTGGTCCAAACTGGGCTGGTTAGAGGCTTCCTCCACCATGAATTTCCCAAAACTTGGCTGTTTAGAGGCTCCCTCCACCATTAATTGGTCCAAACTGGGCTGGTTAGAGGCTCCCTCCACCATGAATTTGCCCAAACTGGGCTGTTTAGAGGCTCCCTCCACCATGAATTGGTCCAAACTGGGTTTTTTAGAGGCTCCCTCCACCATGAATTGGTCCAAACTGGGCTGTTTAGAGGCTCCCTCCACCATGAATTTGCCCAAACTGGGCTGTTTAGCGGCTCCCTCCACCATTAATTGGTCCAAACTGGGCTGGTTAGAGGCTCCCTCCACCATGAATTTGCCCAAACTGGGCTGTTTAGAGGCTCCCTCCACCATGAATTTGCCCAAACTGGGCTGGTTAGAGGCTCCCTCCACCATGAATTGGTCCAAACTGGGGTTTTTAGAGGCTCCCTCCACCATGAATTGGTCCAAACTTGGCTGTTTAGAGGCTCCCTCCACCATGAATTGGTCCAAACTGGGGTGGTTAGAGGCTCCCTCCACCATTAATTGGTCCAAACTGGGCTGGTTAGAGGCTCCCTCCACCATTAATTGGTCCAAACTGGGCTGGTTAGAGGCTCCCTCCACCATTAATTGGTCCAAACTGGGCTGGTTAGAGGCTCCCTCCACCATTAATTGGTCCAAACTGGGCTGGTTAGAGGCTCCCTCCACCATGAATTTGCCCAAACTGGGCTGGTTAGAGGCTCCCTCCACCATGAATTGGTCCAAACTGGGTTTTTTAGAGGCTCCCTCCACCATGAATTTGCCCAAACTGGGCTGGTTAGAGGCTCCCTCCACCATGAATTGGTCCAAACTGGGTTTTTTAGAGGCTCCCTCCACCATGAATTTGCCCACACTGGGCTGGTTAGAGGCTCCCTCCACCATGAATTGGTCCAAACTGGGTTTTTTAGAGGCTCCCTCCACCATGAATTTGCCCAAACTGGGCTGGTTAGAGGCTCCCTCCACCATGAATTGGTCCAAACTGGGTTTTTTAGAGGCTCCCTCCACCATGAATTGGTCCAAACTGGGGTTTTTAGAGGCTCCCTCCACCATGAATTTGCCCAAACTGGGGTGTTTAGAGGCTCCCTCCACCATGAATTTGCCCAAACTCTGCTGGTTAGAGGCTCAATCCACCCTGATTTTCAAAACAAATGTTGGTGCCAACCTCAACTTACTACAAGGGCCAAATTCACTGCTGGTGACAAGCTCTCCTCACTGCAAGTGCCAAATACACATGTTTCAAGGTGTTTTCCTACTGTCAGAGAGGTGGTATTGAGTGTGTAAAGTGTGTAGTTGTTAGGCTGTGATGTTGGGGTAATAGAGGGTCTTTGGTGTGTTAGATGCCCCCAGACATGCTTCCCCTGCTGTCCCAGTGTCATTCCAGAGGTGTTGGCATCATTTCCTGGGGTGTCATAGTGGACTTGGTGACCCTCCAGACACGGATTTGGGTTTCCCCCTTAACGAGTATCTGTTCCCCATAGACTATAATGGGGTTCGAAACCCATTCGAACACACGAACATTGAGCGGCTGTTCGAATCGAATTTCGAACCTCGAACATTTTAGTGTTCGCTCATCTCTAATTATAATGTGTATGCAGGCTTTCCAGCCCAATAGTAAATGTTGGGGGATATAAGAGTGCGGTGTGTAAGATCTCAACCCAATCCTTTTGTTGTTAGAGGAGATCAACTACCGTTACAGGAGTCTGGCAGGGGCTTACTCCTCTATATACCCACTGAGAACACATGCAAGGCCCAGCCTAGCCTTTGTGTATGGATGTATGTTGAAGGTGGGGTCAGGCAGAATAGGTGTCTGAATTCTAGGGCCACTTTAAGTATACTCAGCTTTTAGAGAAGTAGGATTGCTTTATAATAATTTGTGTAGTCAGCTGGCAAGTTTAGTTAAAGCCCCCTTGGCAATTCCGACCTCATTCTTATGTATAGTATTATATTACTCTAACGTCCAAATTTAAATGTATTTTAAATACCATTAAGCAGAAATGTCAGAAAGTTGGGAAACCCTATGTATGAGCAAAATGGCTTTATTTACAACTAGTAGGAGGACCCGGCTTCACACGGGTATATTTAATTTTTTGTTTGTGTAGTGGCCCTATAAGAATTGCCTAGTTTTGCACTGGTGTATTTTGTATGCTGTTTGTGTGTGTGTCTCTGCCCCCTACTTTGTCTGCGTGTTGTTGGTGTCGATGACCCACTTATATTCAGCAAATTGCTGCCGTCGATGGTTTGCCTGTTTCAGTGTTTCGGCAGCTCTTAAGTTGTCCTACTGCTGAACTTGTTCCTCACGCACTGCCTATGATTGTTCCAGAATCTCAGCAGCTTGTCGGGACGCCATATAATGAGCATGTTGTGGGCATCGATGATCCCCGTCGGCTCCGCCTGAGGAGAACTCTGTTGACTTCTGGCTACCATCATAGCTGTCGTTGTTTTAGAATTTTGCAACAAATTAGATTTTCTTTATCATGGCATGTTTAAAAGTAGCAAACTGCCAATTTGGATTAAAGGTGTTTTCCCATCCAGTGTGTCAGCATGTTGACTGGAGCAGATCAGATAATATGCAAATGCATGTACAGAATGGACTGAGGGTTAGCTGAGTGTTTACATAAAGAGATAACAGACCTGACTTTATCAGAAGCTGAGATAAGCTGCTAGCAAGAGCAGTGTAATATAGTATGTGAGCATAAATTCATAACAGTCGTGAAGCCATGTCATTTACTGGGATAAAAAGTAACCTATGTGTTAATTATGATTACAAACTATCTATGGGCCAAATTTCATCCAAATCCTTTCAGCCGTTTTTGCGTGATTGAAGAACAAACATCCAAACACACAAACTTTTACATTTATAATATTAGTAGGATTAGTAGGATAACATTGAAGTACAAATCTATATGTGATTGTAGAAAAGAACTATGGACAGAAGAGGATCAGTCCCAAATCAGAATGACACAGAAATGACCTGACATCCCACGCATCATAGACTTTTGATATCAAGTCCTCTCACCTATGTTTGGTGTGTAATACTAGGTATTTAGTTTATACTGGGGATTATATTCCTTCTTTTGTGACTTTTTTGACTTATTTCCTAGCATCTCTTTATTATTTTTTTATAGTTGGGGTTATACTCAGTGTGATTGCCGGTGGGAGGGTTATGGTACTCCTCTGCTATTCAATGGGGAAATGTATCTTTTTCTCCATATGTCTCCCCTGTTTGTTTATGTATTGTATTGTTCTGTGTGATATTTATTAATAAAATTATATATATTTTTTACGTTTAGTGTCTCAAGTTGTTTGAACTATGTTCCTGTGTTTGTTTTGAGGCCAGTGCATTGTATTCTGCTGGGTTTTTGTTTTTGGTTTTCATCATAGACTTTTGCCATACAAGCCATATCGGTCATGAGGGAGAACGTTAAAATGTAATATATGGCCAGAAAATAAAGATGATGATCTCATTGCAAGTCATTTCAGTGTATGTATGATCCATACACAATAAACTGCAGTGAGGCTGAACCTTGTGCTTCATTTATGTTGTGATTCTGTTCTAGATCTATTTTTAGTCCTGGTAATTTGGTTATTTGTTTGGCTCAGATATTGCAGACTGAGGTTTAGTTCCTCTTTCTATGTAAATATACATACAGGTGCACGACACCAGCACATCGCCCAGCCCGTCTATATACTGTCCTTATTTTGTATGTCCTAATATCCTGTTTATCTTCAAAGGAAGGTTTCCCACACCAGATGAAGCAAACATATAATCTCTTATATATAGCTCTGTATAATAAATAATCTACACTGCTTAGTCTCCTGACTGTAAGAACTACTCCTTTATTGAGCAAATAAACAAAGATCTCTTAAAGAGACCCCGAGACGGGGACACAATACCTATCTGGTAGCCAATTTACAGTAATAAAATCAAAGGGGAAAAAAATAAATAAATCCGCTCTCAAAATCCAGCTGTAGGTGTGTATATACACCCAAACTTCTATTATACCCTCTGCCGAGGATGCACTAAAAAGAGTGAAGATCAGATGCTAAGGTGTCTATACTTTGGATAAAACTCAACTAAACTTGCCTATTTCAGTAGGATTGACCAATCTGCATTGGGGCCTTCTGACTCTCCTCCGATTTTAACAGGCCTGATCCTTAGTTGGTAAAATTTTGAATGAAAAATAACACAACCAGTAGATTTCTACACTTTTTTTATTTTTCTTGCATCTTGGCTTGCTAGGACTATTGGCGCATTAATACATCCTTTAGAGACATCGCCCCATATGTATAGAATGTAATCGCCAGCAGACACTTGATGGATCACCCACTATGTGATATTGGTGATGCTGTTGTCTCGATAACATTACCTTAACCTGAAATGCTCTTTTCATGTTATTAAGATTTAGTATGTGGCATGTTAAGTGCTTTTTAGGGCAGCACGGTGGCTCAGTGGTTAGCACTGCAGCTTTGCAGCACTGGAGGCCTAGGTTCAAATCCTGCCAAGGGCAACATCTGCAAGGAGTTTGTATGTTCTCCCCGTTTTTGCATGGGTTTCCTCAGGGTACTCCGGTTTCCTCTCACACACCAAAGACATACTGATAGGGAATGTAGATTGTGAACCCTATATGGGACAGTGTCTGACAATATCTGTAAAGCGCTGCGGAATATGATGGCGCTATATAAGTAAGCATAATAAATAAATATATTGGGCCATATGAATTTGTTACTATGTATAACCACGACTCCTCACAGTCTCTAAATTTTCTAACTCTTCTCTGCCGCTTTCTGACCACAATCTTCTATCTCTCACCATTAGAGATGAGCGAACACTAAAATGTTCGAGGTTCGAAATTCGATTCGAACAGCCGCTCAATGTTCGTGTGTTCGAATGGGTTTCGAACCCCATTATAGTCTATGGGGAACAGATACTCGTTAAGGGGGAAACCCAAATCCGTGTCTGGAGGGTCACCAAGTCCACTATGACACCCCAGGAAATGATGCCAACAACTCTGGAATGACACTGGGACAGCAGGGGAAGCATGTCTGGGGGCATCTAACACACCAAAGACCCTCTATTACCCCAACATCACAGCCTAACAACTACACACTTTACACACTCAATACCACATCTCTGACAGTAGGAAAACACCTTGAAACATGTGTATTTGGCACTTGCAGTGAGGAGAGCTTGTCACCAGCAGTGAATTTGGCCCTTGTAGTAAGTTGAGGTTGGCACCAACATTTGTTTTGAAAATCAGGGTGGATTGAGCCTCTAACCAGCAGAGTTTGGGCAAATTCATGGTGGAGGGAGCCTCTAAACACCCCAGTTTGGACCAATTCATGGTGGAGGGAGCCTCTAACCAGCCCAGTGTGGGCAAATTCATGGTGGAGGGAGCCTCTAAAAAACCCAGTTTGGACCAATTCATGGTGGAGGGAGCCTCTAACCAGCCCAGTTTGGACCAATTAATGGTGGAGGGAGCCTCTAACCAGCCCAGTTTGGACCAATTAATGGTGGAGGGAGCCTCTAACCACCCCAGTTTGGACCAATTCATGGTGGAGGGAGCCTCTAAACAGCCAAGTTTGGACCAATTCATGGTGGAGGGAGCCTCTAAAAACCCCAGTTTGGACCAATTCATGGTGGAGGGAGCCTCTAACCAGCCCAGTTTGGGCAAATTCATGGTGGAGGGAGCCTCTAAACAGCCCAGTTTGGGCAAATTCATGGTGGAGGGAGCCTCTAACCAGCCCAGTTTGGACCAATTAATGGTGGAGGGAGCCGCTAAACAGCCCAGTTTGGGCAAATTCATGGTGGAGGGAGCCTCTAAACAGCCCAGTTTGGACCAATTCATGGTGGAGGGAGCCTCTAAAAAACCCAGTTTGGACCAATTCATGGTGGAGGGAGCCTCTAAACAGCCCAGTTTGGGCAAATTCATGGTGGAGGGAGCCTCTAACCAGCCCAGTTTGGACCAATTAATGGTGGAGGGAGCCTCTAAACAGCCAAGTTTTGGGAAATTCATGGTGGAGGGAGCCTCTAACCAGCCCAGTTTGGACCAATTCATGGTGGAGGGAGCCTCTAAACAGCCCAGTTTGGGCAAATTCATGGTGGAGGGAGCCTCTAAAAAACCCAGTTTGGACCAATTCATGGTGGAGGGAGCCTCTAACCAGCCCAGTTTGGACCAATTAATGGTGGAGGTAGCCTCTAAACAGCCAAGTTTGGACCAATTCATGGTGGAGGGAGCCTCTAAAAACCCCAGTTTGGACCAATTCATGGTGGAGGGAGCCTCTAACCAGCCCAGTTTGGGCAAATTCATGGTGGAGGGAGCCTCTAAACAGCCCAGTTTGGGCAAATTCATGGTGGAGGGAGCCTCTAACCAGCCCAGTTTGGACCAATTAATGGTGGAGGGAGCCGCTAAACAGCCCAGTTTGGACCAATTCATGGTGGAGGGAGCCTCTAAAAACCCCAGTTTGGACCAATTCATGGTGGAGGGAGCCTCTAAAAAACCCAGTTTGGACCAATTCATGGTGGAGGGAGCCTCTAACCAGCCCAGTTTGGACCAATTAATGGTGGAGGGAGCCTCTAAACAGCCAAGTTTGGACCAATTCATGGTGGAGGGAGCCTCTAAAAACCCCAGTTTGGACCAATTCATGGTGGAGGGAGCCTCTAACCAGCCCAGTTTGGGCAAATTCATGGTGGAGGGAGCCTCTAAACAGCCCAGTTTGGGCAAATTCATGGTGGAGGGAGCCTCTAAACAGCCCAGTTTGGGCAAATTCATGGTGGAGGGAGCCTCTAAAAACCCCAGTTTGGACCAATTCATGGTGGAGGGAGCCTCTAAAAACCCCAGTTTGGACCAATTCATGGTGGAGGGAGCCTCTAAAAAACCCAGTTTGGACCAATTCATGGTGGAGGGAGCCTCTAAACAGCCCAGTTTGGGCAAATTCATGGTGGAGGGAGCCTCTAACCAGCCCAGTTTGGACCAATTAATGGTGGAGGGAGCCTCTAAACAGCCAAGTTTTGGGAAATTCATGGTGGAGGGAGCCTCTAACCAGCCCAGTTTGGACCAATTCATGGTGGAGGGAGCCTCTAAACAGCCCAGTTTGGGCAAATTCATGGTGGAGGGAGCCTCTAAAAAACCCAGTTTGGACCAATTCATGGTGGAGGGAGCCTCTAACCAGCCCAGTTTGGACCAATTAATGGTGGAGGGAGCCTCTAAACAGCCAAGTTTGGACCAATTCATGGTGGAGGGAGCCTCTAAAAACCCCAGTTTGGACCAATTCATGGTGGAGGGAGCCTCTAACCAGCCCAGTTTGGGCAAATTCATGGTGGAGGGAGCCTCTAAACAGCCCAGTTTGGGCAAATTCATGGTGGAGGGAGCCTCTAACCAGCCCAGTTTGGACCAATTCATGGTGGAGGGAGCCTCTAAAAAACCCAGTTTGGACCAATTCATGGTGGAGGGAGCCTCTAACCAGCCCAGTTTGGACCAATTCATGGTGGAGGGAGCCTCTAAAAACCCCAGTTTGGACCAATTCATGGTGGAGGGAGCCTCTAAACAGCCCAGTTTGGACCAATTCATGGTGGAGGGAGCCTCTAAAAACCCCAATTTGGACCAATTCATGGTGGAGGGAGCCTCTAACCAGCCCAGTTTGGACCAATTAATGGTGGAGGGAGCCTCTAACCAGCCCAGTTTGGGCAAATTCATGGTGGAGGGAGCCTCTAAAAACCCCAATTTGGACCAATTCATGGTGGAGGGAGCCTCTAAACAGCCCAGTTTGGACCAATTCATGGTGGAGGGAGCCTCTAAAAACCCCAATTTGGACCAATTCATGGTGGAGGGAGCCTCTAAAAAACCCAGTTTGGACCAATTCATGGTGGAGGGAGCCTCTAACCAGCCCAGTTTGGACCAATTCATGGTGGAGGGAGCCTCTAAAAACCCCAGTTTGGACCAATTCATGGTGGAGGGAGCCTCTAAACAGCCCAGTTTGGACCAATTCATGGTGGAGGGAGCCTCTAAAAACCCCAATTTGGACCAATTCATGGTGGAGGGAGCCTCTAACCAGCCCAGTTTGGACCAATTAATGGTGGAGGGAGCCTCTAACCAGCCCAGTTTGGGCAAATTCATGGTGGAGGGAGCCTCTAAAAACCCCAATTTGGACCAATTCATGGTGGAGGGAGCCTCTAAACAGCCCAGTTTGGACCAATTCATGGTGGAGGGAGCCTCTAAAAACCCCAATTTGGACCAATTCATGGTGGAGGGAGCCTCTAACCAGCCCAGTTTGGACCAATTAATGGTGGAGGGAGCCTCTAACCAGCCCAGTTTGGGCAAATTCATGGTGGAGGGAGCCTCTAAAAACCCCAATTTGGACCAATTCATGGTGGAGGGAGCCTCTAAAAACCCCAATTTGGACCAATTCATGGTGGAGGGAGCCTCTAACCAGCCCAGTTTGGACCAATTCATGGTGGAGGGAGCCTCTAACCAGCCCAGTTTGGGCAAATTCATGGTGGAGGGAGCCTCTAACCAGCAGAGTTGTGGGAAAGCAGGGTGGAGGGAGCCTCTAACCAGCAGAGTTGGTGGAAATCAGGGTGGAGGGAGCCTCTAACCAGCAGAGTTGGGGGAAATCATGTTGGAGGGAGCCTAGTATTAGCAGAATTGTGCAACGCTTATGGTGGATGAGTATGAGGATGCGGAGGAATTGGAGAGGTTGAGTACAGACATGGAGTTTCATGTTGGGGTGCTTTACACAGGTGGGCACAAAAATGAAGGCTCTATCCAGTGGTGGTTCATTTTTATCAAAGTGAGCCGGTCGGCACTCTCAGCTGACAGACGGGTGCGCTTGTCAGTGATGATGCCACCGGCTGCACTGAACACCCTCTCAGATAGGACGCTGGCGGCAGGACAGGACAGCACCTCCAAGGCATATAGGGCAAGTTCAAGCCACAGGTCCAACTTCGACACCCAATACGTGTAGGGCGCAGAGGGGTCGGAGAGGACAGGGCTGTGGTCGGAAAGGTATTCCCGCAACATGCGCCTATACTTCTCACGCCTGGTGACACTAGGACCCTCCGTGGCGGCACTTTGGCGAGGGGGTGCCATCAAGGTGTCCCAGACCTTAGACAGTGTGCCCCTCGTTTGTGTGGACCGGTGAGAACTTGGTTGCCTACTGGAGGAACTGCCCTCCCTGCCGCCAACGTCACATGCTGGAAACATCTCCATCATATTCTGCACCAATTGCCTGTGGCAAGCATTGATGCGATTGGCCCTCCCCTCTACCGGAATAAAAGACGAGATGTTGTTTTTATACCGGGGGTCAAGGATAGCAAAGATCCAGTACTGGTTGTCCTCCATGATTTTGACAATACGCTTGTCGGTTGTAAAGCACCCCAACATGAACTCAGCCATGTCTGCCACAGTGTTAGTTGGCATGACTCCTCTGGCCCCACCGGAAAGTTCAATCTCCATTTCCTCCTCATCCTCCATGTCTACCCATCCGCGCTGCAACAATGGGACGATTCGAAGTTGCCCGGAAGCCTCCTGTATCACCATCACATCATCGGACAACTCTTCTTCCTCCTCCTCCTCCTCCTCCTCCTCCATTAAACGCAGTGAAGCGGACAGATGTGTGGACCTACTCTCCAGCTGTGACGGATCGGATGCTATCCCTAACTCCTCTGTGTGATCTGAGTTATCCCTGATGTCAATCAGGGATTCTCTCAGAACACACAAGAGCGGGATTGTAAGGCTCACCATCGCATCCTCAGAGCTCACCCTCCTTGTGGACTCCTCAAAGACCCGTAGGATGTCACAAAGGTCTCTCATCCATGGCCACTCATGGATGTGAAACTGAGGCAGCTGACTTTGTGGCACCCTAGGGTTTTGTAGCTGGTATTCCATCAAAGGTCTCTGCTGCTCAACCACTCTATTCAACATCTGAAACGTTGAGTTCCAGCGTGTGGGGACGTCGCACAAAAGCCGGTGTTGTGGCACATGCAGGCGTTGCTGGAGAGATTTTAAGCTAGCAGCGGCTACTGTCGACTTGCGAAAGTGGGCGCACATGCGCCGCACTTTCACCAGTAGCTCTGGAACATTGGGGTAGCTCTTTAGGAAACGTTGCACCACTAGGTTGAAGACGTGGGCCAGGCATGGAACATGTTGGAGTCCGGCAAGCTCCAGAGCTGCTACCAGGTTCCGGCCGTTATCACAAACGACCATGCCTGGGCCCAGGTGCAGCGGCTCAAACCATATTGCCGTCTCATCGAGGAGGGCATCCCTCACCTCGGAGGCAGTGTGCTGTCTGTCCCCCAAGCTGATCAGCTTCAGCACAGCCTGCTGACGTCTACCAACGCCAGTGCTGCAACGTTTCCAACTCGTAGCTGGGGTCAATCTAACAGCGGAGGAGGAGGCGGTGGCGGAGGAGGAGGCGGTGGCGGAGGAGGAGGCGGTAGAGGAGGAGGAGGAGGGGGGTGTTCTTCTCGTGTCCCTGCCAGGAATGTTAGGCGGGGAGACGAGGTACACCGGGCCAGTTTGGGAAGCAGTCCCAGCCTCAACTACATTCACCCAGTGTGCCGTCAGTGAAATGTAGCGTCCCTGTCCGCATGCACTTGTCCACGCGTCGGTGGTCAAGTGGACCTTTGTGCAAAGCGCGGAACTAAGGGCCCGCCTGATGTTGAGTGACACGTGCTGGTGCAAGGCGGGGACGGCACGCCGGGAGAAGTAGTGACGGCTAGGGACGGCATAGCGAGGTGCCGCAGTTGCCATCAGGTCCAGGAAGGCGGGAGTTTCAACAAGCCGGAACGCCAACATCTCCTGGGCCAGCAGTTTAGCGATGTTGGCGTTCAAGGCTTGCGCGTGTGGGTGGTTAGCAGTGTATTTCTGCCACCGCTCCAATGTCTGAGAGATGGTGGGTTATTGTAAAGAAACGCCTGATGGTGCCTTTGATGGTGCAGGAGAAGGAGATAAGACAGGACCAGGGGAGGATGAGGTAGAAGTCAACAAAGTGGCGGAGGCAGATGAAGTGGTGTCCTGGCTCGTCCTCTGGAGTGCATCGCCAGCACAGTCAGCAGTGGCAGTGGCAGAGGCAGTGGCAGTGGCGTGAACGGCAGGCGGCCTTTGTCCTGCCGTTGCTGCCTGCCACTGATTCCAGTGCTTGGATTCCAAATGACGGCGCATTGAAGTGGTGGACAGGTTGCTCTTCTCAGAGCCCCTAATCAATTTCGAGAGGCAAATTGTGCAGACAACACTATATCTGTCCTCGGCGCATTCCTTGAAAAAACTCCACACCTTCGAGAAACGTGCCCTCGAGGTGGGAGTTTTTCGGGGCTGGGTACGAACTGGAACATCTTGGGAGATTCCGGGTGTGGCCTGGCTTCGCCTAAGCTGCTGACCTCTGCCTCTGCCTCTAGCTACCCTTTTTGGTGCTGCACCTGCCTCAACATCCACACTACTTTCCCCGCTTGACATCCCCCCTGTCCAGGTCGGGTCAGTGTCCTCATCATCCACCACTTCCTCTTCCAACTCCTGTCTCATCTCCTCCTCCCGCACAATGCGCCGGTCAACTGGATGCCCTGACGGCAACTGCGTCACATCATCGTCGATGAGGGTGGGTTGCTGGTCATCCACCACCAAATCGAACGGAGATGGAGGAGACTCTAGTGTTTGAGCATCTGGACACAGATGCTCCTCTGTTAGGTTCGTGGAATCGTGACGTGGAGAGGCAGGTTGAGGGACAATGAAAGGAGCGGAGAACAGCTCTGGGGAGCAGGGACAGTTTGGGTTATTGTTCTGTAAAGCTTCGGAATTTTGGGAGGAAGGAAGACAAGACTGTTGGGTAATAGGAGGAGAGGAGGCAGAGTCTGACTGGCTGCTGGACAATGTGCTGTAAGCGTTCTCTGACAGCCATTGCAAGACCTGTTCCTGGTTCTCGGGCCTACTAAGGTTTGTACCCTGCAGTTTAGTTAATGTGGCAAGCAACCCTGGCACTGTGGAGTGGCGCAATGCTTGCTGCCCCACAGGAGTAGGCACGGGACGCCCTGTGGCTTCACTGCTACCTTGCTCCCCAGAACCATTCCCCCGACCTCGCCCACGGCCTCGTCCACGTCCCTTTCCGGGAGCCTTGCGCATTTTGAATTCCTAGTTAGAAATTGGCACTGTATACCAGTAGTAAAAATTGTGGGTGCACGTAACCCCAATATATTCTTTGAATTACCAGTCAGAAACTGGCACTATATGGCAGTAGCAAGAAATGAGGGTATTTGTATTCCCAATATATTCTTTGAATTCCCAGTCAGACAATGGCACTGTATACCAGTAGTAAAAATTGTGGGTGCACGTAACCCCAATATATTCTTTGAATTCCCAGTCAGACACTGGCACTATATGGCAGTAGCAAGAAATGAGGGTATTTGTATTCCCAATATATTCTTTGAATTCCCAGTCAGACAATGGCACTGTATACCAGTAGTAAAAATTGTGGGTGCACGTAACCCCAATATATTCTTTGAATTCCCAGTCAGACACTGGCACTATATGGCAGTAGCAAGAAATGAGGGTATTTGTATTCCCAATATATTCTTTGAATTCCCAGTCAGACAATGGCACTGTATACCAGTAGTAAAAATTGTGGGTGCACGTAACCCCAATATATTCTTTGAATTCCCAGTCAGACACTGGCACTATATGGCAGTAGCAAGAAATGAGGGTATTTGTATTCCCAATATATTCTTTGAATTCCCAGTCAGACAATGGCACTGTATACCAGTAGTAAAAATTGTGGGTGCACGTAACCACAATATATTCTTTGAATTCCCAGTCAGACACTGGCACTATATGGCAGTAGCAAGACATGAGGGTATTTGTATTCCCAATATATTCTTTGAATTCCCAGTCAGACAATGGCACTGTATACCAGTAGTAAAAATTGTGGGTGCACGTAACCCCAATATATTCTTTGAATTCCCAGTCAGACACTGGCACTATATGGCAGTAGCAAGAAATGAGGGTATTTGTATTCCCAATATATTCTTTGAATTCCCAGTCAGACAATGGCACTGTATACCAGTAGTAAAAATTGTGGGTGCACGTAACCCCAATATATTCTTTGAATTCCCAGTCAGACACTGGCACTATATGGCAGTAGCAAGAAATGAGGGTATTTGTATTCCCAATATATTCTTTGAATTCCCAGTCAGACAATGGCACTGTATACCAGTAGTAAAAATTGTGGGTGCACGTAACCCCAATATATTCTTTGAATTACCAGTCAGACACTGGCACTATATGGCAGTAGCAAGAAATGAGGGTATTTATAACCCCAATATATTCTTTGAATTCCCAGTCAGACAATGGCACTGTATACCAGTAGTAAAAATTGTGGGTGCACGTAACCCCAATATATTCTTTGAATTCCCAGTCAGAAACTGGCACTATATGGCAGTAGCAAGAAATGAGGGTATTTGTATTCCCAATATATTCTTTGAATTCCCAGTCAGACAATGGCACTGTATACCAGTAGTAAAAATTGTGGGTGCACGTAACCCCAATATATTCTTTGAATTCCCAGTCAGACACTGGCACTATATGGCAGTAGCAAGAAATGAGGGTATTTGTATTCCCAATATATTCTTTGAATTCCCAGTCAGACAATGGCACTGTATACCAGTAGTAAAAATTGTGGGTGCACGTAACCCCAATATATTCTTTGAATTCCCAGTCAGACACTGGCACTATATGGCAGTAGCAAGAAATGAGGGTATTTGTATTCCCAATATATTCTTTGAATTCCCAGTCAGACAATGGCACTGTATACCAGTAGTAAAAATTGTGGGTGCACGTAACCCCAATATATTCTTTGAATTCCCAGTCAGACACTGGCACTATATGGCAGTAGCAAGAAATGAGGGTATTTGTATTCCCAATATATTCTTTGAATTCCCAGTCAGACAATGGCACTGTATACCAGTAGTAAAAATTGTGGGTGCACGTAACCCCAATATATTCTTTGAATTACCAGTCAGAAACTGGCACTATATGGCAGTAGCAAGAAATGAGGGTATTTGTATTCCCAATATATTCTTTGAATTCCCAGTCAGACAATGGCACTGTATACCAGTAGTAAAAATTGTGGGTGCACGTAACCCCAATATATTCTTTGAATTCCCAGTCAGACACTGGCACTATATGGCAGTAGCAAGAAATGAGGGTATTTGTATTCCCAATATATTCTTTGAATTCCCAGTCAGACAATGGCACTGTATACCAGTAGTAAAAATTGTGGGTGCACGTAACCCCAATATATTCTTTGAATTCCCAGTCAGACACTGGCACTATATGGCAGTAGCAAGAAATGAGGGTATTTGTATTCCCAATATATTCTTTGAATTCCCAGTCAGACAATGGCACTGTATACCAGTAGTAAAAATTGTGGGTGCACGTAACCCCAATATATTCTTTGAATTCCCAGTCAGACACTGGCACTATATGGCAGTAGCAAGAAATGAGGGTATTTGTATTCCCAATATATTCTTTGAATTCCCAGTCAGACAATGGCACTGTATACCAGTAGTAAAAATTGTGGGTGCACGTAACCACAATATATTCTTTGAATTACCAGTCAGAAACTGGCACTATATGGCAGTAGCAAGAAATGAGGGTATTTGTATTCCCAATATATTCTTTGAATTCCCAGTCAGACAATGGCACTGTATACCAGTAGTAAAAATTGTGGGTGTATATAGCCCCAATTCTATTGCTAGGGGACTTGCAGGGTATTTCTGGGGTGAAGGTGGGGGGGCACACCGTTGGAACGGGTATCGGGGTATATATCGGGTATACGGGAATACACTGACAGTGTATTCCATTCAGGATCCTGGGAAAGCTGGGTTGCGGCGATTGAGCCCGTCAGTGCCACGTTACACTGACAAGCTTCTCCCTGGAATTTAGCTCTTACAAGAGCTGTTGTGGTTGTCTTCTCCTTCCTATCCTAGCCTGTCCCTGCCTACCCAGAATCTAAGCCCTAGCTAGCTGGACGGAAACCTCCGTCCTCGGTGAATTGCAAGCTCAGAATGACGCGAACCTGGGCGGCGCTGTTCTTTTAAATTAGAGGTCACATGTTTTCGGCAGCCAATGGGTTTTGCCTACTTTTCTCAACGTCACCGGTGTCGTAGTTCCTGTCCCACCTACCCTGCGCTGTTATTGGAGCAAAAAAGGCGCCAGGGAAGGTGGGAGGGGAATCGAGTAATGGCGCACTTTACCACGCGGTGTTCGATTCGATTCGAACATGCCGAACAGCCTAATATCCGATCGAACATGAGTTCGATAGAACACTGTTCGCTCATCTCTACTCACCATCAGTGCTCTCTCCCCTTCACAAGACGCCCCTACCCATCACACATATAGGAACTTGCGTGCTATTGACACCCAGCACCTCTCAGATACTCTACAGTCCTCCCTGTCCCCCATCTTTTCAATCTCCTGTCCCAATCTGGCCACCAGTCACTATAATGAAACCCTCAAAAACGCATTGGATGAGGTTGCTCCCCCCTCCACTCGTAAAGTCCCACATAGGAGGCAGCAGCCCTGGCACACGCCACAGACACGATTTCTTCAGCGCTGCTCTAGGTGTGCCGAACGTCTCTGGAGAAAATCACGCTCACCTGCAGATTTCCTCCACTTCAAGTTTATGCTTAAAACATATAGCTCTGCCCTTTACCTCGCCAAACAAGACTATTTCACCGCCCTCATCTCTTCTCTCTCCAGCAACCCTAAAAGGCTTTTTGAAACCTTTCACTCCTTACTCACACCCAAGGTGCAGACGCCATTCACAGACCTTAGTGCTGATGACCTGGCCATGTATTTCCATGATAAAATTGATAAGATCCCTCAGGAAATTACTGCCCAAGCCCCAGGTGGCATTGACTCCCACACCTACGATAGTACTGATCCCCTCACCAGCCGCACTTTAGACTGTCCATTCTCATCTTTTGAACCTGTCACAGAAGAGGAAGTCTCCCAGCTACTTTCTTCATCTCGCCCCACAACCTGCAGTAGTGACCCCTTCCCCTCACACCTTCTCCAATCTCTGTCCCCTGCTGTCACTACTTACCTTACTAAAATATTTAACCTCTCTCTCTCTTCTGGAATCTTCCCATCCTCCTTCAAGCATGCTGTTATAATCCCGCTACTGAAAAAACCCTCCCTGGACCCATCCTGTGCTGCTAACTATCGACCCGTCTCTAACCTCCCCTTCATCTCTAAACTTTTGGAATGCCTGGTTTATTCTCGGTTAATCCGTTATCTCTCTGCTAACTCTCTGCTTGACCCCTTACAATCTGGTTTCCGCGCTCTGTACTCTACTGAAACAGCTCTCACAAAAGTCTCTAATGATCTACTAAAGGCTAAATCCAATGGTGACTTCTCTCTTCTTATTCTTCTGGACCTCTCTGCAGCTTTTGACACTGTTGACCATCAACTTCTCCTCACTATGCTCCGCTCAGTCGGCCTCAATGACACTGCGCTCTCCTGGTTCTCCTCTTATCTCTCAGACCGCACTTTCAGTGTATCATTTGCGGGCTCTGTTTCCTCCCCTCTTTCCCTTGCTGTTGGGGTTCCTCAGGGCTCGGTCCTCGGCCCCCTGCTCTTTTCTCTCTACACAGCCCCCATTGGACAAACCATCGCCAGATTTGGCTTCAGGTACCATCTTTATGCTGATGACACCCAATTATACACATCTTCCCGTGACATCACCCCTGCACTCATACAGAACACCAGTGACTGTCTCTCTGCTGTCTCTAATATCATGTCCTCGCTCTATCTGAAACTAAATCTCTCTAAGACTGAACTACTACTGTTTCCACCATCTAATAGATCTGTCCCTGATCTATCCATTGCATTCTCAGGCCTTACTATAACTCCTAGGCAGCATGCCCGCTGCCTTGGGGTCATATTTGACGCAGACCTTTCCTTCACCTCTCATATTGAATCACTCGCACATTCATGTCACCTGCACCTCAAAAACATCTCCAGAATACGCCCTTTCCTTACCAGAGATACACTAAAGACACTTATTGTCTCTCTGATTCATTCTCGCCTTGACTACTGTAATTCCTTACTAATCGGTCTTCCCCTCACTAAACTCTCTCCTCTACAATCTATTCTGAATGCAGCAGCCAGGCTCATCTATCAGGCTAGACGCTACAGCGATGCCTCCGGTCTGTGCCAGTCGCTACATTGGCTGCCTATTCATTATAGAATAAAATATAAAGTTATCACCCTCATCCACAAGGCTCTCCATAATGCCGCACCTCCCTACATTTCCTCCCTCATCTCTGTCTACCGCCCAACCCGTGTTCTCCGCTCACTCAATGACCTAACACTTACATCCTCTATTATCAGAACCTCCCACGCTCATATACAAGACTTCTCCCGAGCTGCACCACTTCTCTGGAATGCTCTACCCCGGACAATAAGATTAACTCCCAACTTCTACAGTTTCAAACGCAAACTAAAGACGCATCTTTTCAGACAAGCCTATCACAATTCCTAATGCACAAAATTGTCTGAACACTGTATAAGCAATGCCGCCCCTGCTACCTCTTGTGTCACCCCCTCTACCTCATAGATTGTAAGCTCTTTTGAGCAGGGCCCTCAGTCCCATTGTGTGAAATGACGTTCTTTGTTATGTATGTCTGTATCTGAACCCTATAAATTGTACAGCGCTGCGGAATATGTTGGCGCTATATAAATAAAATGTATTATTATTATTATAACCACTGTTATTACTGGAATCCCCCCTCTTTATTGGAGCTGCCTTGCATCCATGATGATGAACTTTGTATTGATGGTTTATACTGAATATTTATAGAGATAGATACTCATATTTTTGTATATTTTGTCTGAATGTACAGGATTTTAATCACCTGCATTCCTTTTTTTTTTTCTTTTCTTGTTGTAGTATGGTTCTCCCATCCTGACTCGAAACTCTTACCTAAAACTTCCTGCTCCTCTGGGTACAAATGAATGCACAGACAATAACCCTGTAGGTAAGACTATTTCTGGCTGGTGAAGGTGCCTTTTGTTTTGGATTGTTTCATATATCCATCTAAATTGCATCTATGATTTCTGACGATATAAGGCTCTTTTTTTGTTTTTAACATTATTACATAGAGCAGTGAGGATGTCATCTGGTTTTGAATGGACACTGTTCTGTTAGTTCTCTATATGCCAGATATGAGAAATGTTATGTCTCTGTAAGTTCAAAATAAGTGTAATCAATAGGCAAACCCAATTGGATTGTACTATCCATATGAATACTGTAAGAATAAGCTTGTCTTTTCAATAGGATTTCTGGAGAACCAAGATTTTACTTGTACTCGAAACATACAGCTAGAAAACTGCTCAATCCCTGCTCTGACTCTTGGGACGTACAAAAATGTTGAAGTCCTGACTGTGAGTTGTTATTATTGATTATTTATGTAGGTCAATCATATTACATAGCTGTGTACATAATACCACTGCTGCTCATGGCGGGGGGTAAACATATATATACTGGTGTGTGTGTGTATATGTGTGTGTGTGTGTGTATATATATATATATATATATATATATATATATATATATATATAGTCAGGGTCTGGGCTTAGACACACATATCCAGTTTCTTTAGTCCAAAACAAAGGTAGAGTTTTATTTTCACTCAAAAAGGCAATGCAGCAACAAAAGGAAACAATACAAAAATAAATACCTGCCCGGCTAGGCTCTAACTAAACATAAGAATAGGTTACCTCACCTAGAATAACAGAAATCCAAAAGCCAGTAGAATCATTCAGGACACAACTCCCAAAAATATGACCTCTCTCTTTGGCTCTCCAGCCAAACTCTGCCAGAGTGTTGCTGCTGGAGCTGGCTTCTTAAGCCTCCTTGACGAGCAGACTTTCTGCAGCTGAGTCGCTGGCAGAACATCCACAAAGTGTGGACTTTAGGGGGGTGGAATGACGGGTCCCACTACCAATCCTACCTGTCATTCCTAAAAATCCAGCCCAGTACTGAGCATTTACCAAAATGCTCAGCAGACGAAAGTTGTCTGCTGAGAACAAATATTCCTGGAGCTTTCTCATCTCACCCACCTGAGTAGTCTGGGTGAGATGTACACCCCCTCCATTACCTGACCAGCCATCGGCTTACAATATATATATATGTAATCGGTATATATGTGAGTGGGGTCTTCATTTTGTGAGACAACACATTGTTCACACAAATGTTTTTGCAGCAGATTTAGGTGCATATTTCCACCAGAGATCAGTGTTAAAAATCCTTCATATTCCTATCTCACTGATTTCCTTGGGTCTGCTCTGTTTTCCTTTGTGCAGGATACAATTAAAAATAGGAGCAGCATGTAAACCCATTGAATTAGGTGAATAAATATAAGGACACCTGGCAGTTTAAATGGCAGAGGCGAGACTCCGATTTCTCTGGTGGATTCTACAAATACTTGTCATATTTTTTTCAAAATGTATTTGCAATTTGTAAACTTGCCCAAGGTAATATAACAAAAAGTCAGGCCAGCAGCTTTTTCCTAGCAAGCATTGTACACAAAAAGCACTAAATAGAGAAACATCATATTAAGTTATGTCTTTAGCTGCTTGTTGATGGTTTCCAACCAGCAGTGCAAAAACACCAACAATTGCGGATAGGTAGATTGTTTTTCAAGGGTTATATTTATTATGAGAAGCAATATGTTGTGCATATAAGTGTGATACTTCTGCGCAAAGCATAATCGTTTCAATATTATTAAAGATATTATACATTGAATTTGTTTTAATCTGTATTTTTAATATTTGTTGTTTTGTTGTTTTTCTTTTTCTTCATGGCAGGTGCCCAGTTCTCAAAATACGGTAAGAATTTTTTGTGCTGCTAAGGCTGTCATAGTGACAGACACAGTTGGTGTTAACGTCTGTTACTCTTATCCTATGATGAATGAGAGCAGCAGATGTTCACAATGGTAGTGTGAACGTCTCCTAAGGCTGTTTTGACCATATGATTTGTGTGTATATGTGTCTATATATACACAAAGCATATTCTTTCTGTTTGTGCAACAGTCTTCCTACTCGTCCAAACATTGTCAAATCTGATTTCAATAAAATTCCTTTATATTGCAATGTACAAATTGGGTAAATGTCTTAAAATAGACTTTTATTTTACTTCAGGTTATTGTGACTCTTCAGGCTGTTACAATAAAATCTGTAGATGGTGCTGTTTTTCGTGGAAATCTAAGTGACTATATACCTTCCTATGACACAACTACAGGGATTTGTAATAATGTTGTTCTTGGGGTGAGTATGCTATGTCATGTAAGGCGTAGACAAAGGGTAATTTTTGTTGTTATGATGGGTATTAACCCTTTCCACCAAACTATTATTATTATTTAGCGGAGACCTAACAGCAATGCCGGAAGAACACGCTCTGATCATGAGTATTAAACCTCCAGATGCCGCAATAAAACATCACCTATGTGTCTTTTTACCAGCGCTACATAGACACCCCCATTTTGGCTAGGATCACCTTCCCTGTGATAAGATGTGGGGTGACGATCTATTGCTGTTAAATTTGGGAACCTTTTGAAGGTTTCCTGGGCCTGTCTTCAATACAGTTCTATTACAGGCTATGCTAGGCAGTTTGTAATAGAAGTGTATGGTTTTTACAATACACTGCAATGAATTTGCTTTGCATTGTATTATTTTAGTTATCAGGCTGTCTGGCGTTCAAGATTCTTAGGGGTTCCAAAATGACAAGTTTTTTTAAATATGTTTTTATATAATTTTTTTTAAAAAAAATTAAAATTGGCCCCTTTTCCCTAGAACACATATAAATAAAGTGGTTATCTACACATTTGAAAATGCTCAAACTAAAAAACTTATTAAAGTATTTTTCCCACTTGGTGAACACCGTAGCAGGAAAAAAAAAAAATCAAAAGCGCCAAATCACTGCTTTTTTGCCATTTCACCTCTCAAAAAAATGTGATTAAAAAGTGATCAAAATATCAGACATTCCCAAAATGGAGAACAAAGTACATCTGGCTTTACATTTGTAATGAAGTAAATTTACAAAGTTTATAAATGACACAAATAAAGCCAGAAAATCAAAAGTTGTTTTTAGGATTAGTTACGCTTTAAAGGGGTTTTCTGGACAAAAAAATTAATTTTTAAAAAAAGGTCTTTTAGTGCTATCAGTTGGTTAACAAGTGCACCCAAATACCCTTAGCAGTGTTTTGAGTGATTTCTGGCTTTCTCTGGGAGCTCACGGTGCCCTCTGCATTTGTTTATTGGGCAGCTTCCTGCTGTCTTAGCCTACAGCTACCATGATGCATTTCAGTTCACTCAGATCCCCCCTCTTACTTCCTCCCTCACAACCCCTTCCCCCCCCAGTTTCCCTAGCTAGCCAGCTAGCCTGCAGACTGCTAGCCCTATCTACCTACCTAGCTACCTAATTCAGTCCCCCAACCCCCTCCCCACCCTATCATACTTACCTGTCTTCTTGTCCTGTGCCGCTGTTTCCTCTTCTGTCCGCACCTGGGATCCGGAACTGGCACCTGCACAATAGAACGCAGTCAGAAGCCACACATGTGCAATAGAAAAGTGCTACTTCTTGCTTCTGCTGGCGTTCTATTGTGCAGGTGCCAACTCCGACTCCTTGTGAAGGAAGTGACGCCCAGAAGAAGAGGAGGAAGTGAGCATCGGTGAGTGGGAGGGGGGTGAGAAGTACTGGTGACCTCCTGTCTCCGGAAACGCCGAATCGGAATGTCGCCAGGAAATCAGAAAATGTGCCTGGGGCAGTCGTGTGACCACACCAGGCATATGGGTAAATATAAATATACAGTATATATATATATATATATATATATATATATATATATATATATATATTTTTTTTTTTTTTTTTTTTTTTTAAGGGAGTAAATTAGAAGTTAGTCGGGGGAGGGGGGTTTAGCTTAGTGGTAAAGTTTTAATTTATCCCAAACAACCCTGTGTAATGGTAGACTGCGTGCACAACATTATGTCTTTAGAGAGATTGCACTAACACTGCTTCAGCTTGCTTTTCTGCAATAATAGCTCCTTGTTACAAACAAAATGCCAAGTGAGCCCTGTGATCAGCAATGGGATCAACGTGCCAAGAAATGTTAGTGAAAATAGATATACAGGACTATAAACTGGACTATTAATATAATACAAGTTACACAAATCTTTACCCAGAACGCTATATGTATCTGCCAGCTTATCCTGCTCTATAAACTGCTGCCTGCAAATAGGACTGAATGTTCAATGTGACAGATTGCCTTTAATGTGGATGGGTAAATAGTAACATGTCAGAAATACGGAATGATGTCCACCAGCATTCAATTTTATAGTGTAATAAAAGGACTATGCAAAGGAAACAGTGAATGCGATTTATAGTAAATATATTTACACTGCTCTCTACATGTAGGAAAAGTCATCAATTATACTATTTATTTTTATGGGATTTGTGTATACAACATTAGACGAGATTTAACAAGACTTGTGTTATGTGTGGTGCTTTTGATAATCCGTGTGCCATCGGAGGATGTGCCTAATTTATGACAAGTAGCGCACCTCCTCATAAATATGGCGCCTCCTCTGGTTGATGGTGCACCTACTACACCTACTCACTGCTGACTTAGACTTCAGGCATCATTTATACCAGACAAGTGGAGCAAATAATGATAATCTGCCAGGGCTGATGGCCCACCACAATGGCGTAAGAATACTGTATGCCACAAATGTTGTTGTGAGTGGTATTTAAAAAGTGGGAAACCTGAGGTTTGGAGCTGTTTTCTGGCATAGGGTATAAAAAAATCTGCCCCATGTTCAGTATACAGTTTTTAAATTCTTGGGCTGTCGCTGGCATAGGTTATTATTGTGTAATCAAAGGGGTCCAACTCCCAAGACCATCACCATATTCGGTGCTTATTAGACGCAACAACAGTGATCGTAGTGTTGTACGGCTGAATGGAGGGAACATTGTTTTACAGTAATGGCATTATGACAGAGGAAACTTTTGGAAACCTTTCAAAGGCAGGTCGATGACAAAGCCTGTTACACAAACATCCTGTGCTTTGTGGTCTGTTCAGAGGAACCGATGGCTGAGTACATATGTGAGGAATATTACATGTACAAGGTGAAAGGGCTTTTTTTTCAGGTTTGAAGCATGTGTGACATAGACAGTAATGACTTTTGTTATAGGGCTTCATATCCTGTTTTCTCCTCCGTAGGTAAGCTATACATTTACATATACAGATACAGGTGGGATCACAAGTATCGCTGCATCTGTTATTCTTGGAGCCATTGATAAGAATACGGTTCAACAGAACTTCCAGGCGCATTTTATTCAGGTACAGAATACTGCATTGTTATTTAAGCCCTACTGTATATCCTACAATGCTATCTGAGAAATGTCCAGAGAAACAAATTGGGTTAGAAAATAAAGAAGTGATCTGTCTGGTTGCTCTGGATTACTGAGATGTTTCCAGGTCTCCTATGTATTATGATAGGAGACCCTGTATCTTCTAAAATAAATCTAAAATGTAATACTGAAATACTTTCCTTTACTCTTTAAATGACCTATCCAGCCACATTTATTACATCTTACCAATGTAGAGTGAAGCAGTAACTCACTGGGTGCATTGTTCAGTTTATTCGGCCTCCTAATGCCCCCCCTTCCCGTCGGCTGGTCATGTGATCAGCAGTCTTAGTTGCCAATTCACACACTAGCTGGAAGTTACTTTCTTTGTTCAGCTTCAGAAATTTTTCCTAAATAAAAATCCAGCACTTGACCAAATTTTGCACCTGCTAGGTGATATATTTCCATCTCCCATTCACTTCAAGAGTTATCAGGCAGAATCTGTCTGAAGATTGAGCTCAACCTTTTTCGCACTGACAAAAATCAGAGTCTACCTCCCATTGAAATCAATAGAGGCTGGTTTTAGGAGGAGGAATTCACCTCACATTCAGCACCTAATGCCTCTGTGTGAACACATACTAGCTCTGTATGAGCATGGATATTACACTCTCATAGACTTGCTGCACATACAAATTAAAGACTTCTAGCTGGTTGTACCAGCAGATCAGTCTGCTGATCACATGACCTGGTGAATGACTGCATTGTTTGGTTTACATTAGCATCCTCTATTCTACAAGGCTAAGATATAATACATTTGGCCAGAGTGGTGCTTTAAGTACTGTTTTGCGTACATGCTACTACTTTTATAGCTGACTCCTCTGCACTTGTTGCGGTTTACATATTTGACTTGGTTATGATAATGTATCTGTCTTTTGAGCTCCCATAAAGCACTAGTCATTGGAAAGCTTCAGGACAACCATGTCCATTATGCGATGGATATGTGATAATTCTCTGATCATTGAGAATCCGACCTCTGGGATCCCCACCAGTCATACGTACTGTAGTCCTGTGTCTCAATATAGTGTGAATGGATTGGCATCACACATTCTCCATTCAGAACCCTCTTCTGTTGACTATGGGGGTCTCAGCAGGTGGACCCCCTCTGACCTTGGACAAGCAGTATATCTGCCATATAGAATACTGCTCACCCCTAGATAGTCCTGCAATATGAAATCTGTGACATTTGTATGGAGAACATAGGTATGCTATAGTAATGTGTATTTCCCGACATTACTAAGTATGAGGGCAGATTATCTAATGTCTTTTATATCAGTATCTTAGTATTTATGACTTGATGGCTGTCACTTTTTGCTTCTGTCTGGATGCCGTACAACTGAACCTTGGTGTCCAAGCCCCAGAGAGAACGGTTTACAGGAGCCTGACTAAACCAATGCTTGTCTTCTCACCTGAGATAACGGGAGATTAATGGCGAATTAGTATTTATAAAGCTTTCCCTGTGAAATCATTAACCCGACATAGAAACCGTTGCTGATTGCTGAATGTCGTGGGTACAGATTGTGTTTCTGTCATTTTCTGAGCTGAAAGGAATGGGAAATATTACTGCAACATAGTCAACATTGTCTTATTGACTTAAGTGTTATCTTTGTATATATCAGAGTACAGCACTTACCTTGTGTTCTGTTACAGAACGGCACAGCACCCACCCCGCTCAGTGGAAATCCCGGCTACATATTTGGGCTTCCTGTCGTTGCTGGCTTTAAACTGTCACAATATCCTTTGTGAATTTGGTCTGTGACTAATACAGTGGGGAATGGTTTTGTGGGTCACATGTTCAGATTTACCACATTGTACAGTTGTTAGACATATTTAATATGTAAAGAAATTTAAAGAGGACATTTTACCACCGCCTTCAAGTCTAGATCTCTGCACCCTAATAAATGCCGCTCCACTCCTGGTGCAACTGAAATCATTTATTTCCTCCTCCCTTTACTGCTGTGCCGCAATCTTTAGAGCTGCGCCTATTAAAGGACGGAAGGAACTGTAGTTAACGGAGGTGGTGGAAGGTCCTCTTTAAAGGGATTGTATCTGATACAAGACAACTTGTTCATAGCAGCTGTCACTGCCAGAAGCTGATCACTGTGGTATGGCTTGTGATAACATCTGGCCCTACTTTTTCTTAAAAATAAATGTTTGCCCATGTAATACATTGATAGACAGGATCCATAAGAGCAAGTTCTTCTCATACATGAAAGCTCTCAGTTCTGGCTCCCATGTATTATATCATGTGTCCTTATAGGGCATATGGTCAGGAGCTGCAATACTCCAGAATAAAAAGAAGAAAAACAAAAAACCTAAACTGATAAATTTAGGAGTCAAAGCTGTATAATACTACCATGTGCCTCCTCCCATACACTGTATAATGCTCCCCCGGGGCCCACACACAGCGTAATACTACCCTGGGACCCCCACTCAGCATAATGCTCCCCATGGGCCACCACACACAGCTTAAGGCTATTGTACTGATGTGGCCACATGTGCCGCATCTCTCTATTTTGAGGCTAGTGGCAAATGTCATCAAGTCTTGGTGGCAAAATCTTAATCGATTTGGTGACAATTTTGTTTTCCATCTGCAGGCCTCACTTGTCTTTGAGACAACCCCTTTAATAACTATGAGATTTATTGTTAGATATTAACTGCTCCCTCCATACAACTACTGTAAGCTCTTTCCTGCAGCTCGATCCTTTCTCCACCTGAAGAATAACTATATCACTGCTCATTTGGTGCTGATGGCCATTGTGCTTTCAGTGCAAACACACACCCTTGTAGTTAGTATTATATACTATACACACTATAAAGAGCACAATTCCACATCCAGATCAATGAAGGTAAAAGGTCTTCTAGGAGGAAACCTATGTCACAGGTTACTCAACTTTGCGAATGCTCCATAGTTATGAGTGGAGTTCCCAGTGGTTATACACTGTTAGAAATATGTGTGATTAGGACTCTCTATCAATTGGTTATTAACGGGGTTATCCAGGATCTTAAGATGGTCAATTCTGATCATCTATGGGTATGATAGGTCATCAGTGACAGGTGCAGGGACATGATGTCAGACCGCAACTGATCTATTGGTTCATGCAGCTGCCTGAAGACATATACCAGGTATGTGGCCAGAAGCAGCCCTGCTCCTATTCAAGTGATCTCTGTACACTGTAGTGCTGCTGACAGAAAACTGCAGCCTTTCTCCTGTTCACTTACAGTCCTATGAAAAAGTTTGGGCACCCCTATTAATCTTAATCATTTTTTGTTCTAAATATTTTGGTGTTTGCAACAGCCATTTCAGTTTGATATATCTAATAACTGATGGACACAGTAATATTTCAGGATTGAAATGAGGTTTATTGTACTAACAGAAAATGTGCAATATGCATTAAACCAAAATTTGACCGGTGCAAAAGTATGGGCACCCTTATCATTTTATTGATTTGAATTCCCCTAACTACTTTTTACTGACTTACTGAAGCACAAAATTGGTTTTGTAACCTCAGTGAGCTTTGAACTTCATAGCCAGATGTATCCAATCATGAGAAAAGGTATTTAAGGTGGCCAATTGCAAGTTGATCTCCTATTTGAATCTCCTCTGAAGAGTGGCATCATGGGCTACTCAAAACAACTCTCAAATGATCTGAAAACAAAGATTGTTCAACATAGTTGTTCAGGGGAAGGATACAAAAAGTTGTCTCAGAGATTTAACCTGTCAGTTTCCACTGTGAGGAACATAGTAAGGAAATGGAAGACCACAGGGACAGTTCTTGTTAAGCCCAGAAGTGGCAGGCCAAGAAAAATATCAGAAAGGCAGAGAAGAAGAATGGTGAGAACAGTCAAGGTCAATCCACAGACCACCTCCAAAGAGCTGCAGCATCATCTTGCTGCAGATGGTGTCACTGTGCATCGGTCAACTATACAGCGCACTTTGCACAAATAGAAGCTGTATGGGAGAGTGATGAGAAAGAAGCCGTTTCTGCACGTACGCCACAAATAGAGTTGCTTGAGGTATGAAAAAGCACATTTGGACAAGGCAGCTTCATTTTGGAAACAAAAATTGAGTTGTTTGGTTATAAAAAAAGGCGTTATGCATGGCGTCCAAAAAGAAACAGCATTCCAAGAAAAACACATGCTACCCACTGTAAAATTTGGTGGAGGTTCCATCATGCTTTGGGGCTGTGTGGCCAATGCCGGCATCGGGAATCTTGTTAAAGTTGAGAGTCGCATGGATTCCACTCAGTATCAGCAGATTCTTGAGAATAATGTTCAAGAATCAGTGACGAAGTTGAAGTTACGCCGGGGATGGATATTTCAGCAAGACAATGATCCAAAACACCGCTCCAAATCCTCAGGCATTCATGCAGAGGAACAATTACAATGTTCTGGAATGGCCATCCCAGTCCCCAGACCTGAATATCATTGAACATCTGTGGGATGATTTGAAGCGGGCTGTCCATGCTCGGCGACCATCTAACTTAACTGAACTTGAATTGTTTGTCTAAAATACCTTTATCCAGGATCCAGGAACTGATTAAAAGCTACAGGAAGCGACTAGAGGCTGTTATCTTTGCAAAAGGAGGATCTACTAAATATTAATGTCACTTTTCTGTTGAGGTGCCCATACTCTTGCACCGGTCAAATTTTGGTTTAATGCATATTGCGCATTTTCTGTTAGTACAATAAACCTCATTTCAATCCTGAAATATTACTGTGTCCATCAGTTATTAGATATATCAAACTGAAATGGCTGTTGCAAACACCAAAATATTTAGAACTAAAAATGATTAAGATTAATAGGGGTGCCCAAACTTTTTCATAGGACTGTATATAGGAGCAAGGTAGTTCTGTGTGGGGATCAGGTGTTGGACCCAGACTGATCTGATACTCATAACCTATCCTGTGGAAAAGTCATCAGTATCAGTTATTTTCAGATCCTGGACAACCCCTTTAATACATACTAAAGCCAACAATACATAAAAACCTTTCCAAAGACCTATCATTAATATCAGATCAGCGGGGGTGCCACACTTAGCATCCCCACCAATCAGCTGTTCTTAGTGGCTGATACATAGACAGTGGATCAGAGTTGTCTCCTTTCTGCTTCATTCTTAGTAGCTTAGAACAGCTGAGCAGTGGAGGTGCCAGGTGTCGAGCTTTTCCTTAGGAGATCAAGGTGATCATTGCCGTCACGGCTCCTGAGATGGCTTAGTATATTCTAGTATTCTCCATTAAATAACAATTTCTTATTACTCTGTGCCATGTCATTCCTCTGCTATTCCCTCTGAAATCTATGAAAAAATTGACAGCAGACAATATCCAGAGGAGAGGATAGGCCATTGATCTAGAAACCGGATAACCGTTTTAACTAGATTCTGTCTCTGCCTCCTCTCTTGGCATCAGTGATTCCTCCGCCTTCCTCTTCCCTCTCTATAGACTTCTGTGTGCTGCAGCATGTAGCCTGATCTTGCTATGTGAACTTCTATGTGGAATTATCAGTGAATGTCCTTAACAACCTTGTGCAAATCCGGCATTATTCAAAGTACCAATAGACTTGGACAACTGACTCTGCTTAAGAGCTCCAGTGGTCAAAACTGCTTAGCAGAAGAAGGAAACCGGAGCCCCGTGTTATTTGGTTATAACATGATGTCTGGCTGCAGATTGCAGTAAGGAAACTTTTTTTTTTCTTTTCTTTTCCAATTCACACAGGACTGTCTTTACCTTTTTTTTTTTTCTTGTCTACATCATGTAATCGACCATAATAGTCATACACTAAAGCTAATATAGATGATTGATCGTGTAAAAGATCTGTTTGGTTCCTATATTCACAATCTACCGTCTGGTCAGTCGGTTGCTATTATCCAGATAGATTTTAAGAAAAATAAAATAAAAATTGGATGTCTTTATCTTATTTTCATGCTGTGCTCACAGTCCTGTGAATATTACCAGATTTCTCACATCATGTGCTGGAATATTTAGTGGATTCCATTCCTTCAATATCCTAATAATATTACCACAGCCACTGCTACTTTCCAGAATACAGTTCACCATGGCAAGCTCCGCAGTCATTGAAGGGAATGCTAGGACATACAGAACAGAAACCTACTGATGACTGACTAGAATACACGCTCTAGCTCAAGATTAATAAAATTGCATGTTTGTGAAACTGTGAATTTTTTTTTAGCTTTGCAATATATTTTTTTTCTTTTTATGTGACCCTATTAAAGGGGCTCTATCAGCAAAATCATGCTGATAGAGCCCCACATAAATAGGCTATTCAGGCAGCGCTAAAGTTATATTAAACTACCCCCCCCCCCCGGACTTTGATTAAAAAAAATGACCTGGGCGCATGCGCAGTAGCATGCGGCTTCTACTACGGCTACTGCGCATGCGCCCAGGTCATTTTTTTTTAATCAAAGTCCATTCGCGAGCGCCGGAGGAGGATGGGACCCGAGGACTTCGAAGGAAGAAGAGGCGTGGATGAAGATGAAGACACACCCTGAATGCCCGCCCAGCATGCACGATCCGTAAGTAGATCATATTCTTTTTAGGTTATTATTTTAAAACGGGGGGGTAGTTTAATATAACTTTTACGGTGCCTGAATAGCCTTTTTAAAGGCTATGCACGCATGTGTGGGGCTCTATCAGCATGATTTTGCTGATAGAGCCCCTTTAACAAAAATATATAAAAATCAGTGAGTTAAAGAGGACCTTCCATGTCCTCTGGCACCTGCGGTTTTATATACCACAAAAGCTGACAGTGTACTGAATTCAGCTTTGACGGTACGTACTTGGGTTCCGGAGATATTGGTGCCGTTCGTTTCGGCACCACTATCCCTTCGCTGTCAGAAGGACGAGCCTTAATGCTCAGCGTCATCACTAGGCAGTAAGGAACGCCCCCTATAACAGTGCAATGCTATGGCAGATTACTGTCCAGGGGGTGTAGCTTTCCGCCCAGCCATAACACTAGGCAGTAAGGCCTGCCCTTCGATATTGGTGCTGAAAAAGGTATAACGTTAGATGACTCACAGATACCACTTTATCATGAATCTTTCTAATGGGTGCAACTTTGAGATCTACTAATGTTTTACAGGGATCCTGTAGAGGTGCAATGTCTAATGAAAGTTTGTTTCTTATTTAGAGTGAATTATACCGGTGATGCATTTTGTAAGCTTACCAGAGCAGCCATTCTAAATGTGCTACAAGGACAACAGTTTCCAAACTACGTGGCCCAGTTTGGGAATTCTCTGCCAGAAAATGTATTAGACTGGGTGCCCATTAATGTCATTACCACGGATCAAGCTGAAGTTCAGGTAATTTGCTTATATAAAATAGATGATACATTTTGAAAACTGCATCCATTGGTCTGTCAGTAATAATTTTGTCAGGTACAGTAGTCATAGCCAAAATTATAATCTATTTTGACTTATCCATGTGGCATCTAAGTACTAAAGGAACGGTATAAAGTACTGCTATATATCTCCTGTACAAAGTGTAACTAAATATACATTTGACATTTTAGGTAGTTTGAGCTTCATTGTTGCTTTTTGATTTTGACTGCTATTGCTATGACTTTCAGAATGTTTTTATGATTTTCTTCTCATTTTCAAGGGTATGTGTAAAATCCCAGTTTCTTTAAAGTTGGACATTAGATGGACAAAGTATGGCTCCTTGGTGAATCCACAGGCCCAGATTGTAAGCGTAGAGGAGAATATCGCCTATGCTTTTTTCCCAGTAAGTATTGTTATCGAAACCCAAACCAGGTTCAAAATTCTGATTGTCAAGTGGTGCCAAATTATTTGTAATCCATATATATAATATCGCAAGCTCACAGAGAGTGAACTAGCCTTACACACGTAAAATAAGTAATTATGATAGACCATGCGCTGGAGGGGTGTCTTGACACAACCCTTACTCCTTGCCATAATCAAAGCATATTAGTCCTAAGAATCTCCTATTGTAAGGCTTGCTGGGACCCTTAGTTCTACACTGGGAGAACATTGATTCTTAGTAGCCCAGCTACGCGGTGGCAGGGGGGGAATGTTAGCCTCCAAACTGAAGGACAAGTTAGAGAGACACTAATGTTGATCAGTTATGGTGACCTATGTTGTCTGTGATCTGACCTTGGGTATAGTACACTCTTATCAAGGAACTGTAAGCTTCTGCTTCTATGATTAAAGGGATATTCCCACGTCGCATACTCACCAGTCTTCGTTGCTGTAAAATCTTCTGTCTGCCTGCTTTGTTGCGTCATTGGTGGGTGGGGTTACATATGCAAAGCCAGCGGCGAGATGCCGCTGGCCCTGCGTGCACGCTCATAGATGGTGAGACCAGTCTAGCCTTCACAATGCGAATATAGACCCGGCATCCGACTCTCTCTATTACGGCGGATGCCGGGTCTGTATTGGCATTGTGAGGGCTAGACTGGTCTCACCATCTATGAGCGTGCACGCAGGGCCAGCGTCATCTCGCCGCTGGCTTTGCATATGTGAATACAGACCTGGCATCCGCTGTAATAGAGAGGTGGATGCCGGGGACGGTTAGACACCTGCACAGATGCCTGCGACATCGCTATGTTCCTGCCCTGAATGAAGCCAGCAGTGATGTTGCAGGCATCTGTGCCGGCGTCTAACCGTCCCCGCCATCCGCCTCTCTATTACAGCGGATGTCAGGTCTGTATTGGCGGCCCCTTCCCCCCAAAGGGTAAACTACCCCTCCTCCCTCCCCCTTCAGAGCAGCAGATACATCACTTGACTTATGACCAGATAAGTCAAGGGATGTGTCAAAAAAAAAATGAATAAAGTGATATAGTGGACAAACAAAGCCGTTTTGCTGAAGCAATGTATTTAGGAAAAGTCTTACATTCCCATTAACAAGCAGTATAGATAGGATCCTTGTGATGGGACAACCCCTTTAAGAAACGTAAGAAAAGCAAGCTAAGGATTAAAGAGACGTTTCTACAACAGCATCTTTAGTGCTAGCTACTCTTAAAGGAGGACCTGTGAGATGGTTTTTCCACCATACACTGGTCTGATCGTGCGCAGGATGAAGTACTTGCCTTTCCATTGGTGCCCTCTGTAATCTTTTAGCTGCAGTATCATGAAGTTATAAATGGCAGACGGCATGACCAGGCTGCTTGCACCCCCTATGACTAAAGATAATGGAATGACTGTGGCATACATTGGCACACTGTAGTGCATATAGTTTGGACTAAAAGTTTTTGATTTGTTAGATATGTGGCTGTGAATTCTCAGAAAAAAAGGGGCTCAGCATGAATGTGCCAATATCCAGCTTAAAGGTGGTGTAAACATAAACTAGTCAGTCCAGAGCTATGCCAGATTCATCATCCAGCGTCTGCTTACACTTTTAGTAAATCTGGGCCTAAAGGAAGAACATAGTGCCAGGTCTTATTTCTCGAACTTCTGTACCTAACTGTACAATGTCTTTCATTCACAGAATAATCTGGAAGGTGTACGATTTATACAGATCTCTTCCTCCGTGAACTTTCTTGATGTGTCACAGCCAGCAAGTCCTGGTTACAAAGCTCAGCCGACTATTGATGCAAAATTGCCCTTTGATTTCTTCCTCCCCTTTCTATAAAGGCGCAGGTAAAACATTACTCGTTACCGCCTCACGTATTAAATGGGTTCTGTAAATGATTGGGCAGGTCGATGCTTTCTGATGCTGAATGTCCTTTAGTCAAAGTATTTTGTATACACAAGTGTAACTTTCAGGAGCACTAAAGATAGAAATGGATGGTGAAAGTAAATGGGTAATCTGCTGCGTTTTGTGTGTATTCCTCAAACAGTTTTGTAAAAATCTTGGCATACTTTCACTGTATTTCGGTTTTTGGTAGTTTCTTTCAGCCTGGCCTGCTACAACTGGATGGGAAGTGTATATGGAAGACAAAGCCATCACTAATACCCAGCCAGCTAAGAACATGGCTAAAGGTCTAAGATGATAACTGGAGTTATACACTGGGAAAAGTTACAAAAGGCTGAAACTTCTACCACACTATATGTATCCACATCTACGATAGTGGGATAAGTTTGTATCACTGGATGCCTGTGTATAGGAGAACAGAAGGGGACACCAACCCAAATTCCAACACCAGGTGAATGGAGACTAAGGGATATGCTGAGCATCTTCTATGATCACAACATGATCTGAACAAGTCCTAAGCATTACCAGTCTCCTGAAGACACTGAGCACATATATCCACCAGTGCCATTTGTTTATTACTAACTGCAGTTGCATTTATCCCAGCGCTGACATTTTGGGCACCATTCATAAAGAGCAGCAAATGAAGGATCTTGGGCGAGACATTCTTAATTCCAATCAAGTTTAAAATCCACTTGAACACACAGACAGATTATGTGTTACCATCGCCTTCTTTATATGAATCTGTCCAGACTATGGCCGAGCTGTCAATCAACTGTACAGGGGTAGAGAGAGTCCTTGGAGACAGACATTACACCCGGTGGCTGGCGCCATCATGCTTTATTTTTGTCCAGTAATAATACATTTTATACATATTTTTACTACTGTTCAGTGTACAAAAATCACATATTTATTAAAATGTACATATTTTATACTGTGAGAGATTAAACATTGAGAGAAATCAAACAAACAATCTCTGCTTTTTTTTTTCTTGGCATAATACTCCTATTACTCAATCTTCCAAAATAGGTATTTTCAAGGAATACAATTCACTTCATATGTTCAAGCAGTGCCCAGTTTGTAAGGCTCTGGGAATATGTTGTTTTGCTGTAATAATGTTTGGAGTCTTGAAATCTCTCGTTCCTGGAAAATGTAGAAATTTACATTTAGATTAAACTCTTAGAGGATCAATTGCTACAAAGGCAAGTTAAAAAGTTGCTATAATTCCTACTAGTAGGGTTGTCTGACCATTATGTATTTTATTTTTAATCAAAAGGCCCAGAAGAAGTTGGGGGTGCGAAGAAAGGGACGGTAAATAAAATAAAACTTGGGTGCAGCCTTTGACCCAGACAATGACTGGGCTGAACAACAGTTCCCGTGTTTAGAGAGGAACTAGGAAGCAGAGACTTGTGCAATGTTAGAGAATCAATGAGTATTGTTTTGTTTTATAAAATATTGATTTTTATTCTCTGCCTTATTTTATCCACCTGACAACACCTTTAAAGGGGCTCTATCAGCAAAATTATGCTAATAGAGCCCCACATATGCGTGCATAGCCTTTAAAAAGGCTATTCAGGCACCGTAGATGTTATATTAAACCCCGGTCCGGTTTTTAAATAAAAGCATTAAAACATATATGCTAATCGTACCTGAAAATGCACCATGGGCGGGGATGCAGGGTGCGACATCAGCTTCGGGCACGCCTACCTCTTCTGTATTCTTGTAGTGACGCCCTCTGGTTCCGTGTCTTCTTCTGGCTTCTTCTCTTCAAATCCTGCGCCTGCGTAGTAGCGCTTCCCTCTGGAGCGCTACTGCACAGTACACTCGCAAGCTGCCATTAAGTAAAATGGCGAGTGAGTCCGGAGGGAAGTGCTACTACGCAGGCGCGGGATTTGAAGACAAGAAGACAGAAGAAGACACGGAACCAGAGGGCGTTACTACAAGAAGACAGAAGAGGTAGGTGTGCCTGAAGCCGACATTGCATATATGTTTTAATACTTTTATTTAAAAACGGGACCGGAGTTTAATATAACATTTATGGTGCCTGAATAGCCTTTTTAAAGGCTATTCATGCATATGTGGGACTCTATTAGCATGATTTTGCTGATAGAGCCCCTTTAACTCCTTCCCAGCATCCGCCATACTAGTTTAACAATGGCGGCCGCCATAGGTGCTGGGTGTCTGTTTTATACAATAGAAACCCAGTGCTAATGCCCCCAGTCTGTGACTGCACCAATCGGAGGCATTAACGCCTCTGGTGTCTCGGTCAAAGCTGCTTGAGGCGCCATTTTCCCTGTGATCTCCTGCACCCGGAGTAAGCTCCGGGGCCAGCGTCACATTGCTATGACAGCCAGGAGCCTTGTGAAGGCTCCCCAACCGGTCATATTATTGCAGGCTATGCTAGGTAGCCTGCAATAGAAGTGCCGGTACTTTGCAATGCATTAGCATTGTAATGCATTGCAAACAATGCATTAGTGATCAGACTCCCTGGGGTTCAAGACCCCTAGGGGATCTAACAAATGCAAAAAAAAAAATAAAAAAATGTATATTAAAAGTTCAAATCACCCCCCTTTCCCTAGAACACATATAAACGTATGTAAATACTGTGAAACACATACACGTTAGGTATCCCTGTGTCCAAAATCGCCCGCTCTACAAATCTATAAAAATATTTTTCCTGTACGGTAAATGCCGTAGTGGGAAAAATAGTCCAAAGTGCCAAACCGCTGTCTTTTCACTGTTTTGCCTCTGATAAAAATTTTAATAAAAAGTGATCAAAGCAATATCAATTCCCCAAAATGGTAGAACTAAAAAGTACACCTGGTCCCACAATAAAAACTCCCTATGCATCCTTGTACACGGAAGTATAAAAAAGTTACGGCTGTCAGAATATGGCGACTTTTAGAAAAAAAGCATTTTTTAACACAGTTTTGGATTTTTGTTAAGGGGATAAAATGTAAATAAAACCATATAAATTTGGTATCCCTGGTACCGTACCGAAACATGGAATACAGATGACATGTCATTTTGGCTACACAGTGAATGCCGTAAAACCAAAGACCGTAAGCAAGTCACACAGATGCACTTTTTCTTCAAATCCACCCCATTCTGAATTTTTTTTCCACCTTCCCAGTACATTATACAGAATAATTAATGGCAGCATCATGAAGAACAATTTGTCCCGCAAACATTAAGACCTCCGCTCTGAGAGTGGAGAAATAAAAAGTCATGGGGTTTGGAAGGGAAAAGTCAAAAATGAAAAACAAAGATTGAAATATGCCATCACCCTTTTGCTCATATACAGCCTGCACCCCCATTCCCCCGCCTGCTCACACACACCCTCTACCCCACGTCACACTTGTTAACATACACCCTGCACCCCTAGGTCACCCTCTTGCTCACACACCCATGTACCCCTCTTGTACAAGGCATACATCACTGCTCTGGTAAAAAGTGATTGTAAACACTGATGAAATCTTATGACAACTGATATTTTTGGAGTAGCAATTTGTGAAAGCCTGATGACAACTGATGCATTTTCGCATCAGTTTTGGTATCAGTTGTAATGACTAAAGGACAAAAAAACCTGATACTGATGCAACTGACATGCGTGAACTTACCCTTACTCAGACCACATTTCTGCAATGGATTTTCAACCTCACCCCCAAGACGACCACTCTCTAATGTAATTTTGGGAGGTAATTTCAAAGAGGCTTCAATGACAAGGGCCCCAATAATGTATTTTACTACAACATTTTATGACTAAACAATAAGATATTAAGTCTGGGGGTGGAGGGGTCCCTTTTTGGTACACTTTGCATAAATAGGTTGTAAAATACCATGGTGTGAAAACACCAACAGACCAGGGTCCCCCTGTTGCAAATATGCAGCGTTTTGGCTACAGCAAAAACCACTGTGTTTTAAAGTACCTGCAAAGTGGCATTTTCTGTACAATAGAGGCTGAAAGTCTGCAGCGGAAAACTCTGCAGCGGATCACTACGTGAGGCCTTAGCCTCAAGATGTCTTTTGCACATTAAAAACCTGCAACACAGACAGGTCACATACAGCTGAGGTCTGCCAAATATATATATATTTTTAATGTACAATGTGAGCCCCATTTAGGGATCACAATGTACATTTTTCCCTATCAGTGTGTCTTTAGAGTATGGGAGGAAATCCACGCAAACACGGGGAGAACAATACAAACTCCTTACAGATGTTGTTCTTGGCAGGATTTAAACCCAGGACTCCAGCGCTACAAGGCTGCAGTGCTAACCACTGTGCTGCCCCTAACTGCCAAATATTTTTAGTGGTAAATATGTGCTTTAGGCCTTATTCACATGTTTGTATTGTATATCAGTTATTGTGTGCCAAAATCAGAAGCTCGAAAACACAGAACAGGTCATCTTTCCATTATACCTCATCTCTGTGTAGTCTTCTCTTGTTTTGGTTTACAATCATTGAAGTAAATCACTGGTGTGTGAATAAAACCTTACAGAAGATGACCAGGCTGATCAGCACAAGACTGGAGATGCAAGGTTTATTTATTGTATGGATTGTGTGAGATTTTGTTTCCTCCAAGTTTATGTGTTTACTGACTTTTACAGATGAGCCATTTCCAATAGCACGCTTCCATAGAAATCAATGGATGTAGCCGGCACGCGGGGGTTAAATGGCCGGCTGCCGGCAAAGTCTGCATGCCGACCGCTTCCATTCATTTCTATGGGAGCGTACTTTTTGAAACGGCTATTTCGAATAGTGTTCGCTCATCTCTACTGACTTTATTCCTTCTGTGAGTGTGGAGAAAAAATAATCTTCATATATAAATACAGTTCTGGCATAAAATATATGATAAATGCACAAAATCTTTGGTACAATGGTGTTTTTCTGGCAAAATTTGTTACTTTTGATGCATTTGTGTCAGCATGAGCATGGTGGGGCCTAGTGGGAGGGGTAGGCCTCTCACTGGATGGCAGATTTACCATCATTTACACCAGAAAATTTAGTAAATTTATAGGAGGGCAGGAGAAGCGGTCAGGCTGCGAGGCACAAGTATTGTGCACAGGTCCTATCACATTAATGGGTCGAGCACACAATACTCTGGGTGGCAGCCTGACCACACTACATGCAGTTGCATTTCTCCCACCTAATCTGACATCAAACATGGAGAATAAGCCTTGGCAATCCCAGTAAAACTGCAATAATTTCAGTTTCTCTGCATGTGTAATTACATGGAAATTCCACCAATGACTCACAACTGTAATACATCAATAGGAGAACAAAATTGAAAGCTTTTGTTCTTAGAATAAGATATATTGCCAGGATTGTCTGTGCAAGGAATTATTTTTAATGCAATTCATGTATATTGTTAAAACTAGCTCCACATAGGACCCAGAGTCTAGTTCTGCTAATGTGTTTCTTTCAGGTTTGTATAGCACAGAGATGACCAGTACCTGCTGGGTACACTGCTGCTCCAGTTCTGACACTCTGGCAAGTAAGGTCTCTTGTTTCTCCTTTAACTTATGGATCTTCTCTTCTGCTCTACTCTTCACAGACAAAATAACACCTTAAAAACAGAACACAAAAAGTGATGTATACAGGGCTGTATTAAGCACACTGGCCCAAACAGAAGCACAGAACCCACACCTCTCCTCCCCCAAAAAAACAAAATAAAAAAAAAAACAACAACAACTTGCATTGTTTTATTCACATTTATTAATCAAAAGAGGGTTGCAGTGGTTGCCAAATACATGTCCAGGTCCATGATCTGCAGCTACATTAATTTCTGATGACTGAATTACACGGTCCTGTGTGTGGGCCAACAGTCCGTGGCTTCCATTTATTGAATGAGAGGGGCCACCATAGCACGGGCGGCACACAGATGACATCTTTGTGTTGCTTATTCACAGACGGCGGCTAGCACACAATTGTTTGCAATCCAGCTTAAACCCACATTTATTTAGTGGAGGGCTTATCGATGAAGATAGAGAGCCATTTGTTACATAAACTCAATTTGCTTAATTTAATTTATTTCTTTTAAAACACTGATAGTCAACGTTTAAAGGGGCTCTATCAGCAAAATGATGCTGTTAGAGCCCCACACGCCTCCTCTTCCAGCAATGTCCTCAGGTCCCGTCTTCCTCCGGCGCTCGTGAACTGCCATTGATAAAAAAAAAAATGGCGCGGGTGCATGCGCAGTGGCATGCTGCTACTCCTACTGCGCATGCACCCACACCATATGTGGGGCTCTATCAGCATAATTTTGCTGATAGAGCCCCTTTAAAACTATTTTGTTTTTTAGTTAAACTAATTGACCCATATGTAACCCAATGGCCCTCTATTTCATAATTAGTTTTTGCATCCTTTAAATGGATGTTATACATGATGTGAGTGGCTACTTTCAGCTGAATGTTTACATTCACAACATCATGTGTCAAAAAGAATCCAAAAAGTATTAATAAATTGTGTTGGCACCCAAACAGACTCCTTTGACAGCCTATTTGTTAGGGCTAGTTCACAAAGAGTTTTTTTGCAGGCAGATTTTGACACGGAATCCGCCTCAAAATCTTCCTGCAAAAATGGCTCCCATTGACATCAATAGACTCCGCTCGCTTTTTTGTCCACTAATAGTGGAAAAAAGAAGCAACACGCCCTACCTTGCTGCAGATTCCGCGGCTGAGTCAGTCGCAGTGTCCACGGCCCAACACACACTCCTGTTTAGGTCCATTCATTCAGGCCTAATCAGGAGTGGGATGCTGCACTGGAATGCCGATGCACTGCATCAACATGCCGTCATGGCTAGCCGCACTGATTGGTTTCATAGGTCATGTGAGGCTCATGGCTTTCAGCAATGCGCTACTGGTATGAAAATTAATGGACACCAGCGGGGCTAATGCAGCACCAGGGAGAGGCGAGTTTGGTTTAGTAGTTATACCTCCACGTTAAACATGGATATGTTTCATTTAAGGGGCTCTATCACTGGGAAAAGTCATTTTTAGCTAAGCACATCCTTGCATAGGCTTTAGAAAGTCTATTCCACACATACCTTTTGTATGTAAATCACCTCAGTGGTTTTTGAATGAGCCCGTTTTTATTCATATGCTAATTAGCCTCTCGGTGTACCCCGGATGTCTCATTGTGCACCCTCTGCCTATCCTTTCCTATGTATGTGTACAGCACAGGCTGCTGCTGATGACTTCCTGTTTGCACACACAGATAGGAGAGAATAGCAGGGACGAGTGCTGCTGGGAACTTCCTGTGCTGGCTGCAAGTTAATTAGCATATGAATAAAAGCGGGCTCATTCAAAACCCACTGAGGCAATTTACATACAAAAGGTAGGTGTGGAATAGCATTTCTAAAAGATATGCAAGTATGTGCTTAGTTACAAATGACTTTCCCCAATGATAGAGCCCCTTTAAAAGGTTTTCCCGGTTTCACAATATTTTTAAGGACAGGTCGTTTATGATGGACCCCTATTAATACTGTGAAACTGCTTTGAAATGACAGCCCTCACTTTGTGTAAATACTGTAATGACAGCTTGAAGACATTTTCTCCCACTCCGATTTCACCTACCAACCTTTTATGTAGTACAGTGCCTCACAGACATGTCCTTTAGTCAACATACAGAAAATCATATATAGATTTATTACAGAAGACTAGCCACCACATTGTAATGGGGCCAAATACAAAGGTTTTTTTTTTTTTTTTTTTTTTTTAAATGGACCTTTATCCTTTAGGGGGAAAAAAAAGAAAACCACTTTCCTCAGTTTTAGTACAACATGAGGACCAAGATGTCTATGAAATGAAGATCTATCTATGAAAAGTAAATATTGCTTGTGTAAATAGGGCCTTAAACATGTGAAAAAGGAATATATTACAATGTAACATACTTACCATTGACAATTCTGGCCACTCTCCAAAGTCTGAGTAAGATTAACAGTCCCACTGCGCTGAAGATATCTTCCCGGGTTATATAGATCACATCAATGATAAATGATATTATAACAATAATGGCGTCAAACACTTCAAATTTGTGGTGGAAGAACTCTAGTCGAAAGGCATAGAGTTTACCAGCAATTTCCAGCAAAAAGAAGGACAATACAGAAACGCTCAAATAATGGAATATCTGGTGGAGAAGAAAACAGAAAACATTTGTGTATGCAGAACGGAGCTAGACAGGCAGATATAGAAGGTGCAATAGCCAAGAAAGTGGGGGCATGTTTAATGCCGCTCATGTATAGGTCACTTACAGAACTGTCACTAGTTAGAATATATGGCTGGAATGAAGGAGCACGCCTTTCATAATATGGCCTTTTATAAAAATGTACATATATATATATATATATATATATATATATATATATATATATATATATATATATATTGCACTTGAAATATCATCCCTTAAAAATTGCCAACCTAAGTCTCCCCAAGCTTTTATACTTCCAAGACTCTATTCAATCCTATAGTGGAGACCAAGTCCGGACCATAAGATAACTGACATGTGATGTCTATGGTTACATATTGTTTTACGTTTTTCCCCCAATGTATGGAAAATGGTTATAATAATTCAATAACAAAGTTCTGATTTAACGCTAGCTTCACACTAGTGTTTGAGTCTCCGAACGAGAGTCCGTCTCTCATTCTGATTAAAGCTGGCAAAGCCCAGTATAATCTATGGAGTCAGCGGGTTTCCGCATGTAACCGCTTTTTAAGTGAATAGGGTTTTGGTCTTTCAGGTCCCCTGAACGCTAGTGTGAACCTAGTGTAAAAGAGGAAAAAAATGCAGGCCCTAAACCTAAGGGTAAGTTCATACAGATTTTTTCTGGTCAGGGTTTTGGCATGGTCAAAAATGGACCAGAAATCGCGTGAGATGTTTCCTGAGGCGTTTTTTTTTTTTTTTTTTGCCATTTGATGCGTTTCCTGAAACATGGTTTGTTTTTTGTTTTTTTTAGCCGTTTTTCCTGATCCGTTTCCTCTTCGGATGTGGTAATGAATTATTTTTTTTTTAAAAAAACGCCTGGCATTTCCTGATCAGGTTTTTGACCAAAAAACCGCAAGCAGGAAAAAATGGCTCACATTGACTTGCATTGAAGCTGTGAGCTGGAAAACGCTCACAGCTTCAAAAAGAATGGACATCTCACTTCTTTTTTGCCGCTAGTGGAAAAAAACGCTAGCGGAAAACACTCAGAAGCATTTTGTATACTTTGAATGGTGAGGTGTTTTTTTGGTTCAGGGTTTAGAGGGGGATTTCTGCCAAAACCCTGACCAAAAAAAACTCTGTGCGAACTTAGCCTAAGGCTGCATTACTAAAACATTCTAATTTCTGGTAGGTACAATATTGTCCTGATGATCTTACAGGTTTTTAAACCAACACTCTCACATATACGAACATATTTGCACCAGTTAGGAGATGGATTATCCTTTGGGCAAACACGCTTAAAGGAGTATTCCCATGTACATAATCATATCTATATTTGTAGATAATTAAAAGTTAGACATTTTTACAAATATAAGTACCATATTTTTCGGACTATAAGACGCACTTTTTTCCCCCCAAATTTGGGGGGAAAAGAAGGGTGCGTCTTATAGTCTGAATGTGGCGCCTGGCACCCGCCGTAATATAGAGGCGGATGTCGGCAAGGGATAGACGCTGGGGCCTGAGACATCGCTGCGCTCCTCTGCCCTGCATGAAGCCAGCAGGGGTGATGCTATTCCGCTCCGCCGCTGGCTTCATGCAGGGCAGGGCAGCGATGTCTCAGGCCCCGGCGTCTATCCCTCGCCGGCATCCGCCTCTCTAGTACAGCGGATGCCGGGTCAGTATCGGTGGCCTCTTCTCCCCCGGGGCCGGTCCCCACCGGCCCCGTACCTGTGAAGTTGCAGGCCGGCTCCTGCGCGGCGATATCGCAGGAGCCGACCTGTTCGGGTGACAGCCGGGAGCCTAATGAGGCTCCCAGGCCTGTCACTGCTATATATTAGTATTGCGGCTGGGTCTATGACCAGCCGTAATACTAATAGACAGAATGTCCCATAGACGGCAATACAGTTGTATTGCCGTCTATGGGACTTGCAATCAAGTGACTGCAGGCTCAAGCCCCCGGGGGGGAATAAAATAGTAAAAAAAATACAAAACCTTTAAAAATATATAATAAAAATATGAAATAAATAAAAGTTCTAAATCACCTCCTGTCCCTAGAAAAAAAAAAATTATATATATGTAGAAAATCATATATCATAAACCACCGTTTTTTTTTTTCAATACAAGGTGATCTAAGCAATATATAGTCCCCAAAATGGTATAACTAAAAAGTACTTCTGGCCCCGCAAAAAAAAAAAAAACACTATGCATCCCCGTACAGCTGCAGGGTCACCTGTCAATGTGGCCTTGCAGCTGTTGCAAAACTACAACTTCCATATATTAAATATTTAACCATTTTTTGCTTCCAAATTTTTTTTCCCTATTTTCCTCCTCTAAAACCTAGGTGCGTATTATAGTCCAGTGCGTCTTATAGTCCGAAAAATACGGTAATTAAAAATTCTGCAAAGTTTTAAAGATTTTCTCTGACTTTCTTAGTGGTTAGAGTCTCTTTATCTTGATCCGTTGCCAATGGCTACGACCACTAATGCAGAAACTTTCTATGGTCGGGGACTTGTCAGGAACCCAGTTATGATTTTCTTATTGTAGCTGGGTTATCAGGCAGAGACACTACATGTATCAGAAGATATCCCGGCCACAATAAAGAAATCATGGCTGATTTTCTGACCTTAGAAAGTTCCTGCATTGGTGGTCGTATCCAATGGCAACCGATCAAGGAAACAGACTGTGACCACTAGATATTTAGAGAAAATCTTTAAAACTCTGCAAAATGTTTAATTACTTATATTTGCAAAAATGTTTAACTTTTAAGTATCTACAAATTTAAAAATAATTATGTAAATGGGAATGCCCCTTTAAGATCCTTAAAAAGTACAGAAAAACACTTTTCTTTCTAAGACCAGTTAAGCTACACACGGATCCAGTACGGTTTTAGACCATTTGTGATGGCAACTCTCTGCATACTCCTTACTGGAGAGCTTTACTTTACAGAATACGGACAGTCCTTACCTCTGGGACAATTTCGTCCACTTTTTCATGTAATAGTTCCAAGTCCAAAAGTACTTCAATGAGAACAAATAAAGCATCCAAAATAACCAGGCATATAATAACAATCTGAAAAAACAATAATGACATTTCAGTTGAAGATCAGGATTCATTTATCATGTAAGGAAATAAGAGTCTACATATTAGATTTGTCTGAAGATGGTAAAAGGGGGATCAGCACTGCAGCTGCTGAAACTACAACTCCCAGCATGTTCCATTCAAGGAAGTTTGCATGCTGGGAGTTGTCTACCCTTTTTCTATAGCATATAAAGTACCTGAAATTTGTGGCACCCAAATAGCCACTTGAGAGCATCTCTGAAGGTGTATGAAGAGGTAAATGGATGAGGAGTCTTTTGAGATGGTTCTTCTGGCTGCTTCTCCTCATCATCGACATTCCACTGCCTTTCATTCTGGTTGTCGCCAACAGAAGTAAAATGCTTCAGGTACTTGGACATGTTTGACAGCAGCTAAATGTTCATCACTCTAAGCAGCGGCACTGAAATGGTGTGAGGCTCCAGCCACCTACAAGATCTGGAAGAGAAGACAGTTCACATTTACAAAACAGAGACCGGTGGAAAAAGCTGGAGGGGGAGGTTATAAAGCACAACCTTCAAGCTGACCCATCACAAACCTTCATTGCAGAACTTTCCAACTAGAACAGTAGAAACACTGGACATAGATGCAGTAATCTCATAGAGATTGGTAATAACATTGCACACTATATGTAACACTTCTCTTCTCTGTACAAAGTCTGTGCCTATGGCTTCCTGTTCAGCACTGTATTCTCCCATTCAACATGCCTTTATTGGTTTGTCCTTACAGATCCAGCCGGCACATGCAGGGATACAGTAGGAGCTGCTAAGCCTTCATGCACATGAAAGATAGCTGAAGACTTGGTGTAAATTATGCCAGAATATGATAATGTTTAATCACGGAGGGCAAACTGCGATCACTATGTGAATGGGGTGGTAATGCACATGCGATCACTGATCCCTGGTACAGCAATGTACTCTGTTACCATTCAGTCCCTACAGAAGGGAATCTATAGCAGAGGGAGCCTGGGACCCCTGTTCTTGTGCTTGCTGTGGGTCCCAGCGGTCAGACAAGCTCTCAATGTGACAACTCTTGTGAACTTACTTGTGAAATAACTGAACGCTGCCTGCTTATTGTGGACTGGTGGTCTATAACCTGTACAGGGTCCTGAAAAATTGTGCTCATTACCCAAATTAGATGAATATACAGATTGATAAATCCCCCCATGTGTTCAGCTACTTGTAGCCATATTTGTCATATGTGACGTTTTTAAAAAGACACAAAATTGTTGCAATCTAAGTCCAGTGACAGTGAGTGGGTGGAGAAAGAGCCAAGGACAGAAGTTTCTCATAAATGCATCAAATTTATCAAAAGGCTGTGCAAAATGTGGCAATTTGGTGTAAATGATGCCAGTGCAGACTATAAAAATTCTCCTTAGGATAAATCTCCCCTAAAGTCTTCTGCTCTGATGAATATTGTGCCATAGTCCGTTCCTGTGCATTTCCCCTTTACAACACTTTCCGCAATACATTAGAACACTTGTGGTTTCAATGGTCACATCTAGGACTTAAGCTTTCTAGATAATGATATAGTAAAAAGGAGAACGAATACGCCAGATACATAACATTGCTCATTTATAACTACAGTGCCTACAAGTAGTATTCAACCCCCTGCAGATTTAGCAGGTTTGATAAGATGCAAATAAGTTAGAGCCTTCAAACAAGAGCAGGATTTATTAACAGATGCATAAATCTTACAAACCAAAAAGTTATGTTGCTCAGTTAAATTTTAATAAATTTTAAACATAAAAGTGTGGGTCAATTATTATTCAACCCCTAGGTTTAATATTTTGTGGAATAACCCTTGTTTGCAATTACAGCTAATAATCGTCTTTTATGAGACCTGATCAGGCCAGCACAGGTCTCTCGAGTTATCTTGGCTGGTTCTTTGGGTGTCTCATGTGGACTTTAATCTTGAGCTCCTTCCACAAGTTTTCAATTGGGTTAAGGTCAGGAGACTGACTAGGCCACTGCAACACCTTGATTTTTTCCCTCTTGAACCAGGCCATGGTTTTCTTGGCTGTGTGCTTTGGGTCGTTGTCTTGTTGGAGGATGAAATGACGACCCATCTTAAGATCCTTGATGGAGGAGCGGAGGTTCTTGGCCAAAATCTCCAGGTAGGCCGTGCTATCCATCTTCCCATGGATGCGGACCAGATGGCCAGGCCCCTTGGCTGAGAAGCAGCCCCACAGCATGATGCTGCCACCACCATGCTTGACTGTAGGGTTGGTATTCTTGGGGTCGTATGCAGTGCCATCCAGTCTCCAAACGTCACGTGTGTGGTTGGCACCAAAGATCTCGATCTTGGTCTCATCAGACCAGAGAACCTTGAACCAGTCTGTCTCAGAGTCCTCCAAGTGATCATGAGCAAACTGTAGACGAGCCTTGACATGGCGCTTTGAAATTAAAGGTACCTTACGGGCTTGTCTGGAACGGAGACCATTGCGGTGGAGTACGTTACTTATGGTATTGACTGAAACCAATGTCCCCACTGCCATGAGATCTTCCCGGAGCTCCTTCCTTGTTGTCCTTGGGTTAGCCTTGACTCTTCGGACAAGCCTGGCCTCGGCACGGGAGGAAACTTTCAAAGGCTGTCCAGGCCGTGGAAGGCTAATAGTAGTTCCATAAGCCTTCCACTTCCAGATGATGCTCCCAACAGTGGAGACAGGTAGGCCCAACTCCTTGGAAAGGGTTTTGTACCCCTTGCCAGCCTTGTGACCCTCCACGATCTTGTCTCTGATGACCTTGGAATGCTCCTTTGTCTTTCCCATGTTGACCATGTATGAGTGCTGTTCACAAGTTTGGGGAGGGTCTTAAATAGTCAGAAAAGGCTGGAAAAAGAGATAATTAATCCAAACATGTGAAGCTCATTGTTCTTTGTGCCTGAACTACTTCTTAATACTTTAGGGGAACCAAACAGAATTCTGGTAGTTTGAGGGGGTTGAATAATAAATTACCCTCTGAATAAACTTTTCACAATTTAAAAAAAAAAATTAAAGAAATAACATTCTTTTTTGCTGCAGAGCATTTCACACTTCCAGGCTGATCTACAGTCCAAATGTCACAATGCCAAGTTAATTCCGAATGTGTAAACCTGCTAAATCTGCAGGGGGTTGAATACTACTTGTAGGCACTGTAAGTGTAACTTGTGCTTTACAGACCATGACATTTTTAAGTGAATGGGGCCGAGTTGCAATACCAAGCAACACCACTATAAAATGTATAGTGCTGCACCCCCACTGATCTGAGATTGATGACCTATCCTGGGGACAGGTCATCTATATCTTCATCCCAGAAATTTCCTTTAACATATTTGGCATTTTTCCCCAAAAAAAAAAATTATTTCAAGGCTGTTGTATTCCACTGCTTCCTCTGCACTACATCAATGTTACTCTTGTGGCATTCTTTGTAGGGGTGTGGTATATTAATAGTCACTACTAGAATTTCCTGTGCATTGCCAGAAAGAAGGCAAGATGGCTGACACTTTCCACAATACAGGCTGCTTCTATAATTGGTGTTTTCACTTTTACGTTTAGTCATGGCCTCAGAAATGATATCCACGTCCACGGATGGTTACCTGATATTACATTAGCATAAACAGAACTGTAAAACACATTAGTTGTCGGGTATTTTTCAAAGCAATATAGTAATATAGCTTGTTGTGTTATGGACACAAGGCTGATGTGTACACTGTACATGCAGTCATGTCACAAAAGGTAGGGCTCAAAATTATATTGTTTACACTCTCCAGCCCAATAACATCCAAGCACCGGCCATCACCTGGCCATGGGACTTCAGCTGAACAGGTTCCTAATCCTTCGGTCTTCTCTTTTGCAGACTACAGAACACTCACAAAATGAAATCTAGTAAAGAGAGGCAAAAAAAAGTTTGTATCCCAACAGGGGGCCTTTTACCTTTTATTTGCAGTATATACCACCAATTTTTCACAAAATGTACAGATGTACAACCTCCCCCCCCCAAAAAAAAAAAAAAAAATAATAATAATAATAAAATACTAATGAGGATAGAGCCCATACGTGTTCCTTATGCTTGGCATGACATTAGTGTATCACACTGAAATGGGTCTAGCTTAGGACCGCACCGAAGACACCCCAACCCTGAGACACAAGCCACAAGGCCCCCTTTCTTTCTCATTCCCAGTGTGATTGGTTGCTTTCCCACTTCCAGATGGCCCCATCACTTCTAGTCCTCACAATGGCTTTCCTCTCATTCCTAGTCGTCAATGAGTGTCAGTTTCCTTTCCCCAAATTGCAGCGCTGCTGTTACCATACATAGAAACATTTCACTGGCCAAAAGCAGAATATTTAGGCCCTGCATTAGAAATACCACAAAACTGTCTGGTGATGCCCACTTTGGGCAAGACTTTTCCTAAACTTGATCCTTGTGTCAAACCATTTCTGGGATAGTCTCTGCAAAATGAGGACTGTTGGCATGTCGGCTTGACGCCTCAGCAATCTCAAGGCGGTTAGTGCCACATGACATGAACTGCACCCTCCCTTGTTGCTGCCATATTCAGAGAGCGGCAACATATTCCACAGTGGTTTATAGACATTATCATTACTCAGTGTCCCAGCTAAAGACCACAATATAAATTCCCTATCTTTCGAGTGTGGGCAGAAGCCCATGCAAACACGTGGTGAACATACAAACTCCACGTAGGCGTGTCCTTGGTCAGATCCAAACCCAGGACCCCAAATCTGCAAGGCAACAGTGCTAACCATAGAGCTGTATTAGTTTCTGATATTTGCACCATTTTGGTGGTCTATATGACTTTGATTGGCACGGTTATTTATGCTTGTGTGATTTTTCATTGTGTGGGCAACTATAATTTGGGCTAAGAGGACATTCACACCATTCACTCTGCTGTTGTGAACATCAAGAATCTAGGCTTTAAAATAAAACCAACATCCTGTCTGTAGCCCAACTGGATTTTGATATAGCCCTGGTAAAGTGAAGCTGAATATACTTGTAGCTTGATTTCAACTATGTGCAGGAGAACACATGCAGCTGTGCAGGGAGAGGAGAAGGATTTTTTTAATTCTCCTGTCCCTGTCACTTCAGATAACCCCAGGAGAGGGGATACCATGGACTTTTGCTCATAGTATCACTCCATTATGAATCAGAAAGCATACTTGCTATTTAACCCTTAGATAATGCAGTCAATGCTGACCGCAGGACCCCAGTCATTTTACAGACTAGTTTTATTTGGTTAATGAAATAAACACAAAATTGGTATTACCACATCCCTAAAATAAAATTAACATGCTATTTATTCTACATGATAAACACCGTAACCCTTAAAATTCAGATGCCAGAATTGAGGTTTCACCCTTCCCTCCCCACATTGTCCCCCTGCCCTATACATGTTCTGTCTTATGTCTTATGTACTGTTTGTTTCTATTAGCTTGGATAATAAGGAAAAAAATGAAAACCAAACCTATGTTGTTTTAGAATGCACTTTGTATGTTAAAACCTTTGTAAAATTAATAAAAACTACAATTTAAAGTAATAAAAGCTAATCTTAAAGAGGACCTTTCACCACTTGGGGCACATGTGGTTTTATATACCGCTAGAAAGCCAACATTCAGCGCACTGTCAGCTTTCACAATCTGTATCCCGGTGAAAAGCTATTGATGCTGGTACCGTATCTCTTCACCGTCAGAAGGGTGTTTCTGACAGCCTATAGCGCTGTACTGTGAGAGTGGTGAGGAACCCCCGCCCCCTCCCCTCCTGATAGTGCTTGTCCATAGACTAGTACTGGGAGGCGTTCCTCCCCGCTCTCATAGTATAGCGCTATAGGCGCTGCTGTGAGGAAAGGCATTCCTGACTGTCAGAAACACCCTTCTGACAGTGAAGAGCTACTGTACCGGCACCGATAGTTTTTCACCAGGGGCACAGAACGTGAAAGTCGACAGTGTGCTCAATTCAGCGCACTGTTGGGTTTCTGGCAGTGTATTAAACCGCATGTGCTCCAGGAGGTGAAAGGTTCTCTTTAAATTATTATGTACCCACGAAATCCAAGGACCCATAAAGCTAAAAAACATCCCCCACAGCCATATAGAACCAGCAATACCACATTGTTACAATACATAATAAATGTAAATCTCAGTGGAATAAAAAGAACAGAGGTGTAAATCCTGAGGATACTGGCCTAATGCCAAAAGGATCACTGAGAACACATGTAAAGAGCAGCACTGTTAACTACACTAGATAGGAAAGACCCGGCACGTAGGTTCTTTCCTATCTAGTGCAGTTATCAGTGCTGCTCTTTACATGTGTTCTCAGTGAGGAATTAGAACTGATCCTGTTGGCATGAGGCCAGTATCCTCAGGATTCACACCTCTGTTCTTTTTATTCCACTGAGAACTACATTTACTGTACATTGAGGAGCGACATGCTCCCATCTTATGTGTAGTTAGTGAGTTTTTGTGAGTGTTAGTGAGTTAGATGTTTCAGGTGAGGGATATTCAGGTACACACTTTGTATGGCGATACCTGTACTTTAAATGAGTTATCTATTGCACTCAGGTACATATAAACTCTACTCATACACACTATATTATTATAACAATGTGGTATAGTTGTTGTTATAAGGCCCCCGGGGCGTTTTGTAATGAGAATTAAAAGCTAAGTATTATATAATATCATACATTTCTCATATTTTCTAAGTGAAGTGACTCATAAAGCTACATTGAAATATAATGTAAAAAGTTACGAAAGCAGGAATGCAGAGCGGGATAAAATGTTACTGGTAGAAGGCTACAATGTGTTAGACCGCTAAAGGGTTAAAATGTACATTTGCCCAAGTAATAGGAAAGTTAGGGTTCTTAGCAAAACACATAACATCTGTCAAAAAAATATCCATGTGCTTTATAAATGAACGTTAGGTGACCTTCACATGTGGTCGTCGGAGCACCCAAGTCAGCATACATAGTATAGGCGCAGCCTGCGGCAATAAAGGAGTGATGTTTACATATAACCTTCTACTATTTCACTTAACTGCTGGTCAAACCATTAGTAAAAGGTCAAAATATTTCTGGTTCGGGTGAACCTGAGCAAAGGTGTGTTTATGTAAACTAAGCCAAAGCGGGGGGTGGAGAATAAACGTTTCTATAAATATACCGAACATCATAAACCAAAAAAATATTCTGTATACCAAACACGTTTATAGCGTCTATTAAATTACAGACAGGATACAGACTCTACTCCATCAATTCATGTAAGGTAAAAATACTGCATATTTACTTAAAGGGATGTTATCACTATCAACATTTATCCCCTAGCCACAAGATTGGTGATAAAATCTCCTCATGGGGGGGCTCCTGCCTGCTAGAATTGGGCCACAAGCTCCATGACCTAGCTTGAGGAGGAGGGTCCAGCACGTGCCCTGCCATTCCATCCACTGACTATGGGGCTGCTGAAGATACATGTACAGCCCTTTGTAATCCCTGTCAGAATGTTGCACCATGTAAATTCCTTTCACTGCAGGGGCTCGGGACTCATCTTATTGATCGGTCTGGCCAATACAGATCAGACATTTATTATCTATCCTGTGGATAGGTGGTGAATAATGAATGTGGGGATATCCCTTTAATTCTGCTCTAGAGTTTTGACCCTTTAGGCTTCCTTCACATACAGTTTTTGTGGCAGTTCTTTTAGGCTTGCAATTTAATAAATAGCTTTTTGGAAAGTCAAAGAACAGTAATTCTAGTTACTAAGCCTTCAATAAGACAGTCCTTCCTAAAAGGTTTAAGGTTTCCCTAAATGACATGGCAGCATTTGTCACTGATTATTTTTAGAATATACTTTAACTGATTTTGGCTCCTTTGTGTGAAATCCTGTGTTGAAATCCACTTTCTGTTCCCCATGTATACTTTTGCCCAGATGCTGGTAACCAAAATCCACAGTGCTTCTGACTGTGAGTACGGGGTAATACGGGGTAAATCACTTATATTTCAGGCATTATACAACATAAAAACGGTGGTTCTGGAGTCATCTGTAAGAATCTCATGTTACAGTTCTACCAATTTTATTTCAGAAGATATTCCCAGTTGAAAAACATGGTGAGGATTGGCATCTTGAGTTTTTGTGGACAGAAGCACTGTGTTAACGCACCCTAATAGGACCCTCAGGCTGGGTTTACAAGGCACTTTTTTAAATAATAATTAAAAAAACAAACACTACACAAAATCCCACTCCTGATTTTGGCTCTAAAATCTGCATCTGAAAACCTGAACATATAAACCCAGCGTAATACTCTCTCAGATGACATCATCTGAAATGCCTTGAAGATTCCTCACATGAGTATCATCTAAGAGCAGGTGTCAGGAGTGTTTTGCTTTTCCTCCCTCAAAACTCATACCACTATACCTGCTGAACTACTTGGTCAACTTGTGTAAAACAACCTACATATCTCGGCCTCATCCTTAAAACCGGTGATCATTTTCAGGCCAGACACTCGCTCTGTATTATTTTGCGCCAACCTGCTTTCCAGCTTTTGGTATAAATCTCTTTTCTTTCTGTACACTACTAATCCTACACTGCCCCTCTTCTTAAAGGCTTTCTTTTTCCCGTTTTATAGTTTCTTCATGTCCTTGGTAATCCGTAATACGCAAACATGTTGGTAATGCCTCTTCTTCTTCCCTGTTCCCATGGCTATTATTTTTGATTACTGAACCCCTGTACAACATTTAACACCCGCATAAACCAGATCTACAGTCTCGGTCCATTCACACGGAGGCTTTATTTGATGCTGAACTTTTCATGCTGAAAAAAAGCCTCCCATTGATTTCAATGGGTTCCGCTATCTTTTTTTTTCACCCACTGAAGTCAATAGGAGGCTTTTATTCAGAGTGGAAAATTCAGCACCAAATAAAGCGCCATTTTCCTCCGTGTGAATGGATCCTTACAATCTCTGCAGAGGCCATATTCGGATAAAACTTTTGGAAACATTAATAAAGTCCCCTTTTAACAAAAGCAGTGAGTTTGGGTACCTTCCTGCTATATCACAAGCAATGGGAAAAAGCAACCCATTCATTTCTATGGGGAGCGCACGTATGCTGGCTCCCATAGAAAGCAATGGGACCTGTTTTAAATGCTGCTGATTCGGAACGTTTACACGTTCAGAATCAGCCAGCGTATCCTCCATGTGAAGGGGCCCTTATGTGTAGCCAGTGACCTTATCACACCCCCAGCCCCAACAATAGCAGCGCAATTATCAAATATGTCGAGTAATAGATGGGCAACACAGGGACCATCAAACTAATAAATGCAATTGATACAGTTCCAAGACAGTAGGAATAGGCCTGTGGTTTATCCTATATCACTCACCAGGAACATTCCCCCCCACACACACACACACACGTCTCTGCTCCTCTATACTAATGCCGTCGCCTCCTCTCCTTACCTTCTGCCCCAACCAGCCAGCTATTAATAAAAGTGAATTGAACTAAAACCAAAGTGCTTGCTGCCAATAATACGGCGCCATCTACAGAATAGGGTTATATTAGAAAACAGAATCTATGCTTTCAAAGGCATACCAAAGCTCAAGCAATAATAGGGGCACTGCCATGTTGTACAGATGGGGAAGCAGGAAGAAAAGTTATACATTCTGAGCCTGATTCTCTATATGAGCAGGGGGGGACCTGAAAGCAAAAAGATCACTGTGTTACTGTACAACCTAAAGAGATCAAAGGATGGGGGGTGAGTACTGTACAATGATTTTTGTTATGCCCCGCTCTTCGCAACTGGAGGATTTCACATAAACTGCACTTAGCTTTTTCTGTCTCTCACAAGGAATTGGTATATATTAAAGTGTAACTGTAGCTCAGTTAGAGGGTTGCTAAGTAGAATGTTACAGTCTGTTTTATATTAAAAAGGAAGTTAGGACAATAAAGTATATTCCAAAAAAATGTGTCACCAAACACCACCAACACAATAGAAAAAAATAATAATAGTAACTCCCGAGCTATACTTTAAAACATTGTATAGGCTTGTAGCATTGTCTTACCAAAGAGCTGTCCACTACTAAACATAATGTTTCATCATAATCTGGTTGCCAGAATATTTCACTAAAGCTGTTGCCCAAAGCAAATTGGGAAGCAAAAACTCCCTTTCCACATGTAAGTGATGATACAATATTTACCACATGATATTTGTAACTCTCCCATATCCTCATCAAGATTGCGTGTAAAGAATGCCTACACAAAATGGGTGTATCTGCCACTGGAATGGGTTGTGAATAGTCCCGATTTATCATGGTTTTGCTAATAAAACTGCAGGATTACTATTGAATTGCTTAGTCATGTAACAAAACCCCACTCGCCCCAAGGTGCAGCACCTTCACTTCGTAAGTCATTGCATGTGGATGAGATTAGTGCAACGACACCTAGTACGCTCCTCACATACATCTCATTAGGTACACCCAATGTATCTCTAGCATCATACGGATCATTGCACTGCGTAAACATGGCCACGGTCAATTTATGTAGACATTAATATTATTAGGCGAAGGCAGCATATCGCCCCACATGTAAACAAGGATCTTTAGACTGTGACTAGGTGACTGAAATGGTAAAATTTATGATGCAAGTGAACACAATCATATTTTTTCCCTCCCGAAATGATTTCAGCTGGGAAAAATGCAAATTGCTTATCAATGACAAAGCGGTGCTCTGTCAATAATGAAAAATCACAAATCAATGGCCATGTATGTTGTACAATGGAGACAAAAAGATCAGCACAATATCAATAGAACATTAAAGGGGTTTTTCCATCTCTTCTTTCACTTCCTACATTCTTCAGCAAGCTAGGGTAAGTGGGTTCAACTGTTAGATGAACAGGACACTATGCAGTATCACAGTATAACATGTGAGATTATTTATTATAATTACTAGAAATCCAATATAAATGCAGATGAAATAATATGCACAGTAAATGTATATTACATTACACAGGGTTGTATAGAACACTTACCATGCTTCTACAGAGAACAGACTCTGTGCTATCTTTGTGTTCATACCGAGAGATAACATACAAGCTCTGGAGCCCTTATCAGCAAACTGCTATTAGCTAAATTGATTGTCCTGCAAGCAGAGTTGTCAATAACAGTGAGAGAACTCAACCCCAGAGAGCAGTGACGCATGTCATCTGTCCTGTCTTATCACATAGGCCATGCTTCATGGAAACAATGGGAGGAATAATATCTCATAGCGGGCAAACAAGCAGCTTTGCTAATGCAACGTATTTAATCCCATGAACATAACCAGATTTAAATTTGTAGACAATAAAAATTAAACAATTTGCAAATATAAATAATTTCAAATTCTGCTGAGTTTTAAAGATTTTCTCTAACCTTCTTAGTAGTGACAGTCTTGTCGTGTTGCCAATGGCAACAGCCATGAATTCAGGAAAGTTCTTTGGTCAAGCACTTGAACCGCAACAATAAATTTCCTTATTGTGGGCAGGCTATCATGTAGGGATACTGCATGTGTGAGAAGAAACCCTGGCCACAATAAGGAAACCATATTTGCAAAAATGGTTAACTTTTAAATATCTACAAATTTAAATATGGTTATGGAAAACCCCTTTAGGCTAAGGCTCCACAGGCCAGAAACACAGCGCTAAAAGCGCTGCGGGAAGAATCGCAACGTGAACGCATTGCAGTTCTTCCCTCAGCGCTTTGAACCGAAAGTTCACAGAGTTTTCCTCCGCTGACTTTCTGTTACAATTATATCTATGGTAAAGCCGTCGGGGTTTCCGTAGATACAACTGACATGCTGCGATTTTCAAAACCGCAATGTTTTTGGAAATCGCAGCATGTCTGCGCTGCGATTTTTTCCGCAAAGTGGGCATGGGACTTGCATGAATCCCATCCACTTTGCCTATACTGTATAACACCACGATTTTTCCCGCAGCATTTCTGTTGTGGGCAAATCGCGGCATTTACAGCCCGTGGGGCCCCGGCCTTAAGCCAAGTCCTCAAGTTGCAGAAACGCAGCTTTTTGTGTTGTACATTTTGCTGCGTTTTGAGCCAAAGCCAAGAATGGCTACAAATTGTATAGGAAGTACTTAGAAATACAAAAAATATTGTGTCTCTAGAATGTGTGGTTTTAGCCTAAGGCTATGACCCCACATTGTGAAAACAAACCTTTATTTTGTCAGCACAAAAAAGAAAAAAAAGAAAAAAAAGTGTACAAGTGAAAAAGGTTACAGTACCAATTTTTAAAATTTTTATATGGATAACTTATCCAAAAATAGGATATCCATTTATTTATTTATTTTAAAATAGACATATTGGAAAAGTCATCTCCTATTTTCAAGTGGAATGGGAACAGAATCCCCAAACGGTCACACATCGCTAGTGTGAACGTAGCCTGATTATGCACTTCAAATTAATTACAAGAACTTTTAGATCAATTTAACTTTTTAAACTGATGCTTGAAAAAGAAGCTCGTTTTTTTTCTTAAAAGAATTTACATTTACATTTTTTTTTTATTTTTAACTTTTCAAATTTTAAATTACATTTTTTTAAACTTTTTTTCCTGTGCCACAAGGTAACTTGAACTTGAGATTTCTGATCACCAGCGCATATGTGCCACAATACATAGTACCCATGTGAATTGTGTATAGTCAGGCAGGAGACCATTGCTTCGCCTCCTTGCTGCCTTCGCAATCTTGCCCCTAGTCTCCCTGGATGCCGTGATCGTTATTGATCACGGCATCCAGGAGTTCATCCCTGGAGTTGGAGTATCTTCTGATTTTGAAAGCTATTCCTGAGCCTCGGCTAGTTAACAGAGCAGAGTGCTGGAAGTAATATCGCAGACACAGCTCCTATTCCTGCAGTATTACAGTACCGTACTATTATGCCAATGAACATTAAGTACACGCTCAGTGATGTAATAGTGCAGATCAGGAAATCCACAGAATGTCAATTCTCTCTGAATTTTCATTGCGAATTTTACTATCTGCAACACATAGGCTTCCTGTTTGACATCTGTGGTTTTCACTGACCCATACATTGGAAATGAACTGACTGAACCACAAGTACGGACAGATATAGGACCTGCTCCATATTTTGCGGATCTTCAATTAGGCCTGGACACACAGCCGCAAAAACTACAGCTGTGTATGAGCCCAATTGCAGCTAAAAAGTACGATCATGTGCATGATGCCTTAGTGTGAAACCAGTCTAAGCCAAAGGATACACTTACGAGGCACCAATAAAAAAAAATCATGGAGTTTTTACTGCATTTTTTTCTTCCATTGTTAAATATATAAGGAAAATGCTTGTGATTCTGCTGCTAAAATTATCATGCTCCTTTTTGGAAAATACAGCTCAAAATACAAGGTGTGGATGAGATTATTCGAAATCCTATTCACTTTTGTGGTGTTATTAAATGTAAGTGTTGACTTCTGCTTTGTTTCCGCAGCATCCGAAAGCGCAGCATTACCACAATGTGGGTCCTTAGTCTGCAGGAAGTCCAAGTACTGCGCAGACTGCGGGGCAAATACTTCCATTATAATACCCTTAGGGTCAGGCTGCATTTTTATTTCCATTGAGTTACAGGTATAAAAAACGTAAAATGACAGGATCAGCGCGTCAGACACCAACAGTACCTAACAGGTCCCTTCTGACCCATAAAAAACCCATACTATATAAATACACATATATATTTATATCACCACATGAAGAGCAATTTTTTTTTACAATTGGATGTAATCTGCAATGCAGACGTAACAAAAAAAAACAACTTCAAAGCAAATGTGAATACAGCCTTAGGCTACATCCCATTTGGGATGACATATCCAGTATATAGATGCTATACTACAGTTTCCACTGTATAATGTATACTGGATGGCACAGGATGGAGTAGTATTGTTCACAAAGCCTTACCATCCTTTTTTCGCCCTCTATGTGTTTAACGAGGGACCAAAACAAGATGTGAACAGAGCCCTATGCATCCCAGGAATGGCAGGAGTCACTTGTGTGAACTATCTGATTATGGAGAGAGAAGGGCACATACAAAAGTTATGGAAGAGAAGTCCAACATCAGACTGTACAGCCCAGCTACCTGATCGTGCAGACACTGCATAAAGATGCTACATACGGCAGAAGAGAACGCCTCAGCACCCTGCTACCCAGGACTGACGTGTATACAGTCACCTACAGAACCAGTGCGGCTTCCTCTCACAGACTTCTCAGTCATAGTTGTTGGTTGTCATGAAGTCCGCAGCATGGAAACTGCTGGGTAGTAACCGAGCACCCAGCGCTATGGCAGGAGAGCCTGTACTACAATGGACTGCAGAACCTGGCAAGCCTTGTGCTACTCACCTGTACAGAAGAGTGCCCAGTGCTCAGTGCCCGCTGCCCAGTACTCAGTGCCCGCTGCTCAGTGCCCGCCGCCCGGACTATCTCACTTCTCCCTCACAAACTTTACAATACATTTAAATCGCGGTGCATTGATCCCGTGTTTTCCTTCCGCCGCTGTAATGTGGTCAGAGCCATATCACACAGAGAAAATAGTTCCCTCAGAACCTCCCCAAATCCTGAGTCGACAAAGTCCATTTCCTTACACATCACATCGCAGCACATGACGGTGTCTTAGTTTCCTGCTGTTGTGCAGAGACTCAGTTGGGGTTTATTTTATGGGGTTTTCTTCTTAGGAACTTCAGTTTACCTCACAAACTGTGAATCTTCTTCCCACTTTCCCCACACATGCCTGTGTACTTACAGCTGCTCTTCTCTTATACCTTATTCAGCTAGATTTGTTATTTTAATTAAAAAAAAAAAAACTCAGGCGTATAAGGTTGGCTTCATACCTGCATTTTTTGGAGTTCTTAAAGGAATTTTCCATGAACATAACCATATTTATCTGTAGACAATCAAAAATTTAGCAAATATAAATAATCCATCTTTGTGGCGATGGTCTGTTGTCTTCATAGGTTGCCAATGGATACGATCCGAAATACAGGACCTTATAAGGGTATGTTCACACGGCGGAACATGGATTCTGCGAGTGAACGTACCACGCAGCTAGACGCAATGGAATACCAATGTAGGGCATCGGCATCTCGTCGTGGCATTTCGCTCCAGATTATGCCCAAATGAATGGGCCTAAACGGGAGGGAGTCTCGCGCCACGGATGCTGCAGTTGAGTCGGCCGCGGAATCCACAGCAAGATAGGGAACATTATTTCTTCTTTTCACTACTAGCGGAAAAAAAAAGTGAGCGGCTCCCATTGAAGTCAATGAGAACAGTTTTTGGCAGCAGATTTTGAGGTGGATTCTGCATCAAAATCTGCTGGCAAAAAATTCTGTGTGAACTAGCCATGATTTCCTTATTGTGGACATGGATGAGAAGATATCTCAGCCACAATAAGGAGATCATGACTGGGTTTCTGACAAGTGCCAGACCATAGAAGGTTCCAGCACTCATGGTTGTATCCATTGGAAACCTATGAAGACAAAAGACAGTCAAAACTATAGTAAATACTTAAAGGGTTTGTCTAGGCAAAAATGGACAACCCTTTTAAAGTTTAAATAAGCTGGGGGCAGTGAAAAAATAATAATAAAAAGAATGCATACTCACCTGTTCTCATTGCCCTGGTGTCCTCTCGCACCTTCTTCATAGAGCTCTCTCTCACCTGGAGAAACCCGGGAACACTGTGAGAATAATGTTCTTTGATTTCTCCAGTGCTTTCAACACCATTCAGCCAGGGCTACTGAGGGAGAAGCTGAACCTTGGTGGAGTGGACCATCACCTGTCCAACTGGATCCTAGACTACCTGACAAACCGCCCTCAGTATGTGAGAGCCCAGGACTGTGTGTCTGACACTGTGATCTGTAGTACAGGGGCACCACAAGGTACAGTTCTTGCCCCATTTCTCTTCACACTGTACACTGCTGACTTTAGGCACAACTCCTCCAGCTGTTACTTACAGAAGTACTCCGATGACTCCGCTATAGTAGGCCTTATCACTGATGGCGACGATAGGGAATACAGAGACTGAAACCAGAACTTTGTTGAATGTATCAGCAGAACCAGTTCAGGATTAATGTTGGGAAGACCAAGGAGATGGTGGTGGACTTTAGTAAACAGAGAAGTGCTCCGACCCCAGTGGAGATCCAAGAAACATGCATTGAGATAGTCAGGACCTATAAGTATCTGGGTGGGCTCCTCAATATTAAACTAGACTGGGCTGATTACCTGGAGGCGCTGTACAGAAAGGGCCACAGCAGACTCTACCTGCTCAGGAGGCTGAGGGCCTTCGGAGTCCAGGGGCCACTTCTTAGGGCCTTCTTCAACTCTGTGGTTGCCTCAGCCATCTTTTTCGGTGTAGCCTGCTGGGGGAGCAGTATATCAACCAGGGACAGAAATAGACTTGACAGGCTGATCAGGAGGGCCAGCTCTGTCCTGGGGAGCCCCTTGGACCCAGTACAGGTGGTGGGTGACAGAAGGATACTGTCAGTGGTGACCTCCATGCAGGAAAATAAATCCCACCCCATGTATGGGACCTGGATGGCACTTGGCAGCACTGTAAGGGCTCGTTCACATCTGCGCCCAGTCATCGTTCTGCAGGTTTCCGTTTCCTGCACAAAACAGAGCAGGAGATGGAAACCTGCAGGACTCTTTCATACCCATTCAATTGAATAGGTTTGAAAGATGTCCAGCCGTGAGCGGTGGTGAGCGTTTCATGCTCTGCGCCACGAAACCGTTTTTTTAAAATCAGACACAGAGTCGGACATTCAGTACTCTGTGCCCGATTAAAAAAAAATGGTTTCACGGCGGAGAGCATAAAACGCTCACCGCCGCTCATGGCTGGACCCGATCCACAGAATGGACTGCCGAACGCTAGTGTGAACCTAGCGTAAGTGATCATCTGCTTCCCCCAAATGTGAGAAGTAGCGCTATCGTAAGTCTTTCCTTCCAACCGTGACCAGGCTACATAATCTACATCAGACCAAGCGAAAATCACTCCACACAAAAAACTAATGATTATGAAGTCTTCCTTCTTTCTTCTTCTGTTCCTTAGCTAATATGGACTCCTAGTACATCTTCTCTTCTCAGCTTATGTGTGCCTACATCTGTAATATATTACTGTGTATTATCCTTTATCTGTATTACTATGCTGCTGTAACATACTGAAATTTCCCCGCTGTGGGACTATTAAAGGATTAAAGGATTATCTTATCTTATCTGCTCCTGTAGCGTCTTCCGGCATTGTGGTGAAGCTGCTGATTGGCCTCAGCAGTCATGTGACCACTGAAGCTAATCAGCAAGGGGCCTGAATGTCACTTCCTCAGCAAAACGTTGGAAGAGACCCGGGAAGCGTGGGAAGACACTGGAGCACCAGGGACAGGTGAGTATGCTTTTTTTTTTTTTTTACTGCCACAGTAGTTTTAAATTTTAAACGTTTTGCCTGGACAACCACTCTAGGACTCATTCACCCCGAAGAAAATTTTTCCACTGTGTGGTCTTTGGCGCAGCTAGCCGCGATGGGGTGTAGATGCAGTGCATCGGCATTCTGGCGCGGCATCGCACTCCTGGTTGGGCCTGACTCAACTGTGGAATGCGTGGCAAAATAGGTCATGTCGCTTCTTTTTTCCACTACTAGCTAGTCAATGGGAGCCATTTTTGCAGGCGGATTTAGAGATGTTAAAATCCACCTGCAAAAAACTCTGTGTGAAAATACCCTTAAAGGGGCTCTATCAGCAAAATCATGCTAATAGAGCCCCACATATGCGTGCATAGCCTTTAAAAAGGCTATTCAGGCACCGGTAAAGTTATATTAAACTCCCCCCCCCCCCCCCGTTTTAAAATAATAACCTAAAAAAGAATGTGCTCTACTTACGGATCGTGCACGCTGGGTGGGCATTCAGGGTGTGTCTTCATCTTCTTCCCCGCCTCTTCTTCCTCCGATGTCCTCCGGTCCCGTCCTCCTCCAGCGCTTGCTCGCGGACACTGGTAAAAAAAATAGCCCGGGCGCATGCGCAGTAGCACGCGGCTTCTACTACGGCTACTGCACATGCGCCCAGGCTGTTTTTTTTTTTTATCAGTGTCCGCGAGCAAGCGCCGGAGGAGGACGGGACCGGAGGACATCAGAGGAAGAAGAGGCGGGGAAGAAGATGAAGACACACCCTGAATGCCCGACCAGCGTGCACGATCCGTAAGTAGAGCACATTCTTTTTTAAAAAGTGCACTGAAGGGGGATAGACTCATCCACCATCGGAATATTAGTAGATAAAACTTTACTTTTATTGGATATACTTTAAAACTGGACACAAAGAAAAGTATAAAAAAATTGTCCCTCACCAATACCCGCTATATACAAAGTGAGCGATCCATAGGGGGAGGAGATACTGCACTGATTGTCCCTGCAAGTAAAACCTCACTCACTCCCTAATTAGTAAATGATAGCCACCAGCAACTTCACAGATTTAAATGTGAACAAGACCGTATACATAGGCTCAATGGAATACTCCCCCACCCCTCTGAGGCTACTGGCCTAACGCCACACCAACAGAGAAGGGAGGTACCATCGGTCAGGTCACTGTTCAGATTATCCGTGTGTGGGTGGTATCACTAACTTCTCAATTTGACCCTACGCGTTTCTTCTCTATGGGAGAGAATCATCAGGGGTCTATCTGTAAGGTCCTCACTCCAGGAACACAAACATAATTTTAACAACAATAAGCGGTAGATGGTCTGACCGCTAGCAGGACTGCCGCTCAAATGTTCAGCGGTGAATAGCCCTGCTCCCTTGCAGGTATTTAAGTCACTTCCCACTCCCTCCATCAACAAAGTAGCCAATCAGTTTCATTGGCCGATCACACCCTCTCAAAGACATATCAACCAGTGGATACCCCCTCCGTAACGAGCACCTCCCACCTCCACTCTTATTGGACCGGGACGACACTCCCTTACTGGGATACACATATACGGCATACAGAAAGTCCAACGCGATGTTCGCGCATGCGCCTGATAGGAATAAATGAACTTTCGTTCCTTCACCCAGCGCTTCACATTAAGTGTTCTCGCTGGCTTGCCTGCGCATGCGCAGGGACTTACACACTTCGATCTCTTCATCTATCGCCCATTAAGTCTCTCATTCAGTGAGCTTTCTCCTTTGTTAGTCTGTTCTTGACTCATATCTGGTTTCCTTAAGTATTTATTTAACCCCTTAAGGACGCAGGGTACTTTGGGCCTTAAGGCTCAGACCCTGTTTTTCAAATATGACGTCTTTTACTTTATGTGAGGATAGCTTCATAATGCATTTACCTATCCAGGTGATTCCAAGATTGTTTTTTCGTGACACATTGTAGTTTATGTTGGTGGTAAATTTTGGTCATTATACTTTGCGTTTGTTTGTTAAAAAACGGACAATGTACTGAAAATTTCATAAAATCATCAATTTTGAAAGTTTCTGTTATTCTCGTGAAAACACAGACAGTCCTATCACACAAAATTCTTCCTAATTAACATTTCCCATATGTCTACTTTATATCGGCATTGTTTCTTCAATGTCTTTTTACTTTTCTAGGAAGTTAGAAGGCTTATAACTTTAGTAGCAAATTGTCAGATTTTCAAGAAAATTTGAAGATTTTGTATTCTAGGGACCTATTTAGTTGTGAAGTGACTTTGAGGGGCCTATATAATAGAAAACACCCATAAATGACCCCATTTTTGAAACGGCAGTCTTCAAACTATTCAAAATTGTATATAGGAACTTTATTAACCCTTTAGGTGTTCCACAGGAATTAATTCAAAATGAAGGTGAAATTTCCAGAAGTCACTTTTTTATGCACATTTTCCATTTCAAACCACATTTTTCCGTAACAATGAAGGGGTTAACAGCAAAACATACCATAATATTTATTTCTGTGATTCTGCAGTTTGTAGAAATATCCCATGTGTGGCCCTACTGTGCAACGTGACTCAATACGTGTCCTCAGAAATCAAAGAGCACCTTTAGGGATTTCGGGCAGCAATTTCATTAGGATGGTTTTTAGACACCATGTTGCATTTACAGAGCCCTAGAAGTACCGCAATAGTGGGAAACCTCCAAAAGTGACCCCATTTTGGAAACTGCACCCCTCAAAGAATTTATCAGGGGGTGTAGTGAATATTAGTATCCCAGACGTGAATGCACAGCGGATGGTGAAGAGGTAATATGTAAGCGGTGCGGAGGACATTGGGAGCACCAAATTCCCTACTATGTCCCAGTAGCTCCTATGATTGGGGGGGGGGGGTCGCTTTGGGAGTCTCTTCTATTGTTTTTTCTCTTGTAAGCTGCAAAACCGGTCTGTACCCTGACATACGCCCGCACCACTTATATATTACCCTTCTGACGCATTTGGCGATTTTGTGGTTTTTTTGTATTCACATTATTCAAGCTATATTTTTTTTATTTTTGTGTTGATGTGGCCATATGAGGGCTTGTGTTTTTCCGGGATGTGATGCATTTTGTAATGACACCATTTTTGGGTGCCTATAACTTATTGACAATTTTTTATTAACTCTTTTTTTGCTGGATAAAAAGAAATCAATCAATTCTGGCATTGCATTTTACTTTTTAAATGTTTTTCCACATGGCGTACAGCATAAGTATCATGTGAACTTCATTTTGCGGGTCGTTACGGTTACGGCGATACCTCATTTATAGGTTTTTTATGCATTAGTAATTTTGCCGAACAAAAACCCATTTGGGGACATAAATCAATTTTTTTGCATCGCCATCTTCTGAGATGCGTAACATTTTTATTTTTCGATTGACAGAGTTGGTTGAGGGCTTATTTTTTGCGAGACAACCTGTGCTTTTCATTGGTACTATTTTGGTGTACATACGACTTTTTGATCACTTTTTATAGCATATTTTTTAAGGTGAGATGGCAAAAAAACATTTCCGGCGTTTTTTTTTCCCGACATTTACCATATAGGTGAAATATTGTTTTATTTTTATGGTACAGGTTGTTACGGACGTGGCGATACCAAATATGCATTGTTTTTATTATTTTTTAGGTGTTTTTTTTAATAACTCATTTGCTATAGAAAAAGGGAATTTTGGGGCTTTATTAATTAATTTATTTATTTCACACACTTTATTTATTTTTTACACTTTTTTCACATTTTTTATTTGTCTTATTAGTGTACTTGAACCAGCAATACTCTGATTGCTGGTCCAGTACTATAGCCTGCAATACACGTGTATTGCAGGCTATATAGGAAGTGTGTCTCTGCAGACGCAGAGACACACTTCCGGGCATCACGGCAGGACAGCAAGGATCCAAGCAGGTAAGCAGGGGTCCTAGCAGCCCGGGGTCACTAACCAGACCCCGGGCTACATAAAATTCATCAGGGCACCCCCCGATCTCGCCGCGGTGGGGTGCCCGGGGGGGGGGGTGTGTGATGTGACCGAAAACGCTCTCGATGTCGCGGACATGTGTCCGCGGCATCGGGAGGGTTAATACCGCCGATCGGAGCGGAGCTCCGACCGGAAATTCACATGGGCAGCTCGTCCTGGCCCTCGGCTGTGTAATGCAGTCGGGTGTAATGGCGCAGGCACAGCTTCTGTGCCGGCGCCATTACTGGTCAGTAATAGTACTGACCTGAGCGCGAACTTGCTACTTGCCAGGACGTACTATTACTGACCAGAGCGTTAAGGGGTTAAACTGCTGGTTAACTCTAAAGAGTGTATGCAATAATAAACATCAGTATCTATCTGACATAGAGATTTCTCACCATCGTTACTACTAGAGATGAGCGAACTCATGTTCGATCGGATATTAGGCTGTTCGGCATGTTCGAATCGAATCGAACACCGCGTGGTAAAGTGCGCCATTACTCGATTCCCCTCCCACCTTCCCTGGCGCCTTTTTTGCTCCAATAACAGCGCAGGGTAGGTGGGACAGGAACTACGACACCGGTGACGTTGAAAAAAGTAGGCAAAACCCATTGGCTGCCGAAAACATGTGACCTCTAATTTAAAAGAACAGCGCCGCCCAGCTTCGCGTCATTCTGAGCTTGCAATTCACCGAGGACGGAGGTTTCCGTCCAGTTAGCTAGGGGTTAGATTCTGGGTAGGCAGGGACAGGCTAGGATAGGAAGGAGAAGACAACCAACAGCTCTTATAAGAGCTAAATTCCAGGGAGAAGCTTGTCAGTGTAACGTGGCACTGACGGGCTCAATCGCCGCAACCCAGCTTTCCCAGGATCCTGAATGGAATACACTGTCAGTGTATTCCCGTATACCCGATATATACCCCCGATACCCGTTCCAACGGTGTGCCCCCCCACCTTCACCCCAGAAATACCCTGCAAGTCCCCTAGCAATAGGATTGGGGCTATATACACCCACTATTTTTGCTACTGCCATATAGTGCCATTGTCTGACTGGGAATTCAAAGAATATATTGGGCTTACATATAACTTCAATTCCAGGGAGAAGCTTGTCAGTGTAACGTGGCACTGACGGGCTCAATCGCCGCAACCCAGCTTTCCCAGGATCCTGAATGGAACACACTGACAGTGTATTCCCGTATACCCCATATATACACCCCAAATACCCGTTCCAACGGTGTGCCCCCCCACCTTCACCTCAGAAATACCCTGCAAGTCCCCTAGCAATAGAATTGGGGCTATATACACCCACAATTTTTGCTACTGGTATATAGTGCCATTGTCTGACTGGGAATTCAAAGAATATATTGGGGTGACGTGCACCCACAATTTTTGCTACTGCTATACAGTGCCATTGTCTCACTGGGAATTCAAAGAATATATGGGGGTTATGTGCACCCACAATTTTTAATACTGGTATACAGTGCCATTGTCTGACTGGGAATTCAAAGAATATATGGGGGTTACGTGCACCCACAATTTTTAATACTGGTATACAGTGCCATTGTCTGACTGGGAATTCAAAGAATATATGGGGGTTACGTGCACCCACAATTTTTAATACTGCTATACAGTTCCATTGTCTCACTGGGAATTCAAAGAATATATGGGGGTTATGTGCACCCACAATTTTTAATACTGGTATATAGTGCCATTGTCTGACTGGGAATTCAAAGAATATATGGGGGTTATGTGCACCCACAATTTTTAATACTGGTATACAGTGCCATTGTCTGACTGGGAATTCAAAGAATATATGGGGGTTATGTGCACCCACAATTTTTAATACTGGTATACAGTGCCATTGTCTGACTGGGAATTCAAAGAATATATTGGGGTTATGTGCACCCACAATTTTTACTACTGGTATACAGTGCCATTGTCTGACTGGGAATTCAAAGAATATATGGGGGTTATGTGCACCCACAATTTTTAATACTGGTATATAGTGCCATTGTCTGACTGGGAATTCAAAGAATATATGGGGGTTACGTGCACCCACAATTTTTGCTACTGCTATACAGTTCCATTGTCTGACTGGGAATTCAAAGAATATATGGGGGTTACGTGCACCCACAATTTTTAATACTGGTATACAGTGCCATTGTCTGACTGGGAATTCAAAGAATATATGGGGGTTACGTGCACCCACAATTTTTAATACTGCTATACAGTTCCATTGTCTCACTGGGAATTCAAAGAATATATGGGGGTTATGTGCACCCACAATTTTTAATACTGGTATACAGTGCCATTGTCTGACTGGGAATTCAAAGAATATATGGGGGTTATGTGCACCCACAATTTTTAATACTGGTATACAGTGCCATTGTCTCACTAGGAATTCAAAGAATATATTGGGGTTATGTGCACCCACAATTTTTACTACTGGTATATAGTGCCATTGTCTGACTGGGAATTCAAAGAATATATGGGGGTTATGTGCACCCACAATTTTTAATACTGGTATACAGTGCCATTGTCTGACTGGGAATTCAAAGAATATATGGGGGTTATGTGCACCCACAATTTTTAATACTGGTATACAGTGCCATTGTCTGACTGGGAATTCAAAGAATATATTGGGGTTATGTGCACCCACAATTTTTACTACTGGTATACAGTGCCATTGTCTGACTGGGAATTCAAAGAATATATGGGGGTTATGTGCACCCACAATTTTTAATACTGGTATATAGTGCCATTGTCTGACTGGGAATTCAAAGAATATATGGGGGTTACGTGCACCCACAATTTTTGCTACTGCTATACAGTTCCATTGTCTCACTGGGAATTCAAAGAATATATGGGGGTTATGTGCACCCACAATTTTTAATACTGGTATACAGTGCCATTGTCTGACTGGGAATTCAAAGAATATATGGGGGTTATGTGCACCCACAATTTTTACTACTGGTATACAGTGTCATTGTCTGACTGGGAATTCAAAGAATATATTGGGGTGACGTGCACCCACAATTTTTGCTACTGCTATACAGTGCCATTGTCTCACTGGGAATTCAAAGAATATATGGGGGTTATGTGCACCCACAATTTTTAATACTGGTATACAGTGCCATTGTCTGACTGGGAATTCAAAGAATATATTGGGGTTATGTGCACCCACAATTTTTAATACTGGTATATAGTGCCATTGTCTGACTGGGAATTCAAAGAATATATGGGGGTTATGTGCACCCACAATTTTTAATACTGGTATACAGTGCCATTGTCTGACTGGGAATTCAAAGAATATATTGGGGTTATGTGCACCCACAATTTCTACTACTGGTATACAGTGCCATTGTCTCACTGGGAATTCAAAGAATATATTGGGGTTATGTGCACCCACAATTTTTACTACTGGTATATAGTGCCATTGTCTGACTGGGAATTCAAAGAATATATTGGGGTTATGTGCACCCACAATTTTTAATACTGGTATATAGTGCCATTGTCTGACTGGGAATTCAAAGAATATATGGGGGTTATGTGCACCCACAATTTTTAATACTGGTATACAGTGCCATTGTCTGACTGGGAATTCAAAGAATATATGGGGGTTATGTGCACCCACAATTTTTACTACTGGTATACAGTGCCATTGTCTGACTGGGAATTCAAAGAATATATTGGGGTGACGTGCACCCACAATTTTTGCTACTGCTATACAGTGCCATTGTCTGACTGGGAATTCAAAGAATATATTGGGGTTATGTGCACCCACAATTTTTAATACTGGTATACAGTGCCATTGTCTGACTGGGAATTCAAAGAATATATTGGGGTTATGTGCACCCACAATTTTTACTACTGGTATACAGTGCCATTGTCTCACTGGGAATTCAAAGAATATATTGGGGTTATGTGCACCTACAATTTTTACTACTGGTATATAGTGCCATTGTCTGACTGGGAATTCAAAGAATATATGGGGGTTACGTGCACCCACAATTTTTAATACTGGTATACAGTGCCATTGTCTGACTGGGAATTCAAAGAATATATGGGGGTTATGTGCACCCACAATTTTTACTACTGGTATACAGTGCCATTGTCTGACTGGGAATTCAAAGAATATATTGGGGTGACGTGCACCCACAATTTTTGCTACTGCTATACAGTGCCATTGTCTCACTGGGAATTCAAAGAATATATGGGGGTTATGTGCACCCACAATTTTTAATACTGGTATACAGTGCCATTGTCTGACTGGGAATTCAAAGAATATATTGGGGTTATGTGCACCCACAATTTTTAATACTGGTATATAGTGCCATTGTCTGACTGGGAATTCAAAGAATATATGGGGGTTATGTGCACCCACAATTTTTAATACTGGTATACAGTGCCATTGTCTGACTGGGAATTCAAAGAATATATGGGGGTTATGTGCACCCACAATTTTTACTACTGGTATACAGTGCCATTGTCTGACTGGGAATTCAAAGAATATATTGGGGTGACGTGCACCCACAATTTTTGCTACTGCTATACAGTGCCATTGTCTGACTGGGAATTCAAAGAATATATGGGGGTTACGTGCACCCACAATTTTTAATACTGCTATACAGTTCCATTGTCTCACTGGGAATTCAAAGAATATATGGGGGTTATGTGCACCCACAATTTTTAATACTGGTATACAGTGCCATTGTCTGACTGGAAATTCAAAGAATATATTGGGGTTATGTGCACCCACAATTTTTAATACTGGTATATAGTGCCATTGTCTGACTGGGAATTCAAAGAATATATGGGGGTTATGTGCACCCACAATTTTTAATACTGGTATACAGTGCCATTGTCTGACTGGGAATTCAAAGAATATATTGGGGTTATGTGCACCCACAATTTCTACTACTGGTATACAGTGCCATTGTCTCACTGGGAATTCAAAGAATATATTGGGGTTATGTGCACCCACAATTTTTACTACTGGTATATAGTGCCATTGTCTGACTGGGAATTCAAAGAATATATGGGGGTTACGTGCACCCACAATTTTTGCTACTGCTATACAGTTCCATTGTCTCACTGGGAATTCAAAGAATATATGGGGGTTATGTGCACCCACAATTTTTAATACTGGTATATAGTGCCATTGTCTGACTGGGAATTCAAAGAATATATGGGGGTTACGTGCACCCATAATTTTTGCTACTGCTATACAGTTCCATTGTCTCACTGGGAATTCAAAGAATATATGGGGGTTATGTGCACCCACAATTTTTAATACTGGTATACAGTGCCATTGTCTGACTGGGAATTCAAAGAATATATGGGGGTTATGTGCACCCACAATTTTTACTACTGGTATACAGTGCCATTGTCTGACTGGGAATTCAAAGAATATATTGGGGTGACGTGCACCCACAATTTTTGCTACTGCTATACAGTGCCATTGTCTGACTGGGAATTCAAAGAATATATGGGGGTTACGTGCACCCACAATTTTTAATACTGCTATACAGTTCCATTGTCTCACTGGGAATTCAAAGAATATATGGGGGTTATGTGCACCCACAATTTTTAATACTGGTATACAGTGCCATTGTCTCACTGGGAATTCCACAAATAATTTGGGGATTCATTCACCCTACATCTCAGGCTCTTGCCATATTCACCCAGGTTGTCAGTGCTGCACCAGCTCGTTCCCAGACAGCTCGGCCCGAAAAACACGTTACCTATATAGAGGATTTGGACAATGAAGACAACATGTTCTAAATCTAATGTCTGCACCTTCTCCAGAATTAAAATAAAGGCAGCGTTTAACTTTCAAATAGCACTGCACAAAGGAAGAGCTTATCAGCTTGTCTCATGACATGCTACTGAAAAGTTTCATTTGTGTATCTTAATGTAAATATAGTTGTATAAGCTTTTTGGGTTTTAGGCACTGCCAAGTTATTTATTACCACCCGCTCCCTTATAATGATGATGACGCCAAAGTCACTGTGGCTGTTCAGAGCTCACAGCTTTGGGTGACATTTGTCTTGCTCTCTGTCGGTACCAGCTGTCTTTTTGGATACCGTAAAGTTATGTTGACTTTATTAACAGCTATAGAAGCTTTAGCCAGGTTGTGACGGTGTGTAACCCTAACAACACTAAGTGGGATACACATTAATAGTCAGTCTATGTACGCTAAACGTATCACTGAAGTAATTTTTTTTCCCTCTCCCCTAATATAAGAAAGGAACAGACATTAGACCTAGACCGGGGTTCGAGGCTTGAAAAAATCCAGTATTATTTGTTCTTCATGATGTGAAATATGTGTTGAAAAGCAACCCAAGATGAAGTCAGCCATGTGTGCCAGTGTGTTACTTGGCATGCCTTTGCTGGCCCCAACTGTAAGGGTCACTCTCCATTTCCTCCATTTTCCACTCCCCTTCACACCATTTGTGGTGAAGCAATGGGATGCACTGAAGTGCACCCTCTAGCCTCGTGTGGGATAGGGACATCAGATGCCACTCCAACCCCCTCGTCTTCCTCCGCCAGCCAACGGTGCGAAGATGAGAGGAGTGTGCTCTGAATGTTTTCTGCCTAGCAGAGGCTAGTTCTCACTTACGAAAATGGCCCCACTTTGACCTGTATATCAGGCACAATGGTGTAGGTTTCAAAGAAACATGGCACCAACAAGTTGGAAAACGTGGGCCATGCGTGGACCGTGTTTGAGTCTGGCAAGCTCCAGATCTGCTACCAGGTTCCAGCCATTATCACAGGCGCAAAAATGCCAGGCCCCAGGTGTAGCAGGGAAAAAAAAATGCCATCTCAGCCAGGATGGCATCCCTGACCTCGGAGGCACTGTGCTGTCTGTCCCCCAAGCTGATCAGTTTCAGCACGGCCTACTGACATCTCCCCATGCCAGTGTTACAGTGTTTTCCGCTAGTAGCTGTGGTGGAGGTTGCAGCTTCGTAGGGTTTCAGTCTACTCCTGCCATGAATTTTGGCCTGGGAGAGGAGATAGGCCACCCCAGTTTGCACCCGGGGAACAGACTCCACCACATTCACCCTGCCTGTCATTAAAGATAAGCACTGCAGCATCCCTGACCACAGGCGCTTGTCCATGTGTCGGTGGTCAAGTGGACCTTGCAGCAAAGCGCAGAGCTCTGGGCCCGACTGATGTTATGGGACACATGCAGGCGCAAGGCAGAGACAGCACACCAAGAGAAGTAGTAACGGCTAGGCCCAGCATAGGGAGGTGCCCCAGCTGCCATCTGCTGACGGAAGGCCTGGGTCTCCAGAAGCATAAACAAACACCAACATCTCCAGGGCCAGCAGTTTATCGATGAGGCTGTTACAGGCTTGGGCATGGGGGTGGGTTGTATTGTACTTCTGCCTGCAATGAAAAGCTTGGGAAATGTGGAGTGGCTGGGAAGAGGCGCATGATGGTGCAGGCCAAAAGGGCGCATGAGGGTGAACTCCCCAATGTGTCAGAGATAGGTGTGTAGGTGTCCTTGCATCATATACTTGCACCATATTTGGCTTTGGAAGTTAATTTTGTGCCAAAAAGTGGTTAAGACAGCGATCCCTCAGCTACTCCCGTTACACTGTCTATTGAAGTTACCATCTGTGGAAGTGGACCACCATTTCTAAGATCCCAAAGGAAGCAGGCAAGAGATGTGCAGTTCAGAAAAAAAGATGAGAAAATAAGTTTAGGCTGTAGAGCACAGAGGGATCGGAGAGGACAGAGCTGGTGTCGGCCAGGTATTCCCACAACATGCGCCTATACTTGTCCCTCCTGGTGACACTAGGCCCCTGAGTGGCAGTAATTTGTCCAGGGGGGCCATTAACGTGTTCCAGACCTAGGAATAAGTCTTCCAACAGCGTAGAGTTTTGCATGCCTTTGCTTCTACCCACTGTTTTTGCTGCTTAGCTTCCCTCCACATCTACTCTGCTTTCACCCCTAAACATCACCCCAGTTTATGCCTTTGCTTCTACCCAGGTTTTTTGTTGATTTAGCTTCCCTCTACATCTACACTGCTTTAGCCCCTAGACATCACCCCTGTCCATGTGGGGTCGGTGGCCTCGTCATCCACCAACTCCTCTTCCAATTGCGCACTGCCCCCTTACTGCAAACCGCACATGACCACAGCTTGCCTTGATGGCAACTGTGTCTCATGATCCCCACTTAGGTCCAGACAAGTCGGTGGCGGGTCCAAAACCCCAAAATTGGAAGGAAATGGCAGATGCTGCAGTATTTCTAACACCTGTTCCTGGTGCTCGGGCCTGGTCTGTGTTGTACCCTGCACCCTGCTTAACGCATCTGCCATATCCGAAGTTGTGCTGAGCGCATGCTAATGTTTCGTGTCCAGTGCAATGGATGGGATGGGATTTCACATAAGTCTGCCACCCATGGCCACTCATGGTTGAGCAACTGAGGGAGTTGACTTTGACGAACCCGAGGGTTTTGGAGTTGGAACTACATCAAAGGTCTGTGCTGCTCACACACTCTGCTCAACACATGATATGTTTAGTGCCAGCAGTGTGGAGACGTCGCACAACAGCCGTTGTTCCAGCAGGTACAGGCGTTGTAGGAGTGCATAGAGGCTAGCAGCGGCAACTATACACTTTAAAAACTATCCGCACAAGCGCCACACTTTCACCAGTAGCTCAGGAACATTGGGGTACCTTTTTCAAAAGATTAGCAGCAATGAGTTAAAAACGTGGCCCAGGCATGGAATATGTTGCAGGCTGCCAAGCTACAGAGCCAATCCCAGGTTACGGCCATTATCACACATGACAACATGCCTGGGCCCAGGTGCAGTGGCAAAAACCACATTGCCGTCTCATCGAGGATGGCATGACTCACTTTGTAGGCAGTGTGCTGTCTGGCCCCCAAGCTGATGAGCTTCAGCACGGCCCGCTGACGTCTCCCCACACCAGTGTTGCAGCGTTTCCAGCTCGTAGCTGGGGTCAATTTAACAGCGGAGGAGGGTGGTGTTTCAGCCCTCCTCCCAGGAATGTTGTGTGGGGAGACAAGTCAGGCCACCACATTTTGCGACCCGGTCCACGCCTCAACTACATTCAACCACTGTGCCCAAATTGAAAGGTAGCGTCCCTGTCCGCATGCACTTGTCCATTCGTAACTGGTCACATGGAACTTTAGGGCTAAGCGCTGAATTTAGGGACCGCCTCATGTTTGGGGGAAAGTGCTGGTGTGGACGGCACAGTGCGGTGGCGCAGTAGACACTCTGCCCAAAAAGGGCAGAGTGTCCCCCAGCCGGGATTCCAACATCTCCTGGGCCAGATTTCTTGAGATGAGGCCGTTGAAGCCTTGGGCATGTGGGTGGGTTGCGCTGTACTTTAGCATGAAATGAAAGGCTTGGGAGATGGGGAGTTGCTGGGAAGAGGCGCATGATGGCGCGGGCAAAAGGAGAAATGGCAGGAAAAGGTGAGGATAAGGGTGAACTCCCCAAAGTGTCAGAGGCAGATGTGGAGGTGTCCTGGCTCCTGGTCTGGACTGCAGCGCCAGCCCTGTCAACAGTGGAAGAGGCAGTGGCCGCCAGGCCAAACGACGATTATCCTGCGCTTGCTCTCACCCACTGAGCCCAGGGCTTGCCTTCCAAATGATGGCACCCGCAAGAGGTGGTGAGATTCCTCTCCGCAGATCTCCAAACCATCTTGGACTTGCAAATTGCACTAAATTTGTCATGTAACTGACATGTATATGATGAGTCTATCCATTGTCTGTTCATTTTGGTGAAAGTCAGCCTGTCAGCTGACAGACAGCTGTGCTTGTCAGTGATGATGTCACCGGCTGCTTGTACCCCCAGTTTTTGCTGCTTAGCTTGCCTCCACATCCACACTGCTTTTGCCCCTACACATCACCCCTATCCATGCCTGTGCCTCTAGCCATAAGTCTGCCACCCATGGAAACTCATGGTGCAGAAAGTGAGGGAGCTGACTCTGAGGAACCCTTGGGTTTTGTAGCTGGTACTCCATCAAAGGTCTCTGCTGCTCACACACCCTGCTGAACATACGGTATCTAGGGTTAGAGCGTGTGGTGACCTCGCACAACAGTAGGTGCTTCAGGCAGATGTAGGCCTTGCTGGAGTGTATTGCGGCTAGCTCCAGGTACTGTAGACTTGGGAAAGTGGGTGTCCAAGTGCCGCACTTTCACCCTTAGCTCAGCTAATTTGGGGTATGTTTTTAAAAATCATTGCACCACTACATTGAACATGTGGGCCAGGCATGGAACGTGTTGGAGGCTGGCAAGCTCCAGAGCCCTCCAACAAGCTAAAAAACCTGGCCCCAGGGGCAGCGGGGATAAACAAATTGCCATCTCATCCAGGATGGCATCCCTGACCTCAGAGGCAGTGTGCTGTCCGTCTCCCAAGCTGATGAGCTTCAGCCCAGCCTGCTGACGTCTCCCCACACCAGTGTTGCAGCGTTTTCAGCTCGTAGCTGGGGTAAATCTAACAGCGGAGGAGGAGGAGGGTGGTGTTTCAGCCCTCCTCCCAGGAATGTTTTGTGGGGAAACAAGTCAGGAAAATTCTTGAAACGGGAGAGTTTTGCATCTTTGCCCTTGCTGCCTATGGACATCCCTTTGCCTCTAGCCACCATTTTCCCTGCTTTGCTTGCCTCCACATCCACACTGCTTTTGCCCCTAGACATCACCCCAGTCCATGCCTTAGCTTGTACCCCCAGTTTTTCCTGCTTAGCTTGCCTCCACATCCACACTGCTTTTGCCCCTAGACATCACCCCAGTCCATGCCTTAGCTTGTACCCCCAGTTTTTCCTGCTTAGCTTGCCTCCACATCCACACTGCTTTTGCCCCTAGACATCACCCCAGTCCATGCCTTAGCTTGTACCCCCAGTTTTTCCTGCTTAGCTTGCCTCCACATCCACACTGCTTTTGCCCCTAGACATCACCCCAGTCCATGCCTTAGCTTGTATCCCCAGTTTTTCCTGCTTAGCTTGCCTCCACATCCACACTGCTTTTGCCCCTAGACATCACCCCAGTCCATGCCTTAGCTTGTACCCCCAGTTTTTCCTGCTTAGCTTGCCTCCACATCCACACTGCTTTTGCCCCTAGACATCATCCCTATCCATGCCTCTTCCCCTAGCCATAACTCTGCCACCAGTGGAAACTCATGGTGCAGAAACTTTGGTTGCTGACTTTGAGGAACCCTTGGGTTTTGTAGATGGAACTCCATCAAAGGTCTGTGGAGCTCACACACCCTGCTCAAGATATGGTATTGTAGGGTTTCAGCGTGTGTGAATGACGGACAACAGCCTGTGTTTGGACAGATGTAGGCCTTGCTAGAGTGTTTTTAGGCTAGCAGCGACTCCTGTGCACTTGCAAAAGTGGGCGCACAAGCGCCGCATTTTCAACAGTAGCTTCGGTACATTTGGGTATGTTTTTAAAAAACTTTGCACCACTAGGTTAGACGTGGGCCAAACATGGAACGTGTTGGAGGCTGGCAAGCTCCAGAGCCGCTACCAGGTTCCAGCCATTATCACAGGCGTAAAAATGCCAGGCCCCAGGTGTAGCAGGGAAAAAAAATGCCATCTCAGCCAGGATGGCATCCCTGACCTCGGAGGCACTGTGCTGTCTGTCCCCCAAGCTGATGAGCTTCAGCACCGCCTGCTGACGTCTCCCCACACCAGTGTTTTAGCGTTTGCCGCTAGTAGCTGTGGTGGAGGTTGCAGCGTCGTAGGGTTTCAGTCTACTCCTGCCATGAATTTTGGCCTGGGAGAGGAGATAGGCCACCCCAGTTTGCACCCGGGGAACAGACTCCACCACATTCACCCTGCCTGTCATTAAAGATAAGCACTGCAGCATCCCTGACCACAGGCGCTTGTCCAAGTGTCGGTGGTCAAGTGGACCTTGCAGCAAAGCGCGGAACTAAGGGCCCACCTGATGTTGAGTGACACGTGCTGGTGCAAGGCGGGGACGCCACACCGGGAGAAGTTGAGACGGCTAGGGACGGCATAGTGAGGTGCCACAGTTGCCATCAGGTCCGGGAAGGCGGGAGTTTCAACAAGCCGGAACGCCAACCTCTCCTGGGCCAGCAGTTTAGCGATGTTGGCGTTCTAGGCTTGCGTGGGTGGGTGGTTAGCGGTGTATTTCTGCCGGCGCTCCAATGTCTGAGAGATGGTGGGTTGTTGTAAAGAAGCGCCTGATGGTGCCTTTGATGGTGCAGGAGAAGGAGATAAGACAGAAACAGGGGAGGATGAGGGAGAAGTCAACAAAGTGGCGGAGGCAGATGAAGTGATGTCCTGGCTCGTCCTCTGGAGTGCATCGCCAGCACTGTGAGCAGAGGCAGTGGCATGAACGGCGGGCGACGTTTGTCCTGCCGTTGCTGCCTGCCACTGATTCCATTGCTTGGATTCCAAATGACGGTGCATTGAAGTGGTGGACAGGTTGCTCTTCTCAGGGCCCCTACTCGATTTCGAGAGGCAAATTGTGTAGACGACACTATATCTGTCCTCGGCGCATTCCTTGAAAAAACTCTACACCTTCAAGAAACGTGCCCTCGATGGGGGAGTTTTTCTGGGCTGGGTACAAAAGGGAACATCTTCGGACATTCCGGGTCTGGCCTGGCTTCGGCAAAGCAGCTGACCTCTGCCTCTGGACATGTCTCTGCCTCTAGCTACCCTTTTTGGTGCTGCACCTGCCTCAACATCCACACTACTTTCCCAGCTTGACATCTGCCTTGTCCAGGTGGGGTCGGTGTCCTCGTCGTCCACCACCTCCTCTTCCAACTCCTGTCTCGCCTCCTCCTCCTGCACAATGCGCATGTCAACTGGCTGCCCTGACAGCAACTGCGTCTCATCGTCGTCGATGAGGGTGGGTTGCTGGTCATCCGCCACCAAATCGACCGGAGATGGAATGGAGGAGACTCTAGTGTTTGAGCATCTGGACACAGATACTCGTCTGTTAGGTCCGTGGAATCGCGAAATGGAGGGGCAGGTTGCGGTACAGTCAAAGGAAGGGAGAACAGCTCTGGGGAGCAGGGACAGTTGGGGTTATTGTTCTGGGAAGATTGGGAATTTTGGGTGGAAGGAGGACAAGACTGTTGGGTAAGAGGAGGTAGAGGCTGACTGGCTGGTGGACAATGTGCTTTAAGCGTTATCCGACAGCCATTGCAAGACCTGTTCCTGGTTCTCGGGCCTACTAATCTTTGTACCATTCAGCCTAGTTAATGTGGAACTTTTGTGCAAAGCGCAGAACTTAGGGCCCGCCTGATGTTAAGGGACACACGCTGGTACAAGGCTCAACTCACCCTAAGTGCCAAAAACACTGCTGGTGCAAGGCTCTACTCATGCCAAGGGCCTCAATCTCTGCTGGTAGCTCAGCTTAAGGTCATGTAACTTTGTTTGGAAGGGCTCATGTTAAGGGCTAGAAAAGTGAATTTTGGAAGGTCTTACCACATCACACACACACACACACACACACACACACACACACACACACACTCAAAATGACAGTTAAGGGTGAGGGCTTTTGGAATTCCCATTGCCTATTCCATTTGTGGTTGTCATGGGGAACGTGATTTAAAGGGGTGGTTGTTACTGTTTGTTGAGCTTAAATTGGGGTTTGTGTCCATCCATTTGGGGAGTAAAGAAGGTTTCCAGGTATTTTCCCACTTTGATAGAGGTTTTTTTGAATGTGGAAAGTGTGTAGTTGTTAGGCAGTGATGTTGGGGTAATAGAGGGTCTTTGGTGTGTTAGATGCCCCCAGACATGCTTCCCCTGCTGTCCCAGTGTCATTCCAGAGGTGTTGGCATCATTTCCTGGGGTGTCATAGTGGACTTGGTGACCCTCCAGACACGGATTTGGGTTTCCCCCTTAACGAGTATCTGTTCCCCATAGACTATAATGGGGTTCGAAACCCGTTCGAACACACGAACATTGAGCGGCTGTTCGAATCGAATTTCGAACCTCGAACATTTTAGTGTTCGCTCATCTCTAGTTACTACCACTCTGATACGTGCATATAATTGATACAATGTGTATAACGCCCCAGTAAACTCAGGTAAGTATCCAAGACTATATTGAAACCTGTACTGGTGTGATGAAAACGTCATTCCAAGTATCATTTCCAAAGTAGCAACATAAAGTGGCATTTTTAGAACAATCTCATCTCTCTACATCATCAATATTTCCCTTGTTAATTGATACATAATGTATTACATGTTATAAACCCAACACCATCTGGGTGTGATCGTGAGATGATGGATCCAGGCTAAAGGGGTAAGTATAACGTTACTAGGGTAAATGGCAACAAGTTGCCCAATTGCAAGAAAAATGTCATGGTGATTTATCACCTACATCAAAGTCTCCAGGATCTCGCTTTGTGTATTATGGGTCTAGATCATCAGTACACTGGATCTAGATTAACCACATGAAAATGTAGCTGTAATGGCCATAAAGATGTGAGTAATGCTAAACACATATATGCCAGTCCAGCCACATGGGACTACATGCCCCCTACTCCAGGAAGCAAGTGAAATCCATCTGTTCGTTGAGGCCCTTAGGAGATAAACTTTCCATTCTATAAATCCATTGGGTCTCCCTTCTCAGTACAAAATTATCCCAGTCTCCTCCTCTCGGGTGGGGCTTGATCACCTCCATAACCTGTACCTTGAGACCAGAGGTATCTCCCGAATGAAAATTTACAGACAGACTAACAAAGGAGAAAGCTCACTCCTTTGTGAGATGCGTGAATGAGAGACTTAATGGGCGATAGATGAAGAGATCGAAGTGTGTAAGTCCCTGCGCATGCGCAGGCAAGCCGGCGAGAACACTTAATGTGAAGCGCTGGGTGAAGGAACGAAAGTTCATTTATTCCTATCAGGCGCGTGCGCGAACATCGCGTCGGACTCTCTGTATGCCGTATATGTGTATCCCAGTAAGGGAGTGTCGTCCCGGTCCAATGAGAGTGGAGGTGGGAGGTGCTCGTTACGGAGGGGGTATCCACTGGTTGATATGTCTTTGAGAGGGTGTGATCGGCCAATGAAACTGATTGGCTACTTTGTTGATGGAGGGAGTGGGAAGTGACTTAAATACCTGCAAGGGAGCAGGGCTATTCACCGCTGAACATTTGAGCGGCAGTCCTGCTAGCGGTCAGACCATCTACCGCTTATTGTTGTTAAAATTATGTTTGTGTTCCTGGAGTGAGGACCTTACAGATAGATCCCTGATGATTCTCTCCCATAGAGAAGAAACGCATAGGGTCAAATTGAGAAGTTAGTGATACCACCCACACACGGATAATCTGAACAGTGACCTGACCGATGGTACCTCCTTTCTCTGTTGGTGTGGCGTTAGGCCAGTAGCCTCAGAGGGGTGGGGGAGTATTCCATTGAGCCTATGTATACGGTCTTGTTCACATTTAAATCTGTGAAGTTGCTGGTGGCTATCATTTACTAATTAGGGAGTGAGTGAGGTTTTACTTGCAGGGACAATCAGTGCAGTATCTCCTCCCCCTACGCATCGCTCACTTTGTATATAGCGGGTATTGGTGAGGGACAAATTTTTTTTATACTTTTGTTTGTGTCCAGTTTTAAAGTATATCCAATAAAAGTAAAGTTTTATCTACTAATATTCCTATTCCTATTCCTTATTATTTATATCTGAAAAAAATGTTGTCAAGGCTAAATAATATTTTCTAATTAGGTGAGGGAGGTTAAAAAAGCAAACAAAAAAACATACTCACCTGTCCCCAATGCTCCAGTGTCCTCCCAGGGTGGTCCAGTCCTGCAGCTCAACTACCTTCTTGCTGTTGAATTTCCCACTGGCTGTGATGTCCCAGCTCCCTTCCGCTTCCAGGTTCCCTTCTTGAGGCCGTTTATTGGCCTCAGCTGTCATGTGCAGAGGGTACTCCAGAAAACAAGAGAGCTGCAGCGTTTTCCTCTGCAGACTTTCTGTCCCTATTATACCTATATGGAAAACCACAGTGTTTCTGTGGATATAATTACCATGCTGTGATTGTCAAAAACATGATCATTTTGGAAATTGCAGCTTTTCTGTTGCAGATATTTTTGGGTGATGTGTGGATGGGATTATCTAGAATCCCATCCAATTTACAGGTAATGGAAAACACCACAATGTGTTTTCACATCATGTGCTCCATGTCTTACCCCTCATTCACATCTGCGTTTGGTAATCCGTTCGGGGAGTCCGCATGGAGCGCTTGCAATTGCGTTTGGTATTCCGTTCGGGGGGGCTCCCCATGTGGACTCCCCCAAATGGAATACAAACGCAGATGTGAACGAGGGGTTAATCTTATTCACACATTGCGGGAAAAAAAGCTGCAATTTTATTTCCACATGTTTATCAAGCTGCCTTTAGCAAGTTGGCTTTTTTTTTTTTTGCCTTTTTACCATTTTATTTTTATTTTTTTTAACATAACATACTCTGGTCTGCACACAGCTCTACCTTACACAGCGTTTTGTTCACTGCTAGGGCTATCAAGTTTATTACTGTTTGTTGTCGCCAACAAATCCTCTGAAAAGCACCCACTAAGTGGGTATTAAACGGGTTGTGTGTGTGTGTGGGGGGGAGAATTAACTAGGGTTTGTTAAGGACAAATGTAGGACCACCCTTGTTAGGATGAGAGTCTTGTTACATTGGGGCTTTAGGGCAAATATAGGGTTATATAAATATAGGGTTCCCTCCCATACTCCGGCAGTGACTCCAAATTTAGAGGATTGTTCCACCTCTGTATTCCATTAGACAAAGCCACATGGTAAGAATGTTCCATATTTCAGGTATTTGGCTTGGTTGCTGTTTGTGGACACATGCAGATGGATCTATGGGAATAGCACAATGATGTGTGTGCTGTATAAAGGCTTGTCAGAGAGAAAGTTGAGCCAGACATACCTTTTTTACATCAAAGCGCCAGGTGGCAGCTTTGTGTCCTTAGTACATGATGAGACTGCTCTATAGGGACTATACAGGGCAAGGGGGTCACTAAGGCCACGTTCACAACTGTGCTGGAGCCTCTGCCACAAATTCTGTCATAAATTCCTGAGAAAATAGATCAGGAACAGATAAATTAACACTGTTATGAAGCAGCAATGTGCAGAGAAATACCCTTTAATAGGGAATATGGACAAGGGTTATTGTCCTGACAGGTCTCCTCTTAAAAGTTTTCTGCATGCAACTGGCCCGTGAAATGTTCCAGCTGCTGCTTACGGAAGATACTGCCTCGCTGGGAGTCTGGTTTCCTGTTTTCCACATTTTTTTTTTTTTTTTTACCTCATTGCTTCATAGCATCAGCTTGTCCATAGTTTATGGATCTATAAAGACAGAAATAAACAGTAAAACTGCTTGATGTTGTCCTAGCACATTGAGTTAGCATTGACTGCTACAGTGAGGTAGACCTCTGCTTGGGAGCCACTTTATATATTACATTACTAAAAGCATTATGAAGAGTTTTTCACAATACAGTTTTTATCTGAATCTGACCCCTTGCGTGTGGGAAAAGTGTAGTAACCCCATTGATAATGCTGCTTTTATCTGAATCTGACCCCTTATGTGGGATCAGTGGTTAAATTGGACCAGAACATGCTGGAACTCAGTTCTGGCATAATTACAAACTGTCTTTCAGCGTTCCAGTATAAAGAAATCAAAGCCTCAATAATCAAATGTGTCTAAACTGGAAAGCAGAACATACAAAACTCTGTTACTTACAGTAAGTAATAATGTTTTTTATGTTCCGCATTCCGCTTCAGACACATTTGATAAGTAACTTACCTCTCCTGGCTCCAGAACGCTTCAGGCCTACTTGGTGATGTCCCAGATGTCATGTGGGTCGGGGCATGCGTCATGCAAGCTCCGCCTCAAGTGACATCTATTCCATCATTGAAGATGGTCAACATCAGCCGGGAGTGCACCAGAGCCCAGAAGATGTAAGTAAGATTGTTTTTATGTTTGTATTTTCCCCATGGTCTCCAATTATTATACTCTGGGGTCTGAAAAGCCCCCAGAGTATAATAATTGTACACGGGTGGTCCACTATGAGGCATAATACTGTGTGCAGGGGTCACTATGAGGCATAATACTGTGTACTGGGACCACTATCGGGCATAATACTTTGTGCAGAAGCCACTATGGGGCATAGTAGTGTGTGCAGGGGAGGGAGGGAGTCAGTGGGAGGGGGGGATTATTCTTGAGTTCCCCCTAAATTTCTTTACCAATTTAAGCACTGTGTCAGATCAATGTGGTAACCCTGAAGAGTATTAGTGACTAATGACCTGTCAGTGCCCTGAGAGAATACATGATGTTATCAGTACATTGCAAAAGTCCCTATAAGTGGTAGCACCACAGAATATCGGATGGTAAACCACAGCACCAAGGCACAGGGTGAATGGAGAAGTAGCTGAGCATATTCATCTCACCATTCACATCTATGGTAGTGACACAAGCAGCCAAGCAGTTATTCTCCTCCCCTGCTACCTCTTGTGCACCCTCTCTACCTCATAGATTGTAAGCTCTTTTGAGCAGGGCCCTCAGTCCCATTGTGTGAAATGACGTTCTTTGTTATGTATGTCTGTATCTGAACCCTATAAATTGTACAGCGCTGCGGAATATGTTGGCGCTATATAAATAAAATGTATTATTATTATTATTATATTATTATTATTCTCAAAGCTATGAATAGAGAGTGATACACGAATCCATAGCTCTGTCCATTCACAATTTATCTGGATGTGGGTCTCAGAGACTCCCATTCTAGAGAGATGCTACCAGAGGTGGGACTCTCATCTATCAGACACTTGGCATATCCTGTGGTAAAGGTTTTACTTCCCTTTGCTAACATCTACTCCAATACTCGACAATGATCCTACTTAATGGGGGACTGATCTGTTAACACAGTGGAGGAGTGGAGTTTATGTGCATTTGTATTCAAATGTCAGTTTTGGTATTTTGGGGGGCATTCCACTTAAAAAGGACTTTTCAGGTCCTCAGGCACTTGCAGTTTTATACACCGCTAGAAAGCCGACAATGCGGGAACGCTGACAGTGCGCTGAATTCATGTATATATAAAACCGCATGTGCAGGAGGCAATGAAAGGTCCTCTTTAATAACATGCCACGCACAAGCTTTAAATGTCCCGTGAAATTTTATTCTATTATTACACTAGTTTTGGCAAAGTTATGGAAGGAAAAAAGAATCACAGTATAAGGCGCATCAGACAATATAAGAGAGCAGTGCTATATAGTTTTATGAAGTATAAACAGGAAACTTTTATTTTAGCCTCTTCATATTCAAGTTCAAGCATGAATCAGTAGGGAAGCTTTTAATCCATCTGAATACATAGTAAACCTGAGTCCTCAACTTGTTTGACTTGGTATGGCATCACTCCAAATTGACTTTAGTATATTTACATATAAGCAATGTTATCAAACCCATAATAATCTTTTATAAAACTGTGGAATTTGAATGGCAGATTCAGTGTTTAGTCATGTCCTTTCTGTCCGTAAACCGCCTCCAGCAAATAATCTGACTCTCACGAAGCTCGAGAGGTTGTCCTGTCTTATGGACAACTAAATAATAAAAATGTATCCAACTTTCTAATACCTTAACTCCACATGTTCATGCTCAATCCCTTTTTTTTTTTACATAAGACTTGACATTATGGTCACATCTGTGTCCTGGTCTCCATTGTTCTGGTCCATCAGCCCACTAACACGGCTGACACCAACGGTGCCCACCGGGTCCCATAAACTATAATGGAAGCGACGGATGTCCATTGTTTAAAATTGAAACCGCTGGCCAAAAAAAGTCAGATTTGCAACACTTTCCAGCAGTCACTGCAAATGGAGACCCCACACACATGTGAACCCAACCTTAGTGAGTTGTGTTCCCATGACTGACCAACTTTTCAGGCCTGAAAATTAAATACCCATTGCCTCTTATCTGCTGGTTTGTTCACCACAGCTGGACTTTGGAGTAGTGGAGGAATATTCTCTGGAGTGATTTGTGAGTGTACACTTGATAGAGGAAGAGATTTGCTCTAGCACTTTTGTCACAAACATGTCAACTATGCCCATCTTTCTTACCTTAAAAAAACCTAAAAATTATATTTATATGTAGACTTGAGAAAGGTTCCAGATGGGACCGTAACGTGGCTACTTGGAATAAAGACACTTGTTTTTGCTTTTTTGAAATTCCTGGAGTTCTGCAATTTTTCCTTCTGTATGTCAATATTGGAAGTGGTCAATTTCCAATTTCTCTATAGGAGATTCCGCCACAGATTCCGCCGAAAATCGGTCAGAGAAAAGTCCTACATGAAAGACATTTTTCTCCTCCAGTTCCACCTGACAGACCCCATTATAGTCTATGGGGTCTGCAGGGTGTCCATGGGTAACTGTTTTTATTTAGTGGGTGGACTCTCTATCATTGGGAGCCTCTGGGGGCACATTGCAAGTGTGAACCTAACCTGAGACCGTGGCAAAAAAAAACATTGATGGAAAATGAAGAGTATGTGTTGGACAAACCTTGCAAGACTCATCGGGCCAGGTTTGCCCAGTGGTTTCATTCAGACCACACATTATACTGTGTGAAGGGGACAAAATGGGAAATTATACTGTGTGAGGGCCTAAGTGGGACACTATAGTGTGAGCACTTTGGGACATTATTCTTAAAAAATGTAACATTAAGGGAAAAAAAAAACGCCTGTCCCCAGCCTGTGCCTCATTTTCCTTGTACCCCACTTGACCACTGAGGTCATTTAGGCAGTCGCTAGAGAGAGACCGGTGATGTCACTCCTATACGTCACCAGTCCCTCTCCAGCAAGCTCTGAGGCTGCTGATTGGCCTCAGTGGTCACATGGGCTCTGAGGACCCAAGCACAGTGCGTGACTGTTCTGCGGACACCAGAGCGCCATGGAACATGTCTTTTTTTTTTCATGTTACACCTGCCCCAGCCCTTCCAGAGTTTGTCCAAATCCTGAGGACCTCTAGACTGAGGAGTCAGTGGACTGTGAGTTTGCTGGCAGCTGCTTCTGCTCCTACAATTTAGTTGCCACTCTGACCCCACTGCCTTTAAGTTTACTTACATAGGACTGCTCCTTTACATTCAAAGCCGCCAGCCCTATGTAAGGCCTGGTTCACATCTGCGTTCAGTATTCCGTTCGGGAAATCCGCGTGGGGCTCACCCGAACAGAATACTGATCGCATTAAAAAGCAGTGAGCAATGAAAACACACGGACCCCATAGACTATAATGGGGTCCGTGTGTTTTCCGCACGGGGTCTGCACAAATCATGCAGAGAGGAAAGTAGTTCTTGAAGTACTTTTCTCTCCACATGACTCATGCGGATACCGTGCGGAAGACACACGGACCCCATTATAGTCTATGGGGTCCATGTGCTTTCATTGCTCATCGCTTTTTAATGCATTCGGTATACCTTACGGGGGTCCCCAAGCAGACTCCATAAACAGAATACCGAGTGCAGATGTGAACCAGACTTAACAGAAATGTCTACTTCACATTGGAGTGACAGACAGTCCTGTCTGATACAGTTTGTCTGATATGGTAACTTACATAGGACTGCTGCTTCTCCTTCCATGTAAAACAGTGCTGTGCAAAATTACTTGACATACCAACCCACTGCCAAACCGGTCATGCTGAAGGATATTGCAAGCAACAGACCACTCTCCACAGCATCTGCAGACATGACAGAGTATGGAGACGACGTGGAGAGAGATCGGCTGCCTGCAACATTCTTCAGCATGACCAGTTTGGCAGTGGGTCAGTAATGGTGTGGGGTGGCATTTCTTTGGAGGGACACATAGCCCTCTGTGTGCACGCCAGAGGTAGCCTGACTGCCATTAGGCACCGAGATGAGATCCTCAGACCATATGCTGGTGTGTTTGGCCCTGGCTTCCTCCTAATGCAAGACAATGCCAGACCTCATGTGGCTGGAGTGTTGTCAGCAGTCAACATCATGTCTCGCTCCATCTACCAATGTCACGTTGCACCACAGACTGTCCAGGAGTTGGCAGATGCTTTAGTCCAGGTCTGGGAGGAGATATCCCTCAGGAGACCATCCACAACCTCATCAGGAGCATGCTCAGGCGTTGTAGGGAGGTCATACAGGCAGGTGGAGGCCACGCACACTACTGAGCCTCATTCTGACATGTTTTAAGGACATTACATCAAAGTTGGATCAGCCTGTAGTGTGTTTTTCAACTTTAATTTTTTGGGTGATGCCAAATCCAGGCCTCCATTGGTTAATAAATTTGATTTCCATTGATGATTTTTTGTGTGATTTTGTTGTCATCACATTCAACTTTGTACAGAACAAAGTATTCAATGAGAATATTTCATTCATTCAGATCTAGGATGTGTTATTTGAGTGTTCCCTTTATTTTTTGAGCAGTGTACAATGGCATTGGTCTTAACATAGAGCTAACATTCCTAGTGAAGAAATGCTACTGAGCCAATGGAAGTGCAGCCTACAATATAAAATGGAAGAGGGGGGGGGGGGGTGTATAAATGCATTTCCACACATTTTCTGGCATAGTTTTATTGAAAAGAATGATATTCATCAGAAACTATCCAAAGCATTTGTTAGGCAGCTTTATGGCATACAGTAGAAGTGTGCTGAAAAGAAGAACAATAATACTAACTGAAATAGCGCTTAAGAAGGTGAGAAAATAAGATGGGAAAGAAAATGCAAACCAGATGATTTATTCTGGAGAAACAGGTAGATGAAATTGTGGAACAGATGTAATTCACAGAGGATATATTTTTGGCAGAATGTTCAACTCTAACATTTAATAATATTAGTACAAACATGCAACAATATCGCCATCTACTGTTTTAGAATGAAATTGCATTAAATACAGAAATAGTGTCTAAATATACAATGTTAACCCCTCCCTGCAGGCAGCCATCTTTTTGTTTTGTACAGTACTTACCACCTTATAAAACCAATAACTTTTTTTTCTTTTTCAGTTCGCTAAGCTATATGGAGGCTTATTTTTTTGCAGGACAAATTGTACTTCATAAAGGTACCATTTATTATTCTGTATAATGTCCTGGCAACCTGGAAAACAGCAGAATGTGGTGGAATTAGGAAAAAAAAAAAACAAACAAAAAAAAAAACCCTGCATCTGTAACATTTTCTTATGGGTTTTCTTTTTACAGCATTCACTAAGCAGCCAAGATGAACTCCCCAGTATTCCATTCGGGGAGTTTGCTTGGTTACCGACCCTCACCCCGCCCTGCCCCCCCTGAAGCAGTCAGATGATAGTCACATTAATATCCTCAAAGTAATAAACAACCTTAATTTTTTTTTTACATAGTAGTTGATCAGCAGTAAATTGGTTATAAACCTAATTCCAATATCTTGTAGAGAGGATTCTACAGTTTCCAAATATGGCTGGTATTCAGTTCTGGAGCCCCAATTTCACAGGAATCACAGTTTTATTTCTGTGCAAATGAGGAGGGAAAAATGCTTTGCCCAGCACAAAGACCAAGCCCAAACAAGCTATCACACCCCCAGAGCACTTTTCACCTCCTTGGCATATGAATTAAAACAACCTGGTTCACACTACCTTTGGATTCCATAAGGGTTGGTTCACACTAGCGCTTGTATTCTGTCTGGAAGGAGTCCGCACGGATACCCCCCCGGACGGAATACAATCACAATTGCAAGCGATATGCTGTCAAACCACACGGACCCCATAGACTATAATGGGCTCCGTGTGCTTTGTCAGCACATCGCTTGCAATTACGATTGTATTCTGTCCGGGGAATGTCCATGCGGACTCCTTCCGGACAGAATACAAGAGCTAGTGTGACCCAACCCTTAGAGTGTAATCACACGGATAAAAATGGTGAGGAATTTGGAGTGGAATTTCAGTGCTGAAAAAAAAAAAAGCCTCCTTTTGACTTCAATGGGTTATTAACCCATTGAAGTCAAAGGGAGGCTTTTTTTTCAGCACTGAAATTCCACACCAAATTCCTCCATGTGAATGCACCCCTACGAAGGTCAGTTTAAAAAAATAAAAATAAGACACCTATCATAACAGAGATTAACTGATGTCAGTGTCTGTGTTCTTAAGTGAGCCATTTAGTGGATCAGTTAGTGTCCATTTCTTATACTGTCTTTTTTTGTTTTGTTTTTTAAAGGGACACAAAATAACAGACAGTAACTGATTTCTACATGCAGGACTTTTGTGTCAGTTAAGAAAAATGGTTTCATGATTTATGTCAAGCATCTGTTATTTTTTACATTGAAGTCTATGTGTAATGGACAGGTGTGCGTTTCTTGCTGTCTGTTTTTTTCTGAGTATGCTCAAAAAGCAGAAACAAACAGGAAAAAAAAAAGGACAGCAAAAAAACCCAGACACTAATTGATGTTAATGTCAGGCTTTTTTAATTGATCCATTAAATGGATCAGTTTAAAAAAAAAAAACAACAACACACATTAACATCAGTTATTGTCTGTTATGAAAGGTGTCAGTTTTTTTTTTTTTTTTTTTAATGGACACCTTCATAATGGATATCCAATGGTAGTGTAAACCCCACTTTATAAGTCGTTTACCAATAGACTTCAGTGTTAAAAAATAATGGATGCCATGATTCAGGTTTTTGTTTTACGGACACAAAAATCCGTCATGTAGGATTTTTTTTGATCGCAAAAAAACACCCCAGACATGTGACAGATCGGGTGTATAAGGGCCCCTTCACACGGAGGATACGCTGGCTGATTCTGAACGTGTAAATGTTCCGAATCAACAACGTTTAAAACAGATCCCATTGCTTTCTATGGGAGCGCCCATAGAAATGAATGGTCTGCTTTTTTCCCTATTGCTTTCAATTTGATACGCTCCCATAGAAAGCAATGGGATCTGTTTTAAATGCAGTGGATTCGGAACATTTACACGTTCAGAATCAGCAAGCGTATCCTCCATGTGAAGGGACCCTAACAGACACTAACAGTCATGAATGGACACAACATAAAATCCCATTGAAATCAATGGAAATTTTAATGGATTTGTGACAGTTCAGCTAGTGTCCATTGCTAAAATCTTTTAATGGACAATAGGAATGGACACTACTGATGGTCACCAAAGGTAATGTGAACACCCCCTTAGACTATTCATATCACTTTTTTTTTTTTTTTTTTTTTTAAATGTAGATTGTGAGCCCCACATAGAGCTCACAATGTACATTTTTCCCTATCAGTATGTCTTTTTTGTAATATGGGATGGAAATCCATGCAAACACGGGGAGAACATACAAACTCCTTGCAGATGGTTTTATGCCCTTGGCGGGATTTGAACACCAGGACTCCAGCGCTGCAAGGCTGCAGTGCTAACCACTGAGCCACCGTGTGGCCCCCATATCACTTTTTTTCTATCCATGGAACGGATATTTAAAAAAAAAAAAATGCCTGTCAGACATCAATGTTTAAAAGATATGTTTTTTTTTTTTTTTTTTGATAGACGCAAAAAACCCTTTTTCTGAAAGTTTTTTATGTAACTGGATGGCAATCCATTTGTGTCCATTTAATGCATCTGTTCAATGGAAGTGTGCATTTTATATTAAAAAAAAAAAAAAGCCAAAAAACCCCCACATGCTCTGAATAAAGTCTTACCTTCTAAACGGACATGAGTTCATTTCTGAGCAATGTTCTAGCCACAAAATCCAGCCATGTCTTTGACTAAGCTTCCTGGCCTGAATATGGCCATGTGGTCTTGTAGAAATCTACCAGAGCTGTACTTTGGTTACTCTATCACTGATTTGTAAATGGTAATTCACAAGTATTCTTTGGTCTAAGGCTATTTTTACATCTGCGTCGAAGACACCATTGCAGTGGCTGCCTGAAAACTGGCAGAGGAAAAAGTCCTGCACTCAACTTCTTCCTCTACCAGTCCATTCACATGGAGGAAAATGGTGTGGAATTTGGTGTGGATTTTCAGCACTAAAAAAACCCGCCTCCCATTGAACTGAACAGAAGGCTTTTTTTTTTTCAGCATAGAAACTTCTACACCAAATTCCTCACCATTTTCCTCCCTGTGAATGGACCCTAAGGCTGCGTTCACATGGAGATTTTTTGGTCAGGAAACTGACTCAAATTCCTCCTCCAAAAAAATGCCTCACCATACAGTCCTATGGTAAGGCGTTTTTAGGCCGGGTTCACACGGAGTATTGTGGCTCGGCATTTGGTACGTACACGCCGCGGGATCTTTTGCGGGCCGTATATGCTCCCATTGTTTTCAATGGGAGCCCGTACCGTACACGCGGCGCTATTTTGCGGCGGCCACAAAATAGCGGCGCGTGTACGGTACCGGCTCCCATTGAAAACAATGAGAGCGTATACGGCCCACAAAAGATCCCGCGGCGTGTACGTACCAAATGACGAGCCACAATACTCCGTGTGAACCCGGCCTTAGGAGGAGGAATTTGAGTGTTTCCTGGCAATAAAATCTCTGTGTGAACACAGCCTAAGGGTAAGTTCACATGGCAATTTTTGGTCAGGATTTTGAGGCCATATCTGCCTCAAAATCCTGATCAAAAAGACAGCTCTCATTGAAATCAATAAGAGTCGCTCACGGAAAAAAAGAAGTGAGGTGATCACTCATTGGGCCTAATCCAGAGTGGAATGCGTGGCTGGATGCCGCTGCAGTGCACTAATCTTCAGTCGCGGGTACCCAGTTTTTGGACCAAAACCTGAGGCGGCCTCCGCCTCAGGTTCTGGTCCGAAAATCTCTGTCTGAACTTACCCTAAGGGTGCATTCACATGAAGAAAAATGGTGAGGAATTTGGTGTGGAATTTTCCCTGTGGAAAAGAAAAAAAAACCCCTCCCTTTGATTTCAATGGGTTCTGCTAGCTTTTTTTTTTCCCCACTAGGGAATTCCTCACCATTTTCCTCTGTGTGAATGGACCCTTAGGGTGAGTTCACACGGGATTTTTTGGTCCGGAACCTGAAGCGGAGGCAGCCTCAGGTTCTGGACCAAAAATCGGGTAGCTACGACTGAATGCATCCATTCGCGCACGCCGCTCCGGATTAGGCCCAATGAATGGGCCTAATCGGGAGTGTCTTCAGGCCGAATCGGGAGGAGGGAGTGTCTTCAGGCCGAATCGCGAGGCGAATCGGCCTGAAGAATGAACATGTCACTTCTTTTTTCTAGGAGCTGGAATTCGGTCGCGGCTACCCATTTTTTGGTCCAGAACCTGAGGTCCGGACCAAAAACAAAAACCATTGCGTGAATCTGGTCTAACAGATGTCAATACAGATTAAGAACAGAGCCATTAACTTCTGCTGGGTCTGTGAAAACAAAGTTTGTGCCATCCACCGTGCAGCTTAAAGGGGCTCTATCATTGGGAAAAGTCATTTTTAGCTAAGCACATCCTTGCATAGCCTTTAGAAAGGCCATTTCACACCTACCTTTTGTATGTAAATCACTTCAGTAGTTTTTGAATAAGCATTTTTTATTCATATGCTAATTAGCCTTCTCCGTGCACTCCGGAAGTGTCTGACCACCATCTGCTATTCTCTTTTTATGAAAGCAGGGAGAAGAGTCATCAGCACAGCAGCCTCTGCTGTACACGTACACACACACACACACAAAGAATAGCAGAGAGGAGTACACAGTCAGACTTACGGTGCACAGAGAAGGCTAATTAGCATATGAATAAAAACAGACTTATTCAATAACTACTGAGGCAATTTACATACAAAAGGTACATGTGGAATAGCCTTTCTAAAGGCTATGCAAGGATGTGCTTAGCTAAAAATGACTTTTCCCAATGATAGAGCCCCTTTAAATAACCAGATAAATATATTCACTGGGTCATGGTTACAAAATTTGTAAACTTTTACAACTACTGCAAAGTAAAAACCACTTTGACTTTTTTTTTTTTTTTTTTGTTCAATGGAATTGTGTGTTTCTTTTTAATGTCATTTTAGAACTTTTTTAAAAACAACATATAAAGAGTAAATTGCCCAAGTTATGCGGTTTTCCAATCCAACAGGTAACATGCTAGAAGATAGTCATAGAAAGTTTGACAGTCACTGATGGATTAAAAGCAAATTGTCATTAATAAGTTAGTTATAAACCTAAACAGAGAACATTGTAGAGGAAATTCTACAGTTTCCAAGTATGGCTGGTCTTCAGCTTTGGAGCCCCTTTGTCATGGATATTTCCTCTGTGACTTATTTGATAACATATCCTTAAGACAGGTCATCAATATGTGACTGGCAGGGGTCTCAGCCAGGAAGTTCAGCAACTGAAGTGGTAACAGTACAAGCCATGACTAGCCCAAAGAACAGTGTTATCACGCTCATTTATCTCGTTGCAAGTGTTCAGCTCAGTGAAAATCAATTGAATGGGACTGACTATAGTATTAAGCACAGCCTCTATACAATGTATAGCACTGTGCATGGTTAGCAGTGAAGGGGCCTTTTCAAATAGCAGAATGGTGGAGGTGCTGGTTATCTGTTCTGATATCTTAATTATAGGTCAGCTATATTTTCATGGCAGTTCAGCATCTGTCCTCAGAGATTCCTTATAACTTTTAGTCTGAGTGATCCATGAGAAAAAGGGCAGCAATGCCCCCTTTTTTTTTTTTTTGGATGGGCCATATTAATGAGGACCTTTCACATCCTCTGGCACATGCGGTGTAGTACACTACTAGGAAGCAGAGTGTGCCGAATTCAGCGCACTATCAGCTGTCCACAGAATGGGACCCCGCTGAAGAGCTATGGGTGCCGTTACCGTAGCTCTTCAGTGTCAGAAGGGCGTTTTTGACAGTGTCAGGAACGCCGCCGCCGCCGCCCGCCCCCTTTTTTTAAATAGCAAATCCCATTCACAAATTGCAAAAAAAAAAATAAATAAAAATCGCACAATGCGATTTCTAAAAACTGCCACTGTTTTGGAAATCGCAACGTCAGCTACTCTTAGAGACACTGATGTTTTTCCTATAGGTACAATGGAAGCAGAAAGGCCAGAGGAAACCTGTTTCCACTGCAGTTGTTCTTGCATTTATTTATTTTTTTTTTTTGGCTCTGCCCCGCTATGTAGGGCCTTAAGACTAATGGTGGAATAACCCCATAAAGCTCTTTACCTTAATTATATAAAATGAATCTGTCACAAGAGAATTGCATTATGGAAAGTAACATCGCACCATTAAAAGCAAACGTTGAGAAGGATATTTTAAAGTTACATTAGAGGCAATTGTTTTGGCAGGACTGAATTTCTATAGTCCATTTTCACCTGAAATAAATGGTATGCCAATTGCTGGGGGGCAGAGAGAAACTGTATGAAGCTACTTCTGGCACCAGTCTGATACCAGTGCTGTGTGACTGTTCAGGGATTCCACCCCCTTGAAAAGGTGAAGAGAAAAGTCCTGCAAGCAGGAGTTTTCTCTCTGCATATTTTGGGCAGAACCCATTATAGTCAAATATATATATATATATATATATATATATATATATATATATATATTTATTAGATAGAGAGATATAAATATGAGAAGCAGAACAGTATTACTATAGCATCACCCTATGTGTGCAGAAGAAAATCTTTTTTTCCTGGGTCTCCTCCGCTTCTGTTGATAAGTTTTTGAATTAACTTTATTATTACCTAGAGAAATCTATTTAAATATACACACAGTGGGGTGGTTTTAATAAAGAGGTTTGCACAATTAGTCCTAATTGTTTTCTCATGGAAGTGTCTTGTGTGCCAAAAAAAATGTATGCAATTCAGTTGCTTACTAAATGCCAGCAGGAGAATTTTTAGTCTTATTCCATTAGTCTATGGATGTATTACACGAGACTGATTTATGGTTATTCCATTCCACTGTGCAGAAGAGAAGCTGCACAGAATTTTAAATGAACGTATATTAGAAAATTGCATGATATCCAGCTGTAGGGGGAAGGAAAAAAAAAAAAAAAAAAAGTCAAAACTGCCTAGTTATACAGTGGATTTAGAGCCCTGTGAAGAGTGCTGATGTACCTCTGAACAGATAGTCTCAGATTGGTCACCTATTGGCCCACACAGGAGCACATCAGCCAAAGGTCAGGATGACTGGGGATCCAAACAAACTCGGCTGGATCCCCAACCAAACAGACAGGAAAGTGTGTGTGAGATAGATACATAGATGGGCATACCAAGTTTTTGTCTCTGTGAAATGCAAATACAATAAATCAAAGACACCTTAAGATCCTGGCAAGTCCACCTGCAAAGGTTAGAACCAAAGTACACACCAGAGAGTCTGAAGCCAGAACAGAAGCCTATGTAAATATGTTTTTTTCTTTTTTTTCTACTTTGAACATTAGGGATCTTTCTGTTGTAAACTTCAAATTTATGGTAATATCTGGTATACACAGAGACTAGAGCAGGGGTAAGCAACCTTTGGCACTCCAGCTGTTGTAAAACTACAACTTCCAGCATGCATGCCGTGTTTCCCTGAAAATAAGAGTGTCTTATTTTAAATTGTCGCCTTAAATATAGGACCTGTCTTATTTTCGGGGGACGTCTTATTACAAATGGCAGTCATACCGGCACTTCCTTAGCGGAGCGTCTGCATAACTGCCGGTTGTAGGTAGTGTAGGGGAGGGGGAAGGTATCCTACTAACCTTTCCCATCTTCCTAGCAGCGCTGGTGCTGCTGTTCATCCTGGCAGTGGTGGGCGGAGCTTAGCGAGGCTTGGGGGGGGGGGGGGAGCTCATCCTACAGCAGCAGGGACAGTGGACACAACAGCAGAGGCAGCAGCTGGCTTTGCTGTGCACACGATTTTTGGCCATGCTTTATTTTCGGGGGTGCCTTAAATTAGGCAATTCAAAGGAAATCCCCCCGCATGCCTTACTTTCAAGGGTGTCCTACTTTCAGGGAAACACGGTACTTGCTCTGCTGTTTTTGAAACTCCCATAGAAGTGAATGGAGCATATAGGGAGTTGTAGTTTCAAAGCGGCAGGAGTGCCGAAGGTTGCCGATCCCTGGAATAGTTTAACCAACCACTAGAAGGCAGCATTTAGGTAATGAATACATGTGGTCACTTGGACTCATTCTAAGCTGATAGGGCTACGATTAAGTATACGCTTTGTTAAACTTGGCACCTCGGCTGAAAATCTGCCAAATAAGTATACTATACATTTGGCTCAAACAGTTTTTTTTTATTAAGAAATAAAAAAGGCTGGTAAACATTAAAGTGACAACTTTGGCATATCCTAATTCTGATATCAATCAGTAACTACGCCTTTAGGGCCAAATTAAAACCAGTCACCATGTTGTAATGCCATTAGGAAGTGCATTGTATGTCTCAGTAACCATTCTTTCTTTATTTTTCAGTAACCATGCAAACACTACAGACGTAAGTCAAACTTCACTGCTGTGGAAGACATGAGCAATACACCGGTACAGATGCTAGTTTTAGGAAATGGAGCACAACAGTTAAAACAATGGCTTTAATTTCAGTTAAAGAATACAGTACGGGAAAATGTGCTTTAATTAAATATACATCAAACCAGTGATGTTGGCAAAGTCAGGGGAAAATTTCCTAATGTTGAAAATGGCTATACAATTGTGGACATGACTTTAAAAGAATATCCCTTTAAAACAAGTAAAAAAAAGAAAGAAAAAGAAAAAAAATCTTCACAGTGGTTTGTATAAACAATATGCAAATTATAGCAGTGACATTCCTCGTCTCACCAGCCATTAAGTGCTCTCTTTAAGTACTAAAGTAGTAAACAAGCATTTACAGTTAATATGAATTGTACAAAGCTACATGAATTAAAGATAAAGACCTGGAGTGTACAGTAACACTGGCATAAAGGAAACCATTTTAGGAGCAAAAACAGTATGTGCTTTCAGACTGAAAAGAAAAGACAAAAATAGTGAACGCTGTAGCAAATACAATCCATTAAAAAGGAAGCAAAACAAAAAGTTGAGAAAAGGAGCCACCAACATCTAGATGGATGGAGCGGACCAGTACACATTACACAATTTAAAATAAAAAAAAGTGATTATATACTATAATACAAGTCCAAGGAGAGAGAAGGACACTCATTTCTTTGCCTGCTTTGTTATCATGCCTCGAGGTGGTGTTACAGGTCGGCTTGCATTGGGCTTCTTTTTCTCTGCAGGTTTAAGAATCTGCCCCAAAAAAAGACAAATGTAAATAAAAGGGATAAATCCAATCAAACCAAGAGGTTAAATTACTTTCACATATTGCAGGTCTGTTATGTGGAACAAGGGAATGCTTGTTTTATAGGACACCTGAATAACCAGTGACAAAGTGATTTCATGTACTACAGGGAACTTTGCAACCCACTGAGACTTCAGACTACATCCAGATCAGCTGGAATGACGTGCCATACAACAAGTGACTCCTGGTTATGTCAGCTGTATCGCTCTCACATCTCCATAGTGACTGATGACAGCCATGTACCTAGTCATTAGTCACTAGTGGTAGCACATCCCTTGTCCCTCCCTAAGGGTCCATTCACACTGAGCATTTGCAGCTGAATCTGTGTCAGAATCCATGTGGAAAAAACACCTCCCCATAGAAAGGGTTCCACTAGCGGGGAGAGAGGGGGAGGGGGGGAAACAAAACAAAAAAAAAACAAAACAACAACTTCCTTCAGGCGGATACTGCATTCACCGCATGGAAAATACAATGCACAGCTGTATTCACAGTTTTTTTTGGTAAGGAATTTGGTCAGGAAACTAACTCAAATTCCTCCTCCAAAACGCCTCACCATACAGTCCTATGGTGAGGCGTTTTTAGGAGGAGGAAGTTGAGTCAGTTTCCTGACCAAAAAACTGTGCGAACACAGACTGGAGGAAAAAAAAACCATTTCCTAATTCCTGAAGAGTTTTTTTTCCCTCGCCAAAAGACTCCGTGTGAGTGGATCCTAATAAATACAGCAAAAAGACTTGAGAAGCACAGATACTTTGCTAGCAGCCATTAGCTAAATGTCTTGTTTGGGACCTGCACTAGAGCAATGCTGCCCTTAAAATAGCCGCATAGAAATAGATAGATCCACTTTAGAAAACATTGCATTAGTAGTTTAGTAATAAAACTGTCGAAGTCCTGCAGGACTACAATACTGATGACCAAACATTTCAGATCAAGAGTCATCTCAGTCCGTGCACCACAAGCACTCAGCTGACGAAAGGTGCCCTGACACAGCAGTAACTCAGCCTGCAAATGCTGGAGAGACAGGTCTGATTTTCTCTACAGAGGCTGAAAGTTACAAAAAGAGTTGAAGCACTTGTCTGTCTAAAGGCAAGTCTAATCTGCCCAGGGGTGAACCATGGACTTCTGCCGCCTGAGGCGGACGTCAGGGAGGAGGAGGAGGAAAAACGGAGGGGGCGGGGCCGCGCGGAGCGAGCGTCTTTAGCAGGCAGGGAGAGGACCTGCTCTCTGCGTGAGGGGCGGCTCCTGGAGCAGCGCTGCTCCAGCGGTCTCCCCAATCCACCGCTCAGTGACGGTGACCCTAAGCCAATCCAGGACAGCTTGTCCTGGACTGGCTTAGGTTAGCAAAAATGCCGCCCTCCCCGGGGCCCTAGCATAGCGGCGCCTGAAGCGGTTCCTCTGTCCGCTTGAGAAGTCGGACATCTTCTCTTTCGGACAGGGAAGGACGGGCACGGAGTGCAAAAGAACGCACCCGATGCCCATTCAAGTGAATGACAGGTGTCACGGACACATCTAGTGTCCGCTCCTAGTGTCCGTGACAGATTTTGAGCGGACACTAGGAGCGGACACTACATGTCGGACACCGACGGTAGTGTGAACGCTCCCTAATTCAAAGCACACAGACATGTTTTTACTTACCTGGAAGGAGCACATTAAAGTTTCATCTACACTCATCATTGCTCCTGCATTATCAAATTCTCCACAATAATTTGGGGCGGAGAACAGTGTTACCAATTGTCTTTTTGCAAAAAATTCATATCCGTCTTCAACCACCTGCAGAATAAAAAAAAAAAGAAAAAAAGTTGGCTTTAATTAACATTAAATATTTAAACAAATAAGTCCACACTACATAATGTCATAATGTCCACTGTTGTCATAGTATGGTAACTGTAAGAGCAATGGAAATAGACTGAGCCCCCACTGAGTGAGTCCCTGTTCCCATTGACAGTCAAGTTTAATTTTGTAACTGAAGAAAAAAAAAAAAAAAAAAAAAAAGGAAGTGCACAACTTTAATCAGAGGGGAAAAAAAAATAATCTCCCCCCCCCCTTTATAAACACAAAGCTTGACAGCACTTTGTCTGCATCTGTAATTTAATGTCTGTTGCTCTTTATCCTGTAACAGATAAGAGCAATGGACATTATAAAATGGTAGTGTGAATTTACCCAAACTGCTGTAATTGTTATTTTGGTTTAAGGAGTCCATTACCTCCCCCAAGCATATTCATGTCATCGGCACGTTACAGAGAGCACATAATAGAGCAGCATGTAAAAGACGTTTGCAATGACAAGCATGGGAGCCTTCAATAGGTTACTGACTGTCATTGCCGCCCCCAGATCTCAATCAAAGGGAAATAGATCCAACCCAATATGCCGGTGCCCATGTGAAAACCCAGCGGCGATGTCCAACATCAATGTGGGCAATAACACTTCTGATGGTTTAGTCAGGTTTGACCGAGGCATCATAAAGGTTAATTCCCACAATGATGCTAGACCAGACCTGGGCAAAGCCCGGCCCCCGGGCCATATCCGGCCCTCTGACTGATTCAGTCCGGCCCGCATGGCTTTGACTAGGGAGGCATGTCTAGGGGGCGTGTCTTAGTGCCGGCCGAAGATGGAGATGTGGAGCGTGTCATAAAGTACTGAGAGATGTAAGGTGAGCTGCAGGCTGGAGAGAGAGTGTGTGTGTCTATATGTGTGTGTGTCTATATGTGTGTGTCTATATATATGTGTGTGTGTGTGTGTGTGTGTGTGTGTGTGTGTGTGTGTGTGTGTGTGTCTATCTGTATGTGTGTGCCTTAGCAACCTAGGGGCAGAGATGGAAGGGGAATGTTATACTAGGGCAGAGATGGCAGATGGAGGGGGGGGGGGGGGACATGAAATGGGGAAAATAAAGGGGGATATGAAACGGAGGGAGAAATGGTGGTGGTGGGGGGACGACATGAAACTGGGGGTAGATGAAGAGGGCACTTAGACTGGGGGGACATTAAACCGTGGAGGAAGCTGTAGGGGGACCTGTCTGCCTCTAGTTGCTCCCAGTTTAATGTCTCCCTCCAGCTACCCCTACGGTTTAACGTCTACTTCCAGCTTCCCGATTTTAATGTCCCCCTCTAGTTGCCCCCAGTTTCATGTCCCACTCCAGCTGTCAATTTATTGCCCCCCTCCAACTACCCCCACTGTTATTGTCCCCCTCCAGCTGCCCCAGTTTCATGTCCCCTCTAGTTTCCACCAGTTTATACTGAGGCACCAGGAAAGGGACCTAATACTGTGGGGCAGTTGGAAGGGAACACTATAATGTGGGGGCATATAATGTACAGGTGACTGTAGGGGGATTATACTTTGTGGGGGCACATGGAAAGATGATTGGGAATGGGCGGAGTCAACATAGAAGTGGGTGGAGCTAAATTTGCCATGGCACAGCACTCTAGAATAGTTTCAATTTCTTATACGGCCCCATGGGAAAATTAATTTCCCACCCCTGTGCTAGACATTGGGTCTCCACTGTATGAAACCGTATAAGTCTGCCAGCTATGATGGCCACCATATATCCACTGTAAAAGTAAGGCGGAGGCCAGGAAAAGAGTAACAAAATCAAAACAAAATAGAAAAACCTCAACAGAGTCTGACATTAAAAGAGACAGATGGTTTTGGGCAAGCCTACATCCACAGAAAATCTGTTAGTTCTCCAGGATGCAACCTTCCCACAGAGTTCCTTCAAAAACTGAGTGTATGTGTACCTAAGAAGAATTGATGTGGTTTTGAAGGCAAAGCCTGGTCACACCAAATATTGATGTGATTTAACTTTTTTTTTCCATAAACTACCAACAATAATTACTTCTATTTTTAAAGCAATTTGCAGATTTTACATACCTGCCTATAATGGTTGAACAATACTGTATAAACTCAATATTATGATTAAGGTAGGGAAAAATAGGTACATACATGGCACCTTCTATAGGTCTATACTGTTGCTATGGAAACCAAGCAGTAGTCTGCAATCTTACTGTGGGACTTGAGGCCTCACGAGCTTAGAAGAGGTCGTCCAGTTTCAAATGTTTTAGTTTCCATAATGAAGAGTTGTACAATTTTCCAATATACTTTCTCTCTGCTTGTTGGATAAAACTCAGTCCCTGATCAAGCGATAACTGACACAGATGCACAGTCACAGCATAGTAGTCAGACATCTGCCTAGTTACTCTGTGTCCATCACATGACCATGCACTGATTTTTAGCTACTGAAAGTAAGGAGAAAATGACAGCAAGCAGAGATCTAGAAACTGTGAGGGATGGATACAAAGTATTACTGGAGAATCGCATAACTTCAATGCGACAGTCTGAAACTGGACAACCCTTTAAAACAGAAGAACTCCCTTCATGTTCCAAACTCCTCAGAAGGCTACAGTTCATCTGACTGAGCCCCCCTCCCCCAATTGTGCGCACGTGATCACACATCAGTGTACACAAACTATATAGTTCCTATCACAAATGAACATCATATGTTAAAGAGTTTACAGACTGTAAAGAAGTGGCCACTGCAGTACTGAAGCTGCTGCTAGCTACAAGCCAGCAAGAGATGCAGAAATCTAGGTGGAGTCATTTTTACAACATCTATACAAACTATAATATTGATAAAACTGTCATTAATTACATACAGTCTTATTAGATATAGCATGGAAAAAAGAGAAGGCCTTTGCAAGTTGAGCACATACAGTTTCTACATACCTGATGAGCTCGACAAATTAGATCCAAATCATGTTTGTGAAGAAACTTTGCCACAACTTCTGCACCAAATGTGAAGGACACACCTCTGTCATTTTCACCCCAACCTAAAACATCTTTATCAGGATCTGACCAAAGCAAGTCACACAATAGACCCTGATCTGGAACATCTGTAGGGCGCATAATTCTTCTAATTTGCTCCATAGATTGAAGGTCTGGAGATAAACCTGTTCAAAGAGTTATTTGTTAGTGACATAATGGGGCAGGTTTATAATGAACAGGAGCCTGACTTCTTAGAAATAAACTTTTATACACGCCTTACACCACTAGCCAACAAAGCTGGGGACACAGCATGTTTGGCTAGCCTGAAATTTATATTCTCAGTATAGAGGACGGGATTTAAGCAAATCCCACATACTGCATAAAAGTGGCTTGTGCTGTGGGTTTTAAGCCTGTAACAAGTCAATTATTTCTGCAGCATCAACCCAAGCATTTCTACCTCTGCAATGCAAAGATAAATCTACAGGTCAGCAGCAGTAAAAGCTCCCTGATTTCAGGTGATTTTTTTGCCTTGGATAAGGTGCAGAGGCTTAAGATATGCCATAGCTTCGACACTGTTAGAAATTAAGCCAATTTACAGCTGGTGTAACTGTGGACTGGACAGTGCGGAAATATGGCAAATTTATCAGACTGATCCATGTAGCCCAAACCTGCACGGTCTTAATCTTGGGTAGTATAAGCAAGTATGTGACAAATTATTTTAAATCTGTCCTAATTACAACACAAAAAACCAAAACAAAATCATTCTGGATGTGCTTAAGCATTCCACATACCTACAATTGTGTCATACTGAATAGTTTAGCAGGCTGCACTAAAGTAAACATGCTGAAGGAACATTACACTAATTTTCCCCTCACAGGAAGCAGCAGGTACAACATACATTTGCTAAGCATATTAAAAGGATCATTCCCCATCTTGGACATTTATAAGTCCCAGATGGCCATTGAATTCACCATATAGTTAACCGTAAACTCTTTATGTCTTTAAAGTGTCATTTACAAATGCCATATTTCAAATTTGTACTGCTTGGATATGCAAGTCAAAAATTTAAACCCATTAGTCCATACTGTAACTTCATATCACAATGCCCCTTCAAATGTACACTGAGCACCTTAAAGTTTTCATGATGGAACCCACTATGACTTCATACAGCTCAGTGTACATATGCAAGACGTGTGAAGAAACCCATAACCCTCCCAAAACTTACCTCCATGACAGCAAAAAATCTTCTCATCTACTATTGCTGCTATGGGCAAGCAATTGAAGCAATCTGTAAAGGTTTTCCACAATTTAATATTATACCTTCGTTTACCTAAAAAATAAACAAGAAAACTCTTGTCACAAGAGCAGGTGGCAAGTTCAGACTGCCAAACCATTTGTAGAAAAATGATTCACTACCATTCTGACCATACTGTAGCAGCACGAGGCAAACAGTTTCTAATTCAACCATCTGTTCTTAAGGAACTGCAGCGATCTAGACTTGCACTACTAATGGCATCACATCCCCATTGCATTAATATTAAAATTATGCCCAATGTCAGACTGGATATAGGCCAATACATATGTCCAACCATATACTTACATTCATCATAAAATCCATAGATTCTGTTAATGCTGGCACACTCATGATTGCCTCGAAGTAGGAAGAAATTCTCTGGATATTTAATTTTATATGCCAAAAGGAGACAAATCGTTTCCAAAGACTGTTTCCCTCGATCCACATAGTCGCCAAGGAATAGGTAGTTGCTTTCAGGAGGAAATCCGCCATATTCAAACAGGCGGAGCAAATCATAGTACTGCCCATGAATATCACCTGCAAAGAGCAATCTGTATAAATACACAATGGTACAGAAAAAGGAACACCCAAGAACCCAAGAACGTAGCCGGACACATCCACTGTTTTTTTTTTTTGGCATCCTGCACTTTTAATCACAATGCTGTACTACAGAAGTGCTGCGTACACACATCTTGCCAAATTCAATGTTAATTTCCTTTTTAAGCATCATCAACATGCACAAGATGTGCTACAAATGTCTGACAGATGAAGCCCCAGATGTGGTTCAGTCACCTCTCAGCTACACCACCAAATACCTCAACTTTAATGAACAGGCAGTTCAGACCTTTTTTGTGGATCAAAGTCAGAAATGCTTGGAGGAGGGGGGAGAAAAGTTTCCAGTGTGCGAAGAGATCTAATTCTGTGGCTCATTTCTGAGTGAGACTTGACAGTCCATCATTACATCCAGTACAGCAGGCAAAATGTCTTCTGGTTTAAAATCAAATAAACCTGAATAGGTAGCACAATGTATGCTGAGTGTGTGTGGTGAAATTGTACCCAACTGCTGGAACCCCCTTCAGTCGCCATTCTTGGGCACTAAATATTGTACTCCGTCATTTTTGTCAGTCTGCAGCAATAATCGCTCATCCAAGGGACAAGTAATAACTTACAAGAAGATCACAAGACTACCTTAAGGGTCCGTTCACACGGAGTAACGTGCCGCGTGACAATGTTATCTGCAAAATAACGCTGCGTATACGATCCAGGCTCCCACTGAAATCAATGGGAGCTTTTACGGCGCTCAAAATCTCACACGCCGTATATGTTCCAGGTCACGCGGCATGTTAATCCGTGTGAATGGACCCTTAGACATCCAAGTCTTCTAGCAAAACAAAATGAAACTTTTTTTTATTATTTAAAAAAAATAAAATAAAATCTGGACACTTTGTATGGTTTATCATTACAGTGTCATCATGTGACTACAGAACTCGAAACAGACAGTTTCAATAACATTGATATAGATCTCTATTCAGGTAAACCACTATAAAATGGTTTCAAATTTAGAAATCTTACATCTCCAAAGTCTGGTGCAAAAACAGAAAATGCTTTAGTGCAAGAAATGGTCTTGAACGGTCTTAACCTCAAGCATAACCAAGACAGCAAGTGGAAAATGTACCGGATACAACGTAACACATACTTACCACAGATTTTAAGAGGTGCTTCAAGTTCAAGCAAAATTGGTTGACTGAGGAAGATTTCTCGTGATTTCAAGCATAACCCTCTAATTTCATTTTCTTGAAGTTGAACATTTTTTCCAGGCTTCGATCCTCTTACTAGAAAAAAAACAAAACAATGTGTTAAAGGATTCTCTACTGTAACGACACGGTGTGAACTTTATAAGTCCATAAACAAACTCAAATCTGTATTTGAGATTCTGTAGTTAACTCTGGAGTGTGTGTGCGGAGGGGGAAGGTAATTTTTTTCACTGGTTTAGGGGATAGAAGGAAAAAAAAATTGACAATTTTTTTTTAAAATGGCAGGAATCATGTGCTATTAGTAATATCTATGTCATTAGGATATAAAACAAAAATATATCAATTTAAACAGTCAAATTCTGGGAAATGGAGTCAACCTCAATGTTGGTAGTTGCAATGAGAGCAGATGTAAATTATAGCCGTGTTCCCACTAAACTTCTGGGTATTTTGGAAATGCCCAAAGGAATCTGTTGAGAGGTCATTGACTGGACAAAGCACAAGCCTGAAACAGGCAACCACAAATCTGTCAAATATTGCACAGAGTTCAGAAACTGTGCTGAGTAAACATACGCAGCTATAAAAGAGGAAGAAAGTTAACTCCGAGATGTCAAACCTGATCATTACAAGTCGTGGGGCAGCTTTCAGGTTAAGAAAGGGAAGAACCAGTCCATATGCCAGTCAGAAATGGTGAGAAGCCTAGCTGGCTGTGCTATACCATTTCTAGAACGCCTACAGAACCGAGTGGGTGTTACAGACACAGCATAGCACAGCAAGCACCACTCAATTCTCCGACACACAACCCCACTCCCCTCACTAGCATTTAGGATGCAATACCATGGAGGCTCCTAACAGATGAGAATAGATAAAATAATATGAATCCGAAGCCATTTTCACAAAACATATAACCCATATTAGATAAATGAATAATAGATGGGGAACTATTTAGAAGTTATTAAATCATTGCTCGTAAAAACTCTATAGCACGCTAAAGTCAATGTTATCCAGCACAGCATGCCCAAAATAACACGAGTCAAACAGACAACATTGCGGGGGCCCACATTTAGGTGACTTATTGTTTGCATTTAATTTTTAAAAAAAGATGCCATAGAAAAAAAAAGGTGAACAAAAGCATATCCTAGCGTTACTAGGCCCCCCCAGTTGATGTTTGGTGTAAGACTCGGGAGGGAAATCCCCTCATGCATGCAACTTTATCATATACAACATCTAAGGCCTGGTTCACATCTGTGTTCGGTAATACGTTCGGGGAGTCCGCATGCAGACCCCTCCCCAAACGGAATAACGAACGCATCGGCAAGTGGTGAGCTTATGAAAGCACATGGGTCCCATAATGGGGTCTGTGTGCTTTCCGCGCAGAACATGCGGAGAAAAAGTACTGTATGATCTACTTTCCTGTCCGCATGACTCTTATGGAGACTGCGCAGAAAGAACACAGAACCCATTACAATCTATGGGGTCCGTGTGCTTTCACTGCTTGTCAATGTGTTCGGTAGTCCGTTCGGGGAGTCCCCATGTGGACTCCAGAACGCAGATGTGAACCAGGACTAAGAGTCAAGTCTGATAAAGTCATTGTACAAGGCTGTTTTTTTATTGTTTTTTTTTTTTTTTTTAAAAAAAAAGCTTAACACAAAAAAAAACCCACAACAACCCACAGTACTAAAACCAGGCGTCACTTAATTTCATCAACTAGTTACTGAAGCAGATCGCACGCACACATTTATACATAGAACTATTGTAAGATTTAATCAGAAAACTCTGATCACTCAAAAAATCTTCATCAGTCAGCCAAAAGCAATCTGCTGTCTAAACGATTTGGCCTGCCTTTGTGCAGATTGCTGTGTGAATGGCACACAAAGGGGTTGTGTCAATACCATTGATGACTGTCAGTAGTGTCAAGATTTTTTTAACAACGGACACTAGCAGAACTGTAACTAATCTATTAAAAATTCCACTGATTTCAATAGGATTTTTATCTTTTGTCCAATAGTCACCGTTCACGTCCATTTACACCAAATTCATCACATCCGTTAACTTTCAGAGACACAAAAATCCTCAGTGCAGGACTTGCGGCTGTGAAAAATAACGGTTTTAGGTCGGATGTCAAGGGTCCATTATTTATTTATTTTTTAACATTAATAATAATAATAAAAAATTTTATTTAGATAGCGCCAACATATTCCGCAGCGCTGAACATTAAGCCCTATTGCATATATATGCAATATATATATATATTGCATATACTCAGAGAAAAAAAAAAAACAGTATAAAAATTGACTAACGGATGCTAATGTGTCAGGTTTATTTTTAACTGGTCCATTAAATGGACCAGGGGGAAAAAAAACAAAACAAAAAACACAACACGGACACATTAAAATCAGTTAGTGTCCATTAAGATCTGTTATGATAGGTGACTGGGGTTTTTTGGGCTTTTTTAACGAACATCCAACAGTAGTGTGATCCACACCAGGGGTACTAGGTAAGGAGGTCATTTTTCATTCAATGTTTTATTTGGATTAATGTAAACACATGTAAATTCATAGTGTGGATAATATTCTCCCAACGTCTGATTTTTCATAGTAGGCAAACCTGAACTTTACACTACATGCACATGTGATCCGTCTCTCAAGCACATGGATGCCTCAACAGACCCATTCACTTCATCTAGTGAGCCCAAGTTAAAAACCAGAGAGGTATAGGACTTGTTCTGAGCATTGTCCCAGGCTCACTGATGCATACACTGGCACGTGTAAGAGGCTAGAGATGAATGGGTCAGTGTGCTAGCCAGTCATGTGCTTAGCAATAAGGCATAGACTCAGACATGACCGACTTGCTTTATAAGGTTACCAAAATTAAATCATCTCAGCACACAGATAGTCCTAACGTGAACAGAAGTTTATTTAAAAATGTAACAGTAGCTAAAATTCACTGTTGTGTATATAGTATATATATATATATATATATATATATATATAGTATGTATACAGTACATAAGAGGTGGGCTATGACCCAGATTCATACACTTACAGCTGGTTACTGATGCCTAACCTTATATACACAAGAGCAGTGAATACGTTTCACTGTGCGTGGGGGCTATTTACATAACATTTTAACAGTCTGCCAATATATAGGTCATGTTCTATTTTTGTCCATTTTCATGGATCCTTCCATACACCGCAATTCTGAGGGATTTATGCAACAGTTGCCCCTTGAGTGCAAAACAGATGTAAGAAATTGATGGATTTCACCTACATTCATGGAATGCTGTAGCTTATAGGCTCCTATGTATGATGCTGCGGGCAGTTGTGAGGGTGGTATCTAAGCAGTTCGACTATTGAAGAGATTGTACAGCATGGCCACAATCTACATTACCTATCACAGGATAGATGAGAAATTAAAGGGATCCTATCACTCAGACACAATTTTTTCACATCGGAATAGCCTTGAGAAAGGCTATTCGTCTCCCACCTTTCGGCATCTTCTCCGCGCCACCATTCGCCTACAATTCCGGTTTTTCTCGGTATGCAAATTAGCAGAGATGAGCGAACACTGTTCGGATCAGCCGATCCGAACAGCACGCTCCCATAGAAATGAATGGAAGCACCTGTGGCACCGGCCGGCCGCCGGCAAAGTCAGCGTCACAGGTGCTTCCATTCATTTCTATGGGAGCATGCTGTTCGGATCGGCTGATCCGAACAGTGTTCGCTCATCTCTACTAATTAGCTCTCTCGCAGCACTGGGGGCGTGCCCAATGTCTCCAGCGCCGCCTCCATCTTCGTCAGTAGCGTCCTCTTCTGCCTCTTCTTCTGAGGGTGTCTTGTAACTTCTAGGCCTCGGGCAAAGCAGACTGCGCATGCCCACAGGAAAATGGACACTTGCACAGTATTGTAAGCGGCCATTTTCCCGTGGCCTGTGGGCATGCGCAGTCTGCTCTGTCCAAGGCTTAGAAGTTACAAGCCTGTGCCGGAAGAGACGGCTGAAGAGGACACTGCTGACGAAGATGGAGGCTCCCAGTGCTGCGAGACAGCTAAATTGCATACCGAGAAAAATCAGGATTGTAGGCGAACAGCGGCGCAGAGAAGACGACAAAAGGTAGGAGAATAGCCTTTCTTAAGGGTATTCCGACGTGGTACTTAGAAAGAAAAAATCGTGTCTGAGTGATAGGATCCCTTTAGAGGGATTTAACAAACAAATCATTGATGACATAGGTGTGGGGAGGGGTGTCACCGCTTTCATTGGTAAAATTGCCTTATTGCAGCTCAACTCCATTACAGTGAATGGGCTGAGCTGCAATTCCCAGACACAGGTACAAATGTACAGCACTAAGCTTAGCAAGTGCTGAACAGTCTGCAGTGCTGGATCCTCTACAAACAGCTGATCAGTCAGGCCCCGAAGGACTTACCTCGGTTGATCCAGAGAATATCTGGGGGGGGGGGGGGAATCCAGAGCCAAAACATGCAAGTTTTGGGAGGAAAAATACCCTAAATGTAATTATAAAAAATATATAATATATATATATATATATATATATATATATATATATATATATATATATATATATATATATATATATATATACACACGTATGTATTACTCTATATCAGCGCTTAAAATATTTAAAAAAAAAGAAAAAAAAAAGATGAACAACATAAAGGTGAAGATCAAATGTAAGAGCTATATTGCTCAGCCATCATTCGATTCTTCAATATGCAACGAGCAGCAATCAAAAGAAAGTCTACCAGCATGTAGCAATAAAGATGGCACTATTGTTATTACGCCACACCACACGTGTGAGCAGGCATCACATATTGGGCCCACTGTCTAATATCTATTCACAGTTCTAAGAAGCCATTCCCTGGTTAGCAAGATTTAGTTGGAAAGTTCTTGATCAAAAGCTAACATTCTGGTTCATCTACCAAGGCACAAAACACATCCACGACCTCAAATAAGTCTACAAAAAAAAAAAAAAAAATTAAGAATGCAGTTTCTAGAGGAACCCTCAGCATTCTTGACATCTGTTTTAGTAAATACTTGTATTACTTTCAGAGTACAGTCTCACCCTCTTAGACATTTCTGCAGTGGCATAAACATGTGCCCAGGTTGAGATGCGGATCAGATACGGACGATCGATTCTTAGGCTGGGACCTCCACAAATCTATCAATAACGGGAGCCACATATGAGAAGGCCAATATATGCAGGTAGAAGCAGGCAAGTCGATGCACTGCATCATGGCCAGGCCAGGTTATTGCAGCCAATTTCCTTATTTACTGTGACCCCACCACATCGGGCTACTTCTTCTGACTCTGTACAGTGTGCTAGATCAGCTAAGTACCAAGTCCTCATAAATCTGATAGATCCTACACACACCGCCTTACCAAATCACAAGTGATAAGCATCAGACATTTGTTATTCATGTCACAGATTGGAGAAAAACACACTCTGAAGATTTATGCAAATGAGGCAGTTGGTGCACTGAGGGCGGGCCTTGCTGCTCAGGTAGGATAAGTGATGACATAGCAGTGGAAAGCAACTCTTACTTCAAGGGGAAGCAGACTGGAAAAGATAGGGTTACCAGCAGCACCAACTCCCTCATTTCCATAACTTTTTTGCCAAATCTATGAAAGTGACATAATAAAGGTATATTGTTTATCACTGTAATATGCTCTGTGGTACGATGGCGACCGCAGCGGTACCTTTTTCTTACTACTTCGTGTTGTACAATATTCATGTGTCACTACAATCTAGACGTCGGTTTATTCATACACTGTCTAGAATGAAGCACAACAGGGTTGGTGTAAAATAGGTCAGGGGAGCCAACGAGTTTCTTTTAGCTAGAATATAATATAATAAAAAAGGGATTAATAGTTTCAGAAGTTTGTGCAAAGACGACTTCTGGCAAGACGTACAGAGTATACGTCATGTTATTGTCAGGCCACGTACAGTTTGAGATAGATATTATATACAGACACTTCTCAAGATCAATAATCAGTTTTAGATCTAAAAGCATTTCCTTTCTACAGCATTAGGACAATTCATTACAAAAGGAAAAAAAAAATAAATTATATTCCGACGTTGGGTCACACAGAAATAAATACTAAAATATCACAACAATGTAGAAAAGAACCTCAAAACTTTCAGCTATGGCTTCCCATCTCCTCAAGCAGTTATTACAGACCGCCTGTAAATTTGATCAATCTATAAAAAATTTTGCAGATTGCTAAGTATTTTTGAGAGCGAGAAATTTACTGCAAAAAAAGAATCCCGTTTTTTTTTTTTTTTTTTGGGGGGGGGCACTAGGGGACAATGACAGCAGGTGTACTGATGTAGGATATGAAGGGCACAGGTAATGAACTTGCAGGGGCTCTCCAGCCCTGATACGTGTTCACTAGGTGAGCTGGATCCTAGTAACTCATATACGGCTCACTGCATTCTAATCTATAGTACGACTTACTTAGAATATGCTCAGGAGTATTATATCTGTGAAGGAACTACAAGTCCCAGCATGGCCCCAGGTCAGCCAGATGCTGGGGCTTCTCGTCCACAGCTGGAGCAGCTTACATGGCGCGTGTAGCCACTTCTGTATATAACCATACACCGGGCCCTAGCTCCTCTTCGCCCCCTTCCCCCTCTTACATCAGGCCTACCCATTGGGGCGGTGGAGCTATCGCCTCGCACAGCAGCGGGCCTTCCCGAGAAGCCTCACCTTCTAGCAGCCGCTGGATGATGCTGTCGATATTCAGTTTGTCGACATCTGCCATGACCTCGGAAGATTCAATCAGAAATCTAGGACAAGTAAGCGGGTGCTACGGTGACACTAGCCAGAGACCGGGCTGCACGAATTCAGCGGAAAAAGCTGACGACTCGCTGCCTCGTATGAAGCCTCTTCCCCGCTTCCGTTACAGGCTCCGAGAACAGCACAAAATGGCGCCGCCTCCTCCTCCTCAGCCGGCCCGCGCAAGGATCTCTCTACTGTCAGAGGAACTGTTTAATGCTGAGGCGAAAGCACGTATAGGCCACGCACAGCTCACGTCCTGTGTTACTCCGCGGAGGGTTTAGCAAGTTCAGCTGAATCGTGAGAGAACTATTTTATGTGGCGTTCTTTATTGTAGAAAAACCTCATCATGGAGAGTGACAGTAAACAAAAGATGAAACGTTTAGCGCCTGCTGCGCAAGTGACCTTCCTATAACTCCTCTGAGAAATTTGATAGCCCCTACTGCACAGGTGACCCTCCTATAACTCCTCTGAGAAATATGATAGCCTCTACTGCACAGGTGACCCTCCTATAACTCCTCTGAGAAGTATGATAGCGCCTACTGCACAGGTGACCCTCCTATAACTCCTGTGAGAAATATGATAGCCTCTACTGCACAGGTGACCCTCCTATAACTCCTCTGAAAAATATGATAGCTGCTGCACCAGTGACCCTATTATAACTCCTCTGCGCAGTATGATAGCGTCTGATGCACAGGTGACCCTCCTATAACTCCTCTGAGAAGTATGATAGCGCCTACTGCACAGGTGACCCTCTTATAACTCCTCTGAGAAGTATGATAGCTGATGCTGCATCGGTGACCCTCCTATAACTCCCCTGAGAAGTATGATAGTGCCTACTGCACAGGTGACCCTCCTATAACTCCTCTGAGAAGTATGATAGCGCCTACTGCACAGGTGACCCTCCTATAACTCCTCTGAGAAGTATGATAGCTGATGCTGCATCGGTGACCCTCCTATAACTCCTCTGAGAAGTATGATAGCTGATGCTGCATCGGTGACCCTCCTATAACTCCCCTGAGAAGTATGATAGTGCCTACTGCACAGGTGACCCTCCTATAACTCCTCTGAGAAGTATGATAGCACCTACTGCACAGGTGACCCTCCTATAACTCCTCTGAGAAGTATGATAGCACCTACTGCACAGGTAACCCTCCTATAACTCCTCTGAGAAGTATGATAGCTGATGCTGCATCGGTGACCCTCCTATAACTCCTCTGAGAAGTATGATAGCTCCTGATGCACAGGTGACGCTCCTATAACTCCTCTGAGAAGTATGATAGCGCCTACTGCACAGGTGACCCTCCTATAACTCCTCTGAAAAATATGATAGCTGCTGCACCAGTGACCCTATTATAACTCCTCTGCGCAGTATGATAGCGTCTGATGCACAGGTGACCCTCCTATAACTCCTCTGAGAAGTATGATAGCGCCTACTGCACAGGTGACCCTCTTATAACTCCTCTGAGAAGTATGATAGCTGATGCTGCATCGGTGACCCTCCTATAACTCCCCTGAGAAGTATGATAGTGCCTACTGCACAGGTGACCCTCCTATAACTCCTCTGAGAAGTATGATAGCGCCTACTGCACAGGTGACCCTCCTATAACTCCTCTGAGAAGTATGATAGCTGATGCTGCATCGGTGACCCTCCTATAACTCCTCTGAGAAGTATGATAGCTGATGCTGCATCGGTGACCCTCCTATAACTCCCCTGAGAAGTATGATAGTGCCTACTGCACAGGTGACCCTCCTATAACTCCTCTGAGAAGTATGATAGCACCTACTGCACAGGTGACCCTCCTATAACTCCTCTGAGAAGTATGATAGCACCTACTGCACAGGTAACCCTCCTATAACTCCTCTGAGAAGTATGATAGCTGATGCTGCATCGGTGACCCTCCTATAACTCCTCTGAGAAGTATGATAGCTCCTGATGCACAGGTGACGCTCCTATAACTCCTCTGAGAAGTATGATAGCGCCTACTGCACAGGTGACCCTCCTATAACTCTTCTGAGAAGTATGATAGCTGATGCTGCATCGGTGACCCTCCTATAACTCCTCTGAGAAGTATGATAGCTCCTGATGCACAGGTGAGCCTCCTATAACTCCTCTGAGAAGTATGATAGCGCCTACTGCACAGGTGACCCTCCTATAACTCTTCTGAGAAGTATGATAGCTGATGCTGCATCGGTGACCCTCCTATAACTCCTCTGAGAAGTATGATAGCACCTACTGCACAGGTGACCCTCCTATAACTCCTCTGAGAAGTATGATAGCTCCTGATTCACAGGTGACGCTCCTATAACTCCTCTGAGAAGTATGATAGCTCCTGATGCACAGGTGACCCTCCTATAACTCCCCTGAGAAGTATGATAGCACCTACTGCACAGGTGACCCTCCTATAACTCCTCTGAGAAGTATGATAGCTGATGCTGCATCGGTGACCCTCCTATAACTCCCCTGAGAAGTATGATAGTGCCTACTGCACAGGTGACCCTCCTATAACTCCTCTGAGAAGTATGATAGCTCCTGATGCACAGGTGACGCTCCTATAACTCCTCTGAGAGGTATGATAGCTGATGCTGCACCAGTGACCGTGCTGTTGAGGAACATCCAGGTTAGGAGATCACTGGTGGTGGAAATGCAGTTGGTGGAATTGAGGATGTGTCTGTCAGTGGTGACCGGCACAGGATGGGATTCAGCCGAATATGTTGGTGATGATGCTGCAGAGCAGGCTGAGGGGATCACTGGAGGTAGCAATGGCTATTAGGAGCTCAATCAGGGCTGCCATCAGGAATTTTGGGGCCCCATACAGCCTAAGTGTCTGGGCCCCCCCCCCCCCCCTGCCATTTTTGCTTTGCGCGCCGTGGGAAATTTAGCCCCACCCACTGTTATGTTGACTCCGCCCACTTATTAATTTTCCATTTGCCCGCACACTGTATAATCCTCCTACAGTCACCCGTAAATTATATGTCCCCCTCCGTCTCAACCCCTAGCTTCATATACACCCTTCATCTGCCCCCAGATTCATGTCCCCTCCATCTCTGCCCCCAGATTCATGTCCCCACATTTCTGCCCACAGATTCATGTCCCCCCATCTCCATACCTCCCAACTTTTGAAGAACTAAAAGAGGGACAAAATGTGTGGCGCGCTTAGCGCGCCGCAGCAAATTTAGCCCCGCCCACTTTTGTGTTGACTCCGCCCACTTGTTAATTTTTCATGTGCCCGCACACAGTATAATCCTCCTACAGTCACCCGTAAATTATATGTCCCCCCTCTATCTCTCCCCCAGTTTCATATACACCCTTCATCTGCCCCCAGTTTCATGTCCCCCTTCCATCTCTGCCCCTAGATTCATGTCCCCACATCTCTGCCCCGTTTCATGTCCCCTCCATCTCTGCCCCCAGATTCATGTCCCCCCAGATTCATGTCCCCCCTCCATCTCTGCCCCCAGATTCATGTCCCCCATCTCTGCCCCCAGATTCATGTCCCTCCATCTCTGCCCCCAGATTCATGTCCCTCCATCTCTGCCCCCACAGTGTCATGCAGTCCCCTCCTTCATCTGCCCCAGTGTCATTCCGTCCTCTCTTTCATCTGCCCCCAGATTCATGTCCCCACAGTGTCATGCCGTCCCCTCCTTCATCTGCCCCAGTGTCATTCCGTCCTCTCTTTCATCTACCCCCAGATTCACGTTCCACCTCCACATTAAACTTACCTTCTCCTCCGCTCCCTCGCCGCTCTCTGCGCGTCTCTCTCGCTGACACATGCGGCTGAAGGAAGGAGCTGACACAGGTCAGCTCCACGCTTCGCCGCTGGGTGTCTCTCTCGCTGACACATATGCGGCTGAAGCAAGGAGCTGACCTGTGTCAGCTCCTCGCTTCGCCGCTGCCGCCTCTCTCGCTGACGCTGACATGTATGCGGCTGAAGCGAGGAGCTGACCTGTGTCAGCTCCTCACTTCGCCGCTGCCGGCTCTCTCGCTGACACATATGCGGCTGAGCCGGGTTCCGGCTCAGCCGCATATGTGTCACCGAGAGAGGCGGCAGCGGCGAAGTGAGGAGCTGACACAGGTCAGCTCCTCGCTTCAGCCGCATATGTGTCAGCGAGACAGGCGGCAGCAGCGAAGCGAGGAGCTGACCTGTGTCAACTCCTCGCTTCAGCCGTGTATGTGCTCAACTCAGATCTGCGTCCTCTGGATGCAGATCTGAGTTGAAACAGGACATACAATGACTGCTGCCGGCGCCAGGGGGCCCGGGCCCCCCCCATTTTAAAATTTGGCCGGGCCCCTGACGCCAGTAGCAGTAGTACTGGCCTATTGGCGGCCCTGAGCTCAATGGCAGTCGCCATCCTGCTTAGGGGATCGCTGTTGTCAGTGACCCAGCTGATTAGATGACTGCTGCTAATAATCCAGCTGAGGTGGCTGGAGGTGGTCACTAGCCACAGTAGCAGGCTGCTGCAGGTGATGCTCCAGTTGATGAGGGTGTTGATAATGATGCCCCTGCTAAGAAGGTGTGGATTGGAGATGATAAAGGAGATAAGGCTGCAGTCGGTGGTAATCTGCGCCATGAGTTTGCTGCAGATGATCACTCCAAGAAGGTATGTGTTCAGGGTGAGTCATATAGATAATACAGCTTGAGGTGCTGAGAAGGCCCAGTAAGTAGCTGCCCATGATAATACAGTCCACTCAGTGTAGTTGATAATATACATCAGCGGTTGGGCGCTGACAGTAAGTTTGTCCAGCAGATTGAAGATAGCCGTTGTCCACTTCAGAATGTCGCTAAATGATGATGTTGTTGGCGTCTGTGATCAATGTAAAATGACGGGCTAAATAACATCATTTATCAAAAATGGATAGTTACCCATATCCCTCCCCAGGGACATTTTCGGATTATTCTGTGACGATCTGTTTCCCCATTTCCAGAAACAGATCGTCACTAATTCTCCCCCCCCCCCCATCCACTTCTTTATACTTACCATGTAGGCTCCTCCTGTAATAATGCTGTTTGTGCACGCTTTTCTCCACTGTGCTCGCCACCGCTGGTAATTCACCTCCACTGCGCTTCCACGATTTCGCAGTAGAGGTGGATCATCGCAGCTGAGAAGGAGGAGTACAGGAGCTGTACAGGAGGAGCCATCTTGCTGGAAGAATCGTGGAGGGCAAGTATATAATATGGGTCAGGGGTGGGGCCGAGTAGGTAGGGAAGGGTGGAATAGCTAGAGAGACAGGGAGGGGGGAGTGAGGAAGGAGGGGGCAGTAAGGTGAGAGGGTTAGTGAGTAAGTTAGATAGCAGGAAGCTATCATAAGAGGGTTAGAATGTTACCTTTAACCCTATAGACCCTGTTATGTCGCCAGCCACTACGGTCTGCTGTATGCAATCTAGTAAGGACCGTGCGCCATAACAAGTCTCACAGCAAAATGCCGCTATAATTATCATTTTATGTCTATTTTACACATATTTATCACCTTTCAAAAGTAGGAGGGGCTTATCTGTAGGGGGCATGGCTTCTCTCAAACTAGTGAACTTACTAGCATTTATTGCGGCTCTGTTACATGTGCCAAATTTATTAAGAGGCCATTCTGTGACATAAGAGCGTTTCACTGGAATAATAGTTTACGTAAATGAAGGTTAGATGATGGTAAGACAGACCGCTATGAAAATATGGTGCACTATTATGTGGTAGTAAACAAGGGCCTCATTGTAACCAATCATAGTTAAGCTTTACTTCTCTGCTAAAATGAAAGCTGCTCTCTGATTGGTTGCTATATGTGACACAGGCTGTTTTGAGCAACAAGTCTTAGATAGCAATCAATCAAAAGACACACTCAATAAAGGAGTGGTTCTGCAGGTGGGGACCACAGACCACATCTCAGTACCATTGCTTTCTGGCTGATGTTTTGTCACTTTTGAATGTTGGTTGTGCTTTCAAACTCGTGGTAGCATGAGACGGACTCTACAACCCACACAAGTGGTTCAGGTAGTGCAGCTCATCCAGGATGGCACATCAATATGAGCTGTGGCAAGAAGGTTTGCGGTGTCTGTCAGCAAAGTGTCCAGAGGCTGGAGGCGCAACCAGGAGACAGGCCAGTACACCAGGAGATGTGGAGGGGCGTAGGAGGGCAACAACCCAGCAGCAGGACCACTACCTCCACCTATGTGCATGGAGGAACAGGAGGAGAACTGCCAGAGCCCTGCAAAATGACCTCCAGCAGGCTACAAATGTGCATGTATCTGCACAAATGGTTAGAAACTGACTCCATAAGGATGGTATGAGGGCCGGACATTCACAGATGGGGGTGATGCTCACAGCCCAACACCGTGCAGGACACTTGGCATTTGCCACAGAGCACCAGGATTAGCAACTTCGCCACTGGCGTCCTGTGCTCTTCACAGATGAAAGCAGGTTCACACTGAGCACATGTGACAGAGTCTGGAGACGCTGTGGAGAGCGATCTACTGCCTACAACATCCTTCAGCATGTCCGGTTTGGCAGTGGGTCAGTAATGGTGTAAGGTGGCATTTCTTTGGAGTGCCGCATAGCCCTCCATGTGCTCGCCAGAGGTATCCTGACTGCCATTAGGCACCGAGATGAGATCCTCAGACCCCTTGTGAGACCAAATGCTGGTGCGGTTGGCCCTGGGTTCCTCCTAATGCAGGACAATGCCAGACCTCATGTGGCTGGAGTGTGTCAGCAGTTCCTGCAAGATGAAGGCATTGAAGCTATGGACTGGCCGCCCGTTCCCCAAACCTGAATCCGATTGAGCACATCTGCGACATCATGTCTCGCTCCATCTGCACCACAGACTGTCCAGGAGTTTGCAGATGCTTTAGTCCAGGTCTGGAGAAGATCCCTCAGGAGACCATCCGCAACCTCATCAGGAGCATGCCCAGGCGTTGTAGGGAGGTCATACAGGCACGTGGAGGCCACTCACACTACTGAGCCTCATTTTGACATGTTTTAAGGACATTACATCAAAGTTGAATCATCCTGTAGCGTGTTTTTTCACCTTAATTTTGGGGGTGACCCGCTCCTCTGACAGTGGGGGAGATATCAGTGCTGAAATTAACGGCAGTAATATCTCCATCATCAGGAAACATATCACGAAAGCCCAGAGTGCGGTGAATTTGGTGCTGTCGGCTTTAAAGGTTATAAGTTTTTGCTAAGTAGTACACACACCAAAAATAAATATGTGCACATACTTAGCGGTATAAGCAGGATTTTACCACATACAAAGATGTATACCTTGACTCACAGACATGTATACATGTACTCATTCCGTATATATGTATACACGTACATATATCAACAGAAAGTCTTTGTCCTCTTCCTGGACTACTAGCCTCACCGAGCTGCAAAATGGCTGCAAACAGGGGAGTAACTATAGAGGGTGAAGAGGTCCCTGGCCCCATTGCTCCTTCTCCCACATTAAATATACACTAGACTAAATGGCACATAGTACTTAGTTAAGGACCCCATTACAAATTTTGCATTGATGCCCAGGAGCTTCAATACTTCTGGCTTTGGAGGATTGCTAGTTGTACTAAATAGCTTATGCTGCATGTCCTAGCCCTGAGGCACTAGTATAGGCATGGCAAGCGGTTCGGTACAGCCAGCAATACTCTGCAGTACTCAGAGTGAATTATATGCACGAGCCATTGGGGAGTTGGCGTTCATACTGTTCCTACAAGCCTTCATAGCTTCCCCATGTCCTTACCTGCACCACTACCATGAGAAGAAACAAATTCTGATGCTGCACCCACAGCATTTGAGCATTTCAATAAATGTATATGTTGCAAAGATTTCTTGATACATACCCCGACTGAATAGGCACACAGTGGCATATGTCACCCATTGAGTCCAATTGTAAAATAAAGTATACTGCACAGTTTATCCCTTTTTTGTGGTGGCCGTCTGCATAGGAAAGTGCAGTTAGGTCAGCCCAACAGAGACTAAAAGGATACTCTTATGGCCTTTATATGGTAGATAGATTCCTAGGGGTATATTTGATATATACTTCCTGGCAAATGTACCAAACGTAAGGGTCAGACACATCAATTTATAAGCTCAGCATGCCTCTTTGTACTATCACTGTACAACTTATCTTCAATGTTCATCTTTACTGAATACGGCCGATTCACATGTCTGCTTGAGAATGAAGCCAGGTTGAATTATTGTCTTTTGCTTTGTAATATTCAGTTTTATCTCTGTGCACTTATTCCTCTACTCTATCTAATGATGGTGTGGAGTATACCTATTAGAGGACTGAAATAGCCTCATTGGGGTAGAGTTGGAGTAAACAGGAGATTTCCAATTATATGAATAACATACTACCCACTAAGATTTTTATGAAGTAAACACACTGTTGTGTGCACAGTCCTCCTCTGTGTCCTCTTTTACATTCTCAGAAGTTTTTGACCTTTGTAAGAAAAGTGAAGCATATTGCAGCTTATTCCTTATAGCCTTTACCTTAAATAGGGCAAGATGATGTAGTTACTAAGGACACTATTGAAACGAAGAATATTGCACTGTTAGGCCCAGTTCGCATCTGCACATGGATTGCCGTCCAGGGGTGCGCTTTGGGACCCCCGATTGGAAGCCTAATCCACATAGAAAAAGTGGTTACCTAGGAGCAACACAGTGGCTCAGTGGTTAGCACTGCAGCCTTGCAGCACTTGACTCCTGGGTTTGAATCCCGCCAGAAACAACATCTGCAAGGAGTTTGCATGTTCTCCCCGTGTTTGCATGGATTTCCTCCCATTCTACAAAGACATACTGATAGGGAAAAAAAAATGTATATTGTGATCCCTATATAGGGCTCACAATCTACGTTAAAAATAAAAAAAAAAAAGCGGTTACTTTAGGAAACTCCATTTTAGTTTATGGGGTCCATATGGTTTCCGCACAAAAAATGCGGCAAGAAAAGTGCTGCTTGCAGGACTTTACTCTCACATTTTTCATGCAGAGAGGGGAACGGAATGACCCGAACACAGATGTGAACCAGGCCTTAATAGGGATGAATGCATTGCTCTACTCTTGAGAGACAAAACAAGAACAAGCTACAATAAATAATCTGAACAAATAAGCAATAAGTATACAATACATCTCGCAGATGAGAATATGTAATTGAGGATATGATAGAAAAACAGTATAAAGCCAGGACACTAACTCTGTTCAGCTACTCAGTAATATCTACTAGATTGTATTACAGATCAGTGGATGAAATGTATCAGTCCACCTAGACACAAAAATGCGCCACATCCCCCAATCTCCATTTTCCGTGAAAGTGGGTGGAGCAGAGAGCGGGACAGACTGGGGCAGAGATGTCTTGGCCCAACGTATTTATTCTAACTTATGCCAGAACACTGGTATATACAGTAAATCTACAGCAATTCCTGGCTAAGACTTCCATTCTGGGTGTGCATCTGTTTTATTATGAGGCAGAAGCCTTTCGACAATTCAGTTGCGCCTCATGCCATTCGCAGTCTTTATCAATGTGTGATCCGCAAAGGTCAAACCATTGGGACACGCACTGAATAAAAACAGGCGTGGCTTAAACTCTGAAGAAGGTAAAGTACCAAAAATCAAACTCCTATTGCCGGTATTATCTGTGCACTGTGTCTGCTATTCAAGCTCATTCCCAGCACTCATTTAATCCATCATTACATTTTCCCTATATACTGATGTAATATTTACTCCTGAGCATGATTGGTCTGACTGAAGGGAATCCGTCAAGGCCAAGAAGCTCTCCCCTATTTGCTTCAAAAATATTCAGCCTTGTAGACCTTTTCCACCTAAATAAAATTTACTGAAAACCATAGCAACTGACTTTTTTCATATTGTCCTTCTCTGCCTTCCATAATTCATAACTTTTTTATTTTTCTGTTGGTATAGCTAAGAGAGAGCTTATTCTTTGGCTATCATTATTGCATCATTCTACATTAAAAATGACATGGGAACTTTATCCACAGGTCATTACGATTATGGCGATACCATATTTACATTGTTTTTTTGTTTTGTTTTTTTACGTGCGACCACATTTACTAATAAAGCGCAATTTTATTGGAAATGGAGCAATTTTCTTGGGTCAGCGTATTCTGAAGTCTATAATTTTTTTACTGTTATGTTGACAGACATATGTAAGGGCTTTATGTTTGCAAGTCAAATTGTAGATTTTCTTGGTACCAATTTTTGATATGTATGAATTTTTAATAACTTTTTCTTGCTGATTTTGTGGAGAAGTGAGCTCTTGGAAGGGTGACTACGCCCTCTTTTCCTGTTCCCTTTATCCCTACTTGTGTTGGTAGGATTTTTGGTCAGGATTTTGAGGCTGATACGGCGTTATATGTATTGTGTTTAGCTGGTTAATGCCATCCACAATGGATGTTAATTGTAAAATATAGCTGATTAGAGATGAGCAAGTACTATTTGAAACAGCAGTTTCAAATAGTACGCACCCATAGGAATGAATGGACGCAGCTGGCAGGGGGTTAAGCAGCAGGATGCCAGCCCCGTCTGCGTGCCGGCCGGCTCCATTCATTGCTATGGGTGCTGTAAATGCGGGACCTTCAGAGAAGGTAAGTTGCTAGGTCAATCAGACGGAGGCAAGGATATTAGCTCTCAGTTGTAGTCAGTTTATTGGGGGCAGTTCACACAGTCCACAGAATGTAAATAAAAAAAAAACAGCTTTCTTCAGCAAAAGGATAACACAAAAGGAACTTTCTTCAGCAGGGTACAAAAATGAAACAAAACAGTCCTTACTTCAGGATGTAAAGAAGGTAAGTCCTCAGGCTTTCCTTACCCACACACAAGGTGAATTTTAAGGTTTTATCCTCCAGACACACACAGGGCAGTGTGTACAACAGGTTTCTCCTCCAAGAGACGACCACACCCACTTCCCATGGGCAACCTCAGTGCTTTAATAGTTGATCCTTGGGTCACCTACCAAACCAGGACTGGAGTATAGGCCTGGGTCTACAACTACTCCTAAATCCTGGACCCATACTCCAGGCAGTCACCATGTGGACACCAGCCACCTCAGTGGAAGATACCTGCCATCTACCACTTTTCCATCTGCCTGTTTACATACCCCCCCCTCTGCCCAAAGCCGAGGGGCTGGGCACCTATAGCGGAGAGGCAGTGGATCCTAGATAGGGCATCCGCATTGGAATGAGCTTTCCCCGGTCTATGCTCTACCACGAAATCAAAATCCTGTAATGCCAGGAACCACCTTGTTACCCTGGCATTATTGCCCTTGTGTTTGCTCATCCATTTAAGTGGGGCATGATCTGAGATGAGCCTGAACTTTCTACCGAGCAAGTAATATCGGAGAGAGTCTAGAGCCCACTTTATTGCCAGACACTCTCTTTCTACAATAGAGTAGTTTTTCTCGGCTGGGTTTAGTTTACGGCTTAAGTACATGATGGGATGTTCCTCCCCATTAACTTCCTGAGACAGGACAGCACCTAACCCGACCTCTGACGCATCTGTTTGCACTACAAAGTCCTTTGAGAAGTCTGGGGCCACTAGTACTGGCTGTCTACAGAGCGCCATTTTCAGATTGCTAAATGCATTTTCAGCCTCTGGTGACCATTGAATCATCACTAACTTTTTCCCTTTTGTGAGATCTGACAAAGGTGCTGCCATACTGGCGAAATTAGGCACAAATCGCCTGTAATACCCCACGATCCCTAGAAAAGCCCTTACTTGTTTTTTGGTGAGTGGACGGGGCCAGTTTTGTATGGCTTCCACCTTATTGTTCTGGGGTTTAATCATACCTCTCCCCACAACATACCCCAGATACTTGGCTTGTTCCATACCTATGGCACACTTTTCTGGGTTGGCAGTAAACCCTGCTTCTCTAAGGGAATCCAAAACTGCCTGAACCTTACTTAAATGGCTGTTCCAGTCTAGACTGAAGATGACAATATCATCTAAATAGGCTGCTGCATATTCCCTATGTGGAATGAGAATTTCATCCATTGCTCGTTGGAATGTGGCCGGGGCTCCTTTCAAACCAAATGGCATTCTAACATAATGAAAACAGCCATCGGGAGTAGAAAAGGCAGTTTTCTCTCGGGCATCTTTTGTCAAAGAGATTTGCCAGTACCCTTTAGTGAGGTCCAGAGTGGTGATATACCTGGCTGGACCCAACCTCTCAATAAGTTCATCCACCCGGGGCAAGGGTAGGCATCCATTTTTGAAACTTCATTAAGTTTCCGGAAGTCGTTACAGAAGCGCCAGGTACCATTTGGTTTGGGAACTAATACAATTGGGCTAGACCATTCACTCTTTGATTTTTCAATTACTCCCAAAGACAACATTCTCTGAACCTCTTCTGAGATCACCTGTCTACGGGCCTCAGGAATCCTGTAAGGTTTCAGCTTTACTTTTACCTGTGGCTCTATAACAATATCGTGTTCAATCACACTAGTACAACCTGGCAAGCTAGAGAACATATCTTTGTTATGTTGGAAAAACTCTTTGGTCTCCTGTTTTTGCGAACCAGATAAAGTATCAGCCACTGTCACCTTATGGCATTCTGGCTCAGTAACCGCAGGAGGGCAGACTAATGCGGCCAGTGACTCCCTTTCTCTCCAGGGCTTAATCAGATTTATATGATAAAGTTGCACCGGCTTTCTTTTGCCTGGTTGGTGCACTTTATAATTGACCTCCCCAACTTTTTCCAAGATCTCAAAGGGTCCCTGCCACTTAGCCAAAAATTTGCTTTCCACAGTGGGCACTAATATCAAAACCCGATCACCCGGACTGAATTCTCTAATTCTAGCAGAACGATTATACACATTTCTTTGAGCTTCTTGTGCCCTCTGCAAATGTTCCCTTACTATGGGCATTACCTTGGAGATTCTCTCCTGCATTTGGGCAATATGCTCAATTACACTTTTATATGGGGTCGCTTCAGACTCCCATGTCTCTTTAGCTACGTCCAGGAGCCCCCGGGGATGTCTACAATACAGCAGCTCAAATGGGGAGAACCCTGTAGAGGCCTGTGGTACTTCCCTAATTGAGAACAGCAGATATGGCAACAAACAATCCCAATCTTTTCCATCCTTCTCCACAGCCTTTTTTAACATGGCCTTCAAGGTTTTATTGAACCTTTCTACAAGGCCATCTGTTTGTGGATGATATACGGACCGTTCTCAGCTGCTTGATCTTCAATATCTTACACAACTCTCCCATGACCTTAGACATAAATGGTGTGCCTTGATCAGTTAGGATTTCTTTGGGAATTCCCACCCTAGTGCATATGTGGAACAACTCTTTTGCAATGGACTTGGCTGTGGGGTTTCTCAAAGGGATGACCTCTGGATATCTGGTAGCATAGTCTAGAACTACCAAGATGTACTGGTGTCCTCTGGCGGACTTTACCAATGGTCCGACTATATCCATGGCAATCCGCTCAAATGGGACTTCAATGATGGGTAAAGGGACTAAAGGGCTCCTGAAATGAGACACAGGAGCATTCAGTTGGCAAGTGGGACAAGACCGACAGTAATTTTCAATGTCTTTATAGCATCCTGGCCAATAGAACCTCTGAAAGACCCGTTCCCTGGTCTTATCTGAAGCTAGGTGTCCTCCTAATACATGAGAATGAGTCAGGTCTAACACCATTTTTCTGTAGGGCTTTGGCACCAGTAACTGTTCCACAATCTCATTACTAGCTTTAGTAACCCGATACCACAGATTGTTATGTACCTCAAAGAAAGGATACCTTTGATCGGCCCCTGGGGAACACCCTCTAGAACAGTCACATTTTCTAATGCAGTTTTTAAGGTAGGGTCTTGCAACTGTGCCGTCCCAAAATTAACCCTTGACACCTCAAGGTCTGGCAAGGCTGATTCAGAGTCTGCAGACTCAGCCTCATCTCCTACCATAACTGCTAGAGGAAAATTGTCAGGTGCATGAGTGTTTTCCTCAACCTTAGTAGGCTCAATAACTTGGGAAGATGTCACTCCCTCCCAGAGTTCCCAAAACAGAGGAAAGTCCTGTCCTATTATCATTTCATACAATAAATTTTTTACCAGGCCCACTTTGTGGGAGACATTACCACACACAGTCTCTATAATCACTTGAGCCACAGGATAGTCTTTGATGTCCCCATGTACACATTTCACTCCCATCCCTTTTCCAGGGGCACACAATACATGGGGAAGTCCTTCTCTAACCAGGGTTACCAGACTTCCTGAGTCCAGAAGCGCAGTTACAATGTCCCCATTGACAGACACCTGGCACATCTGTGTTCTGTCAGGATGAGATGGCGTGGCACTGCAGACAGGGTGTGCAAACAGGGAATAGCGGTGAGCCACACTACAGTCCATGGGCTCTGTATTCACAGAGCAATGTGCTGCTATGTGCCCTGGTGTATGACACCTCCAGCAGATGATTTGTTGTGGCTGCATTTTAGAAGGGACTTTCAGCTCTTCCATTTTTTTTTGTCCAGAGGCATCTGTCTCCGCTCTCCCCCTGGTTTATACCCCTTTTTACTGGGTTCAGCATGAACTTTGGGGTTAACCAGAGAAGATTTCTCCTTACTTGGCCACAAGACAAAGTTCTCAGCAGTGGAATATCTCTCCACCAGGTCCACCAGACTGTCTGCACCTTGTGGGTTTCCCTGGACAACCCAGCGCTGCACTGGCACAGGAAGGGCATGTATATAGCGATCCATCGCCACCCTTTCCACCATCTGCTCAGGTGTAAGAGTCTCTGGTTTTAACCATTTACGAATCAGGTGGAAGAGATCATACATCTGTGAGCGTGGGGGCTTTTCTTGGCAAAAAGTCCATTGGTGTACTCGCTGGGCCTGGACTGCTAGACTGACCCCCAACCGAGCGAGTATTTCAGCCTTTAGTTTGCTGTAGTCTTTGGAGTCCTGCACAGAAAGATCATAATAGGCTTTTTGTGGCTCACCTGTCAGGTATGGGGCCAGTATTTCAGCCCACTCTTCCACAGGCAATTGCTCTCTGTCTGCAACCCGTTCAAAGACAGTTAGATACGCCTCCACATCATCCTCAGCAGTCATTTTCTGTAGTGTAGTCTGTATTTTTCTCCGGACATCACTCACAGAACTTGTAGCCTTTGCAGACACCACTTGCTGTGCAGTCACCATTTTTGTGAGAGCTGCCAATTGCTCCACTAGCAAGTGATTGGTCTCCTGCTGCCGTCTCTCAGCCGCCTCCATGGAACGCTGCTGTTGTGCATTGGCCAGCACCAACTGTTTGACCAACTCGTCCATGGTCTCAGTGTTTGGCTTTACTGCAGTAGCCGCCTTCACCCAGGACATTCACAGCTTGGAAACTTTAACTCCCACACGCGGTTGCCCCTAGCAACAGTCTCTGCCCGCGTCCTCCACCATATGTAAATGCGGGACCTTCAGAGAAGGTAAGTTGCTAGGTCAATCAGACGGAGGAAAGGATATTATTTCTCAGTTGTAGTCAGTTTATTGGAGGCAGTTCACACAGTCCATAGAATGTAAATAAAAAAAACAGCTTTCTTCAGCAAAAGGATAACACAAAGGAGCTTTCTTCAGCAGGGTACAAAAATGAAACAACAAAACAGTCCTTACTTCAGGATGTAAAGAAGGTAAGTCCTCGGGCTTTCCTCACCCACACACAAGGTGAATTTTAAGGTTTTATCCTCCAGACACACACACACAGGGCAGTGTGTACAACAGGTTTCTCCTCCAAGAGACGACCACACCCCCACTTCCCATGGTCAACCTCAGTGCTTTAATAGTTGATCCTTGGGTCACCTACCAAACCAGGACTGGAGTATAGGCCTGGGTCTACAACTACTTCTAAATCCTGGACCCATACTCCAGGCAGTCACCATGTGGACACCAGCCACCTCAGTGGAAGATACCTGCCATCTACCACTTTTCCATCTGCCTGTTTACAGTGCGTGCTAGTCGAAACTGCCGTTTCGAGTCGTACCCGCTCATCTCTACAGCTGATCAAAGTAAAAGTATAACCCTGATGCCGCAACACCAAAAGGTAAGTTCACACGTAGTTTTTTGGGAGCCGCTCAGGTCTTTTTTTCCGGGAGCCGTTTCTTCTGGCTCCCGGAAAAAAAGAAGGGAGATGCTCATTCTTCAGGCCGTTTCGCCACACGATTTGGCCTGAAGACACTCCCCTCCTCTGGACTAGGCCCATTCATTGGGCCTAATCCGGAGCGGAGTGCGCGGCTGGATGCCGGTTCAGTGCACCAGCTTTCAGTCGCGGCTGCCCGGTTTTTGGTCCAAAAAACCCTTTACTCATTCTTTGTTTTGACTGTTCTTATATGCCCCCTCTCCCCCAACCCCTTCATTGTCTATACCCTCTCACGACCCCTGATCCTCCCTCTCCCTATCCTTCACATTCAGTTGTGATTTTTGTTGGTTTAAAGATTTTCATGACGAAAAATTCTAAAACTTAAATGACTATCCTAACAATGCATTTCTCCTTATTATTTATATATATTATATTGGTATAATTATTATCATCATCATCATTACTGTTTTAATGATATTTTGTAAGAATAGGGTAGGTCTTAGGGACTAGAATATTTACATCCCACCAGTATAATTCATTCGGGGGCTTACTGCTCATTTACATGCTAAAATTATGTGGCACTGAGTGAAACTGTCGACACATTTTTTTTTCTAGTAGTAGCTTCTTACCTAGTCCTTGCCTGGGCGTCCTGCCAGGAGCTTGCTAACTGGCTCTTGCCTTAAGCTACGGTCCTGTTAGCTCTGTGCAGTGGGGATACATTGTCACATACAGCACAGCCTCAGGCAGCAGCAAGACGCTATATGATGTTTGTGGCCCCACAGTACAATACTTTCAATATATATATTGTTTTTGTCTCTAATAAAATTATGTTTATGGATTGGGTTGTGCAATGTACTTGTTTTTGCCCCATCTCTTTTGGTAATAATCAGAGCCATTGCAGTGACATTGAGAAGGAGGGGTGCATGGAGGGAGGTTACAGCCAGTCTGCCTCTGTACCAAGATGTCACCTCAGCCATCGGATGTGTATATTTTATTTAGCATTTGTTAAAAATTCTGTTTAGTTTATTCTGAGGACACACAGCCTGGTTGAGATGCTGCACATTCTTTATATGTATGCAGTTCAGTAAAAGCACTGTGCCATGCATTGATTGTATAGGAGGGGGAGAGCAGGGAGCGCCTCTGGCTCAGGGGACCTGGAAGATTCACCTACTCCCCTGAGCCAGTCCAAGCCTGGGTACATCCACATGAAGCATACATGAGGTGGATTAGTTTGGTCTTTCTGGCAGCTTGTCCACTGTATTGTGCAGTAGTATCCATACACTGCGCAAAAAATACAAAGTGCAAATTGACCTGGATTTCAAGTCACAGCATAAAATTATACTGCAGGCGTTCACCATGGCTTTCACCCTTTGCAATATGGCTTAAAGTAGCAGCATAAAACAACCATTTCCATTTTTTTTAATTTTATTTTTTGCTGTGGCAGAATATAGGTAAATCCACTGCTAATCTCCCACAATGAAAAATCAGCATTGGACACATGCTGTGTGGATGTACTGTAACAGCAGCAGGAATAAGCGGATACCATAATGAACCTGGAATACACAATAGCAAGGTAACATATACAGGATGCAAAATAGGCAAGAAAGTATTGACAGGTATTACTTTATTTATTTAAAGATTGCTCAGAGAATTTATGATGGGGAAATTCACCCTTATTAGGGAATATTCACATCACGTTTAATGGATGCAAAAAACTGATGTCAGTATATACTATGTTTTTGTGACCTTGTTTTTGTGTTGCTGTTTTTGCATCCACTTAACGGGTATGCTAAATGGAAATAAAGTGTGATGTGAATGAAGCCTTAAGCCTGAAACCCCATGTTGTGAAAAGGCAGCGGAGATGCTGCAGCAAAACAAACAAACAAAAAAAACCACTGCATTTTATAGTACCTGCAAAGTGAATGGGATTCTGGCTACTACCATTTGCACACTGTAGAAAAAAATTTACATCCGAAAAGCTGCATTTTAAAAAAATTTCTGTGTTTTTGTAAGTCACAGCATGTCCATTATATCTGCAGCAGTTCTGGCGTGTTTTTTTTTTTATAAATACAGAAAACGCAATGTAAAATGATTCTGGAAAAAAATGTGTTTCCAATGTAGCATTTTTCAGAAATTGACGTACAAGAAAGTACCAACAGATCCCATAATAGTCAATAGGGTCCCTCTGAATTTGTTTGTCTCTGTCACTGATCCTGTTATCAGATGATCCGTTTTTCTGTTCTTCTGGTCCTCCAATAAGTCCTTAAGCTACATGCACAAAAGAAATTAAAGAAACATTAAAAACTGATGAAACTGTCATCATTTACGTATCATTTATTTTTCATCAGATATTTGGCCATCTCTCTATTTTGCATCCATTTGTCATCCATTTTTAACTGTCAGTTGAAAAAAAACAATGAACTTCATTGGTATATTGACTTGATTAGTCTGTCTGTCCCCCAAAACAGACAACAAATGGCCATGTGCTATAAGTCTGTTATATTGGTCCATTTTCTCACATTCATGTACATGGGTACTTAAAGTTTTCAAAGCACTGATAACCAATTGCTTTTGGCATTAAACTACCCCCTCATCACTAATAGTGGCTAAGATTTTAAAGATTATTGTAGTAAAGTAAACATGTGTGAACAGTAGGCAATTATTGTCACAGTCTATATATTTCACAATGTTCTGTTGTCTGACAGAATGCCAATAAAAGATTATCAAGTATTTTGTAAATCCCACTTTTAGGCTAAAGCCCCACGTTACAAAGCATAACTGTGTTTTACATTACCTGCAAAGTAGTTAGGATCCTGACTAATTCCATCCACACATTGCAGAAATGCTGCGATTTCAAAACCGCTTGTGCATTTATAAAATTTGCTTTAGTTTCCCATATAATAGGGGCAGAAACTCTGCAGTGGAAAACTCAGCAAGAACAGAATACCAACAGAATACCATGCAAACCATGTCCTATGAGGAGCGGCTAAAAGAACTGGGATTGTTTAGTTTGCAGAAGAGAAGGCTGAGGGGAGATTTAATAGCAGTCTACAAATATCTGAAAGGTAGTCACAGTGCAGAGGGATCTCCCCTATTCTCATTAGCACAAGGAAGTACAAGAAGCAATGGGATGAAACTAAAGGGAAAGAGATACAGATTAGACATTAGGAAAAACTTTCTGACAGTGAGGGTAGTGAGAGAGTGGAATAGGCTGCCACGGGAGGTGGTGGGCGCTCCATCAATGGAAATCTTCAAGCGGAATCTGGATAAACATATAGCTGGGATGATTTAGGAAAACCTGCACTCGCAGGGGGTTGGACCCGATGGCCCTTGAGGTCCCTTCCAACTCTACCATAAGAATGAATAAGAAAGAATAAAAAACGCAATACGTGAAGTCAGGAGTGTCAATGATAAGGATAAGGAAAATATCTAGAAAGCTCATACTTCTCCCTTTGGCTCACTTTGACTTTGGCTCAAAAAACTGCAGCAAAATCTGCAACAAAAAAAATCAGCTTTTTTGCAACATGGAGCCTCAGTCTTAGGTTTTAGGCCTTACGTGACATGCCAAGACATTTAGGGTGACAAACATTGTCTGAACCAAGAGGCAACCACAAGGACGCACCTTCAGTGAGGTGATGAACTCAGGCAGTGCCTTATAGAATAAACTGGAAGGGGGGGGGAGGGTATAATTTTTTTTTTTTATTGGAAGTTACTTATTGTGTTATTGTAATAACTAGCAATAAGTTTTATTCACCTGTCCATGTTCCTCTCCTGGCCACCCTCTGCTGCCTCCCATAGGCGGCACTGCACTTACATCACAACGCTGAAGAATGTCAGGACTTTACCTACAGCATCTTGGCATTCTTCATCGTCGGCTACAGCGCATCCTAGAGGTCGCAGCAGAGGGTGGCCAGGACTGGAACGTGGACAAGTGAATAAAAATTATTGACCGCTACACTGTGTGGGAAAAAACAGGGTCATATACTGTGGGTTGGCTTTAAAAAAGTGGCAGGTTATAAAAGGGGGTCATATACTGTGTGGGAGCCATAAATAGGTGGATCATATGCTGTGTGGGGGATAGAAAAAAGGGGGTCAGATACAGTATGGGGGCATCAAAAAGATGTGACATGGCACCTGAATAGAAGAGGTTGTCTAGGTAAAAAAAAAAAAAATATAGGCCAGGGTGAGGTGAAAAAAATAAATAAATAATAATACTCACTTGTCCCCCTATGCTCCGTTGTTCAGTTCCATTTCATTTTCCTATTTTTGATGAGTGTTATCTGTTTATCATTAGCTTTTAACTGTCAGATAAAAACGAATGAATTTAATTGAAAGCGTCTCACTACTTTGTGATTGGATCATTCATTTTTGGGATTTTGATACATGGTGTTTTGAAGGCTATAATAATTTTTTCCCATTTACGTTAATTTTTTTTTTTTTTGTAGATTGTGAGCCCCACATAGAGCTCACAATGTACATTTTTCCCTATCAGTATGTCTTTGGACTATGGGATGGAAATCCATGCAAACACAGGGAAAACATACAAACTCCTTGCAGATGGTTTTTATGCCCTTGGCGGGATTTGAACACCAGGACTCCAGCCCTGCAGTGCTAACCACTGAGCCACCGTGTGACCCCCAATTAAATAATTTTTGTGCCCTTCCTTGCATGGTTTTTCTTTTTTTAATATTGGAAAAAAAAAGACATTTCTCAATTTTTTTTTTTAAATAGCACAAAGTACTACTGAAATATATATTTTATCTTTGCAGTGGTAATCTTTATGTAGGCAACACAGAATTAGTGATATGGGCTTGGTAGTAACTTCATTAGTGATGTGGGCTTGGTATTAACTTTTTATTATGTTACTTTTTTTTTTTTTTTTTTTTTTTTTTTACTTTTTTGCTTTTATTTTTCTTAATTATGTTACACATTCTGCCACCCATGATTTTAAGATAGACCTTTGGGGGACATTATATAATTTTTTTTTTTTGTGCTGATCTTCCCTGAATAATACATTAGCCCCAACTACAGGAGGAGCAGAGCCTTCTAGCACTTACTGCACTGCTCATTTGGGTCCTCTAAGACCCAGCAGCTCCTGCAGTTCCCCCGGCACCTGGCAATCACATGACCGGTGGGCCAGGGGAATTACATTATGGAAATTCATTGAGTACCATGTGTGCAGCAATTGGGAAGTCAGGGACAGTAATAAACCATCCCCGCATTCTCTCTGGGGAGTCGAGTTGTCACAAACAGCTGCATCCCTGCTTCTACAACTGCACAGTTCTCATATGCCTCTAGTTCTGCAATGGATGTTATGCAAGAACTAAGCAGTCACTACCTGGATGTATATATTCTACAGTTCCAAGTTTGAAATAGTCCACTGGATAGGGCATCAGTATCAGCTCAGTGTGGGTTCAGTTTTTGGCACCCCTGACGATCAGCTGATTGAAGAGACTTTCGAATTTTGCAAATGTTTACATGAATGTCATTGACATAGTAACAGCAGGACACGGTATTGCATCTTTTTATCAGAAATCCTCTTTAAAGATGTAGTTTATAATAAAAAAAGAAAACCCTTTCATTTATGATTGTCAGAGATGGTATATTATTATATGATATATTATTAAGTACTGCGAGTATTTTGAGTGATGTTACTGTCAGCTCCGTGCTGCCTTTGTACACGTAGTTTTTGTCCTCCAGAAGGCACAGGCACTTGGCACTAAACATACATAATAAGGCTTTATTGCTTTGCTTCTTTTGCTATGGTGACATCTTATAAATACAGTACTTTGGGAAGGATAAGCAGAGAGGGTTTGGTCACCCAGATTCAAGAAACAGAAACAATCATGCGTTATGTAAGTGTACTTCCTCTAAGGTACAATTATCATAATTGAGGGAAAACTATTTCAGGGAGATTGCATCACAGTCTAATTTATGCTTTGGCACTCTTATTGCAGTTCTTTATAAGCTTCTTTGAAAAGAAAGACATTTAAATCTATCTATGGAAGTGACACATTTATTAGCCTTCTGCTTCTGATAAAGTAAGCTCATGGGAAGAATTTAGAGCAGAAGTAAAAACTAATCTGTAGAAAGGCAGTGGTGCATATTTTAATATTAATTTGTCTGTTTTTGATCATTTAGAGTCAGTTCACATTGGCATGAAGGTCTGTTCGGCCAGGATTCCCTTACTCTGTAAAAGCCAGACAAGTATTTTTGCTGTTCTTTGCTGTAAGAAAGCTGCAAACTTTCTGAATCCAGTGAAAATCATTGTATTCCATGATGGAAATTGTCTTACCAATGGGAACAGAGTCTCTTGTATACATACATTGTATATATCAAATATCATTTTTTAATATTTTTTTACATACTGTAAAAACTGAAAAGTAATCCGCTAAAGAATACAGCCATCCTCATCTAGTCTTCTATTGAAATCTATATGTTTCTATAGTAACAGACTGTTAGTAAACCTGTAGTCTGATCATAGAAATATTAGGTTTGCACGGGTGCTGTCAATGTCATATCATAAGAAATTATTGAAGACTATTTGCAAAGTTGGTCACTTTTCACTTGCAATACATTATAACAATAGAAATATCTGCCAGGTTTTTCATGACAATATAATATATTATATAAAGTAATAAACTATAAGGTAAAAAAATATTGCATTACACCCCAACATCCATATACACTCACCGGCCACTTTATTAGGTACACCTGTCCAACTGCTCGTTAACACTTAATTTCTAATCAGCCAATCACATGGCGGCAACTCAGTGCATTTAGGCATGTAGACATGGTCAAGACAATCTCCTGCAGTTCAAACCGAGCATCAGTATGGGGAAGAAAGGTGATTTGAGTGCCTTTGAACGTGGCATGGTTGTTGGTGCCAGAAGGGCTGGTCTGAGTATTTCAGAAACTGCTGATCTACTGGGATTTTCACGCACAACCATCTCTAGGGTTTACAGAGAATGGTCCGAAAAAGAAAAAACATCCAGTGAGCGCCAGTTCTGTGGGCGGAAATGCGTTGTTGATGCCAGAGGTCAGAGGAGAATGGCCAGACTGGTTCGAGCTGATAGAAAGGCAACAGTGACTCAAATAGCCACCCGTTACAACCAAGGTAGCCAGAAGAGCATCTCTGAACGCACAGTACGTCGAACTTTGAGGCAGACGGGCTACAGCAGCAGAAGACCACACCGGGTGCCACTCCTTTCAGCTAAGAACAGGAAACTGAGGCTACAATTTGCACAAGCTCATCGAAATTGGACAATTGAAGATTGGAAAAACGTTGCCTGGTCTGATGAGTCTCGATTTCTGCTGCGACATTCGGATGGTAGGGTCAGAATTTGGCGTCAACAACATGAAAGCATGGATCCATCCTGCCTTGTATCAACGGTTCAGGCTGGTGGTGGTAGTATCATGGTGTGGGGAATATTTTCTTGGCACTCTTTGGGCCCCTTGGTACCAATTGAGCATCGTTGCAACGCCAAAGCCTACCTGAGTATTGTTGCTGACCATGTCCATCCCTTTATGACCACAATGTACCCAACAGCTGATGGCTACTTTCAGCAGGATAATGCGCCATGTCATAAAGCTGGAATCATCTCAGACTGGTTTCTTGAACATGACAATGAGTTCACTGTACTCCAATGGCCTCCACAGTCACCAGATCTCAATCCAATAGAGCATCTTTGGGATGTGGCGGAACAGGAGATTCGCATCATGGATGTGCAGCCGACAAATCTGCGGCAACTGTGTGATGCCATCATGTCAATATGGACCAAAATCTCTGAGGAATGTTTCCAGCACCTTGTTGAATCTATGCCACGAAGAATTGAGGCAGTTCTGAAGGCAAAAGGGGGTCCAACCCGTTACTAGCATGGTGTACCTAATAAAGTGGCCGGTGAGTGTATATATATATATATATATATATATATATATATATATATATATATATGTATATATATATCCATATGGTGCAAAATTTACAGGATTTGTTCCATCAGTACAAATGAGTAAACTAAATATAGCATGTACTTTACAATAACTTTATATATAAACTAGCTGTTACCTGCGACTTCGTCTGCAGTGATTGTAGAAGTGGGTATATACAGGCGTGGGTAAGGTTTTCGTAGTGTGTATAAGGTATGGGATATGAAATGTAACTTTGTATCTTGTTGTTGCTATAATTCAGAGAATACGTGAGACTTTTGTGTTGAAGTTAATTTGTATTTGAGCTGCTATATATACGGTGTTGTGAGAAACTTTACATAGTGACTTTGGGACAGAAGTATTTGAAGTTAACCCTTTCCCGCCGATGGCATTTTTTGATTTTCGTTTTTGACTCCCCTCCTTCTAAACCCCATAACTTTTTTATTTCTCCGCTCCCAGAGCTATATGAGGTCTTAATTTTTCCTGGGACAAATTTTTCTTCATGATGCCACCATTATTTATTCTATATAATGTGCTGGGAAGCAGGGAAAAAATTCTGAATGGGGTGGATTTGAAGAAAAAATGCAGTTCTGCGACTTTCTTACGGGCTTTGGTTTTACGGCGTTCACTGTGCAACCAAAATGACCTGTCCCCTGTATTCTGTGTTTCGTTACGACTCCGGGGTTATATGGTTTTATTTACATTTTGACCCCTTAAAAAAATCCCAAACTGTGTTAAAAAATTATTTTTAGAAAAGTCGCCATATTCTGACAGCCGTAACTTTTTTATACGTGCGTGTACGGGGATGTATAGGGCGTCTTTTTTTGCGGGACCGGGTGTACTTTGTAGTTCTACCATTTTCGGGAAATGTTATTGCTTTGATCACTTTTTATTCAATTTTTTATCAGAATCAAAACAGTGAAAAAATGGTGGTTTGGCACTTTTGACCATTTTTCCCGCTACGGCGTTTACCGAACAGGAAAAATATTTGTATAGCTTTGTAGAGCGGGCGATTTCGGACGTGGGGATACCTAACGTGTATGTGTATCACAGTATTTGACTACTTTTATATGTGTTCTAGGGAAAGGGGGGTGATTTGAATTTTTAAACCTTTTTATTTATTTTTTATATATTTTTTTTGCTTTTTGTAAACTTTTTTTTTTGCATTTATTAGACCGCCTAGGGGTATTGTCATGGGTGGGCGGTGTCGCGGATTGTCAGAGCGGTGGGGGTCGGCAAACATGGCTGCTCCGGAGCGTTAAAGAGAGCCTCCTGGAGTATCGTTAAGGTGAGGGGCAAAGTGGTAAAGTATATGTATATGTGATTGTGTGGGGTTAGGGGCGAGGCTGTAGAGGGCAATATGAATTTTGTGGCTTGCTATGGTCCAAAGTGTGTGAGATTGCAGAGATGGTGGTGTGAGTTTGGGTTTTGTTGGGGGTCCTGGCACAAACGTATGTGCGCTATTGTGACAAAAAGTAGCCTATTGCGCAATCGGGTGTATTAACTATGTTTGTGGAAAATTTCAGCCAAATCGGTCGAGCGGGTTTTGCGTGATTGAGGAACAAACATCCGAACATCCAAACTCACAAACCCACAAACTTTCACATTTATAATATTAATAGGATTTATTTCTAGTGCTGTATAAGTCTAAGTCTATATCATTCTAGTTAGGCCATGTTAGTTACACTAGGTTCACACCTGCGTTCGGCACTCCGTTCTGTGGTTTCTGTCTTCTGCATGCAAGAAGACAGAAACCACAGATGGAGTCCGGTGGTGAGCGTTTTATGCTCTCCACCGCAAAACCGTTTTTTTTAATCCGGACACAGAGTACTGCATGTCTGACTGTGTCCGGATTAAAAAAACCCGGTTTCACGGCGGAGAGCATAAAACGCTCACTGCCAGACAGCTTTCTCACCCATTCAAATGAATGGGTGAGAAAGAGTTCTGCAGGTTTCCGTCTCCTGCTCTGTTTTGTGCAGGAAACGGAAACCTGCAGAACGAGACTCGGGTGCAGATGTGAACGAGCCCTAAGTCATGCCCAGTAGAATACAGAACATCTTCTGTTACATCCTCAGTGAAAGAAGCAGGGATAGCATTTAGGTGGGACATAGGCTTTATTTCTGCTTCTCAGACAGAAAGCCTAGCATAAGCAGCAGCATTTATTATAGTGAAAGGTAGATGTCCTGATACAAACTCTAAGGGCTCGTTCACATCTGCGCCCGGGGTCTCCGCTTTCAGGTTTCCGTTTCCTGCAGGAAACTGGGCAGGAGACGGAAACCTGACGGCATTTTTCAAATGAATGGGTTTGAAAAGTGTCCGGCCATGAGCATTTGAGATCTCCGCAGCGAAACCTTTTTTTTTAACCGGACACAGAGTCGGACATGCAGGACTTTGTGTCCGGTTTAAAGGGATTCTACCACTAAAACACATTTTTTTCTAGTTAACACGTTGGAATAGCCTTTAAAAAGGCTATTCGTCTCCTACCTTTGGAAGTGCTCTCCGCCGCGCCATTCGTTCAAAATACCGGTTTGTACTGGTATGCTAATTAGATCTCTCGCAGTGATAGGGGGGAACCACAATTTTGCGCATGCGCAGTACGTTCGGCAAGCTTCGCCGAACAGAGCGTACTGCGCAGGTGTCTGACAGGACGCTGAAGAAGGAAGGGGAGGATACCAAAGACCACAGAGGCAGCGCTGCGGTCGGCTTTCGAGCTGCAATGGGGACGCCCCCATCGCTGCTCCTGCGATGGGGACGCCCCCATCGCTGCGAGAGATCTAATTAGCATACCGGTACAAACCGGTATTTTGAACGAACGGCGCGGTGGAGAGCACTTCCAAAGGTAGGAGACGAATAGCCTTTTTAAAGGCTATTCCGACGTGTTAACTAGAAAAAAAATGTGTTTTAGTGGTAGAATCCCTTTAAAAAAACTGGTTTCGCTGTGGAGAGCTCAAAACGCTCACCGGTGCTCACGGTTGGACCCGGTCTGACAGGTTCCCGTCTTCTGAACGGAGACTGGACGCTGGTGTGAAACCAGCGTAAGCTGCAAGGAAGAGAATGGCGTCTGGTGCACTTTGCTATAAGTAGAAAAACTCAGGTGGGTATGTATTCAAGACTATTCCAGTAATGGCTTAAATAGTGAAATTAAAACTTCAATGCTTTATTGAGATTCTTTAAAACACATATATAGTGATATCACAACTGTGATGATACGTCACAGTTGTGATATCACTATATATTGGTTTTAAAGAATCTCAATAAAGCATTGAAGTTTTAATTTTACTATTTAAGCCATTACTGGAATACACTTTGCTATAAGTGCATGCTATACTATCAACCACCGTGTGTCATCTCGGAAGAGACGCCAAACCCCCAGTACTGATCTGATGGCAGGTCTGGTCAAACCTTATCAGACATTTATCCCCAATCTTGAGGGTAGGGTATAAATTATTATGGGGCAAAGATTTCATGATGTATGTCAGTTTAAGTAGGGGAAAGAGCAAAATAGCCAGCTAGATGAACAAGGGAGCATTTTCCTCTAAGATAAATTACAAAGTTTCTTATATTTGCACTTTTAATTTATGCAAAGTTTGTTGGAAAGTTAGTTAACAATTAAGTGTACTTTGAAAGCTCTTATTTTATAATGACAGAAATAATAAGTTACATTTACCTATGAGTCAGTGTGATAAAGTACAGGTTATATTACTGTAAGGAACTATTGGATACTTTCTCCTTGTGGAATATGATTATACGCTCTCTAGTCAAATAGACACCCAAAATTTGTTTCAGAGTTGCAGAGATACACTGCAGCACATGTGAGTGCATTGGGTTTAATTTAATTTGTTCATGTAGTATATGTTAAATGCTGCACTTAAATAATATAATGATTCTATAAATGATTGGAATTTGGAAATTCTGCTATAAAAATCCAGAATATCCTACTAATATTATAAGTGTGAAAGTTTGTGTGTTTGGATGTTTGTGAGTTTGTTCCTCAATCACGCTAAAACGCCTGGACGGATTTGCGTGCAATTTTCCACAAACATAGTTTTCCCTTAGGATTGAGTCACAGGCTACTTTTGGTGCCACTAAACAACATGGCTTCCTAGCAGGAGACTCACAAAAGCAGGACTCCTAGCCCCAGCTATAGACTCACACACACTGCCTGGCATTTCCTGCCTCAACCTGCCTGCACACTCCTTACTGTCACCTCAGGAGTAGCCCTCACTCTACTCACTCACATTTACATATAGATTTCCACTATATAACAGATCACATTGTCTGTATCACTACATACACAATATAACAGATCACATTGTCTGTATTACTACATACACACATACACAATATAACACATCACATTGTCTGTATCACTACATACACAATATAACACATCACATTCACATTGTCTGTATCACTACATACACAATATAACACATCAGCTATAGACTCACACACACTGCCTGGCATTTCCTGCCTCAACCTGCCTGCACACTTCTTACTGTCACCTCAGGAGTAGCCCTCACTCTACTCACTCACATCACAATATAACACATCACATTGTCTGTATCACTACATACACAATATAACACATCACATTGTCTGTATCACTACATACACAATATAACACATCACATTGTCTGTATCACTACATACACAATATAACACATCACATTGTCTGTACCACGACATACACAATACAACACATCACACTGTCTGTACCACGACATACACAATACAACACAGCACATTGTCTGTATCACTACATACACAATATAACACATCACATTGTCTGTATCACTACATACACAATATAACACATCACATTTGCTATCCCACCAAACTTTTTAAAGCACTTTTACAGTTTCACACGTCTGTGTCCGCCCAATTCTCAAATCACCGCAGACGAAGTCGCGGGTAAAAGCTAGTGGGTCATAATTCCAGATTTGGTCACAGCAGGGTATAATTGCTAGTAGCATATAATGGTTTATGATGTCTCAGAAAATCTAAGCATGTGAATTACTTTTAGAATTAATCATAAACTAAAGAGAGAATAATTTATCTGTCCTGATAAGATTTGCTGACATTGTAAGTTTTCATCGGCATGATGGAGTAAAAGTTCACAGAGAACAGAAAATTGATTTTCTGTAACTGTTCAAGAAAATAGAGTAAACTTTATTGTCATAACTGCAATATGATTCACTTCTCAAATATGTTTCACTTGTGAATTTTTGCATGCATAGTCATGGCTGTAAGGTTTGGCACCTGTGAAATTCTTCCAAAAAATTAAGTATTTCTCCCAGAAATTTATTGAAATTGCACATGTTTTATTATAGTTGTGTTAATTCCCTTTGTATTTACTGGAACAACACAAAAAAAGTGAAACATTATATAATTTCACGCAAAACTCCAAATATAGGCAGGACAAAATTACTGGCACCCTGAGATTTTACCCCTCTCTTTGTAGGCCTCATTTCATTTTCGGTAAACAGTAGAATGATGTGCTTTACCAAAATGAGCTCTCTCTTGCTGTCATCTGTTGACATGACGTTTTCCCAGAAGGATTTTGGCTCACGTACATTTTGGAAAAATGCAATCTAGCTTTTTATGTCTATGTGTTAGCAGTGCGGTCCTCCTGAGTCTACTGCCATAGCGTTTCATTTAGTTCAAATGTTAACAGTTGGGTTGTGCTGACACTGATGCACCCTGAGCCTCCAGAACAGCTTGAATTTCTCTGGAACTAGATTGGGGCTCCTTATTCACCATCCAGACTATCCTCTGTCCATTTTTTTTCCTGCTTCCAATATATCAACTTTAAGAACTGACTATTTACTTGCTACCTAATATATCCTACTCTTTGACAGATTTCAGTGTAATGAAACAATCAATGTTACTTAGGCCTTATTAACGCAAATATCAAAAACGTTTTTAGAGCACATTCATTGTGTCTATTCACATGGTTGTTTCAACAGACCATCAAAAAATAGGGCCTCAGCCTTCAAATGCTGTGTGAAATTGGTCTATGGTTGACCTGGAAGAGGTTGTAATAGGTCAAGTATACCTGTCTAAGGCTAGGTTCACGTCTGCTTTGTCGCATAGTCTCTCAAAAAAAATTTCTTGACCGTTTTAAGTTTCAAACCAAAGGATACCTGAGAAACTCCCATCATAGTCAATGCTGGGCTATGTACACTCACCGGCCACTTTATTAGGTACACCATGCTAGTAACGGGTTGGACCCCCTTTTGCCTTCAGAACTGCCTCAATTCTTCGTGGCATAGATTCAACAAGGTGCTGGAAGCATTCCTCAGAGATTTTGGTCCATATTGACATGATGGCATCACACAGTTGCCGCAGATTTGTCGGCTGCACATCCATGATGCGAATCTCCCGTTCCACCACATCCCAAAGATGCTCTATTGGATTGAGATCTGGTGACTGTGGAGGCCATTGGAGTACAGTGAACTCATTGTCATGTTCAAGAAACCAGTCTGAGATGATTCCAGCTTTATGACATGGCGCATTATCCTGCTGAAAGTAGCCATCAGATGTTGGGTACATTGTGGTCATAAAGGGATGGACATGGTCAGCAACAATACTCAGGTAGGCTTTGGCGTTGCAACGATGCTCAATTGGTACCAAGGGGCCCAAAGAGTGCCAAGAAAATATTCCCCACACCATGACACCACCACCACCAGCCGGAACCGTTGATACAAGGCAGGATGGATCCATGCTTTCATGTTGTTGACGCCAAATTGTGACCCTACCATCCGAATGTCGCAGCAGAAATCGAGACTCATCAGACCAGGCAACATTTTTCCAATCTTCAATTGTCCAATTTCGATGAGCTTGTGCAAATTGTAGCCTCAGTTTCCTGTTCTTAGCTTAAAGGAGTGGCACCCGGTGTGGTCTTCTGCTGCTGTAGCCCATCTGCCTCAAAGTTCGACGTACTGTGCGGCGTTCAGAGATGCTCTTCTGGCTACCTTGGTTGTAACGGGTGGCTATTTGAGTCACTGATGCCTTTCTATCAGCTCGAACCAGTCTGGCCATTCTCCTCTGACCTCTGGCATCAACAACGCATTTCCGCCCACAGAACTGCCGCTCACTGGATGTTTTTTTCTTTTTCGGACCATTCTCTGTAAACCCTAGAGATGGTTGTGCGTGAAAATCCCAGTAGATCAGCAGTTTCTGAAATACTCAGACCAGCCCTTCTGGCACCAACAACCATGCCACGTTCAAAGGCACTCAAATCACCTTTCTTTCCCATACTGATGCTCGGTTTGAACTGCAGGAGATTGTCTTGACCATGTCTACATGCCTAAATGCACTGAGTTGCCGCCATGTGATTGGCTGATTAGAAATTAAGTGTTAACGAGCAGTTGGACAGGTGTACCTAATAAAGTGGCCGGTGAGTGTATATAACTGCTGTCCCTCTCCGTTATTTGGGTCCCACGACTGACCCAACAACAGAGACCAAGTGCTAGAGGGAACCTAGTGTAACATTTTATTTTAACGTTTATTGTAAAATCATACACATGGGTTATTGTCACTTTTGATGCGGACCTTCACACTTTTCCTATTTTTTAGTTAGAAGCAAAAAGTATGCAAATAAAAAGAGTATAGTATACCTGATATTCAATATATTGAGATATATATAGAACTGATTAATCTTCTAGTAGCTGTCCAATTTTTAATATCTATCCAAATACATACAGTATATACACAATATAAACAAGAGCACATGCAGTTGCTGTGTCAGTTCTGGATTCTTACTAAACGCTGGTGTTCTCTGTTTATGATGAGGGTAGATAACCGCAAAGGCAATATCTGGGTCACAGAGCGATTAGTACAGCAGATTAGGGTGTGTTTCATATCAAATGTCCTTGTTCTCAGCTGCAAAGATATTTTTTATACAAGCAACTGCATATACCCAAAGCTTATAGAAAGATGACTTTATGGTATATACTGTATGAAAGCTTGGTACAAAGTGACCAAGAAAGCAGAAGCCTAATTTGTTACTAACACTTGCCCTATGAGCAGTGTCTGAGTGTAAAGGGCTGGTCTACAGTACACTGTGTCCTGTTCTAGTGCATGTGACTGAGGAATGTCTGGTTATATCACATCGTGTACTACCTGTGTAATATGTATAATACTGATGGTAAATATTAGTAATTAAAGGGGTTGCCCAGTTTCAGACAAATGTAATTGTTGGTCTAATGAAAAGTTCTACAATTTTCCAATATACTTTCTGCATCAATTCTTCATGTTTTCTAGATCTGCTTGCTGTCATTCATTCTGCTTACATCCAGTGGATAACTATCAGTTCCTGAATGACAGCAAACAGAGATCTTGAAAACTGTAATGAATTGTTACAGAGAGTATATGGAAAAATTGTCTAACTTTTCATTATACAAACAATAACATTTGTCTCTCAATATTTGTATTAAAACTGGTCAATTCTTTTAAGCAGTGGTGATCATGCTCAATAATGTCCATGCCAAAAACCACAATTGGTTATGTTCAAGCATTAGCATCATCATCTACTTGGTTCAAGGTAATGCAGGAGAGTTGGTGAGTATTCCTGCCAGGCTCAGTATCGGTTGTTTTAGGAGATAGTGGAGAGCAACTACACTATTCCTTTGTATACTTTCACAATTACAAAAGTCAGGGGATATTTTCAACATGAACCGGCCATTTATTCAGCTTCTACTTCTTCTAAAAGCCTCCTGAAGTAGTGAAATAGCTGGACTTCCAGGTCTCACTATAAATTTTAAGAGTCGCATGATGCAGTCAGTGATGTATTTTCCAAAGCACCAACTGTGCACAGTAGCCAATGGCTGCACGCTGTTGTAGGTAAAGCTTAAATTTTTTTTTGCCAACAACATCATTTGCCGAGGGATTGATATAGCCTGAAATGCAGCAAAAAAAATTCAGCACTGGCCATAACAGAACACACAAACTAAGTATGTATGTCTGTGGTAGCTGGCTCATTGCCCCTGTAGATAGAAACCATGTATGTGCTTTTTCTTTGGACCTCCTACAATTGTTGGATAGCCCAAGTCTGCATTCTTGCAACTTCGGGGGGACACAGATCGATACTCTGTGATTTCCCTGGGCTATGTTGGTGCATTCAGGGTCCTTTCTCCATTAGTTGTTAATGGACCAGTCAAATAGTTCATTAGTAACTTCTGCAAGGTCTCTCAAGTAGAGTATTGAGTATGGACAATGAGATTAATGTAGACGCAAGAGCATTGGTAAGGTGATTCCTGTTTATCACAACTGTGTTCACTGGGGTTGGGATCAGGAATCTGTACATGTACATTAAATTCTTCTGTGGCAAACTTTATTCCTAGGGTCCTTCCTCAAACTTTTACCATAAAGATGGAAGTACAAAACTGTCTTGAATGTCATTTTAGCATTGGGAAGTGCAGCCCAAAGCAAAAAAAACTTTCTCCATCACATGGTAAGCTGAGATTCATGACTCCAGTTTACATTATTCCAAAGCCCACTGCAGGTGTCAGCTCCTACCAATTCACGGCATCATGCATGATCATTTTCAGGCTGCTTTGTGGTTTCTCACCTATGGGAACCTAATCCTTAAAACTCTCACTGAGCAGATATTTTGTTTATGTTGCTTTCAGATTGGAAATCAGCATTGAGTACTGCTTGTGCATTTTAGCAATTTTTGCTTCCTAGCCACTCGCCAGTCCTTTTCTGTGACCTTGTGTGGCATTTACAGATGAATTGTGCATAAACCTAGAAGTTTCTATTTAAAATGATAATAGTGCTTACAATGAATCTACAAATGTCTATCAAGCCAGAAATTTGACAAACTAACATTCTGAAAATGTGGCGTTCATGACAGTGGCATGAAATGCATGGAGTTCTTCAATGTGACTCATTCTACTGTTATATTTATCTCTGATGCTTGCCACCATCTGTTAGAATAAAACGGTCCTAATCCTAAATACCATTCTATAGATAGATACCACTAATCCGTCTATCTATTATCTATCTATCTATCTATCTATCTATCTATCTATCTGTCTGTCTGTCTGTCTGTCTGTCTGTCTGTCTGTCTGTCTGTCTATCTATCTAATGCAGCAAATGAACAGCACTCCAAAATAAATTTAAAAAAGGTGAGGATTTGTTCCATAGCAACGTTTTGGTCCCAGAAGTGCAGGACTTTTCTCAAGCCCTGGCTAAATTTTGGAAGCTGCATAACTCCTTTAAATACGTGTATATGATATCAATCTATCAATCAAAATTGTCAGCTCACTGAAGTATAGAATTATATATACCCACAGAAGTATAAAAAAGAAAAGAAGGAACAGAGTGAGACACAGGCTATTAGAGGTCTGCTGCAGTTAATAGTACATTTTATAGCTTACCCAAGTACTACTGTACTCCATAAGGCTGTTATATATGCGGGTGTGCTACATATACTATAGACAGGGGATGAGTGTGTGTAGTGTATGGGAGACGTCAAAGCAGCTAGCTTCCACCTACTTGCCCAGGGACATTGTTGAATTGGACATAAAGTCTGCAGAGAGGACAAGTGCTAAAAAAATATGCCGAACACAAGCCATATAATAGTCACAAAAACTGTTACTCCTCATATACACACATATGGCAGCATACCCTGAAAAGTCATCTGAAAGGTTAGTTATGTCTCAATGTAGTTAATTGTAATGAAATACAGATGTAAAGCACTTACAAAGAACATTCCAGCTATTAAATTATACAATCTCAGGTGAAGATCAGTAAGCATTCTCTCAATAGCAATCTTGGTAATAGCATGCCCTTAGAGCAGGTAGGTATGTTTACTTTGAAATTCCTGAATTCCTGCAGCGTCCATCTTCTTAGAGTCTGTACTTACTAAAACCAGGGCATTTTACACACAAATATTCAATGAAAATTTTTGGAATTTGTAACAGCTATATCTTCTCTCAGAATACTGACGCCACTTACGTTCACATAGGAAGTGGAAGTATAGATGCTAAATATATCATAACTGAATAACAGATGAGACCAGTGTACACAGGAAACACGTCATGGTTACATTGTCCCAACAGAAAACCATATTATGCCATAAGGATAGTTTTAGCTGTCTAATATATTTATTAAAATGCAGAAGGCACTGAACTCTGCTGTTGCATGCTATTACAAAGCATATATACATATAATATATATATATATATATATATATATATATATATATATATATATATATATAAAAGTTTGGACACACCTTCTCAAAGAGTTTTCTGTATTTTCATGACTATGAAAATTGTAGATTCGCACTGATGGCATCAAAACTGTGAATTAACACATGTGGAATTATATACAGCGTGAGGATGCCCAGAAAGTATAAGTATTTGTTATTTTTAATCACTTCCCCTGGACCTCTATTTCTCCTCAGACCCCAGAGTATAGTCATAGCAACAAATTGGAGGGCTGATCCTCACGTATATTGATTGAATTTCATGGGATACACCTGAAGTACTCTAGGGGGTACTTGGGAGCATTTTATACTGTGTGGGGGCTATTGTGGAACATATACTGTGTGTGGGGGGGGGCACTGTGGAGCATATTATACGGTGTAGGGGTCACTATGGAGCATATACTGTGTGGGGGCAACTATAGAGCACATTATACTAAGTCGCGGCTACTGTGGAGAATATTATATTGTGTGGGGGACACTGTGAAGCATACACTGTTGAGCATATTATACTGTGTGTGGGGCCATTGAGGAACATATTATACTTTGTGAGGCAACTGTAGAGCATATTCTACTGCGTGGGGCCCCTTCACTATTCACATCACACACTATCTGTTTTATAGCAGCTGTGCACTATTTATTACAGGCTGTAATAACATTGCATAGTGATTGTGCACGATATGATGGAACTTGCCACAACTGAGCTGTAATGCTGGCCTTGGATGGGGGTATAATCAGGAGTGGTGTGGTGTTACAGAGTTAGGGAATCAATGGAATATGTCAAAAATAGTTTGCCAGCATTTACATATTGTGCATTGACTCTGTCACATGTAAGACACTCTAGATATGACATCTCAGGGGACGATTCATGCACTGAACTGCTGCCTGGAGTGTGAACTAAACTGTTCCCTGAACTCTGCAGTGAATATAAAAAGCAGAGCAAAAACACTTTGAACTACATTGCCATTTATCTATCATATCATAGACATAGCAGGCCGCCCTCTAGTGACTATTAGTTTAGCTCAAAATCTAACAGTTTCTGCTGCAACTGTATGTACAGGCTCTATTTATACAAAAATGGGTTTATATACTATTTCTTTTAATCTTATGTGTTATTTCTTGTAATATGTTCCCTTTTTAACACTAAGGGTATTGTGAGGCTGTTTAACAAGCGTGCTGACACAAAGGTACGGCAGGCAGCAGGTTGTTATTGTGAGGATTGCTGTGTACACATAATTACGGTGTTATTTATACAGCCAGATTATTTACAGTACAAACAGGGTAATGCTGATCATTACAAAATAGTTTTGCAAGGCATGCAAGAATCAGAATGTTTTTTTTCCAAATTAGTAAGATTAGTATCATATTTATCAGGCTATGAGATGCATCTGACTATAGGACACACCTAGGTTAAAACAGCAAAAAATAAATAAATATTGTAATAACTGTATACTGAAATCCTTAAAGTGCTAGTGTTTTATGACATAAGATATTTTAATAGACATGTCTGGGAGACTTCACAGGGATGACCTTCCGATGTCCTGGAAGAGAGGGCTAAATCCCCCAAAACTAGCAGAATGCTTCTGCACCCACCAGACTCCTGGTCATAATACATGTGACCAGTGGCGTAATTAGGAATGGCGGGGCCCCGTGGTGAACTTTTGACATGGCTCCCCCCCCCACCGACACCAACGTCGAAGACCTCGACCGACCCCCTCCTTCGCACTCTATTATGTCCCTTAGTGGCCCCTGCACACAGTATTATGCCCCATAGTGGCTCCTGCACACAGTATTATGTCCCTTAGTGGCCCCTGCACACAGTATTATCCCCCATAGTGTCCCCTGCACACAGTATTATCCCCCATAGTGTCCCCTGCACACAGTATTATCCCCCATAGTGTCCCCTGCACACAGTATTATCCCCCATAGTGTCCCCTGCACACAGTATTATCCCCCATAGTGTCCACTGCACACAGTATTATCCCCCATAGTGTCCCCTGCACACAGTATTATCCCCCATAGTGTCCCCTGCACACAGTATTATCCCCCCATAGTGTCCCCTGCACACAGTATCATCCCCAATAGTGTCCCCTGCACACAGTATTATAGCCCATAGTGGCCCCTGCACACAGTATTATGTCCCTTACTGGCCCCTGCACACAGTATTATGTCCCTTACTGGCCCCTGCACACAGTATCATCCTCAATAGTGTCCCGTGCACACAGTATTATCCCCCATAGTGGACACCCATAAACAATTATTATACTCTGGGGTCTGAAAAGACCCCAGAGTATAATAATCGGAGACCCGGGGGAATAAAAACGTAAAAAATTACTGTTTCTTACCTGTCCCCAGCTCCTGCACTGTCTTCTCCGCTGCCGTCCTTCTGAAATGACGTCAGACGTCACATGACCCGGGATGCAGGCCAGGTTCATGTGACGTCAGAAAGGACGCCAGGAAGGAGGCCTGGCAGGATCGTGGAGAGGTAAGTAACAGTGTTTGTTACGTTCCCTTACCTCTCCCAGTCCACCAATCATTATACTCGGGGGACTGCAAAGACCCCCCGAGTATAATGATAGTATTTGTGGTGCCCGCGGTGTCACTTACCAATCCTGGCCCTGCCAGGATTGTCAAGTGAATAGGGCCCGTAACAGCCTATTAAAAAAAAAAAAAAAAAAAAAAAACACGCAGCGGAAGCGGCTGTCACCAGGCCCCCTAATGGCCCGGGCCCTGTGGCAGCTGCCTCCGCTGCCTCTACGGTAGTTACGCCCCTGCATGTGACATTGTGCCACAGTGCATGACCAGCACATTTCTTGCCAGTATCACCAAAGGAGGTGTATCATTCCCCAAAAAGGAACATGACATAGCCTGAAAGGAATGGGGATTTTTAATAGGGGGTGTGGGCATATTAAAAAATGTTGTAGCATGTGTCATGGTCCAGGCCTCCTGCATGCCAGCATGAAAAAGTTGGCAAGTATGCTTTATAGCTATACACCGCACACATTAACATGTTTTATTATAGATAGCTACACTGTAATGAATATATAGGGTAAATAGCTCTTCCTCCTCTCCTTAGTTTAGACAGCACATTTTCAGACTTCCCTACTTATCAGGAGCTGCTATTTTACTTGGCATCCTCCTCCTCTTTGGTTCTCTGTTCAGTGGCTCAAGGTGGACTGGGGAAGGTTTTGGCTTGCGTTTTGCAGGCAGAATAACCCTTTGTTGAGAAAAGTTTCAAAAAAGCCTATGGCTTGTGAGGCAGTGTAGACGTCCACAGCCTTGAGAGCAGAGGCTGAAGCATGGGCACTGGATAGCAGTTTCCAGGACTCGCAACTGATGTCTGTTTTTTTTTTTGCCTTTAATAGATCTAGAAACATACCTTTGTGGCCATAATCCAATGAAGCAATGCAGAGAAAATCATACACTGATGTGTGTATCTAATTTACTAGATTTATCTACAGACAGATGCAAGTGATTTGGCTGTCTTCTGAAATCGCTCTCCAGAAACATCCTTATAAGGCTAGGTTTGCACCTGCACCTCAGGACTAGTGGTCCCTGCACAAAGTATTATGCCCCATAGTGGCCCCTGCACACAGTATTATGCCCCATAGTGGCCCCTGCACACAGTATTATGCCCCATAGTGGCCCCTGCACACAGTATTATGCCCCATAGTGGCCCCTGCACACAGTATTATGCCCCATAGTGGCCCCTGCACACAGTATTGTGGCCCCTGCACACAGTATTATGCCCCATAGTGGCCCCTGCACACAGTATTATGCCCCATAATGGCCCCTGCACACAGTATTATGCCTCATTGTGGACATCCATAAACAATTAATAAACTCTGGGGTCTTTTCAGACCCCAGAGTATATCAGAGACCCAGGGGAGGATACAAACATAAAAAAACAATGTTACTTACCTCTCCCTGGCTTCAGCGAACTCTCTGCAGATGTCGGCCATCTTCAATGATGTATCGGACATTGCATGAACAGGGGCTTGCGTCGCAACGTATAAGGACGTAAGCATGTGACGTCGCCAAGTAGGTCCAAAGCCTTCTGGAACCAGGAGAGGTAAGTGTGTTTTTTATGTTCCAAACATTCCCCTTCAGACATATTTATGCCGGCCCAATTTAAGCACTTAATATATATATATATATATATATATATATATATATATATATATATATATATATATATATGTCAGGGTCGGGGGTTGCTAGATGGGGTGGCATAGACACACAAGTCCAGTTTCTTTAGTCCAAAACAAAAGTAGAGTTTTATTTTCACTCAAAAAGGTAGTGCAGCAACAAAAGGAAACAATACAAAAATAAATACCTGCCCAGCTAGGCTCTAACTAAACATAGAATAGGTTACCTCACCTACCTACAAATCAAAAGCCAGTTGAATAATTCAGGACACAGCTCCAAAAAAACAACACTCCAGCCAAGCTCTGCCAGTCTGCTGCTGGAGCTGGCTTCTTAAGCCTCCTTGACGAGGAGACTCTCTGCAGCTGACTCGCTGCCGAAACATCCCCAAAGTGTGGACTGGAGGGGGTGTGGAATGACAGGTCCCACTGCCAACCTACCTGCCATACCTAAAAATCCAGCCCAGTAGACAATAGTTATCTGCTGAGAAAGGTTCTTTCTGGAGTTTTCTCATCTCACCCACCTTAGTAGTCTGGGTGAGATGTACACCCCCTCCATTACCTGACCAGCCATCGACTTACAATATATATATATATATATATATATATATATATATATATATATATTAAATTTGCAAACTACTAAAATCTACTTCTCTCTATCTAACTCTCTCTCTCTCTACATATATATATAGTCTTTGCTTTACTAACAACACCCTGGAAACACAAGGAAATCCAGGAAGCGGTTACAGATCTTCAATATTTAGGAAGTGAAACTGCCATTATTGTTGGGTACATTTACAGTCTACATATATTATGTCTTTTTTGCATAACTATTTGCAAGTGTTTCCTGAAAGGTGATTCTGAACATAGTTCTATGACCATTAGATGGAGAAAGTATAAAGCTCAGCTCTACTTCCGCTTATACAACTACTTTACCATTCCTGTGTGGGATATTTTAGGAACAGTACAGTATGTGTATTACTGAAAATCTAATAGACATTAATTACAAGGGTATGGAGAGATAATTTCTATTACAAGAAGGGTAGAATAATTCTATTCTTCAAGGAAATAAACCAAGGTCTCTTATCACTTATTAGAGAGCAATGTGGATGTGACATTTGCTTTGGACTATCGTCTATTAACTGGGGCACAAGGCTGCTGTGAAGGTTTCAGAGATTCTGTAATGCTTTATTTCCCTTGCAGTGATGACATTTACTCACAGTGGGTCCCTGTGGCGATCGGCACATAAGCTGAGGACTTTCTATGTAATAAGGGGTTGTCCCAGCCACACAACCCTTTTTAGAATGAAGGGTATTATGATATGTGTTTTCACTATTATAACTAATGCATTATCTCCATAAGTACCTGAAAGGCCACAATGAAATCATGCCAACTATCCTTTTATGACTGCTGCAACACTAAGCAGTTGGGAGTGTTTCATAGAATCTGGCAATTTCTGATCTTGTTGTAGGTACACTCACAAGTACTGGAAATACTGCCGAACCTCCGTGCAGATTTATGCACAGAAAATCTGTAGCGACGTCAAGTAGCAGTATTTTAACAAATCTCACATTCTGTGAAAAAATTTTTCTATGCATAAACTTACATGCCCTGCAAATTGTAAATCCACAGCATGTCAATTATTTCCTGCATATTTTACCAGTTGCAATACATTGGTTGAAATCCAAACCAAATTTACGACGGCCAAGACAATGTGAACATGTAGATTTTGCTGTGGATTTATGTGTGTTGCCATACTCATATAAAGGAGCAGGAAAAAGACTAAAACATAAATAATTAGCAGGATTTAAATGCAAGGCTGTCCACAACCTGCCCCTCCATACATCTCTTACATAACCTCCCACTACCACCTCACATGTAAGCTCCAATCCTCACAAGCCCTCCAGCTTCACTTTACTCTCTCCTGCTCTTCACACAAGTCTTAAGGATGTTTCCCTTTATTCCCCCATACTCTGGAACTTACTACCCCTAATACATTAGACTGCCCCCCCCCCAAAAAAAAAAAAAAATAAATTATATTCTGGGATCTTTTCAGACCCAGAGGCCCAGGGGAGGTGGCAAACATAAAAAACAGAGGTAGAGAGGTGAGTACCACTAGTTTTTATATTCACTCACCTCCCCAAGGCCTCTGATCATTATACTCTGAGGTTTGAAGAGACCCCAGAATATGATAATAGCAGTATTTGTTGGGGTTTGCTATGGCCCGCTGCCTTACTTGCCGATCCCCGCTCCTGCTAACAGCTGGCTCCACTTCCCCTGCTGCCCTCCAAGGTGCCCCGTATGGCCCATATCACGTCACTGGGAGGGTAGAAGTGAAAGCGAAGGCGGCTGTGATCAGGTACTGGGAGTAGTAAGTAAATAAGGCCTGTTGACTTCTGAGATTACTCCAGCAGGTAACAACCTATTTAAAAAAAGAAAAAAGAAAAGCAGGAGGTTTCAGACCCTCGCGATACTTAAACAATCCAATTCTATGTGAAAAAAATGGCAAAAAATAATAAAATAATTATTTTTTATTGCTATGCGTTAAAAATGTATATCCTGGGTATAAATATATTAAATTTATTAAAATATTCTCTCTAAATAGTGTACTGGTGTCTTTTTTGCTCGATATTCGAAATGACATACTATTCTACTATTCCCATTCCAAAAAGACCACCAAAACCCATAAGCAACATAGGTTTGAGATAATAGTAGTAAAATATCCAGCTTCGAACCAGGCAGCACGATGATGATTTCTTAAAACATAGCTTTTATTCTTGGGTCCAAAATAAAAATGTTACAAAGTAACATGGAGTAGACAAAAAGTTAAAGCATTGGAGAGGCTACGCGTTTCTGGACAAAGCATGTCCCTTCCTCATGGCCAAGTATATAGTATATAGGTTTGAGATCCCAAATCTTTATTATTCCCAAGTCCTAAGGTTTGCCCTAGGAGAGATGACTAATATTGCACCAACGGCTGCCTGTATCTCAAATGGCAAAGCTACCTCTTGTGTCACCCCCTCTACCTCATAGATTGTAAGCTCTTGCGAGCAAGGCCCTCAGTCCCATTGTGTGAAACGACTTTCTTTGTAATGTATCTGTCTGTATTTGAACCCTACAATTTGTACAGCGCTGCGGAATATGTTGGCACTATATAAATAAAATTTATTATTATTATTAGATGACTTATAGTCTTAAATTGATGCAGAAAATACTGTAACGCCATGTAAACCACCTCAATGAATGTTTGGAGTTGTATTAGAAAGCCTGTTGCAACATAATAACAGATGGACCCTCTATTGATGAACTAGAGACGCCCTCTGCAACAAACTATCACTTGTCCCAACTAGATCCTGCTATGGTCATGCAGATTAGAGATGAGCGAACAGTGTTCTATCGAACTCATGTTCGATCGGATATTAGGCTGTTCGGCATGTTCGAATCGAATCGAACACCGCGTGGTAAAGTGCGCCATTACTCGATTCCCCTCCCACCTTCCCTGGCGCCTTTTTTGCTCCAATAACAGCGCAGGGTAGGTGGGACAGGAACTACGACACCGGTGACGTTGAGAAAAGTAGGCAAAACCCATTGGCTGCCGAAAACATGTGACCTCTAATTTAAAAGAACAGCGACGCCCAGGTTCGCGTCATTCTGAGCTTGCAATTCACCGAGGACGGAGGTTTCCGTCCAGCTAGCTAGGGCTTAGATTCTGGGTAGGCAGGGACAGGCTAGGATAGGAAGGAGAAGACAACCACAACAGCTCTTGTAAGAGCTAAATTCCAGGGAGAAGCTTGTCAGTGTAACGTGGCACTGACGGGCTCAATCGCCGCAACCCAGCTTTCCCAGGATCCTGAATGGAATACACTGTCAGTGTATTCCCGTATACCCGATATATACCCCGATACCCGTTCCAACGGTGTGCCCCCCCACCTTCACCCCAGAAATACCCTGCAAGTCCCCTAGCAATAGAATTGGGGCTATATACACCCACAATTTTTACTACTGCCATATAGTGCCATTGTCTCACTGGGAATTCAAAGAATATATTGGGAATACAAATACCCTCATTTCTTGCTACTGCCATATAGTGCCAGTTTCTGACTGGTAATTCAAAGAATATATTGTGGTTACGTGCACCCACAATTTTTACTACTGGTATACAGTGCCATTGTCTGACTGGGAATTCAAAGAATATATTGGGAATACAAATACCCTCATTTCTTGCTACTGCCATATAGTGCCAGTGTCTGACTGGGAATTCAAAGAATATATTGGGGTTACGTGCACCCACAATTTTTACTACTGGTATACAGTGCCATTGTCTGACTGGGAATTCAAAGAATATATTGGGGTTATAAATACCCTCATTTCTTGCTACTGCCATATAGTGCCAGTTTCTGACTGGTAATTCAAAGAATATATTGGGGTTACGTGCACCCACAATTTTTACTACTGGTATACAGTGCCATTGTCTGACTGGGAATTCAAAGAATATATTGGGAATACAAATACCCTCATTTCTTGCTACTGCCATATAGTGCCAGTGTCTGACTGGGAATTCAAAGAATATATTGGGGTTACGTGCACCCACAATTTTTACTACTGGTATACAGTGCCATTGTCTGACTGGGAATTCAAAGAATATATTGGGGTTATAAATACCCTCATTTCTTGCTACTGCCATATAGTGCCAGTGTCTGACTGGGAATTCAAAGAATATATTGGGGTTACGTGCACCCACAATTTTTACTACTGGTATACAGTGCCATTGTCTGACTGGGAATTCAAAGAATATATTGGGAATACAAATACCCTCATTTCTTGCTACTGCCATATAGTGCCAGTGTCTGACTGGGAATTCAAAGAATATATTGGGGTTACGTGCACCCACAATTTTTACTACTGGTATACAGTGCCATTGTCTGACTGGGAATTCAAAGAATATATTGGGAATACAAATACCCTCATTTCTTGCTACTGCCATATAGTGCCAGTGTCTGACTGGGAATTCAAAGAATATATTGGGGTTACGTGCACCCACAATTTTTACTACTGGTATACAGTGCCATTGTCTGACTGGGAATTCAAAGAATATATTGGGAATACAAATACCCTCATTTCTTGCTACTGCCATATAGTGCCAGTGTCTGACTGGGAATTCAAAGAATATATTGGGGTTACGTGCACCCACAATTTTTACTACTGGTATACAGTGCCATTGTCTGACTGGGAATTCAAAGAATATATTGGGGTTATAAATACCCTCATTTCTTGCTACTGCCATATAGTGCCAGTTTCTGACTGGTAATTCAAAGAATATATTGTGGTTACGTGCACCCACAATTTTTACTACTGGTATACAGTGCCATTGTCTGACTGGGAATTCAAAGAATATATTGGGAATACAAATACCCTCATTTCTTGCTACTGCCATATAGTGCCAGTGTCTGACTGGGAATTCAAAGAATATATTGGGGTTACGTGCACCCACAATTTTTACTACTGGTATACAGTGCCATTGTCTGACTGGGAATTCAAAGAATATATTGGGAATACAAATACCCTCATTTCTTGCTACTGCCATATAGTGCCAGTTTCTGACTGGTAATTCAAAGAATATATTGGGGTTACGTGCACCCACAATTTTTACTACTGGTATACAGTGCCATTGTCTGACTGGGAATTCAAAGAATATATTGGGAATACAAATACCCTCATTTCTTGCTACTGCCATATAGTGCCAGTGTCTGACTGGGAATTCAAAGAATATATTGGGGTTACGTGCACCCACAATTTTTACTACTGGTATACAGTGCCATTGTCTGACTGGGAATTCAAAGAATATATTGGGGTTATAAATACCCTCATTTCTTGCTACTGCCATATAGTGCCAGTGTCTGACTGGGAATTCAAAGAATATATTGGGGTTACGTGCACCCACAATTTTTACTACTGGTATACAGTGCCATTGTCTGACTGGGAATTCAAAGAATATATTGGGGTTATAAATACCCTCATTTCTTGCTACTGCCATATAGTGCCAGTTTCTGACTGGTAATTCAAAGAATATATTGTGGTTACGTGCACCCACAATTTTTACTACTGGTATACAGTGCCATTGTCTGACTGGGAATTCAAAGAATATATTGGGAATACAAATACCCTCATTTCTTGCTACTGCCATATAGTGCCAGTGTCTGACTGGGAATTCAAAGAATATATTGGGGTTACGTGCACCCACAATTTTTACTACTGGTATACAGTGCCATTGTCTGACTGGGAATTCAAAGAATATATTGGGAATACAAATACCCTCATTTCTTGCTACTGCCATATAGTGCCAGTGTCTGACTGGGAATTCAAAGAATATATTGGGGTTACGTGCACCCACAATTTTTACTACTGGTATACAGTGCCATTGTCTGACTGGGAATTCAAAGAATATATTGGGAATACAAATACCCTCATTTCTTGCTACTGCCATATAGTGCCAGTTTCTGACTGGTAATTCAAAGAATATATTGGGGTTACGTGCACCCACAATTTTTACTACTGGTATACAGTGCCATTGTCTGACTGGGAATTCAAAGAATATATTGGGAATACAAATACCCTCATTTCTTGCTACTGCCATATAGTGCCAGTTTCTGACTGGTAATTCAAAGAATATATTGGGGTTACGTGCACCCACAATTTTTACTACTGGTATACAGTGCCATTGTCTGACTGGGAATTCAAAGAATATATTGGGAATACAAATACCCTCATTTCTTGCTACTGCCATATAGTGCCAGTGTCTGACTGGGAATTCAAAGAATATATTGGGGTTACGTGCACCCACAATTTTTACTACTGGTATACAGTGCCATTGTCTGACTGGGAATTCAAAGAATATATTGGGGTTATAAATACCCTCATTTCTTGCTACTGCCATATAGTGCCAGTTTCTGACTGGTAATTCAAAGAATATATTGTGGTTACGTGCACCCACAATTTTTACTACTGGTATACAGTGCCATTGTCTGACTGGGAATTCAAAGAATATATTGGGAATACAAATACCCTAATTTCTTGCTACTGCCATATAGTGCCAGTGTCTGACTGGGAATTCAAAGAATATATTGGGGTTACGTGCACCCACAATTTTTACTACTGGTATACAGTGCCATTGTCTGACTGGGAATTCAAAGAATATATTGGGAATACAAATACCCTCATTTCTTGCTACTGCCATATAGTGCCAGTTTCTGACTGGTAATTCAAAGAATATATTGGGGTTACGTGCACCCACAATTTTTACTACTGGTATAAAGTGCCAATTTCTAACTAGGAATTCAAAATGCGCAAGGCTCCCGGAAAGGGACGTGGACGAGGCCGTGGGCGAGGTCGGGGGAATGGTTCTGGGGAGCAAGGTAGCAGTGAAGCCACAGGGCGTCCCGTGCCTACTCCTGTGGGGCAGCAAGCATTGCGCCACTCCACAGTGCCAGGGTTGCTTGCCACATTAACTAAACTGCAGGGTACAAACCTTAGTAGGCCCGAGAACCAGGAACAGGTCTTGCAATGGCTGTCAGAGAACGCTTACAGCACATTGTCCAGCAGCCAGTCAGACTCTGCCTCCTCTCCTCCTATTACCCAACAGTCTTGTCTTCCTTCCTCCCAAAATTCCGAAGCTTTACAGAACAATAACCCAAACTGTCCCTGCTCCCCAGAGCTGTTCTCCGCTCCTTTCATTGTCCCTCAACCTGCCTCTCCACGTCACGATTCCACGAACCTAACAGAGGAGCATCTGTGTCCAGATGCTCAAACACTAGAGTCTCCTCCATCTCCGTTCGATTTGTTGGTGGATGACCAGCAACCCACCCTCATCGACGATGATGTGACGCAGTTGCCGTCAGGGCATCCAGTTGACCGGCGCATTGTGCGGGAGGAGGAGATGAGACAGGAGTTGGAAGAGGAAGTGGTGGATGATGAGGACACTGACCCGACCTGGACAGGGGGGATGTCAAGCGGGGAAAGTAGTGTGGATGTTGAGGCAAGTGCAGCACCAAAAAGGGTAGCTAGAGGCAGAGGCAGAGGTCAGCAGCTTAGGCGAAGCCAGGCCACACCCGGAATCTCCCAAGATGTTCCAGTTCGTACCCAGCCCCGAAAAACTCCCACCTCGAGGGCACGTTTCTCGAAGGTGTGGAGTTTTTTCAAGGAATGCGCCGAGGACAGATATAGTGTTGTCTGCACAATTTGCCTCTCGAAATTGATTAGGGGCTCTGAGAAGAGCAACCTGTCCACCACTTCAATGCGCCGTCATTTGGAATCCAAGCACTGGAATCAGTGGCAGGCAGCAACGGCAGGACAAAGGCCGCCTGCCGTTCACGCCACTGCCACTGCCTCTGCCACTGCCTCTGCCTCTGCCACTGCCACTGCTGACTGTGCTGGCGATGCACTCCAGAGGACGAGCCAGGACACCACTTCATCTGCCTCCGCCACTTTGTTGACTTCTACCTCATCCTCCCCTGGTCCTGTCTTATCTCCTTCTCCTGCACCATCAAAGGCACCATCAGGCGTTTCTTTACAACAACCCACCATCTCTCAGACATTGGAGCGGCGGCAGAAATACACTGCTAACCACCCACACGCGCAAGCCTTGAACGCCAACATCGCTAAACTGCTGGCCCAGGAGATGTTGGCGTTCCGGCTTGTTGAAACTCCCGCCTTCCTGGACCTGATGGCAACTGCGGCACCTCGCTATGCCGTCCCTAGCCGTCACTACTTCTCCCGGTGTGCCGTCCCCGCCTTGCACCAGCACGTGTCACTCAACATCAGGCGGGCCCTTAGTTCCGCGCTTTGCACAAAGGTCCACTTGACCACCGACGCGTGGACAAGTGCATGCGGACAGGGACGCTACATTTCACTGACGGCACACTGGGTGAATGTAGTTGAGGCTGGGACTGCTTCCCAAACTGGCCCGGTGTACCTCGTCTCCCCGCCTAACATTCCTGGCAGGGACACGAGAAGAACACCCCCCTCCTCCTCCTCCTCTACCGCCTCCTCCTCCGCCACCGCCTCCTCCTCCGCCACCGCCTCCTCCTCCGCTGTTAGATTGACCCCAGCTACGAGTTGGAAACGTTGCAGCACTGGCGTTGGTAGACGTCAGCAGGCTGTGCTGAAGCTGATCAGCTTGGGGGACAGACAGCACACTGCCTCCGAGGTGAGGGATGCCCTCCTCGATGAGACGGCAATATGGTTTGAGCCGCTGCACCTGGGCCCAGGCATGGTCGTTTGTGATAACGGCCGGAACCTGGTAGCAGCTCTGGAGCTTGCCGGACTCCAACATGTTCCATGCCTGGCCCACGTCTTCAACCTAGTGGTGCAACGTTTCCTAAAGAGCTACCCCAATGTTCCAGAGCTACTGGTGAAAGTGCGGCGCATGTGCGCCCACTTTCGCAAGTCGACAGTAGCCGCTGCTAGCTTAAAATCTCTCCAGCAACGCCTGCATGTGCCACAACACCGGCTTTTGTGCGACGTCCCCACACGCTGGAACTCAACGTTTCAGATGTTGAATAGAGTGGTTGAGCAGCAGAGACCTTTGATGGAATACCAGCTACAAAACCCTAGGGTGCCACAAAGTCAGCTGCCTCAGTTTCACATCCATGAGTGGCCATGGATGAGAGACCTTTGTGACATCCTACGGGTCTTTGAGGAGTCCACAAGGAGGGTGAGCTCTGAGGATGCGATGGTGAGCCTTACAATCCCGCTCTTGTGTGTTCTGAGAGAATCCCTGATTGACATCAGGGATAACTCAGATCACACAGAGGAGTTAGGGATAGCATCCGATCCGTCACAGCTGGAGAGTAGGTCCACACATCTGTCCGCTTCACTGCGTTTAATGGAGGAGGAGGAGGAGGAGGAGGAGGAAGAAGAGTTGTCCGATGATGTGATGGTGATACAGGAGGCTTCCGGGCAACTTCGAATCGTCCCATTGTTGCAGCGCGGATGGGTAGACATGGAGGATGAGGAGGAAATGGAGATTGAACTTTCCGGTGGGGCCAGAGGAGTCATGCCAACTAACACTGTGGCAGACATGGCTGAGTTCATGTTGGGGTGCTTTACAACCGACAAGCGTATTGTCAAAATCATGGAGGACAACCAGTACTGGATCTTTGCTATCCTTGACCCCCGGTATAAAAACAACATCTCGTCTTTTATTCCGGTAGAGGGGAGGGCCAATCGCATCAATGCTTGCCACAGGCAATTGGTGCAGAATATGATGGAGATGTTTCCAGCATGTGACGTTGGCGGCAGGGAGGGCAGTTCCTCCAGTAGGCAACCAAGTTCTCACCGGTCCACACAAACGAGGGGCACACTGTCTAAGGTCTGGGACACCTTGATGGCACCCCCTCGCCAAAGTGCCGCCACGGAGGGTCCTAGTGTCACCAGGCGTGAGAAGTATAGGCGCATGTTGCGGGAATACCTTTCCGACCACAGCCCTGTCCTCTCCGACCCCTCTGCGCCCTACACGTATTGGGTGTCGAAGTTGGACCTGTGGCTTGAACTTGCCCTATATGCCTTGGAGGTGCTGTCCTGTCCTGCCGCCAGCGTCCTATCTGAGAGGGTGTTCAGTGCAGCCGGTGGCATCATCACTGACAAGCGCACCCGTCTGTCAGCTGAGAGTGCCGACCGGCTCACTTTGATAAAAATGAACCACCACTGGATAGAGCCTTCATTTTTGTGCCCACCTGTGTAAAGCACCCCAACATGAAACTCCATGTCTGTACTCAACCTCTCCAATTCCTCCGCATCCTCATACTCATCCACCATAAGCGTTGCACAATTCTGCTAATACTAAGCTCCCTCCAACATGATTTCCCCCAACTCTGCTGGTTAGAGGCTCCCTCCACCCTGATTTCCACCAACTCTGCTGGTTAGAGGCTCCCTCTACCCTGCTTTCCCACAACTCTGCTGGTTAGAGGCTCCCTCCACCATGAATTTGCCCAAACTGGGCTGTTTAGAGGCTCCCTCCACCATGAATTGGTCCAAACTGGGTTTTTTAGAGGCTCCCTCCACCATGAATTGGTCCAAACTGGGCTGTTTAGAGGCTCCCTCCACCATGAATTTGCCCAAACTGGGCTGTTTAGCGGCTCCCTCCACCATTAATTGGTCCAAACTGGGCTGGTTAGAGGCTCCCTCCACCATGAATTTGCCCAAACTGGGCTGTTTAGAGGCTCCCTCCACCATGAATTTGCCCAAACTGGGCTGTTTAGAGGCTCCCTCCACCATGAATTGGTCCAAACTGGGTTTTTTAGAGGCTCCCTCCACCATGAATTGGTCCAAACTGGGCTGTTTAGAGGCTCCCTCCACCATGAATTTGCCCAAACTGGGCTGTTTAGCGGCTCCCTCCACCATTAATTGGTCCAAACTGGGCTGGTTAGAGGCTCCCTCCACCATGAATTTGCCCAAACTGGGCTGTTTAGAGGCTCCCTCCACCATGAATTTGCCCAAACTGGGCTGTTTAGAGGCTCCCTCCACCATGAATTGGTCCAAACTGGGTTTTTTAGAGGCTCCCTCCACCATGAATTGGTCCAAACTGGGCTGTTTAGAGGCTCCCTCCACCATGAATTTGCCCAAACTGGGCTGTTTAGCGGCTCCCTCCACCATTAATTGGTCCAAACTGGGCTGGTTAGAGGCTCCCTCCACCATGAATTTGCCCAAACTGGGCTGTTTAGAGGCTCCCTCCACCATGAATTTGCCCAAACTGGGCTGGTTAGAGGCTCCCTCCACCATGAATTGGTCCAAACTGGGGTTTTTAGAGGCTCCCTCCACCATGAATTGGTCCAAACTGGGCTGTTTAGAGGCTCCCTCCACCATGAATTTGCCCAAACTGGGCTGTTTAGCGGCTCCCTCCACCATGAATTGGTCCAAACTGGGCTGGTTAGAGGCTCCCTCCACCATGAATTTGCCCAAACTGGGCTGTTTAGAGGCTCCCTCCACCATGAATTTGCCCAAACTGGGCTGGTTAGAGGCTCCCTCCACCATGAATTGGTCCAAACTGGGGTTTTTAGAGGCTCCCTCCACCATGAATTGGTCCAAACTTGGCTGTTTAGAGGCTCCCTCCACCATGAATTGTTCCAAACTGGGGTGGTTAGAGGCTCCCTCCACCATTAATTGGTCCAAACTGGGCTGGTTAGAGGCTCCCTCCACCATTAATTGGTCCAAACTGGGCTGGTTAGAGGCTCCCTCCACCATGAATTGGTCCAAACTGGGGTTTTTAGAGGCTCCCTCCACCATGAATTGGTCCAAACTTGGCTGTTTAGAGGCTCCCTCCACCATTAATTGGTCCAAACTGGGCTGGTTAGAGGCTCCCTCCACCATGAATTGGTCCAAACTGGGTTTTTTAGAGGCTCCCTCCACCATGAATTGGTCCAAACTGGGGTTTTTAGAGGCTCCCTCCACCATGAATTGGTCCAAACTGGGCTGTTTAGCGGCTCCCTCCACCATTAATTGGTCCAAACTGGGCTGGTTAGAGGCTCCCTCCACCATGAATTGGTCCAAACTGGGTTTTTTAGAGGCTCCCTCCACCATGAATTGGTCCAAACTGGGTTTTTTAGAGGCTCCCTCCACCATGAATTTGCCCAAACTGGGCTGTTTAGAGGCTCCCTCCACCATGAATTGGTCCAAACTGGGCTGGTTAGAGGCTCCCTCCACCATGAATTTCCCAAAACTTGGCTGTTTAGAGGCTCCCTCCACCATTAATTGGTCCAAACTGGGCTGGTTAGAGGCTCCCTCCACCATGAATTGGTCCAAACTGGGGTTTTTAGAGGCTCCCTCCACCATGAATTGGTCCAAACTTGGCTGTTTAGAGGCTCCCTCCACCATTAATTGGTCCAAACTGGGCTGGTTAGAGGCTCCCTCCACCATGAATTGGTCCAAACTGGGTTTTTTAGAGGCTCCCTCCACCATGAATTTGCCCAAACTGGGCTGTTTAGAGGCTCCCTCCACCATGAATTTGCCCAAACTGGGCTGGTTAGAGGCTCCCTCCACCATGAATTGGTCCAAACTGGGGTTTTTAGAGGCTCCCTCCACCATGAATTGGTCCAAACTTGGCTGTTTAGAGGCTCCCTCCACCATGAATTGGTCCAAACTGGGGTGGTTAGAGGCTCCCTCCACCATTAATTGGTCCAAACTGGGCTGGTTAGAGGCTCCCTCCACCATTAATTGGTCCAAACTGGGCTGGTTAGAGGCTCCCTCCACCATGAATTGGTCCAAACTGGGGTTTTTAGAGGCTCCCTCCACCATGAATTGGTCCAAACTTGGCTGTTTAGAGGCTCCCTCCACCATTAATTGGTCCAAACTGGGCTGGTTAGAGGCTCCCTCCACCATGAATTGGTCCAAACTGGGTTTTTTAGAGGCTCCCTCCACCATGAATTGGTCCAAACTGGGGTTTTTAGAGGCTCCCTCCACCATGAATTGGTCCAAACTGGGCTGTTTAGCGGCTCCCTCCACCATTAATTGGTCCAAACTGGGCTGGTTAGAGGCTCCCTCCACCATGAATTGGTCCAAACTGGGTTTTTTAGAGGCTCCCTCCACCATGAATTGGTCCAAACTGGGTTTTTTAGAGGCTCCCTCCACCATGAATTGGTCCAAACTGGGCTGTTTAGAGGCTCCCTCCACCATGAATTTGCCCAAACTGGGCTGTTTAGCGGCTCCCTCCACCATGAATTGGTCCAAACTTGGCTGTTTAGAGGCTCCCTCCACCATGAATTGGTCCAAACTGGGGTGGTTAGAGGCTCCCTCCACCATTAATTGGTCCAAACTGGGCTGGTTAGAGGCTCCCTCCACCATTAATTGGTCCAAACTGGGCTGGTTAGAGGCTCCCTCCACCATGAATTGGTCCAAACTGGGGTTTTTAGAGGCTCCCTCCACCATGAATTGGTCCAAACTTGGCTGTTTAGAGGCTCCCTCCACCATTAATTGGTCCAAACTGGGCTGGTTAGAGGCTCCCTCCACCATGAATTGGTCCAAACTGGGTTTTTTAGAGGCTCCCTCCACCATGAATTTGCCCAAACTGGGCTGTTTAGAGGCTCCCTCCACCATGAATTTGCCCAAACTGGGCTGGTTAGAGGCTCCCTCCACCATGAATTGGTCCAAACTGGGGTTTTTAGAGGCTCCCTCCACCATGAATTGGTCCAAACTTGGCTGTTTAGAGGCTCCCTCCACCATGAATTGGTCCAAACTGGGGTGGTTAGAGGCTCCCTCCACCATTAATTGGTCCAAACTGGGCTGTTTAGAGGCTCCCTCCACCATGAATTGGTCCAAACTGGGCTGGTTAGAGGCTCCCTCCACCATGAATTTCCCAAAACTTGGCTGTTTAGGGGCTCCCTCCACCATTAATTGGTCCAAACTGGGCTGGTTAGAGGCTCCCTCCACCATGAATTTGCCCAAACTGGGCTGTTTAGAGGCTCCCTCCACCATGAATTTGCCCAAACTGGGCTGTTTAGAGGCTCCCTCCACCATGAATTTGCCCAAACTGGGCTGTTTAGAGGCTCCCTCCACCATGAATTGGTCCAAACTGGGTTTTTTAGAGGCTCCCTCCACCATGAATTGGTCCAAACTGGGCTGTTTAGAGGCTCCCTCCACCATGAATTTGCCCAAACTGGGCTGTTTAGCGGCTCCCTCCACCATTAATTGGTCCAAACTGGGCTGGTTAGAGGCTCCCTCCACCATGAATTTGCCCAAACTGGGCTGTTTAGAGGCTCCCTCCACCATGAATTTGCCCAAACTGGGCTGGTTAGAGGCTCCCTCCACCATGAATTGGTCCAAACTGGGGTTTTTAGAGGCTCCCTCCACCATGAATTGGTCCAAACTGGGGTTTTTAGAGGCTCCCTCCACCATGAATTGGTCCAAACTTGGCTGTTTAGAGGCTCCCTCCACCATTAATTGGTCCAAACTGGGCTGGTTAGAGGCTCCCTCCACCATTAATTGGTCCAAACTGGGCTGGTTAGAGGCTCCCTCCACCATTAATTGGTCCAAACTGGGCTGGTTAGAGGCTCCCTCCACCATTAATTGGTCCAAACTGGGCTGGTTAGAGGCTCCCTCCACCATGAATTTGCCCAAACTGGGCTGGTTAGAGGCTCCCTTTACCATGAATTGGTCCAAACTGGGGTTTTTAGAGGCTCCCTCCACCATGAATTTGCCCAAACTGGGGTGTTTAGAGGCTCCCTCCACCATGAATTTGCCCAAACTCTGCTGGTTAGAGGCTCAATCCACCCTGATTTTCAAAACAAATGTTGGTGCCAACCTCAACTTACTACAATGGCCAAATTCACTGCTGGTGACAAGCTCTCCTCACTGCAAGTGCCAAATACACATGTTTCAAGGTGTTTTCCTACTGTCAGAGAGGTGGTATTGAGTGTGTAAAGTGTGTAGTTGTTAGGCTGTGATGTTGGGGTAATAGAGGGTCTTTGGTGTGTTAGATGCCCCCAGACATGCTTCCCCTGCTGTCCCAGTGTCATTCCAGAGGTGTTGGCATCATTTCCTGGGGTGTCATAGTGGACTTGGTGACCCTCCAGACACGGATTTGGGTTTCCCCCTTAACGAGTATCTGTTCCCCATAGACTATAATGGGGTTCGAAACCCGTTCGAACACACGAACATTGAGCGGCTGTTCGAATCGAATTTCGAACCTCGAACATTTTAGTGTTCGCTCATCTCTAATGCAGATAAATAGACCAGAGGACATATATACAGGAGTCTCATAGACTTAACCTCTCCCTGTTGACGCTACAGCGTCGTAATGATATAATGCCACCATGGCACCCACAACTACGTCTCAACACGTTTCGCTTTGCATTGGCAGAGCTCCTCAGGAGACTATTGCTGTATAGCTGGTCAGATATTAATACAACCGCCCATTTCCCTGATAACAGCAGTGAAAACCGCTTTTCCCCACACCTCAGTGGTAAATGTGGTTACTGAATGGTACTGAATAGTACCCACACCTACCACCGACAGCAGCTGCCCTTATCCTACTGTACCCTTCCCCCTCTTCTTATAGTATGTAAGCACTTATATACATCTCCTTTTAGTTTGTATATTTCACCTGTATTTATATTATGTATATGATCCTTTTTCTATGTACGGGAAAGATTAAATTAATGCTGTTCTAAAAATATAACAATCATCATCATAATAATAAAGATGTCATAGGTACCAGGTAGGGAAAGTAGAGAAAATAATAAAATGGATAACAGCATTTCTTGTGCAGTGTAATGTTAGAATTGTGAAAATCTTTTGTATCATATTACATAATGTTATGCAAAGCTTTTTTTTTCTAGCGCTGACTAATTGTATTATGTGATCTGCCTCTGCATTGAATTTTTATAGCAATAGTAACTGGTTGGACCAAACAGCTTTGTCTTTTTAACACTGTCTACACATTAATAGGAGGTATCTAGTGATGGAAACTTATATAATGACTGATGTTTCTTTTTCAGTTTCAGATAGAGGGAGCATAGTGGAGATTACTATTGTTCTGGTCTAAATTTCTATCGCAGGTACCCTATGTGATCTGCCTCTATCACTGGAGTAGAAACTTTCTTAATGCTTTTTTTCCTGGAGCATCACATTACATGAAGCTCTTAGAAATCAATAGAAATCTATATTGCCAGAATGTCAGCAGGCCTCCAGAGTGCGAGGTGCTCTTTGCAATTTGCACAGTTCTCTGCTCATGCAAATACTGTAGGGTCCCAATTCGATGACAAACAGCAATGTTCAATCCATAGTTCTATGACCACTGTGACCAGCAATTCTCTATCATGGTCGACTGACATATCACCATTAAGGGTGGAGTATAGAGATGAGCGAGTACTATTCGAAACGGCCGTTTCAAATAGCACGCACCCATAGGAATGAATGGGCTGTGTCCATTCATTCCTATGGGTGCGTGCTATTCGAAGTGGGAGTTTCGAATAGTACTCGCTCATCTCTAGTGGAGTATATATGGAGCTAAACAATTTTATTGATATATATATATATATATATATATATATATATATATATATATATATATATATGTAGGTTGTAAGCTAAACTTCATCATTTCTATCATTCCAATAGAATCACATTCTTGTGATTCTGAAGTCCCCAGAGTTTGGATCCCAAATGATGAAACATTTATTGCCTTGTGCGTGGATAGACATTATACAGGGTGTCCGGAAAGTAAGTACTTTAGCCGGTATATGAAACATTTTTTATTAATGAGCATGTGACCGGAAATGCACCATTGCAGCGCTTCAGGTAGACCAACACAGTGTATTTCTGTAGGATGATTTGCCGGTGTTGCTTGAAGATGTGCCTGAACATGTGGGCAAGGATGTGGCTCCAGCAGGATGGAGCACCTCCACATTTTGGCCACATCGTCCGTGAACACATCAACAACCAATGGCCAAATTGGTGGATTGGACGCGGCGGACCTGTGCTGTGGCCCCTTCGCTTGCCGGATTTGACCCCACTTGATTTTTTTCTTGTGGAGACATGTCCAGTCTGTTGTGTACACAATGCCTGTGCCAACCTGCAAAGAGCTCATGAACTGCATCCAGGCTGTGTTCGTCGCGGTGAGGGCCATGACAGGAGTCTGTGAACAGGTGCTTCAATCCATCTCCCGGCGTTGCACTACTTGCATTGCAGCCAGCACTTCAAGCAATTCTTGTAAATAAGTAACAGTGATTTAACTGATTTCCCATTAACCCCTTTCCCGCCGATGGCATTTTTTGATTTTCGTTTTTCGTTTTTGACTCCCCTCCTTCTAAACCCCATAACTTTTTTATTTCTCCGCTCCCAGAGCCATATGAGGTCTTAATTTTTGCGGGACAAATTTTTCTTCATGATGCTACCATTAATTATTCTATATAATGTACTGGGAAGCAGGAAAAAATTTCAGAATGGGGTGGATTTGAAGAAAAAATGCATTTCTGCGACTTTCTTACGGGCTTTGGTTTTACGGCGTTCACTGTGCAGCCAAAATGACATGTCCCCTATATTCTGTGTTTCGGTATGGTTCCAGGGATACCAAATTTATATGGTTTTATTTACATTTTGACCCCTAAAAAAAATTCCAAAACTGTGTTAAAAATTTTTTTTCTAAAAGTCGCCATATTCCGACGGCCGTAACTTTTTTATACGTAAGTGTACGGGGATGCATGGGGCGTCTTTTTTTGCGGGGCCGGGTGTACTTTTTAGTTCTACCATTTTCGGGAAATGTTATTGCTTTGATCACTTTTTATTCAAATTTTTATCAGAATCAAAACAGTGAAAAAACGGCGGTTTGGCACTTTCAACTATTTTTCCCGCTACGGCGTTTACCAAACAGGAAAAATATTTTTATAGATTTGTAGAGCGGGCGATTTCGGACGCAGGGATACCTAACATGTATATGTTTCACAGTTTTTAACTACTTTTATATGTGTTCTAGGGAAAGGGGGGTGATTTGAACTTTTAATTCTTTTTATATTTTTTCATATTTTTTTTAACTTTTTATTTATTTTTTTTTTTGCATTTATTAGACCCCCTAGGGGTGTTGAACCCCAGGGGGTCTGATCACTAATGCAATGCATTACAATGCTAATGCATTGCAAAAAAGCATCCTCTCTTTTGCAGGCTGCATAGACCAGCCTGCAAAAGAGAGGATTTGCAGACAAGCCTGGGAGCCTGTACAAGGCTCCCGGCTGTCATGGCAACGGGACGTCAGCCCTGGAGCATGCTCCAGGAGCCGGCGATCCCGGCCAAAATGGCGGCGCCCATGCGCCGCCGGGAAAATGGCGCCTCCGGCGCCTTTGACCGCGGCGCCGGAGGGGTTAATGCCTCTGATCGGTCCGGGGACCGATCGGAGGCATTAGAGCCGGTTGTCTACTGCTTAAAGCAGTAGACACCCGGCGGCAATGGCGGCCGCCCGGCTCCCGGGCGGTCGCCATAGTTACAGACCCGACATGCTCCGTACTATTACGGCGCATGTCGGGAAGGGGTTAAAGCACTTTCTCTTCGTGGTTTCTCCTTTCACATGGCGCAAAGAGGGAAAGGAAACCGACATCTTGGTCTACCTGCAGAGCCACAATGGTGCATTTCCGGTCACATGTTCATTAATAGAAAACGCTTCATATACCGGCTAACGTCCACCCTTTCATTTAGTGTACTTACTTTCCTGTATGTATTTGCTGATAAAGCATCTGTGTCCCCCTTCCTTCTCCTGTTTCCCATTTTATTTTTGATATGCTTCAATATGTGATTGGAAGGATTTGGAAAGGATTTGGGACATTCACATATATATACATATAAAAACCACTATATTTCCAGTGCTGCTCTTTCTCTGTATATGTCTGTTCTGGTGGTTGATAAGCACAGTTTATTGCCTCAGTGGGTTGCCCCATTTTTGTACTGTTTTGAATAATAGTTTTCTGTGTGTTATATTTATGTGTATTTTTAGACATGTAATGCTTCATTAATAAAAGATATAATGAATTTTTATAAAGTACGTGCATGTTGAGTATCTCAATTTGTTTTTTTGTTTTTTTTAAATCCTATTTGTTTCTATTATCAAAGGGGGCATTCACACTTGCGCCCAGTGTCCAACCTGCGCCATTCCACCTGGTTCCGTCCTCAGCTCCGAGAAACTGAAGAGGGTTTTAGGTTAGGAAGGTTAAAGAAGTAACATGTTTATACAACTGAGGAGGTGAAGACTCAAAGAGAATAAGTCACATATAAGACATATATCCTGGACACTAGTCAACACTGAGTTTCCTGAAAATAGTAATAATTTTTCCTGAGGTGCAGAAAAGTCAAGGATCTCGGCCTAAGGTAAGATTGAAGATTTCTTTTTTTCTGCGCCTGTGTACCTCGCAGTGCAGAGCAGCTTTCTCGCGCTTTGGTTGATGATGCTAAAATTAAGTCACATTTTAATCCAATGTTGTAGGCGCTGACTAAAATTATAGTGTGCATGACAGCACTTTGCAAAAGCTTCTGGCAGGGCAGGTGTTAACAGAATGCTGGCTTGTCCTTTTCATGCTGGCAGAGGGGTGGGTAGGAGGGAAGGGCAGCTATTGCTTGTGGGTGACTGTGTGCTGCTTTCTAGAGACATCACTGCACAGAAAGATGTGCCCACTCAATTTAACTGTGAGCCAATAAAATGATTCACGCTGTATGTGAGATCTATTTTGGGGACCAATTTGAAGCAGAGAATTACCCACACTTGAGGGGCTAAACACAAGCAGATTTTCTTAGCTAATCTATTAACATTAGGTTTATCCACCCAGCACCAATGTATTGCAGAGTCCTCTAAAGATACTGGCGGATTAACTGTAACCGATTGCGCTGCTCATCTTATAAGTCTGAGGTATAATACAATGTGTTAGACGCACATCAATCAGGTGTCAACATCCCTGCACAGTGTATGGAGCCAGAAACAGACAGTTCTACAGACTATGGTCATGCTGGGGTACAGCCGCTTAGTTCCCATTTAGTTGAAAGTGAGTTAAGATACAGTAGTGCAGCCACTGCACAGGGTATGGAGAAGTCTGCTTCCATCTCTGTAGACTGTGCAGAAATGTTGACTGAAGCAGATGATTGATGTGAGAGCCCAGTGTTGACCCTAAGAGGTTAAACAATCAGGAGCAGATTCCTTGTATCCTGGCTGTTAGGATAGGAGTTCAGTTGTCATTAATGTTCAATCTTTTCTGATTATTATGTTGCAGTCACTTAAGGTTCTGAGTTTCATCAGAGCCCCATTGACAGTTTTAAAGATGTAAAGGATAACCTCCTTATTTAAGAAACCTTAGATGTACCTGGATGTACTGTATAATGTGTTTCCTTTGCAGGAGCGGTGTGCAACATTGGTTGCGCATAGGTGTTTCACCATGACAAGAACATCCCCCTAGTATGACCCCTTGATAGCTATGGCATGACATCTGGTTATACCAGGGCACAGACTCATTATAAATAAAAGAACCTAATGCCTTAAAGATACTGTTGGGTAAGTCCATTTGGTTGGTTGGTCTAACACTATCCCTGAAAATAGCTACTGCATCTTAAGGAAATGGAGGTATAGCCTCTGAGTGCAGTAAAGAGGGTCACTTGTTGGAACAGGTGTGATATATACAGACATATAGCAAAATCCGTAATGGAGCCTCTACCTACTTTACATGGTAACATAGTAAATATGGTTTGATGAAGACACAGATCCATCAAGTTCAACCTGTAACTCTACAGTGTTGATCCAGGGGAAAACAAGTTAATGCCAATTTCCCCAAGTCAGAAGAAAAAAATTCTCAACACCAAATCTGACAGTCAGTATAAAAGGGGTAATCAACAAGAGATGAAGATCAGCATCACTCCGTGGAAAATGTTGAAAAAGTTCTTTAATCCATATTAAACGTAAAAAACATACAACAATAAAGAAAAAGTAATGACAAAAAACACATTAAAAAACGCTGACGCGTTTCAGAACACGCAGTTCCTTAATCATGGCTTTCACCACATCCTATGGCAGTGAGTTCCATAGCCTCACTTCTGTTACAGTAAAGAATCTGGTCTATGATGGGGTGAAATGCTGTTTCTTCTAGGCATAGCGGATGTCTCTTTGTTACTGACACAGGCCTAGGTGAAAATATTATTAGAAACGACCTTGTGTCATTTAGAATAGTGGTTTATTTTACGAGGAAGAGGGACCTTTTGGGTCATTAGCGCTTGTTACCTCTGCACCCCCTATAGGTACACCCTACTGCTGGTTCATGTGTGTCACCTTTAAAGAGTGCTTTACCTTGTGTGTTGATCATATGTGTCCTTTTCTACCATCCAGATATTAAGTTTCAATTCTGGCATACAGTATGTATAAGATATTCAACACTTAAAGGGGCTCTATGAGCAAAATCATGCTGATAGAGCCCCACATATGCGTGAATAGCCTTTAAAGGCTATTCACGCATATGTGGGGCTCTATCAGAATGATTTTGCTGATAGAGCCCCTTTAAGCTAAGGCCCTACATTGCGGAAATGCAGCGTTTTTTTGGTTGCAAGTCTTGCTGTGGTTTTTTGTGCCAAAGTCAGGAGTGGCTTGAAAAGGAATGGAAAATATATAGAAAGTCCTTAGAGGTTTCCCTTCTACTAAATCCACTCCTGATGCAGCAAAATCTGAAACACAAACCGCTGAGTTTCTTACATCTGGGGGGTCTTAGCCTTAATTGGGGTTGATTTCGGACACAGATTACTTGGTTTACTGTTTAACTCCATCGTGTATAATTGAAGATTAATATTAGTTACCAGCAGTTCCATACATAATTCATTATAGAACATCTATGAGAAGCTCAGGTTCAGCAGTGCTGATATTCTCACCCATTGTGCTGCTTACTGTTTGCCTAAGAAGGAATTTAATTTAATTTAGAATCTAATAACAAAAACACATTTATGAAAAGCAGAACCATAGCCAGGAGCAGTAAGAGGTACGAGATTGTCCTTATGGGGGATTAATATGCTCACCTCAATTATTCATTTCTATCCATATGTCCCTGGAAGGAGTAGTTAGTAGCTCTGTGTACAGGAATAGCCACTTCTTATAATCTCTTGGGCGCATAACCCATGAAATGCATTCATCTTTACAAATAAGAATAATACAGTAAGGGTAAGGGTTGTTTTCACTGCGGATTATGCATGGATTTTACTCTCTATTACTTGTAAATAAAGGCCCCATAGAATCAGTGTTACGTGATAGTCATTTGTTATCTGCAATGTGGAAATTTGTAGCTGATTTTATATACATGTTGCACACCTAATGAACTAACACTGGTGTGGTTGGGGGGGTTTATAGTCTTTATTCACTTTATCTGTAATCATAAGGGACATGCATCAATATGGAGAGTAGGACCTCCCTTCTTCTTACTATCTGAGGTGCACTACAATAAATGTCCCACCAGAGACACACCTCTGAGATACATGGTCCCACTCTAGTGTCAGATTACAGGACCTGTAAACTGCTAGTCTGACACTAGGTAATATCCAAATTTTTGTGTGGTGGATCTTTCTGTATATATATCACATTCTTCCCCACTAAATTAATGTCGTCCTCGACATTCCGCATTTCCACAATTATGTGGATTGTCTTAAGGTACTTTAGTAATTGAGAACAATCAATTGGTGGTGATATCTCCAATAGAGGTCAATGCCTCATTGTGACATATGTTCCTATAAAATGTCACAAGTTACTTCTAGGTCCGTTGCTAGCTAAGAGACCTAGAAGAGCCAATGTTAGCACTGGTTCTAAGTAGTATTGGACCACCATGCATAACAATGCTACTACAATATCTGAACCTCATTTTATAAGGTGGAGATTGGTCAGGTCTAATTTTTGCATTAAATATGACCATATGACCATGTAACCTCACAGTTTCTATCGCTAAACAACTAGAAACATTGCCAAATAAACAAACTAATTGTAAACGTAACAGTGCAATTGCTTTGAACGTAAATAGTCTTTAAATCCGCTCACAGTTCTCCAGAAAATATGCTGGTGGTAGGTACCATTCAGGTTGTTTCTCTCGGCCAATGGTTTTCACTACCTGTTTAGCATGAAAACTTCTTGGTACCCTACTTGGTTCTCCCATGGTATCATAAGTAAGTGTATCCGGCCTTCGCCTTTCTCTCGCAACAGAAGATTTTTTCAAAGTCTGTTGTCCTGAAGTTTCTGTTTCTTCATCTGTTTCTGGGTCTGTTGATTCAGATTTCTCCATCCTTACTTCTTCCTCTGGAGTTGTTGCAGATTCCTCTGATGACTTTTCTGACTCTGACAGTAGACCTTCAGGTGATGCCAAGATCTCTGATGAATTTTGTGGTTCAAATTCTGCTGCGTCAGGATTAAGTTTACTGCCTTGTGCTGTATAGTTATCTGTTGTAGATGAACCTAATGAACACATTTCATCTTCATCAACACTATCAGTTTCATATCCTACATGCGATGTTGGTTTTGGTCACTTTGCTTTGGAGGATCTCTCTTGGCCTAACAATTCAGCAGTCTGCTGTACATCTGGAAGATAGTCACAAGATAATAACAGATTATGGTGCAAAATCCTTGATCTGTTGCCACCTGACTCTGGTTTTACCTCATACACTGGACTGTTTTCGTGTTTTCTTCTCACGACAACATAAATCTTATCTTCCCAATAGGAGCGAAGTTTTCCTGGTCCTCCTTTCTCATGTAAGTTCTTCACTAGAACTCGACTTCCTGGAGTAAGTTCAGCACCATGACTTTTTTGATCATAGTATTCCTTGCTTTTACATGCTGACTTCTTTGCGGTTTCTGAAGCTATTTTATAAGCTTCTGCCATTCTCTTTTTCCAGACTGTAACATAATCTGCGTAAGTTTTGTATTTCTCTGATACTGGAGTGTCAAACATTATGTCAATTGGAAGTCTTGGTGATCGACCATACAATAGGTAGAAAGGTGAATACCCTGTTGCTTCACTTTTAGTACAATTGTAAGCGTGGACAACTTTTGACAAAGAATTCTTCCAGTCTTGCTTTTCTTCCTCTGTAAGAGTTCTCAACATTGACAACAATGTACGATTAAAACGTTCAACCTGTCCATTACCCTCTGGGTGATATGGAGTTGTAGGAGAATTCTGAATTCTGCAGTATTTCCCAAGTCTTGCAAATAACTGATTTTCAAATTCTCTTCCCAGATCATGGTGTCATTTTGTTGGAAAGCCAAACTTTAGAGCAAAATCATTAAATATCTTGTCTGCTGCAGTCTTACCAGACTTGTTTGTGGTAGCATATGCCTGTGCAAACCTTGTAAAATGATCCATTACAACAAGGATGTACTCATATCCTCCTTTGCATTTTTCCAGATGCAGAAAATCAATCGATACCATTTCAAAAGGATAGGTGGAGACAATGTTGTTCAATGGTGCTCTGGTTGGTTTATTGGGACGTTTGTCTTTTAGACACTTGCATTCTCTGGTGACATAATGCTCAATATCCTTCTGCATATATGGCCAGAAAAAGCGTTCTCTAACAAGATTGACAGTTCTTTCTACTCCTAAGTGTCCCATTTGCTCATGGAGTTCTTTGAATACTGTCCTATGGTAGACTTTTGGCAGGACTAATTGTAAGTTATGGCTAGTCTTCCTATAAAGAATACCATCTGAATTGAGGTATAACTTAGACCATTCTCTGAATAAGGCAGTTACAGCTGGTGGTTCTGTTTGTCTCTCCTTCTTAGCCGGAAATCTATTTTGATGTTTGTAGTGTAGCAGTCTCCCAATGATCTTGTCTTCTTCTTGTGCTTTTCTGATAGTTTCTTTTGGGAGCTGGTTAACACTTGCTCTGAGGCTTTGTTCAGCTTCTCCAGCTGTACTTTCTACAGTTACAGGGCACCACCATGGCATATGTTCCTCCTCTTGTATCTGAACTGCTTGGACAGTGCTACCAATAGCTTCCATGCTGATTTCTTGGGAACATTCCTTCATATACTGGTCAGGATCTAGTGGCATTCTTGACAATCCATCAGCGTCTGCATTTGCTTTCCCTGGGCGGTATTTAATGCTAAAATTGAAGTCTGCAAGTTCTGACACCCATCTATGGCCAGTCGCATTTAATTTTGCTGTAGTGAGAACATAGGTAAGTGGATTGTTGTCTGTATATACAACAAATGATGGACTATAGTACAAGTAGTCTCTAAAACGGTCACATATTGCCCATTTCATTGCCAAAAACTCAAGTTTTCCCGGGTGCAAATGGTAGTTTTTCTCTGCTGCAGTATGAGTTCTTGAGCCATAACCAATAACTCTCAACTTGCCATTTTGCCTTTGATATAGGACAGCACCAAGTCCTTCCTGAGACGCATCACAGTGCAGTATGAATGGGATGTTGAAGTCTCGATATCCCATCACTGGTGGCTTAACTAACAAATCAATCAGTCTCTCCAGGATTTCTTGATGATGGCCAGTCCAATTGATGGGCTGATGTGCAGGAAGTTGACTTTTTTCCTTCTGTTTGGATCTATCTCTCTTTGCTTTCTTTTGTGAGGGTGATGGTGAACATGGCCCTACCGACAGTAGATCATACAGTGGAGCGGCAATCCGGGAGAAATTTTGAATATATGTCCGGTAGTAGGACAGAAAACCTAGCATTTTTCTAAGCTCTCCCACTGTAGATGGAGGTTTGTTTTTCAAAGCCATTACTGGAGCAATTTCTGCTGGATCCATAGTATAGCCATCAGCAGAGACACTCTTACCTAGGAACCGGACTTGTCTTTTGAACAGCTCACATTTCTTCGGTGTTAGCTTGATTCCATGCTGTTGGTAGCGCTGAAGCACAGTCCGTACATGTTCCACATGTTCAGTGAAAGACTTACTGTGAACCAGGTTGTCATCAAGATATGGTTGACAGATACTGTCTCTCAGTCCTTCCAAGCATTCTTCCATGCTTCTCTGAAATTCCGCTGGAGCTGAGCTGAGCCCAAAAGGAATACGGATCCATTCATATAATCCCCAAGGTGTTATAAAGGCTGTCAAAGGCCTACTGGATTCTTCCATAAATCCTTGGTGATAGGCTTTCCCTTGATCAAGCACAGAAAACCATGAACTTCCTGACAAACTATTCAGCATATCTTGGATTCTCGGTATAGGATGACGGTCAGGAACTGACTTCTGGTTTAGTTCTCTATAATCACAGCAGAGTCTCAGGCTACCATCTCGTTTTCTTACACATACTATAGGAGAAGAGTAGGATGATTTTGACTTTCTAATCCATCCTCTATTTATCAGGTCTTGTAGGTACTCCTTCACTTCGTTATGAAGCGGTTTTGGCACCGAAGTATATGTCTTTTTAACGGGGGTGGTGTCTTTTAGATTAATCTTTAATTGGAGTGATGGAATACATCCAACATCAGACTCATCTCTGGAGAAGGCATGACATTCTTCTCTTAACATCTGCCTCACTATGCACTGTTCGTCTGCATCAAGATGATCCATAGGAACCGGAGGATCCCATTCCTCTTTAACTGAAGACACTTCACCCTCTGCTTTGTCAACATTTTCCACTGTTTGTATGTTTGCAGTCAGAGAAGAAACTTGAACAGGTTTTATGCAAGCTGGGTATACCGCTTTGACTGTTTCCAAGTGACCCAACACGGTTTTTGGATCCAGTACAATATCATGTTTCGTGGGGTTCATTACTGGAATGGTTACCCGAGCATAGTTGTCATAAGGTACAATCACAACTGTCTCATCTGTATATATTCCCTCTGGTAACTGTGCAGTGTTACTTGACACAAAGAGCTTTTCCTGGTTCTTCTTATGAGGTCCCACATGGACACCACACTTGACACCCATTATAGTACCTGCAGGAATAATGGTACGACGTACTCCAGTTCTTACCTCCTTCACAAATGTTTCTGCTTGGCTCACTTGGATGGCTTTTACCACCATCTCTGCCCTTCTTGTCGGCAGTGAAAATGATGCAGCCAGTGTACTCACCAAAGATGATGAAGGGATTTTTCTCAGGATGACTTCCTCAATCACATTATATCCAATGATTGGCTCTTCAGCTACATTATTGTCACTAGATACTAGAAAAGGCACCAGAAGTTCTATGTTGTCATTACCAGAGGACAGCTGGAAGGTTACTTCTATCCAACCAATGAAAGGAATTTCGGTCTTGTTTACCGCTCTCCCGCATAATGGTTCAGAGCCTAGTAATTCTTCCACTGCCCTTACTTCTGTTTGAGGAAGGTACTGCTGCCGCCAACTTTCATTGATGATACTTGCTTGAGCTCCAGTGTCCCATAATGCCTGAAGAGGAACCCCATTTAGTTTACATAGGACCATACACCTTTTTCCTATTAAATTGATGAGTTTTCTTTGGCCTCTCGACACACTTTCACTCATCTGTAAGTTAGTTGTCGTGCACTTCCTAGAAGTGACTTGCTGTATATTGTTCTGTTGAAGCTCCAGTTGTTGGATACGATCACATACATTTTGGAAATAAGTATGTAGCAGATTTTCTTTGGCTTCCATACCCGAAGATGGTACTTTCTTTGGTTGGGACTGGGGCTTGACACAGGTTACTGATTGTCCCTCATCAGCAACCTCCTGTCTTTTAACTGTGCAGATCTGGGTGCACAACATCCCCTAGCATAATGTCCTTCTTTGCCACATTTGTAGCAGTGGCGACATGTATGACCTTGATTTGATGTCTTGCAGGCCTCACAAATTGGATTCTGCTTATTTCTGGAAGTTACTTGGGATAAAACCAATCTTGGTTTTTGAGAAGTCTTAAGTAACTTTTTCAATTCTGACATCTCATTCCTCAGTTCTTTCACAGCCTCCTCCCAGTTTGTCACTTCTGTATCTCCTGAAAGTGGTACGTTCTTTGATTTTAGTGTAGGTGGGGCGGTTTGAGTTGTAGATGACTCTACTTTTGTAAGTAATCCTTGTTGTGTGGTACCAGCCTGCATTTCGCCAAGTTTGCTGATTTTGCTGGAAGAGTACTTCTTTAATTTCTGTTCCCTCTCTTGTTCCCAACTGGCAGCTTCATTCATTTTCTTTATTAATACATCATCAGTGACAGTGGGATCATCCAAATAAGGTTTCAATTGGAATTTAATGTGTTCACTGAGCAGTCCTGTTCCTACTGATCTCAGGAATTTCCTTTGAATCAAATCCGTTTCAAATTTTTCCTCTGCTCCCACTTCTCTAGAGGCAAAGAGAAGTCTGTCCTTTAGTTCTATAGCCCTGAAGAGGAAATTTTGAGCAGATTCTTTGCTGTCTTGCGAGATATTTACCAACCGGTGGTATAAGTCAGAGTTGCTCTCCTCCTTGTAGTGTCCTTTTAGGATAGTCTTCAGCTGTGGCAGTGTTAGATCACTTTTTATCTCTAACATATTTCTTATACTCAGGCCGGGGCTACTGCCTCAATCACTTCTAATTCACTGTAGCCCTTTTGCAGTCCCATGTCTATCTGGTGCATGAGATTTGTGTAAGACAGTTTGTCTTTTTGACCTCTTTCACCAATTTGACCACTAATTTTAAAGTCTTTCCGTATTGTCATTTCTGGCCACATGTTCTGTGGAGAAGTCCTGCAGTAAGTCTCTCTCTCTGACACCTCTTGCTTTGCTTGACTTGATGTCTCAGAAACAAGGGCTTTTTCTAACAGTTCGCTAGATTCCTGGAATGCTTTCTGCAAAGCAAGGTACTGTGCCTTTAAATCTTCCAATTGAGTCTGGGTCTTAGTCTCTTTTGCCTGTGCCCTGACCTCTGCCTCTGAATGCAGATCTGTAATGAACTGTTTGCACTTTTGGAGGAACAGACAGGTAACATCTTCATCCTCTGTTTCTCCCACTTCATCAAGCAGTTTATTGATAGCATTCAGCAGGTGCCTGCGGGTTCTGGCTTTGGAGATTTGCTCCCCTGGCACTTTAAGATATTTGCTAACAGCACCCAGTTCATCAAATGTTAGATGCAGCAAGGACTCACTAATGTCATTAATACAGCTCTCCACATCCATTGTCAGTCTGCTGGGCAGGATCCCACTGAGGGGACACTCACAGGATATCACTGAGATGGCTACACTTTACAATTGGTTCTTTTCTATCTCTTATTGAGTGAATTCTGCTCTGTATCTTCTATGAATTGTCACTCAATCCCATCCTCGTCGCCATTTTTGTTGCACACCTAATGAACTAACACTGGTGTGGTTGGGGGGGTTTATATTCTTTATTCACTTTATCTGTAATCATAAGGGACATGCATCAATATGGAGAGTAGGACCTCCCTTCTTCTTGCTATCTGAGGTGCACTACAATAAGTGTCCTTACATACTATCTAGTAGTTATACATTAGCATCAAGTTCTCAGTCATTCCTAACATCAGTGACTGTATCAACATATACTGAACAATACAATATGAGAATATAACAACAACATGGCTGCAGCAATTAATCACTTTATCTGTAATCATAAGGGACATGCATCAATATGGAGAGTAGGACCTCCCTTCTTCTTGCTATCTGAGGTGCACTACAATAAATGTCCCACCAGAGACACACCTCTGAGATACATGGTCCCACTCTAGTGTCAGATTACAGGACCTGTAAACTGCTAGTCTGACACTAGGTAATATTCAAATTTTTGTGTGGTGGATCTTTCTGTATATATATCACATACACATGGAAATAAATGGTTGGTTGAGATTGAATATGTGCAGAGTTTCTTAGATTTTGCTCGGATTGTCTTGGAATTTGCATTTACTCAGAGTAAACATACTCTACAAATAGGATCCTTTTTCAGCTGTACTACTAGCAATTTTTATATTTTTGGCACATACAAGTCTACTATGCTACATTCTATGTATTTTTGCTATTTATTTTTTGTGTGTAGTGTTTGTATATAGAGTTATGTTTCATTGTATACTACTTGCATCACATCATTGACTGCCTAGGGTCTGACAGCTACGGCCCATATTTAGTAATAGACAGTGTATATTTAAGCAGTCTGAAAGAAAGTAGCAGATTTACCCCAGTGACTGATAATGGATGTTAAATCAGGTGCATCTTTAGACTTTCTACCTTTTTTTTTTTTTTTTTTTTTTTTTGGGGGGGGGGGGGGGGTGCAGGGAGTTCCTTAATATCAGGGGGTAATCCTACTAATATTGTAAATGTGAAAGTATGTGTGTTTGGATGTTTGTGTGATTGTTCCTCAATCACGCAAAAACGGCTGAATGGATGTGGATGAAATTCGGCACATAGTTTGTAACCTGTAGTAACACATCGGCTACTTTTTATCCCAGTAAATTACACAGCTTCACAACTGTTATGAATTTATGTTCACATACTGTATTACACTGCTCTTGCAGCAGCTGATAAAGCCAGGTCTGTTATCTCCCTATGTAAACACACATACAGTGGGGCAAAAAAGTATTTAGTCAGTTACCAATAGTGCAAGTTCCACCACTTAAAAAGATGAGAGGCGTCTGTAATTTACATCATAGGTAGACCTCAACTATGAGAGACAAAATGAGAAAACAAATCCAGAAAATCACATTGTCTGATTTTGTAAGAATTTATTTGCAAATTATGGTGGAAAATAAGTATTTGGTCAGTAACAAAATTTCATCTCAATACTTTGTTATATATCCTTTGTTGGCAATGACAGAGGTCAAACGTTTTCTGTAAGTCTTCACAAGGTTGGCACACACTGTTGTTGGTATGTTGGCCCATTCCTCCATGCAGATCTCCTCTAGAGCAGTGATGTTTTGGGGTTGTCGCTTGGCAACACGGACTTTCAACTCCCTCCAAAGGTTTTCTATAGGGTTGAGATCTGGAGACTGGCTAGGCCACTCCAGGACCTTGAAATGCTTCTTACAAAGCCACTCCTTCGTTGCCCTGGTGGTGTGCTTTGGATCATTGTCATGTTTAAAGACCCAGCCACGTTTCATCTTCAATTCCCTTGCTGATGGAAGGAGGTTTGCACTCAAAATCTCATGATACATGGCCCCATTCATTCTTTCATGTACCCGGATCAGTCGTCCTGGCCCCTTTGCAGAGAAACAGCCACAAAGCATTATGTTTCCACCCCCATGCTTTACAGTAGGTATGGTGTTTGATGGATGCAACTCAGTATTCTTTTTCCTCCAAACACGAAAAGTTGTGTTTCTACCAAACAGTTCCAGTTTGGTTTCATCAGACCATAGGACATTCTCCCAATACTCTTCTGGATCATCCAAATGCTCTCTAGCAAACTTCAGACGGGCCCGGACATGCACTGGCTTAAGCAGTGGGACACGTCTGGCACTGCAGTATCTGAGTCCCTGGCGGCGTAGTGTGTTACTGATGGTAGGCTTTGTTACATTGGTCCCAGCTCTCTGCAGTTCATTCACTAGGTCCCCCCGCTTGGTTCTGGGATTTTTGCTCACCGTTCTTGTGATCATTTTGACCCCACGGGGTGAGATTTTGCGTGGAGCCCCAGATCGAGGGAGATTATCAGTGGTCTTGTATGTCTTCCATTTTCTAATTATTGCTCCCACAGTTGATTTCTTCAATCCAAGCTGGATGCCTATTGCAGATTCAGTCTTCCCAGCCTGGTGCAGGGCTACAATTTTGTTTCTGGTGTCCTTTGACAGCTCTTTGGTCTTCACCATAGTGGAGTTTGGAGTCTGACAGTTTGAGGGTGTGCACAGGTGTCTTTTTATACTGATAACAAGTTTAAACAGGTGCCATTACTACAGGTAATGAGTGGAGGAAAAAGGAGACTCTAAAAGAAGAAGTTACAGGTGTGTGAGAGCCAGAAATCTTGATTGTTTGTAGGTGACCAAATACTTATTTTCCACCATAATTTGCAAATAAATTCTTACAAAATCAGACAATGTGATTTTCTGTATTTGTTTTCTCATTTTGTCTCTCATAGTTGAGGTCTACCTATGATGTAAATTACAGATGCCTCTCATCTTTTTAAGTGGTGGAACTTGCACTATTGGTGACTGACTAAATACTTTTTTGCCCCACTGTATAACCCTGAGTCCATTGTGTACAAGCATTTGCATATTATCTGATCTGCTCCAGGGAACATGCTGACACACTGGATGGGAAAACACCTTTAATCCAAATTCGTAGTTTGCTTCTTTTAAACATGCCAGGAAAAAGAAAACCTAATTTGTTGCAAAATCAACGAGAGATATGAGGGAAGCCAGAAGTCAACAGAGTTCTCCTCAAGCGGAGCTGAGGGGGATCATTGGCGCCAACAACACGCTCATAATATGCCATCCTAGTGAGCTGCTGAGATGCCAGAACAATCATGGGCACAGTGCAAGGAACAAGTTTAGCGGCAGGCCAGCTTGACAGCTGCCGAAAGCCGGAGCAGGTGGATTATCAACGCCAACAACACGCTCAATATATGGCGTCCGAGCGAGCTTCTGAGATGCCGAAATAATCACAGGCACGGCGTGAGGAACAAGTTCAGCAGCAGGACAGCTTAAGAGCGGTCGAAACACCAGAGCAGGAAAACCATCAACGACAACACGCAGACAAAGTCGCGGGCAGAGGCTAGTAATGATATAAGGGGGTATATAAGGTGGTCATTGGGGCAAGCAGTGGTATTAAGAGCTCATTAGGGGGTATTATTAATACAAGGGGGCATTGGCAGGAAGCATATACGTAAGGGAGTATTGGACTATATTAATTTAAGGTGAGCAATATTGATTTACAGGGGTTGTTCAGAAATTTTAGAGGTCAGGGAGGAGGCTGTGGAAGGTGAAACATGAAAAAAATCATACCTTCCCCCAGTGCCTTGGTGTCTTCCACCGGCATCCAGGCAAATCAGCAACCACAGAAAACGAACTGATGATGTCATACTCACATATATCACCAATTCTTTTCCTCAGCCTCATGTGCAGCACATGTTGGACCAGAAAGCAAATTCGGACGCCAAAGTACTGGGAATGGGTGAGGATGATTGTTTTTTTTAATGTTTCTCCTTCCTTGGCATCCTCTCTGACTTCTGAGATTCCTAGTCAACCCCTTTAAGGGGATATGCAGGAGTGTAATTAATTAGGGATAACAAAGAGGATTAATAATTGATGGACACTCTTAATTAAAAGGGGTCTTCCAAGATCATAACTTTTAATGCAGGGAGCAGGGGACAGTTATAATGTATCGTCCCCTCTTTATGTGTGCTTGTATGTATACAGAACAGCTGCAGCGGCGATGTTGTCAAGCCCAGGAGCAGCCAAACACTGTATATTGCTATACTGGTGAGCGCAGGGTTTGGCTGTTTGTCTTGTTAACTTGACGTTACTGCAGCAGCCGCTACGTATACAGAGCAGTGGAAGTAATGGGCGGCCCAGCACAGGAACAAAAGGCCGAATTCAGGTAAGTGTCAGCGCATTTTTATTTTATAACCCAGTCTGATCCTGGACATCCTCTAAGAGGGCATAAAGGAAGCATTATTAACCCAGGGTGCACACAGGGATATTAGTTTAAAGATAAATACAGGGTATTATTCATTTACAGGGGATTTTCATACTGTATATTATATAATTGGGGGCATTAGCAGGATGGACTTTGTGTAGGTGAGGTCAATATAGGTCAGGTGTCTGGAAAAGTGAGGAGCCAAAGATGTATGTGCTGCAAACTTTACAGAGACAAGTCACAGCTGAAAGAAGTGGTCATAGGTGAAGACACGAGAAATGTGAAAGATTACAGAGAAGTCACCTGTAAGTCACAAAATGTTACTGCACTGTATTCACCTAAATGGTCTGCAGACCCAATATATACCACTATATTGTCACTGTATAGTGATAATATTTGTATAACTAGGTTGGGGGCCGAATATGACATGATTGTCCCCTCTGTCCTGAACCCCTAGTTACACCTCTGATACAGAGCATAAAGCCAAAAGCAGATCGCTCTATACACTGTATAATCGCCAGGCAGTACTACTGTATCACAGCTCCCATTGACGTCACAGGCAATTAACTGATAAATATCCAAAAAAGAAATCAGCTGAATTAATGGATGTGAACTCGCTTTCATCGATTATTTCAAGTATTTTGCATCCACGGCATCCTGTTTCACAATGTCATTGGCTAAAACTGTACACTATCCAATTAGGTCGCTGATATGTGAATAACAAGGTAAAATGTTTAATTAATCAGGATTTATGCAATAAACACATGGGGTACAAGGGTAATTATTAAACTGGGCAGTATTAATTTAATGTGATACTCGGGTGCATTCAATGGCGTAAATAATGGGGTATCTGCGGTAACGGCTGCCACAGGGCCTAGGACATTAGGAGGCTCAGAAGGCCCCTGATGTTTTTTAGTTTTTCTTTTATAGGCTGCTACCTGCTGGAGTAACCATGTCAAATGTTCGCCTTGGGGCCCATCCATTCCTAGCTACACCACTGGGTGCATTGTTAGAGGGCATTATAAATTGCAGGGACACGGTTACTTTGGGAGGGGGGTAGGTGGGGCATACAGGGGCATCAATAACATAAAAATGTGCACAGAGGGTATTATTTATTTCCAGGGGATTTTATATTATAATTGAGGGTAGCAGCAGGATGCAGACTGGAGGCACCTGGAAAAGTAAGGAGCCAAAGATGTCTGTGTCAGTCACAGCTGGAATAAGTGGTCATGGCGGTCCTATCCAGATGGAAGAAATGAAAAATGTGAATGGTTACAGTGAGAGACGTTACCTGTAAGTAACAACATTTTTCCTGTATTGTACTTCAGGAAAATGTTCTGCAGAGCCCTGTGTACAACTGGAATCTACTAGAGATGAGCGAACAGTGAAATATTCGATATTCGATATTCATTTCGAATAGCCCCTCAATATTCGACTATTTGAACGAATATTGAACCCTATTATAGTCTATGGGGAAAAATTCTTTGTTTCAGGGGAAGCCACTCTTCGACTCAGGAGAGTCACCAAGTCCACTATGACACCTCAGCAAATGAGGACAACACCTCTGGAATGCAACTGGGACAGCAGGGGAAGCATGCCTGGGGGCATCTAACAAGCCCAAGTCACTGTATTACGCCACTATCTCGTTGGGATCCCTGTCAGCTTGCGATATGCGGGAGCTGACTTTTTCCCATAGGAAAAACATACATACAGGGTTCAGCACTGCTACATCTGAGATGCAACAGGGTTCAGCGCACAGCCAGCCCTGCTGCATCTGAGATCGGACCACAATGGAGACTGCTGTGGACCGAACTTAGACTCCGCCTCCTCCGGCAGAACGAGCGTTGATTGGCCGAATGCTGTACATTGTATGTACGAATGCTGTACATTGTATGGCATTCAGCCAATCAACGCTGGTCAATGCATTCCTATGAGGAAAAAGTCAGCTCCCGCATAATGCAAGCTGACAGGGATCACAACCAGATAGAGCCCCAAAGAGCTGTTTGAGTAACATTCCCCCCTAAATAAAGGTAATCCCTAGCTAACCCTGCCCGTATATCTATCCCTGTCTCACAGTCACATAGTTCACAGTCTCATATGACCGGATCTGAAATCCACTATTCGTATAAATTGGAGGTCAGCTGATTTAGCCAGCCAATTACTTTTTTCGATTTTCTTTCTATGCCTACGTTGTCATAGTTCCTGTCCCACCACCCCTGCACAGTTATTGGTGCAAAAAAAGTGCCAGGGAAGGTGGGAAGGGATACAAATTTTTTGTGTGTTTGCCGCGTGGTATTCGATTGGAATCGAATAGCTCGAGCATCCTGATAGTCGATTGAATATCAATTTGATCGAACGCCGTTCGCTCATCTCTAGTATCTACTAATTTATGGTGATTTTATAGTGGCAATATTGGTATATCTAGGTAGAGGGCCCACTTAAATGTGCTCACCCCCCTGTGTTGAACCTCTAGCTACACCTCTGAAATTCACCCTAATGCATCCGCCATCATCCATTGTGAAGACAGAAGTTTGTAACGTATGACTAATACTATTCAGGGTATCTGATTTCTGAAATTATTGATCCTAAAATGGATGATAAAAGAAGGCATGTGGACAATGTCTATTTTCTTACAATGGAGATTGTAATCCAGAGCAGAATACGATTTCTAGTGAAAACAGAGCAGGGATGGGTAGGATGTGAAAACAGGCTGTAATTCCACTTTAATTGAATAGCACAGAAGAAGGAATACGCAGAACCATCTGTGAATTTTTGCCTCACCCACCTTTTTGGCTGCGTGCATCCTCTATGCTGCCATAATGTACGCATTTGCATGTGACTATCCATGCTGAATATCATAGTTCTGCACCCTGGCCGCTTATTTATAGATAGGGAGATGAGTAAGAAAGAGAAACATAAATGACAATATGTGTCCTGCCACATGAAAGCTGCACTACTTTCTCATTCTTCATATGGTATTCATTGCTAAGAATGCCACTTTTAGGCTGAGGCTCCACATTGCGGAAAAGCAGCTTTTTTTTTTATTTATTTTGCTTCAATTTTTTGAGTGCAAGCCGAGAGTGGCTACACAAGAAATGAGAAATTTATAGGAAGCTCTTATACTTCTCCTTTTTTCTCAATCCACTCCTAGCACAGCAAACTCTGCAACAAAAAAACTGCTTTTCTGCAATGTGGGGCCTCAGCCTTAAATGGACATCATAAGAAACATACTAAGTCATTAAAAAGTCCATAGTTTTTCTGTTTACAGCTAAATCTACATATTTGCAGCTTTTTTTTTTTTTTTTTATTGTGACACTGCTTCAGGAATGAAATGTTTTTAATTTTTACATTAGTTCGCCATTACAAATTTCCTATTGTTTTATTGCTACAGCTCCTGTGCAGATATATGTATCTCTATGGTAACAGACAACAATCAATCCCTATGTTGTCTGATCCTGCATCATAGACTGATATAGATGGCAGTGACTACTCATTTAATCCTCATATTTTCATAATAGATGTAAAAAACATTGTATTTAAGGTCAGGACCCCACATTGTGAAAATGCGGCGTTTTGGAGCTGGTGGAGACAACAAATTAATATCCATTCCTCTGTAATGGAGTAGTTTTGTGGTGCTATTTCTCTCTGGATTGCTGTGGGAATTCCATATTTTCAACCCCACTGCAAAAGTTGAAAGCCAGTGTGAAAGCCCATAGCATAAACTAACATGGGCAATTTTCTCTGCAGGTTTTTAGTTTAACATGCAGATGAAACTTTGTTAAATCTATCCAGCTCTGCTGCTACTGTATATGATAGTGGGTGTATATCCTGAGGGAATCCAACCTACAAGTAGCAGAGAAACAGCAATACAGTGAGCCATCTGGGGAATGTATTTTTCTGGACAGTCTAGTAGTTAAGAGCACAGAACTGGAAGGTAACATGGAAGCAGAATGGTATTACCCTTTGGGTCTATTTATGTAGGTTATATATTTTTATATATAATTTTCTATCAATGTTTTATTAATTTATTTAAATAATCTGCATTGTTATAGGTCTTGTTAAATTGCCAGATTAAAAGAATTTTACATATAGGAGTATGAGAGAGAATCACATATAAGAAAATAAGAAGGTATCTGGGAGAGGGTAAGTATAGACTTTAACACATGTAGAATGATGTTATGTTTGAGAATGGTCTTAAATGCATTGTACGACAAGTGTGTCGCAAATGCAATATTTAGTCCTAATATGATCAGCAGTATAATAATCTGGACCTGTAAGAAGACCTAAAGTGCTTTTGAAATGCTCAGTATGACCAAGGACATTATCAGTTTGATAGAACAAGGCTTCCACCTAGTGTTATACTCTGGTAATGCTTGAGCAGCTGATTTATATATAGTGTTAGAATTCAGTAACTATATTTTTCTGTATTAAATAGCTCTTTAGCTTCCATCAGACAACTAAGAGCAGTGGCGTAACTACCGCCATAGCAGCAGAGGCAGCTGCCACAGGCCCGGGACATTAGGGGCCCGGTGACAGCCACTACCGCTGCTATCATTATACTTGGGGGTCTTTTCGGGCCCCCGAGTATAATGATTGGCGGACCGGGAGAGGTAAGAAACATAAAAAACACTGTTACTTATCTCTCAACGATCCTGCCAGGGCTCCTTCCTGACGTCCTTTCTGACATCTCTGACGTCACATGAACCCGGCCTGCGTCCCGGGTCATGTGACGTCCGACGTCATTGAAGAAGGACGGCAGCGGAGAAGACAGCATAGGAGCCGGGGGACAGGTAAGAAACAGTAGTTTTTTATGTTTTTATTCCCCCGGGTCTCCGATTATTATACTCTCGGGTCTGAAGAGACCCCAGAGTATAATAATTGTTTATAGGTGTCCACAGTGGGACATAATACTGTGTGCAGGAGCTACTATGGGGGATAATACTGTGTGCAGGGGCCACTATTGGGGATAATACTGTGTGCAGGGGCCACTATGGGGGACAATACTGTTTTCAGGGGCTACTATGGGGGATAATACTGTGTGCAGGGGCCACTAAGGGACATAATACTGTGTGCAGGGGCCAATATGGGGGATAATACTGTGTGAAGGGGCCACTATGGGGCATAATAGAACGCGCAGGAATGCGTAGGAGGGGGTCGGTCGAGTTCTTCGGCATCGGTGTCGGTTGGGGGGGGGCCATGTCAAAAGTTCGGCCCCGCCATTCCTAGTTACGCCACTGACTAAGAGATTAATTTTCATTCTTCATTCACAAAGGTTAATGTGGCAAAGTGGTGTGCACCAAAAACCCCTGGTTTATAGCAGATTCTCCAAGAGCACAGATTCTTGGCCGTATTGCATTTCTTTATATTTTACTATCAGGCTGTAACACAATAATAATAGGCTGCCACCACTTAGGAAGGATACTATGGTGGATTATGTAGATAATCTGTTTTCCTTTAGTCATAACAGCAGCACAATGTTGGGTATTTCTGCCCGTGTGCTGGTAGGACAAGCAGAATTTTTAATCAGCAATCTAATTAATATACATGACCAGGCCCTATAAGAGGGCAAAGAGACCTCCCCCCCCCCCCCCCCGCGTGTTAATATAAGAGTACAATAATGATACAATACAATAGGTAGGGAAGCTTTGTGCTGCTGTTATGACTAAGGGAAAACAGATTATCTACACAATCCACCATTCCCTGTCGTCATACCAGCAGCACAATGTGGGGAGATGCCAAGTAATCCCCTTAGGGAGGGTTTCCTAGCTTTACGGAGCTCAAGACTGACCGCCCAAAGGCAGTAGCATAATTAGATTGCTGATTATAAATTCTGCCTGTCCTACCAGCACACAGGGGCAGAAATACCATACATTGTGCTGCTGGTATGACGACAGGGGATGGTATATTTCCTAGAGATTGTTAGAGGGTATCAGAATTGTACATGTTCTTTTGCAATTCTTATTGTTATTTGGACCTATTTTAGAGGGTATGACATTTTGGACAACCTCTTTAAGACCTGTGACCCTTCCTCTTTACATGCAAATCTCTAATATGATATTTGAGTAGTGTCGGATAGTTTGAAAATCCCTTAGCTCAGAGCAATGTCTTCTAATTTGTATATATAGTAAATTTAGATTTTTAGCAGTACAAAAATAAGTACTGTAAGGGCTAGTTCACACGGGGTTCCGCATGAACACATTCCGTCGTGGCTGCCAGTGCAGTGCACTGGCATCCCATCGTGGCTTTCTGCTCCGGATTAGGCCCAAATGAATGGGCTTAGTCCAGAGGGTGGTATCGCACGGCTGAATCAGCCACGGAATCCAGTTGAAGAATGGGCAGCTCGTTTTTTTTGTTCCATGAGCTGGAACAAATTGCTTGTGGTAAAAGGAAATGATCAGCTCGCATTGATTTCAATGGGAGGCGGTAGGATTTTGACGTAGATTCCACGTCAAAACCCTGACCATTTTGCCCCGTGTGAACTAGCCCTAAATCTTGGTTCAGGGGAATGGGACGTCGAGAAGTGTCGCAGAGAGGATTTCACTCCATACTGGAGGTTGTTGTCAACTTGTTTTCTTGTTAGGAGAGAAGCAGATAATCTTTTTCAGTGGAACATGCCTAATATCACGTGGCTAAATATGTAACCATATTGCGTCCTTTTTATATTCTTACATTGCTAATTTGTTTTTGTCAAATATACAGTTACTGTGGATAAGGTACAAAGCATCCCACACCAAACATCCCTTTGTCTTTGTTCTATCTTTTTCTACATGATTGCTCAGTTATACATGTAATCTTATCATGTTCCTGTTATGTACACGGTTCATTTATTATGATATGTAAGCCTTCCACATTGGATTACCTACCCTAGAAGGTATTGCTCTGTTCACATTGGGGGGGAAATTTATCGATCCCTCTATACTCCAGTTTTCTGGAATATAGGGATGATATTGTGGCACACATTCGGCAGAAGGCCCTTTTTTGTGCCAAATGTACACCAAAACCCTTGTTGATTGTGGATGGAATGGGGTGGGCTGAGGCGGCATATTTATTATAACTCACACCAGTTTTCTAGTGTGAGCTGTAATGGAAATCTGTCAGTTATTTACTGGCATAGGTCTCCATTATAACTCATTGCTATGAACCTAATTTATGAAGAGGCTGGAGCCTCTTCCTAAATCAGCTGTGGCCTGCGTGTGGTAGGGCCTATATTAACACTGGCGTGCAAAACTTAATTAGTCTTACCCTTTTTCTCAGTTGGTCTAGGTGGTATAAAAACAAAAAAATCTCCCAGGATGTGTCAAACACATCCATAAGCCACAATCCATAAATCGACTGGCATCAGTATGCATAAGGCTAGGTTCACATCTGCGCCTGTTCTACGTTCAGAGTTTCCATCCTTGCACCTGCTTAAACAATGTGGAGAGGAAAAACTTGTCTCTCTGCATTTTTTGGGCAGAAACCCTGCGGACTCCATTATAGTCTATGGGGTCAGCGAGTTTCCGCGGGTAACCGTTTTTTAAGTGGAGTGGGTTTCCATTCTTTGGATCCACAAGTGGACCTGAAGAATGAAAACCCGGACACAGGTGCCAATTTAGCATCTGTTTACTAATATGATGTATAATATGCTGTAGCTGAAACACATACTGCATGATACAGACGTATATACAGGGGCGTAACTACCGTGGTAGCAGCAGTAGCAGCTGCCACAGGGCCCGGGCCATTAGGGGGCCCGGTGACAGCCGCTACCGCTGCGTTTTTTTTTTGTTTTTTTTTAAATAGTCCGTTACGGGCCCCATTCACTTGCTGATCCTGGCTGGGCCGGGATCGGCAAGTGACACCGCGGGCTCCACAAACACTATCATTATACTCGGGGGTCTTTGCAGACCCCCGAGTATAATGATCAGCGCAGTGGCATAACTACCACCATAGCAGCAGAGGCAGCTGCCACAGGGCCCGGGACATCAGGGGCCCAGCGACAGCTACCTCTGCTACCCCCGCTCTTATCGCAGACAAACTGTTTTAACTGCGATAAGCGCAGGGGAAAGCTGGAAGGACCTTGTGTGACGTCATCTGTCACATGACTGGGTGGGCGTGTCTATAGCCCATACAGTCCTGGAAAGAGAAGGAGAGATCTGCTGCGAGGTAGTGAAGGGGAGGGGGAAGGGAGATGCAGGATGGAGAGTGTCTGTCTGTGTGTAAGTGTGTGTGAGTGTGTATGTATGTGTGGTGTGGAGCAACAGTAACCTAGGGGCAGAGATGGAGGGGAGGACATGAAAATGTGGGTAGAGATGAGGGGTGCATGAAACTGGGGGCAGATGGAGGGAGGGTATGAAATGTCATGTGACATCAGTGTGTTATTAAAGATGGCGAACACAACCAAAGACTGCAGCGGAGCCGGAGACAGGTAAGTAACTTTTTTTTTATGTCTGTATCTCCCCTCGGTCTCCGATTATTATACTCTGGGGTCTGAAAATACCCCAGAGTATAATAATTGTTTATGGGTGTTCATTATCGGGCATAATCCCGTGTGCAGGGGCCACAATGGGGTATAATACTGTGTGCAGGGGCCACTATGGGACATAATAGAGCGTGCAGGGGGGGGGGTGTTCGGTCGGTCGGTCGAGGTCTTCGGTGTCGGTCAGGAAGGGGGCGGGGGGGCCATGTCAAAAGTTCACCACGGGGCCCCGCCATTCCTAGTTACGCCACTGCGTATATATATATGTATCGCCGAGCATTAACATACAAACTACCTTGCGTCCTTAAAGGGATTCTCCCATCTCAGCCTTTCAGCCAGTGTCAGCAGTGTCTGCTTCTCACTTCCTGTATTTCTCTCCCTCCCCCTCCCTCCTGCTGAACAGGACACACAACACTTATGCAGGTCAGATAATCTGTAGATTCTTGTACAGAATGGACTCAGTGTTATCTGTGTGTTTACATAGAGAGATAACCTGACTAGGATTTATCAGATAACTGCAATTATCTGAGCAGATTGTCCTGCCGGCAAGAGCAGTGAGTGAGTGACGTCACTTGTCCTATAGGTCAGTGGTTATAGTAATGCAGTGTAAACAATGGGGGGAATAAATTCACATACCAGGCAAACAAAGCATAATTTCTAAACCAATATATTTAGGAAAAGGATTCAATTTACATAAGCTACCAGTATAGATAGGATCCTTGAGATGGGACAACCCCTTTAAGGGGGTCAATAAAATCAGTATTTCTCCAGATCAGCCTTTGCTTTCAAAACAACATCAATTCTTCTTTGTACACTTGCACACAGTTTTTGAAGGATTTTTGCAGAATGTTTGCAGAATGTTCCAAATATCTTGAAGGGCTAAGCAAGATCTTCCATGGATGTCTTGCTCAAATCCTTCTGTTTCTTCATGTAATCCAAGTCAGACTTGATTATGTTGAGATCAAAGCTCTATGGGGGCTGGTCATACCAAATATTGATGGTATTCAGATCTTTCTTTTGTTCAATAGCTTAATTTTGTTAATTGACAAAAATAAACTATTAACACTTTTATTTCTGAAAGCTTTCTTACTTTGCAGTATTTTTTCCTCACACACCAAAAAAAATTGCAAGCGGAAGATGCTGTATTTTCACAGGAAAGATTACCATGCTGCGTTTTTCAAATGTTTTTTTGCAGCATTTATTTTGCATCGAGGGGACAACATTATATTAAATCTCATCCACTTTGTTGGGACTGTAAAATACAGTGTTTTTTACCAGAGCGTTTCTGCAACACCCAAAAATGCATATGGACATAGGGCATGTTTGTTGTAGGTTTGTACCATACCCTTAAAATGGGGAAGCACAGTGGCGTAACTACCGGTGTAGGGGTAGCGGCTGCCACAGGGCCCGGGACATTAGGGGCCCGGCGACAGCCACTACCGCTGCGTTATTTTTCTTTTCTTTATAGGCCGTTACCGGTTGGAGTTACTTCAGCCGGTAACGGGACCTATTTACTTACTGATCCTGGCAGTGGCCGGCATCGGTAAGTGACACCACGGGCTCCACAAACATCATTATTATACTCAGGGTTCTTTTCGGACCAAGTATACCCGAGTATAATGATCGGAGGTCCAGGGGAGGTAGGAACATAAAAAACTAAAAAACTGTGTTACTTACTAGAGATGAGCGAACAGTAAAATGTTCGAGGTTCGATATTCGTTTCAAGTAGCCCCTCAATATTCAACTACTTGAATCGAATATCGAACCCTATTATAGTCTATGGGGGGGAAAATGCTCATTTCAGGGGTAGGCAACATTCGATCAAATTATACTTACCAAGTCCACGAGTGAGGGTCGGGTTGTATCCTCCGAGAAGTCTTCTCCGTGCAGCGTGCCCGCACTACAAGCGGACATGCGCAGTCGGCTCTGCCCAGGCCCGATGCCTGGCAGAGTGAATTCAGAGCCGGAAGACGCCGCGGGGAAGCTGCACGGAGAAGACTTCGAAAGGTAGGAGAAGAACCGGCGTTGATTGGCCGACTGTATAGCATTCGGCCAATCAATGCTGGTTCTGCATCGATCTTTTCCATTCGAATATTGAGTGGTACTCGATCGAGTATGAGTATTTCGAATACCATAGTATTCGATCGAATACCTACTCGAAAGAATACTACTCGCTCATCTCTATTACTTACCTCTCCGGGAAGGTTCGGGCCTACTTCTGTGACACTCCTGTACATCAGTGAAGATGGCCGACACCACCGAGGACTGCAGCAGAGGCGGGGATAGGTAAGCAACATTGTTTTTTATGTTGGTACCCCCCTTCATCCTTTGATTATTATATTCTGGGGTCTGAAAAGATCCCAGAATATAATAATCGTTCATGGGTTTCCACAGTGGGGCATAGTACTGTGTACAGGGGCCACTATGGGGGATAATACTGTGTGCAGGAGCCACCATGGGACATAATACTGTGTGCAGGGGCCCCTATGGGACATAATACTGTGTGCAGGGGCCACTAAGGGACATAATACTGTGTGCAGGGGCCACTATGGGGCATAATACTGTGTGCAGGAGCCACCATGGGACATAATACTGTGTGCAGGGGCCACCATGGGGCATAATACTTTGTGAAGGGGCCACTATGGGGCATAATACTGTGTAGGAGCCACTATGTGACATAATACTGTGTGCAGGGGCCAACATGGGGCATAATACTATGTACTGGGGCCACTATGGGGCATAATAGAGAGCACAGGAATGCGGGGTGGGGGATTGGTTGTGGTTTTCGGTGAGTGTCGGTCGGGGGGGCTTCCATGTCAAAAGTTCGCCACGGGGCCCTGCCATTCCTAGTTACGCCACTGGGGAAGTATTATGCAAAACTACATAAAAAGTACATTAGGCACATTTTCAGGAATACTAACTCCTCCTTACTTTGCTTTTTTCCTCCAAACCTGCCTACAATTTTTCCATTATACTGTATATATTTATTTTACAAACCTATGGGTCATGTTTGCCACTATATGACATAGCCGAGGAGATTTGCTCAGCACATGAATACAAAGGATAAAATAGACAGTCTTCTGGTGTCCGTGCCTAATTTTTTTTATTTTTTTTTTAGGGTGAACTTATTCATGTAGTTTATGTGGTACATTTAAAGGGTTAAATAACTGCTGCAGCTGTGGGCACATGTTGGGTACAATGATTTTACACACTAGTTATCGCACCTCTTCTAGGCCTAATCCACACTTTTTTAGGTTAGTGGATAAACTAGCCTTCCACATTGAGCCCAAGACTTTTCGCACCTTAGCAAAATCAAATTCCCAATCTGATTTTTTCCCTTAGCCCAAACAGCAGCACAACTGGGGTATTCCTGCCCCTAATGAGCTGTTAGGACAGGTGGAATTTTTAATTACCTAACAGCTTTTGACCCCTATAAGAGGCCGGAAGACATGCTCCTCCCTTGTGTTAGTAACAAGTATGATATACAGAGAGCAATTTATGCCAAGAGCTACACACACATACACAAAATCTGTACAACAGTACCTCCTAGGGAGGGAGCCTTGTGCTGCTGTTTGGGCTAAGGGAAAACAGATTATCATTCATAATCTTTCTTTCCCCCCCTACGCCCAACAGCAGCACAACTGGGGATTTAGCAAGTATTATTTCCCCTAGGGCGGGTCCTCCTGGCAGGCTGATGCCAAGATGGAGTGCCCAAACGCTGTAGCATTGGCCGTACGCCAGTCCAATCTGTAGTGTTTGGCAAAAGTCAGCTGTGAGCTCCATGAGGCTGCAGCACATATCTGGTCTAGAGAGAGGAACCGTGTCTCTGCCCATGATGTCGCCACTGCTCGGGTGGCATGAGCTCGTAAGAAATCTGGAACAGGAAGATTCTGGGCCCGAAGGGAACAGCTGATAGCTTCTCTGATCCATCTCGACAGGGTTACCTTTGATGCTTTAGCGCCTCTATTGTGGCCAAAAACATTAACCAGAAGATTCTCTGATCTTCGGAATGGTGCTGTACGATCTAGGTAAATACGTAGTGCTCTTACCAGATCCAGTGTGTGTAGCTTCTCCTCCTGCTCCGTAGCAGGAGAGGGAAAGAAGCCCGGTAGGGTGATCACTTGGTTGGTGTTCTGAAGTGTTGGTACCTTTGGCAAAAATCCCGGAACGATCCTTAGCTGTACCCTGTCAGGGAAGAAGGTTATGAAAGGTTCGGAGGCCGCTAGGGCCTGCAATTCGCCAACCCTCTTGGCGGAGACCTCACCTCCTGGTCAGGTAGTGGAAGATGTCCTGATTCAAGGAACATTCGCCTGCGGTCGGGTGGCCTCTGCTGAGTTGATCCGCTAGGATGTTCAGGCGGCCCTGGATATGTACTGCGGCCAGCTGGGAGAGGTTCCGTTCTGCCCAGTAGAAGATCAGGTTGGTGACTTGCAGGAGTGACGGGGACCTGGTTCCTCCCTGCTTGTTGATATAGTGGACTGTCGTCAGATTGCCTGATCTTACTTTGACCGCTTTCCCTCGTAGAAGTGGTGCATATGACAGAAGGGCTCGATGAACTGCGGTAAGCTCGCGCCAGTTGGATAAGTGCGTCCTCTCCCGCTGATTCCATGTACCTTGAACCGGGGTCTCCCCCAGATGAGCTCCCCAGCCTGTGAGGGAGGCATCTGTAGTCAACAGGGTCCAGGCGGGCTGGACCGAGGACTTCCCATCTCGCAGATGGGTCCACCAGGGCAAGGTTTGATGGGTGCTGATGGTTAACTGGATTGGCTTCTGTAAACCTGAAGGACTGTGATTCCAGACTCTCAAGATCTCGTTCTGTAGAGGGCGCATCCAGATGAAGTTGTTTGGGGCCCTGAAGAGGGCGGGTTCTTACCATCTTCTCTGGTGGCTGGGCAACAAAATTAATTTTATAGCCTTCCTGGATCGTCTGGATGACCCAGGGGTCCCAAATATTCTGGCGCCAGGCATCCACATAGTGGGAAAGACGGCCGCCCACCCCGGGGGCGAGGAGAGGGGAGGTAGGGTGGAAGGATTAGAAGGAGGTGCCCTTACGTTTACGAGAGGAGCCCCGACCTCTACCTCTGCCGGATCGTGGTTGGCCTCTAGTTCCTCTTCTGGAGGTGCCTCTTCCTCGAAAGGAGGGACTCTGACCTTCAAGGGGCTGTGGCAAATTCTTGCCTTTGGAGTCGGCCAGAGATTCCATAATCCGGTCGAGCTCCCTCCCGAACAGCCGTCCCGGCTCAAAGGGGAGACCACACAGGCTATTCTTGGAGGTGAGGTTAGCCTTCCAGGGCTTCAGCCACAAGGGCCGGCGAGCAGCAGTAGCCAGTGCCATAGATCTGGCGGCCAGACGGGTCTGAAAATGGGTCGCCTCCGTCAGATGATCCACCAGCAGAGAGATGTCCGACATTGTTGCCAGGAGGTCATCTCGATCCACTCCGGAATCTATGTCCTTGGCAAGTGACGAGAGCTCTGCCCGCAGACCAGTGGCCACCTCGTTCGCAACCATGCCCAGGGAGGCCTGGGCCGAGGAGGCTGAATAGACTCGTCTCAGTGATCCTTCCACCCGACAATCCATCGGATCCTTGAGACTCGACCCGTCCTCTGTCGGGAGGACAGTGCGCCTTGACAGCGACGTCAACCTTCGGCGGAGGACCCCACTCCTTTAGCTGTCCCTCAGGGATCGGGAATAAGGTCTTAAATCGCTTGGATGGCGCAAAGGGTTTTTCTGAGTGCCTCCATTCGCTCTCCATTAGGCGAAGCATTTCCGAGGACAGTCTGAAGGTACGAGACCTTCGACTTGGGCCTTCACCACTTTCCCGGTCTCTGATCCTAAGTGTCTTGAACACCCTGGACATCTTCTCTAAGGAGGAGATCTCCTTTTCCTCCTCAGAATCGGATGATGACTCCACGTCCCTAAGGCGCAGGTTCTCCAGGGGCGGAAGGGACAACTCGAAGTCCAGCCGTGGTCTCTTGGCTGAGGACTCCATCCTTTTCATGGAGTCCTGGACGAAGCCCTTCACCCAGGATACCATCTCCCGCATGGGGCTTGCCTCAGAAGGGGGGGCTCTACATCCTGGACAAAAACGAAACTGGGAGTCGTCAGGCAGTGGGACTCTGCAGGTAGCGCATGAAAGATGTTTCCTCTTTGCCACGGCCTTCCTCCGAGGAGGAACAGTAGAGGAGGAAGAAGAAGACATTAGAGGAACCCCGGCATCCGTTCGTCTCCAGGGGGTTTCGTTCGCCCGCCGCGCGAACCGCATACCGCGCATGCGTGGCGGACGAGAAGGGCGGCGGACCCGGGGAACCAAAAAAAAACGGTTCCCAGGAGAAAGGGTCCTAGCCGCGCAGGGAAGCCCGGCTCCGGCGCGGCAGCACTCCAGGCGCACGCATGAGCCGGCGGGCTCCCCCAGCGGGGGAGGAAGCAGCAGAGGCTCAGAAGAGCAAAAAGAAAGGAAAAATATAGCAAAGTCTTCCACTTGTCAGGTAAGAAGGAGGGGGGAGAGAGAGTAGCAGACCCCTATGAGAGGTCAGAACCCCTTCTCCCCCTACCACCTGTCCTGTCCCACAGGACAGAAAAAAACACAATGGAGGAGCATGTCTTCCGGCCTCTTATAGGGGTCAAAAGCTGTTAGGTAATTAAAAATTCCACCTGTCCTAACAGCTCATTAGGGGCAGGAATACCCCAGTTGTGCTGCTGTTGGGCGTAGGGGGAAAGCAATTTTCTCCTTTGCATCTTCAGATGCCAATAGGTTTTCCCTGTCATCATACAGCAGCACAATGTGGGATATTTCTGCCCCTGCGTGCTGGTAGGACTGATGGAATATTTTAATCAGCAATTAATTTAAATATGCATGACTAGGCCCTATAAGAGGGCACAGAGACCTCCCCCCCACATGTTAATATAAGAGTACAATAATGATACAATACAATAGGTAGGGAAGCCTTGTGCTGCTGTTATGACTAAGGGAAAACAGATTATCTACACCAGTGGTTCTCAACCTTTCTAATGCCGTGACCCCGCAATACAGTTCCTCATGTTGCCGTGACCCCAAACCAAAAAATAATTTTGTTGGCTACTTCATAACTGTAAGGGCTAGTTCACACAGGGGGCGGTATAGCGGATTTATAGCGGATTGAGCACCGTCACTCTTGGGTCAAAACACGCTTGCCACGACTGTCGCAGCTTCCCCCCCGGAGTTGGCTCAAATTAATGGGCCGACTCTGGAGGTTACTGCCGCCAGGTGGACGCCGTGGCTCACCGAGCCGCGGAATCCGCCTGAAGAAAGGGCAGCCCGCTTTCTTTTTCTGTGAGCGGCAGCATGCCGCTCACGCAAAAAACAAGCCTGGCGGTCTAAATAGACCGCCATTGTGAGGGGGCGGATTATGACGTGGATTTCGCGGCATAATCTGCCCCCTCTGTGTGAACGGGCCTTAATTTTGCTACAGTTATGATTCAGAATGTAAATACCTGATATGCATTATGTATTCTCATTGCTACAAATCAAGCATAATTTAAACATAGTGATTAATCACAAAAGCTCTCTTCCACTAAATCTGCTGAACCCCCTTATCATGCTCACACACAGCCTGAACCCCCCTATCATGCTCACACACAGCCTGAACCCCCCTATCATGCTCACACACAGCCTGAACCCCCCTATCATGCTCACACACAGCCTGAAACACCCCTAGCATGCTCACACACAGCCTGAAACACCCCCCATCTTGCTCACACACAGCCTGAACCCCACTATCATACTCACACACAGCCTGAACCCCACTATCATGCTCACACACAGCCTGAACCCCACTATCATACTCACACACAGTCTGAACCCCACTATCATGCTCACACACAGCCTGACCCCCCCTATCATGCTCACACACAGCCTGAACCCCCCTATCATACTCACACACAGCCTGAACCCCACTATCATGCTCACACACAGCCTGCACACCCTTTCCCCCCCCTCTTGCTTACACATGCTGTCTCTTCTCTCCATCTTACCTTCCAGTCTCCATTCACTGCAGCCTTCTCTTCCTGTGTAACTCGGCACTGTACTGAATAGCTCCGCCCACACCAGAGTCCGATCACATGGTCATGACATCATCACAGGTCCTTCAGCCCACTAGGATCTACCCTGCTGCAAAAAGTAAGCGCGGCTTCTCAGCTGCTAAAGCCATCGGAAATATGTATTTTCCGATGGCCTTAAGCGACCCGTGTTTTGGTCGTTCGACCCCCGCCGGGGTCGCGACCCACAGGTTGAGAACCACTGATCTACACAATCCACCATTCCCTGTCGTCATACCAGCAGCACAATGTGGGGAGATGCCAAGTAATCCCCTTAGGAAGAGTTTCCTCGACTTACGGAGCTCAAGACTGACCGCCCAAAGGCAGTAGCATCCGAAGCACGTGAGCTCAGGGCTCGTTCACATCAGCGTTGTCCACTCCGTAGTTCAGGTTTCCGTTTCCTGCCTAAAACAGAGGCAGGAGACGGAAACCTGCAGGAGTCTTTCTCACCCATTCATTTGAATGGGTGAAAAAGATGTCCGGCCGTGAGCGGCGGTGAGCGTTTTAGGCTCTCCGCCGCAAAACCGGGTTTTATAATCCGGACACAGAGTCGGACATGCAGTACTCTGTGTCTGGATTAAAAAATCCGGTATCGTGGCGGAGAGCCTAAAACGCTCACCGCCGCTCACGGCCGGACCCGGTCTGAGCTTTCCGACTTCTGGCATGCAGAAGACGGAAAGCTCAGAACGGACAGATGAACGCAGGTGTGAACCTAGCATTATTCTACCGGAGCGAGGATAAAGATAGGAAAACCTGTCCCACCGTCCACTGGACAGCAAAAAAACACGTGGGGGGAAGGTCTCTGTGCCCTCTTATAGGGCCTAGTCATGCATATTAATTAGATTGCTGATTTAAAAATCTGCCTGTCCTACCAGCACACAGGGGCAGAAATACCCCACATTGTGCTGCTGGTATGACGACAGGGAATGGTAAGACAGGTGGGGAAGACTTTGTGTCCTCCTTGACCGGGGTTTTGGGGGTTTTTTTTACCTCTCCTCGGCCTGTGTACGAGGTCCTGGTCCTTTTTCTTTTGTTCTTTTCTTCATCTTCTTTGTTTTTCTGCCTAAGACAGAAATGAGAGAAGAAAGTTCAGTTTGCGGGCTGCCTATCTGGTCAGTTAGCCGCAGTGTGGCCTGGTCCGGTTAGGCTCCACTCGCTTGTGGTTAGACCACGTTTGTGCGGCCTTGTTTTGGACCTTTTTTTGGGTTGTGCTACGCTTGCGGCCTTGTTTGGACCGCGCTTGCGGCCTTGTTACTTGCCGCTTACCTTAGGCCATCTGATGAGGGGCGGGCCTTGGGTGTTGTTGGTTAGCTCCCCGCCCCTTGCGGACAGCTCCTTGCTTGTGGGGCAAGATCTTTATGTTTTATCCCTGCTTTTCTTGCAGGGTCTCAAGGTTCTGATCCCCCTTTTTGTTCTCATTATGTTTTGGAGTGCAGGGCTCTGTTGGCAGCAAGTGTGCGCGCCCCTTCCGGTCTCTTCCCTATTGGAGATCCCTCCTCTGGAGGCTCTGGGCCTTACTAGTTACTAGTGGGGCTTGTTGGCACTAGCCTGTATTTGTGTAGCGGTTGCTTCATTGCTTTGCAGCTTCTTGTGCTATTCAGCTCAATTATTCAAGCGCTGGGTGGCCTCTTCCATGAGTATGCAGGTCTTGCTATTATTTCCTATGGTCATACACTAACATGTTTGTTCCTTCCGTAGAGTGAGTGGCTTGTAGCCCAGTATTTCTTCTACTACCCCTCCTCCAGAAGACCATAGAAGACAGAAATCTCCTCTAAGAGGAGGCATCAGGCCTGCGCTAAACGTGAAATTCCCCTGCCTGTTGGTAGGTTTTTTCTCACAAAAAAAAAAAACTGTGGGAAAATAAATATTTTTCTTTCCCCTTTGGACCAAGCTATGTATGGGCCCGCTGCCGTTCTTGCAGAGGCCCTCCTCCCGAGAACATTTCTATTCGAGATGTTATTGTCTAGGCATGAGACTTCATGGCGAGTTTTTTTTTCTTTTTCATGACCGTCCAGCCGGCCCTTTTTTCTTTCTCTTTTTTCTAAAGGATTTCTCTGTTTCCATTACAAGAACATTCCCTAAGGACATCAGGGATTCCATTTTCCACAACTCCAAGAAACAGCGCACTGATAGGCGCTCTTTGTCCTTGCCATCGCTGGTGCGATTAACCTTGGACGATCAAACTGTTTCTTCGGACGAGGATGTCAATTCCAGCAGACCCATACTCCCCATGGATAAGATGGGGAAACTGCTGAAGTCCATCTGGTCAGGCGACCAGGATGTTGATGGGGAAGCCTCCTCGTCCACCTCTGGGGGGTGGAGGGCCTTCCATGTGGACGCAGCCCTAGCCAAGTTGATGGAAACGGAATAGAAAAATCCGGAAAGAGCTCATCTAGCCTCCAGAGTATTTAGAATCCTGTATCCAATGTCCTCATCCCAGCTGGATCGATGGGGCCCTCCACCTAAGGTGGATATGGCCGTGGCGAAGCTCTTCCGCCGTACAGTGGTACCTCTGGAGGATGGCTCTAATTTGCAATAACAGGAAATGTTATTCAGCCTGCTCTGCACAAACTTCGGTGGCCATATCTTCCACCGTTGTGGCCGACAGTCTTCGTACCTGACTTCAACAACTGGAACGAGATATCGATTCCGGGGTCCCAGGGATGATATTCTCTCTCATCAATGAACTCCCTGTTCACTACTGCTGATTATCTGAGCGTGGCTTCCCGTCAACAGTTAAAGGTAGTTTCTAAGGGCATGGCATTATCCACTGTCGCCCGGAGACCCCTCTGGCTTAGGCCATGGAGAGTGGACACAGCCTCGAAGTTCGCCTTGTGTATGCTTCCATTTGAGCCTGCAGGCTTTGGGCACGCCCTGGATGATTTGATGGAAGGTTTGGCGGACACCAAAGGCAAATCATTACCCCAAGCTGCAAGAGGAAGACGAGGGCCCTCTAGTAGAGGTCGTGGCTCTTCCCGTCCAAGACCGCAGCCAGGTAGGCGCTCAAGATTCCGCCAAGAGACTCTGGACATGGTCGTGGTAGAGACGACCTCAAGAAGAAGCCTAACTTTTGATGGGTGCTCGCTCCCTGTGGCCAACATCCCTGTGGTAGGCCGACTCTCCCACATTCTTCCTGCGTGGCAAACTTCCATTCAGGACCCCTGGGTACTTCAAGTCATAGAGAGAGGTTACGCCATCAAATTATCTCTGCCACCTTTAGACCGCTTCGTGTCAACTCGCCCTCTCCCTGTCGCTCGACAGTCCATCTTGGAGAACTCCATTCAGGAGTATATTCAGAAGGGCGCCTTGGAAAAGGTCCCTCCTGGGCAAGGCAAAGTGAGGGTCACACTATATCAAAGGATCTCTACTAGCATGTACCCATTGTTCAACCACACAGGAAATTCCTCAGGATTGCCATTCAGATCCCCGGTCACAGGGAGCATTACCAGTTTGCCGCTCTACCCTTCGGCATTTCATCCGCTCCTCACACGTTCACCAAGATAGGGGCTCCAGTCGCCGCCGCTCTCAGGCTTCAGGGCCTGTTCATAGTTCCCTATCTGGACGACTGGCTTATAAAAGCAGAGGTTACGGTGGCTAATCAATTGGGAGAAATCAGAGGTGACACCATCCACCCAGAGGAAGTTTCTAGGTTTCCTTCTGGACTCAGAGACTCTGCAGATCTCACTTTCCATCCCAAGGCAATTGAGAATTCAGGCTGCTGCCTGTTTTTTCTACAAAACAAGGTGGGTATCAGGAAGGTAGGTATAAGGAAAATGTTTGTGAAGACTTGCAAGTTTTTTGGGTTTTTTTATATTTCAGTCCCTATTACTGAATAGTGGACTGTCAGAGGCCGTACTGAGAACGCTTGCCCATGCAAGAGCGGATTCCACCAACAAGAATTATCGCAGGATCTGGAGGATCTTCAAAGCTTGGTGCTCTGAACGCAGGATTGTTTCTACTAACCCCTCGGTGGGGTCGGTTTTGGACTTTCTACAGGACGGCCTAGACAGAGGACTAGCCCCCTCTACCTTAAAGGTACACATGGCAGCCCTGTCCGCCTATCTGAGGAGGCGTTTAACTCAACACCCTTTAGTTGGTAATTTTCTAAAGGGCGCAACAAGGATCAGACCTGCTGTCTCAGCTCCGGTTCAGCAGTGGGACCTGGGGACGGTCCTTTCGGGTCTTTGCGACTCCCCATTTGAGCCACGAGATCAGGTAGATCTGAAATTCCTGGCCTATAAGATGCCCTTCTTGCTTGCAATTACTGAAGCCAAGAGAGTGGGAGAGCTTCCGGCGCTCTCTTCCGAGGAACCCTATACCTCTTTCTTTGAGGACAGGGTACGTTTTTGCCAGAATTCAGTACCAAAGTCCCTTCACTGGCAAATCTAAATCAGCTTATATTTTTGCCAGTCTTTTTTCCTGCTCCCTTCTTGCTTGAGGAGGTAAGACTTCATTCACTTGATTTGGGTAGGTGCTTGCGCATCTACCCAGTACGCATGGAAGCTTTCAGGAGATCTCAAAATCTCCTGCTTAATTTAGCAGGGAAATCGAGGGGCCTGAAGGCTTCTAAATCTTCGATTTCATGATGGGTCTGAGAGGCCATCAGGTTGGCTTTCTCCTCCAGGTTATCTAAGAGCTCACTCCAGGAGGGCTGTCGCAACTACATGGGCGGAGAAGAAGGCAGTATCTCTGGAACAGATTTGCTCGGCAGTTTCATGGTCATCTCATAACACCTTCGTGAAGGACTATAGGCTGAGCTCCCGTGCTTCAGCCGCGACGGCCTTTGGCCGTTCTGTCTTGAGCTCTGTAAGTTAAGTCAAGGAAACCCTCCCTAAGGGGATAACTTGACATCTCCCCACATTGTGCTGCTGTATGACGACAGGGAATGGTGGTTTATGTAGATAAACTGTTTTCCCTTAGTCATAACAGCAGCACAAGGCTTCCCTCCCTATTATTCATCTTATACTCTTGTATTAACACGTGGGGGGAGATCTCTGTGCCCTCTTATAGGGCCTAGTCATGCATATTTAAATTAATTGCTGATTAAAATATTCCATCTGTCCTACCAGCACGTAGAGGCAGAAATACCCCACATTGTGCTGCTGTTATGACTAAGGGAAAACAGTTTATCTACATAAACCATGATTATAGAGGTCAGGGAAGGTATAGAATTGAATCAGGTCATGAACCCTTCACCTAGGATAGGCAGCAAATGTTCATATTTTAATTTTCAGGAATAATTACAAAAACTTAGATTTCCAGTTTGTTAGGGGTTGAGGACTATGGGATTTGCTCAAATACTTTGTGACTTTTCTATAACCCCTAGAATAAACAGTTTTTTTTTTTTATTTTTTATTACTTCTGAAATTGCCTGTCTCTGGATGTCTGGAACTCAGTATGGCCCATCTTGCCCATTGCCCTGGCCCCGTCACAATGTTATGCTTTATGAGAAAGGTTCTATCTTCAGTATAGGTCTCTATTTCTTTGTAGAACTTCTTTAGCCTCTGGAATCTGTACTGCAGATAAGGTTTCTGCGATATAACCAGCTGTCAGATCATGGATAGAAATGTCCCTGGGCTGTTTTATAGCAGAAAGAACCTTACAGTCCTTCCAAGGTTTTATTATATCAATATAATATCTCTAGGGGCGCTTCTTCCACTGGTTGATAAAAATAAGTGATGCGAATTAGAAAGTTTAAGTTTTACTTACTTTCACCTCTAGGTACTAGAATTGACACCCGGTCACCTGGTTGAAAGGTTCTGACTTTAGTAGACTTACTGTAAATTTTGGCCTGAGTGAACGGAGAAGGATTTTGGACAATTGGTATGACTGCTGCAGTTCTGTTATGCATTAGATTTATATGTTCAATATAATATCTGTGAGGTATATGCTCTGGTTCCCATCGGGAATGTCTACCATATAAACCTCAAAGAGGGTTAATGCCAGTGAACGCCTGTAGCTCCTCCCTTATAGAAAACATTAAATAGGTTACAAGGAAATCCCAATCTTTTCCATCCTGATCAACATCCACTTTAATGTTCTGTTTAACTTTTCCACCAGACCATCAATCTAGGGACGATACACTAATGTATGGAAATGCATAATCATTTTAACAGACCACACAACGTTTTGGTGATTTTAGACATTAAGGTCGAGGTCCCAGATGGCATAAATGCTACAATTTGCCAGCGGCGGAAACTCCCTGGAAAAAAAACAAAAAACAAAAAAAACTGTGTTTTACAGTTACAGCAAAATGGATGGGATTCTAGTGAATCCCTTCACTGCTGTGCTTATTTTACTGCAAAGTGGACGCTCTTCGATCTCCAAAACAGTTATGGAAATCTCAGCATATCAATTATAGCTACGAAAATGACGACGTTTCCCTATAGATTTTATTAAATCAGGAAGTCCGTAGAGGAAACCTCTGCGAACTTTCTGTGCAAACATGAAGGGAAAAACCACGACGCATTGTCACCACAGTTTTTTCCCGCATCACTTTTCCTGCGGGACATCACATGTGGGGACTTAACTGACCAGGGATCACCTTTAGGCTAAGATTTCCTTTTGCCCGTTTGTATGGATAAACATCTGCGATAATTCTTTCAGGATAACCTTAGAAGTGTTCCTGAGAAGTATTGCTTCTGGATATCAGGAGCCATAATCTAGGACCACCAAAATGTGCTGGTTGTCCCTGCCAAACTTAGGAAGTTGTCCAAGCAAGCCTATAGCAATGCACGCAAAAGAAAACTCAATTACAGGTAACCGTATTAGTGGTTTATGACCATGTGGTTGAAGTGAGCTAACATCACACAACGGGCAAGATTGGTAAAAGTATTTTACAGATTTATAGGTAGCTGGCGAATCCCCCACCCCGATGAAAAAGCAAAAACAAACAAAAAAAAAACCCTGCTTAAATATGGGCTTTTGTTTTTTCTACCCCAATTTTCCACCCTGCACATGTGGAATTGACCATTTCCAATACAGTTATGAGAGTGGGGTACAAGAAGATGCTCTATGGTCAGTGTTTTCTTAACTCTAAAGTATGTACAGCAGATTGTGGTTCCTCAGACACCTCCTGTCTCTCAGACAAGACCTGTATCTGGTGCTCTAGAAATTGGTTCACCTGCTGTTGTACTTTAAAGTTCCTCAATATTTATTATAGTGCTTTTAAAAGACAGTTAAACCCCGTTTAAGGACTTTACCTGCATCCAAAACAACATATGTGGGGCTTTAGTTCACTGGTCTGAACAGGCTTTAGAGACACAGACCGGTTTAAATGTGTAAGTCTATGGTTCTCTTTTTTTTTTTTTTTTTTTTTTTTTTAAAGCTTATTTCAGTGCAGCTGCATTTACTAGTGAAGTCACTGCATGAAAATAATTACTGGACGAGTAATGGAGGCTTCATTGTACCCAAAGTCCCAGAACATATCTTTGCAAATTACAAGGAGAAAACAAGAAAGCTCAGGTGAAATCTGGAGCCCCTCACCATATATAGGTAGGAAATATAAGTGAAATATATAACTCCTTCCAGTCAATCTTACTGTGTGTATATATTCTTTTCCAATGGAAAATTCCACATGCTCAGTTATCCACTAGTTACAGAAACTGCTGACTTGCCACCAGAGTTGGTGTGCGCATCCACTCTAAAGTTTCCAGCGCCACTTACATCCCATGTCATCCAGAGCATATACTGAAATTTCACTTTTTATTACAAGATTTAGTGCCTGTGAATATAGGAGCGCCAATGGATCTCTACTATCATGACATCATTTAAACTTAATAACACTTCTGCTCACAGATTTGAGATATCACAGGCTCAGTTGTGGGGTGTTGAGGGTTGTGATGTCCATGTTGCTGGCCATGATGGTCCAGCAGAGTGGAAGCAAATTGCAAAGTTCTGTGGAATATGTTGGTGCTATATAAATAAAATGTATTATTGCAATACCACATGTGAGGCGTATGGTGTATCTTGTAAATAGGTTGGGGTTCTCAAACATGAATGATGCATGTAAACTGAGGATGCAAGTACACCATTATCCACAACTGGAGTATACGCCATTGCTTGCCCCATAGTAAACCACCTGTAAATCTATGCTTAGAATGGTAGTATGAGGCCAGAGTACTCCTATAGACACCCTGATACCCACTGATGGGAAGCTGGGGTACCCAAAGATTAGTGGGGGGGGGAAGGAGAAGTCAGTCAATAAAAAGACAGAATGAATTCTACTGATAAACATCTATGGAACTTTATTGCAACAATGTAAGTGCTGAGGATGAAGAGAACAAGTCATTTGTAAACTTGTAGAAAGCTTAAGTACTTAATGTCCTACTTCACTACACAACCATACACAGAGCACAACACCACCAGCCATAAATGTATAATATACTGGATACGTCTTACACATACGTCACAGACAGAAGAGACAAGCTTAGGAACTTTGTTCCGTTTTACGTGAGCAACCATAATAAAGACAGAAAACTTATGAAAGAAATGCTTCACAATCTTGAAAAACTGTTTAGTAATCTTTAAATCTTTTCAGATGATGCAGGTCATGAGCCTTGTGACCAAGATTTTAAGAATTCTTCTGAGGAATTTTAATTGTCACCTATAAAAAAGGTAAACGTTAAGTTAGTTGTTGTCTATAACAGCATAGAGTAATGTATAAAGAAGTTTATGGCTGAGCAGTGTGTCAATGGAAGATATATACTCACCGGCCACTTTATTAGGTACACCTGTCCAACTGCTCGTTAACACTTAATTTCTAATCAGCCAATCACATGGCGGCAACTCAGTGCATTTAGGCATGTAGACATGGTCAAGACAATCACCTGCAGTTCAAACCGAGCATCAGTATGGGGAAGAAAGGTGATTTGAGTGCCTTTGAACGTGGCATGGTTGTTGGTGCCAGAAGGGCTGGTCTGAGTATTTCAGAAACTGCTGATCTACTGGGATTTTCACACACAACCATCTCTAGGGTTTACAGAGAATGGTCCGAAAAAGAAAAAACATCCAGTGAGCGTCAGTTCTGTGGGCGGAAATGCGTTGTTGATGCCAGAGGTCAGAGGAGAATGGCCAGACTGGTTCGAGCTGATAGAAAGGCAACAGTGACTCAAATAGCCACCCGTTACAACCAAGCTAGCCAGAAGAGCATCTCTGAACGCACAGTACGTCGAACTTTGAGGCAGATGGGCTACAGCAGCAGAAGACCACACCGGGTGCCACTCCTTTCAGCTAAGAACAGGAAACTGAGGCTACAATTTGCACAAGCTCATCGAAATTGGACAATTGAAGATTGGAAAAACGTTGCCTGGTCTGATGAGTCTCGATTTCTGCTGCGACATTCGGATGGTAGGGTCAGAATTTGGCGTCAACAACATGAAAGCATGGATCCATCCTGCCTTGTATCAACGGTTCAGGCTGGTGGTGGTGGTGTCATGGTGTGGGGAATATTTTCTTGGCACTCTTTGGGCCCCTTGGTACCAATTGAGCATCGTTGCAACGCCAAAGCCTACCTGAGTATTGTTGCTGACCATGTCCATCCCTTTATGACCACAATGTACCCAACATCTGATTCACCGGTTCAGGCTGGTGGTGGTGGTGTCATGGTGTGGGGAATATTTTCTTGGCACTCTTTGGGCCCCTTGGTACCAATTGAGCATCGTTGCAACGCCAAAGCCTACCTGAGTATTGTTGCTGACCATGTCCATCCCTTTATGACCACAATGTACCCAACATCTGATGGCTACTTTCAGCAGGATAATGCGCCATGTCATAAAGCTGGAATCATCTCAGACTGGTTTCTTGAACATGACAATGAGTTCACTGTACTCCAATGGCCTCCACAGTCACCAGATCTCAATCCAATAGAGCATCTTTGGGATGTGGTGGAACGGGAGATTCGCATCATGGATGTGCAGCCGACAAATCTGCGGCAACTGTGTGATGCCATCATGTCAATATGGACCAAAATCTCTGAGGAATGCTTCCAACACCTTGTTGAATCTATGCCATGAAGAATTGAGGCAGTTCTGAAGGCAAAAGGGGGTCCAACCCGTTACTTGCATGGTGTACCTAATAAAGTGGCCGGTGAGTGTATATTACAATGGTTTTAGAACAATAATGGTATTGGCGCACACAACTGTTTGCAGCACTCACATTTTTCACTTCTGTGTAGGCCTCCAAGCCGTACTCTCCCAGCTCTCTTCCTGTGCCTGAAGCTTTATAACCTCCAAATGGTGCTTGAGCTCCAAAGACATCATAGCAGTTTACCCTGAAATATATCATAATGAATAATATATAATAATGAACACCCACAGAATAGTTTAATACACAAAAGAACCAATATATAAAAGACAAAATTTTATAAAGACAGCATAAAAAAGTGGGGGTACAGCCTGAAAAATGTGATTTTACACTAACAAACATCCTTAAGTTTAAATCCATTAATAGGGTGTAGCATATTAAACCAGTAGCACAAAAAGTACAGGCTCATCTGAAGAGAACTCCTTTATCTCCATAATAGTTTGTGCCTCCATTACTTAGCTGCTCATTTACATATTGTGAAATAAATTGGCTGGAGCACCAAGGGCAGCTCCATTGCTCCAAACTACTACACCCCACACTGCTTTAATACACTAGCCTGAACATGAGAACACAGACCCATAACTCTGTCACTCCAAGAAAGGGGGAAAAGTGGGCACAATAGAAGAGTGCGGAGCCTAGCAGTTTGGAGCAATGGAGTAGCCCTTGGTTCATTTGCATGCAGTGAAATAAATATCTTGGGAGCCAAGACATAGATTTTCATGGAGGAGCGAGGGGGTGGGGGGGTGGATTGGGGGAGGTCACCTGATCTATCTAACTGCTGCTGGTGTATTATACTTTATTCTGACAACACACTCCCTTTAACATTTTATTGTTGCACCTGGATCCAGGAATAGCTCCATGGAGTATTTGAATGAAGAGCAGTACAGTTCTGTCTTAAGCTGACCATAAGTACAGTGGGGCAAAAAAGTATTTAGTCAGTCACCAATAGTGCAAGTTCCACCACTTAAAAAGATGAGAGGTGTCTGTAATTTACATCATAGGTAGACCTCAACTATGAGAGACAAAATGAGAAAACAAATCCAGAAAATCACATTGTCTGATTTTGTAAGAATTTATTTGCAAATTATGGTGGAAAATAAGTATTTGGTCACCTACAAACAATCAAGATTTCTGGCTCTCACAGACCTGTAACTTCTTCTTTAAGAGTCTCCTCTTTCCTCCACTCATTACCTGTAGTAATGGCACCTGTTTAAACTTGTTATCAGTATAAAAAGACACCTGTGCACACCCTCAAACAGTCAGACTCCAAACTCCACTATGGTGAAGACCAAAGAGCTGTCAAAGGACACCAGAAACATAATTGTAGCCCTGCACCAGGCTGGGAAGACTGAATCTGCAATAGGCAACCAGCGTGGATTGAAGAAATCAACTGTGGGAGCAATAATTCGAAAATGGAAGACATACAAGACCACTGATAATCTCCCTCGATCTGGGGCTCCACGCAAAATCTCAGCCCGTGGGGTCAAAATGATCACAAGAACGGTGAGCAAAAATCCCAGAACCACGCGGGGGACCTAGTGAATGAACTGCAGAGAGCTGGGACCAATGTAACAAAGCCTACCATCAGTAACACACTATGCCGCCAGGGACTCAGATCCTGCAGTGCCAGACGTGTCCCACTGCTTAAGCCAGTACATGTCCGGGCCCGTCTGAAGTTTGCTAGAGAGCATTTGGATGATCCAGAAGAGTATTGGGAGAATGTCCTATGGTCTGATGAAACCAAACTGGAACTGTTTGGTAGAAACACAACTTTTCGTGTTTGGAGGAAAAAGAATACTGAGTTGCATCCATCAAACATCATACCTACTGTAAAGCATGGGGGTGGAAACATCATGCTTTGGGGCTGTTTCTCTGCAAAGGGGCCAGGACGACTGATCCGGGTACATGAAAGAATGAATGGGGCCATGTATCGTGAGATTTTGAGTGCAAACCTCCTTCCATCAGCAAGGGCATTGAAGATGAAACGTGGCTGGGTCTTTCAACATGGCAATGATCCAAAGCACACCGCCAGGGCAACGAAGGAGTGGCTTTGTAAGAAGCATTTCAAGGTCCTGGAGTGGCCTAGCCAGTCTCCAGATCTCAACCCTATAGAAAACCTTTGCAGGGTGTTGCCAAGCGACAGCCCCAAAACATCACTGCTCTAGAGGAGATCTGCATGGAGGAATGGGCCAACATACCAACAACAGTGTGTGCCAACCTTGTGAAGACTTACAGAAAACGTTTGACCTCTGTCATTGCCAACAAAGGATATATAAAAAAGTATTGAGATGAAATTTTGTTACTGACCAAATACTTATTTTCCACCATAATTTGCAAATAAATTCTTACAAAATCAGACATTGTGATTTTCTGGATTTGTTTTCTCATTTTGTCTCTCATAGTTGAGGTCTACCTATGATGTAAATTACAGACGCCTCTCATCTTTTTAAGTGGTGGAACTTGCACTATTGGTGACTGACTAAATACTTTTTTGCCCCACTGTATTTTGGTAAGACCAGACAACTATCTTACGTGTATGGAGGTGTTCCAATTCTCCAATGATGGCATATAAGGATTAGGCTGTTGGGTTTTGAATGCCCCAATCCTTCTGTTCTTTGAGAGCTAAGGCGCTGCCACAATAGCGGTGTATGGCCAGCATTACTCTCCAATACTGTCATTTGATATATCCAGTTGGACTGGAAATAAGATGGGAAGAATATGCAAATCTGTCTCCCAAGATGTAAACAGGGAGACAGTGCCTCTGTTATGGTGCCCTCTATAGCAAGCATCCTGAAATAAGATATTATTGAAGGCAAGAATTATTCCCAGTGACATACTGAACAAAGGAAGAAGGATGGGCCAGATATGTTCTGTATATGGATATAAAACCATTTCTTAGATTCAACTATGCAAAACAAACTTACCAAACGGTTCCGGCTCGCAGTGACTGGGATACGTAATTTGCTTTATCAATATCCTTTGTGAACACGGCTGCAGCCAGACCATACTCCGAGCTGTTTGCCCGCTCAATGACATCCTCAATGGTTTTGAATTTTAAAATTTGCATTACTGGTCCAAAAATCTAAAAAGGAGAGTTAACTGGTCACGATTTCCCAGCACACCATAACATCAAAAGCTTTCTAAATGAAAGGACTAAGAACAGATATTTCTGCTTAGCTTTAGAAAGTCAAGAATATTTTGCAAACACATGAAATCGGAAAGCTTTCAAGTCTTAAAGAACTACAGTATATTTAGTGCCAACTGCTATTTAAAGCCTTCATCATGACCCACATATTTAAGTGCAATGTGTATATAGAGCCTTGTACTAGGTTAAAGTTATAAGTTATCCACATACCCCATAGACTATAATGGAGTTTCACAGAGTTTCTGGCTGTTTTTATACTGAAACCGGCAGAGAGAAAAGTCCTCGGTGCAGGACTTCTCTACACTGATTTACAACAGAATCTGCGTCAGAGTCTCGAACACAGTTGTGAACCTAGCCTCAAAGTGGTTGTCCAGGCTAAAATTTAATAAAAAAAAACAAAAAACATATTCATGTGTCCCCAGTTGTTTCACTCGCTGCACGGTCTGGTCCTGCAGATCTGTTGTCTTCTGGCGGATGTAGCCGCTGCATGTGAACGCTTTGGGCAATCAGCAGCCTCAGTAAGGAAATCCAAGACATCACAGTGACGAGATGCAGGAACAGACCGCCCTGGGGACAGGTATTTTTATGTTTTTCACCTCCCTGGGCTAATTAGAAAATTAAGTTTAGTCTGGACAATCTCTTTAAGCTCCTGAATACAGTCACTGCTGTAGGTATTTTGGGGAGAAAAAAAAAAAAAAGTTTGATTAAAAGATCCTTCTAAAAAGTTCAGAAAAAAAAACCTCTATAAATGGCTTTGGCAATTTTAAAAACTACAGTCTAGCATATGGGACTTACAATAATGCCCAATGACAAGTGATATACAGTGCCTAGAACAAATTAAATAAAATCAACAATTAAGAGATTTACCTCTTCTCTAGCAATGGTCATATTGTCAGACACATCTCCAAAAACCGTGGGTTGAATAAAGTAGCCACGATCTGCAGCAGGGTTCCCACCACACAACAACTTGGCACCTTCTTTTTTTCCAGATTTGATGTATCCCAAGATCTTTTTAAACTGCTCTTCATCTACCTAAAAAGTAAAGTGATATCACTCAAAATCAGAACCAGCTATATTCAGAAGTATATTTGTAACAGTCCCAAGAAAAAAGTGGCACTATCGGTAGAATCCAACAATTTGAACATCATGCTTGTATATGTGGTCAAATGTGGATCTTCAAGGTGGTGCTTAACAACCCCCAAGGTGGTGCTCAACAACCCCAAAAAAGACAGGCAATACCAAACTTGTAGAAGAAACAAAGTAGGGGGGCACTCACCCAGCCGAAGAGGTTTCTTAAAACTTTGTTTCCTTTATTAGAACATAGTGATTAGAACAAATAGGGAGGAAGAATTGACATACCGTGACGTGGGCCCACGCCATGGTATGTCAATTCTTCCTCCCTACTTGTTTTAATCACCATGTTCTAATAAAATAGTGATAGATTTAGTCTGTTAGCAGGTCTTTTCAGGCCCTCACCTGGGGTCCTTGTTCAGTTTTGAAGTCAAATGGGTTCCCAACAACTCTGTTCTTTGCACGATGAACACTTCTCTCCACAAATTCATTGTAGACATCCTCCTGAACATATGTGCGAGAGCCAGCGCAGCAGCACTGTCCTTGGTTAAAGAATAGGGCAAAATGCGCCTGTTCCACCGCCCAGTCCACTGTGCAGAACAAATTAAAGTGGGTTAAAAGGTCTGGTTGTAGTGTATCCAAAAGATGGGAATACATGTTAGTTTGCCATTTTTGCCATGGTAAAAAGCAGCCAAGTCATTCTACTGTATTCACCTCTATTGGACTTACAGAAAAAGAGTTACAGACCAGCGCGGCACATTCACTTCTGTGGGAGTTAAGGAAAAAATTTGCGTAATCCGATGCATCATCACATATGGATGTGTAATCTCATCTCAGTCATAATGCCCAAAATGGGAAAACCCCTTTAAGATGTCAAATTCTGAAAGTTGGTTATGGAGGATTTAACTAGGAGTTTGTGTGGGAACGGAACATAAATAAGAAGCACTGTTCAAGATACAAAGTGAGGACTCAAGACACTTACTGTCAGCATCTGAAAATATGATGTTAGGACTCTTTCCACCAAGCTCAAGAGTTACCTTCTTTAGGTTAGATTTTCCAGCTGCCTGCTGGATTAGACGCCCAACCTACAGTTGAAAATTATATATAGAATTTACTGTATTGCAAACAAACACTTGGACCATTTTCTGCCATCACTACAGTTAGTAGGAAAACTATAGAACTGATACAATAAAAGATAAATCTACCAAGCACCAAAATTTTAGATGCATAAACACTAGACAATATTGTGCAAGAATATTTATACAAACAGAAAAAACTATTTTAGAGATTTTTATTTTAAAGAGGTCAGCAAAGTTTTCTCCAAGATTAAACACTTCGTTACTAGAGATGAGCGAGTAGTACTTGATCGAGTAGGTATTCAATTGAATACTACGGTATTCAAAATACTCATACTCGATCGAGTACCACTCGCTATTCGAATGTAAAAGTTCGATGCAGAACCAGCATTGATTGGCCGAATGCCAATCAACGCTGGTTCTTCTCCTACTTTTAGAAGTGTTCTCCGTGCAGCTTCCCCGTGGCATCTTCCGACTCTTCATTCACTCTGCCCAGGCCTGATGCCTGGCAGAGCGAATTCAGAGCCGGAAGATGCAGCAGGGAAGCTGCAAGGAGAAGACGTCGTGGAGGATCTAGCCCGACCCTCACTCGTGGACTTGGTAAGTATAATTTGATCGAATGTTGCCTACCCCTGAAACGAGCATTTTCCCCCCATAGACTATAATAGGGTTCGATATTCGATTTGAGTAGTCGAATATTGAGGGGCTACTCGAAACGAATATCAAACCTCGAACATTTTACTGTTCGCTCATCTCTATTCGTTACCATTACACCAGTACCCCATAAATGTAGACAGACAGACAAAACAAGTCATTGAACACTAGATTATATTAGGATGGAGGCCAAGTACTATATTGGCTAGGTACCAGGTATGTGGATACCATGTAAAGAAAATGTCAACCATTGATATACAGAAAATTCTATGCAGTGGGATGTGTATTGTGAATTAAGATATACAGAAGGTGCACCATTACTTAAATACAGACATAAACATAACCATAAATGAAAGTTATAACTAGACATAAAACCATATATACATAAGAGGAACCAAAACATACTTGAAAATTAAATACTAGCAAACAGTCCAGTCACTATGTATAACACATTTCATACTAAATAATAAACTAACATTTTTAAGTATACAGAAAACGGAATCCAGCATCCACCAGGCGAAAAATAAAATTTAACTTTTATTGCTTCATAGTAAAAACCATTACAGGATACCCGAGGGCAATTGCAGATGATACAGCATGGAAACCGCTACGCGTTTCGGAACTTCCCAATGCCATGAGGAAGGAACACTGGGAAGTTCCGAAACGCGTACTGTTTCCATGCTGTATCATCTGCAATTGCCCTCAGGTATCCTGTAATGGTTTTTACTATGAAGCAATAAAAGTTAAATTTTATTTTTCGCCTGGTGGATTCTGGATTCCGTTTTCTGTATACCTATATGGTGATCGTTGGCTGAAGTCCGCCTTCATCCGTGCAACCCGGGAAGAAAAGTCAGGATAAAAGGGTGAGCTGGATATTCTATTGACTTTGTAAAAAATAACATTTTTAAGTCCTAGGCCTTCTGTGCAAGGACACAACTCATTTTCCCTCTGCAATCTGCTGACTTTCATACTGCTTTGCTTTTAAGAATCACCAGAGGTTAACAACCACCATGAGTGATAATAAACCCTATAAAAGGCTCAAAGGATAACAGGATTGTCCTCAATTAAAAAAAAGCCTTGTCCAAATCGCATTTTACAGCTGCTCTTAAAACCTTCGACAAGGCGCTTCTGCACTACAGGTAAATACAATATGGAAAAACTATTAACTCTTGCACCTTTTACAACATGTTCCAGCCTGTAAAAGTGAGACCGGTACACCAAATAATTGCTAACCTCATGATGTACTTCTGTATGGTAAAGCCTCATTCAGTAAGCCCAAGCAGAAAACATACTCCTATTCCCACACATAACACATTAGTGATATTCTTGTTTTACAATGGATTTTTTTTCCTTTTACAATAGATTAGTACAGCATTATAAAAAATTAGACTTTTTAATAAGAAAAAAAAAAAAGAAGAAGAATTGCCATGTTGGGTGACGCCATCCTTACCTCTGTAGAGCCAGTGAAGGCAATTTTATCCACATCCATGTGAGAAGAAAGGGCAGCGCCTGCTGTGGGACCCATGCCAGGGAGAATGTTAACCACACCTGGTGGGAACCCAGCCTGAGAAATGATACAATATGTTACACAGATTATCTTAGCTAGAAGAATTTAAGGGAGTTTGCAAAACTGGTTCTGCACATAACATTATGTGAGGGAAACTCTGATCCAACTAGGACAATCCAGGACTAAAATGGCTTCTTGTTCTAGATTACTTCTGAAATCAGGGAAACTAATAGGGGATTGGGGGTGAAGACGGAGGATAAGCTGGCATCCATAGCTATTTCTGAGCTAATCCTCTGACCATACAAACAAGCAGCTTCAGAACCTGATAAGTGGTTTAACAAATAAATCTCATCCAATTTGACATCTATAATGGAAACCCATATTGGGCAGTAAACCTGTTACCAGGTCTACTGAACATACAGGGCATCAAGGCTGCATTTAGCCGAAGAGCAGCTGCTCTCCAACCTGGCAGCATTGCTATGGTTCACTTGGAGTAAAAAAAAAAAAAAAAAAAAAAAAAAAAAAAGCTTTTCACAAACGATACTTCCACCTTTAGCCCTCTATAGGCTTTCACAAGCGGCATTGAGTTAATGTTTAAAAGCAAAGGTCAACCATGCCGAAGTTCATGTCCTTCCAAAAGTGTGGTCATGTTATGTAACTATAGCAAACAGAAAATAAGCTTATAAAGCAATCATAGGTATACGAAAGGTCATAAAATAAAATGGCGCTCAAAGAAGGGAATCTGTGCTAAGAGAAAGAAAAGAAAAAAAAAAAAAAAAAGTTACCTCCTTCACCAAGCTGGCAACATGTAGGGCAGTGAGGGGCGTCTGCTCAGCAACCTTCATGACAATGACATTCCCAGTAGCCAGTGCAGGGCCAAACTTCCAGGCTAACATCAGAAGAGGAAAATTCCACTGCAAGGAAGAATAGGAATTAGCTCTGCTATCTGTACACTTACAAAGGGTAGCATTTATTTATCAACTTCACAAAGTTCTTATAAAAAAGGATGTGTAAGGTTTCTTATATTTGTACAACAAAATTAGCCAAGAAAAGGCCAACTACCACATAAAAGATAACAAAAGTCTAAAAATGTATAAATTTATTGAAAAATATATTAAATAATGAACAAGAAAGTTTCAGAGATAAGTGGTGCAACCACACATAAGTGTAATGAAATACATGCACTTAGGCTTACATAAGAAGACTATGCTGTATACTGAGTCAGTGCAATATAGAGAGAAAGAGATCTATGGTTACTCCATGAATTGAAAAAGAAAATACACATATGCTGTTTTTAGATTTATACATGGAGAGACCTGAAGAATCTAACAATTGTTGAAGATAACAACATCTTCATGTGATATTGCAGACACAGAAAATCATGAGCATTTTGAATAAATGATTTTACCTTGCATGTATATCAAACACTGATACGCGCCCCGACGCGCGTTTCACCACGCAAGTGGCTTCGTCAGGGGGCGCGTCGGGGAAACGCGTATCACTTGCGTGGTGAAACGCGCGTCGGGGCGCGTATCAGTGTTTGATATACATGCAAGGTAAAATCATTTATTCAAAATGCTCATGATTTTCTGTGTCTGCAATATCACATGAAGATGTTGTTATCTTCAACAATTGTTAGATTCTTCAGGTCTCTCCATGTATAAATCTAAAAACAGCATATGTGTATTTTCTTTTTCAATTCATGGAGTAACCATAGATCTCTTTCTCTCTATATTGCACTGACTCAGTATACAGCATAGTCTTCTTATGTAAGCCTAAGTGCATGTATTTCATTACACTTATGTGTGGTTGCACCACTTATCTCTGAAACTTTCTTGTTCATTATTTAATATATTTTTCAATAAATTTATACATTTTTAGACTTTTGTTATCTTTTATGTGGTAGTTGGCCTTTTCTTGGCTAATTTTGTTGTATTGATAGTACTACCCAAAGTTGCCCTATTTCTGTGTTTAGGATATTTCTTATATTTGTGTAGTTATCAAGCAAATTATAAAATCAAGTTCCTAACAACAAGACAAGACCAAAGAAAGCCTACCGGTATGACCTGAGCACACACTCCAACTGGTTCATGTCTGGTGTAGGTGAAATAGTCTCCATCAATTGGGATAGTTTTTCCATGCCACTTGTCAGCCCATCCAGCATAGTACCTGAATTGGAACAAAGAAACATGAGATAATTGCTAAGACACTGGAGCACTATTGTGCAGACTAAACAAGCTCCCTTAGAAGTTCTTCACTCCTACGCCCATGTTATAACCCCCATTCTGATAGAATTAACCAGAAGATGAATAGGATACAAACAAATCATGTAAAGATAAGTAAAAGATAACACGTGAGGTTTTAAGCCAATGCAGAATATACGTAGACATTTCCCAGGCTGAAACTCCTCACCACTGGGGTCCCTACAACAGAAGAGATCCTGCATTCCCTGCTTGAATAAAGTGTTGGTCGAGCAGATGCATGGCCACTTAATTCTACAGGACTGCAGACAGAAGAGTAAAAGACCGGACTATATTATGCCGGTAGAGATCAACTTCTAAAACAGACATTTACCTCAAGCATTTTAATACCAGATCCAGATCCACTGCATAAGATATGGCATAGGGCTTTCCATTGTCCAGGGTCTCCAAATTCTACAAATAAAACATTCATTATAATACTACTAAAAGCTGCTGTACAGATTGTTGCTATGAAGGAGGATAATGCATATTGTCACACGCTTCATCATCTGCCAACATCTTATGGATGGGATTGCCACCCAGATGGGACAGAAGGCTGGACAAATGAGGGGTCATAACTTCACTCAAAGAAAAGAGGGCACAACTTCAAAAATCGATAAAATCAGTAAACTGAATATATCCACAGGAAAATGGCCGACTGACAAGCGCAGTCTGCTCTTTCAGCCGATGAAGCGGCATGGAGGCGGTTAGGAGAAGACAGTGGTGTCACTGGAGAGTCTGGATGCCCCTGTGCTTTTTGAGCTAAGGGAATGCCCCCTGTACTTTCTGAAGACTCATTTGCATACAAAACAAAAAAACAAACAAACCTGGAACGGCGGGACAGATCAGAATAATAAAGGCAGGAGAAGAATAGTCTTTCTTAAGGCTTTCCGATGTGGGCTTAATTCAAAAGGGATACTAATGATAGAATCCCTTTAATGAGGTTTTCCAGGATAAACACTTTTCCACAAGAAAGCTGGGGAAGGTGCAAAGCAACAAAACCAAAAAACCCATACTCGCCTGTCCCTGATGTCTGCAACTGTGGTACTGTTCTGCTGCTCCTGGTGTCTTGTTCCAGCAGAAGTCCTCACCACATGACTGATGGGGCCAATCAGAGGCCTTGGTAACATAAGGAACGGACACAGGATGTTGCCGGTGATATGTGTGAGACGTCCAGGTTCCTTTCTGTAGCCCACTAATTGGCCTAAGCTGTCACATTAGATGAAGACTTTCACTGGAAGAAGCATCAGGGTGCTGCTGGACCAGACAGCAGCATGGAGCTCTGGGAACAGGAGGGTATGGATTTTTTTTTTCCTACCTTTCTCAGCCTCTTTGTGCAAAACTGTATATCCTGGACAGCCCCTTTAACGCTAGCTAAGAAGTGACCAGCCTCTTTAAAAGTATTTTCTAAGACTTCATTGATGACCCATGCTTCTAGGCCCCCAAGTGATCAGCTGTTTGTAAGCACTGAAGAGGCTGCAGCCTTTTCACAGTACGGTGCTGTACCTTTGTATAGGGTATAGGTATTGCAGATCTGTACTGTACCTTTGTATAGGGTGCTTGGTATTGCAGATCAGCCCAGTCATGTGAATCTGAACTGCAATAAGGCCATGTGACTAATGAACTTGCTACCACTTCCAACGACTGATCTACAGGGATTCTGGGTGTTGGATCCTCACAGGTTTTCAATCAATCAATAACTGATCATAAGGAAAGGTCATCAATTTAAAAGTCTGAGAAAACCCCTTTAACCCCTTAAGGACCAGGCCATTTTTTGGTTTCGCATTTTCGTTTTTCCCTCCTCACATTTCAAGAGCCATAACTTTTTCATTTTTCAGTTCACAGAGTCACATGATGGCTTATTGCTTGCGGGACAAATTGTACTTTGTAATGGCACCATTCAATATGCTGTGCAATGTACTGGGAAGCTGGAAAAAAATTCAGAATGAGGTGCAATTGGAGAAAAAATGCATTTGCGCCATTTTCTTATGGGTTTAATTTTTACAGCGTTCACTGTTTGGTACAAATGACATGTTACCTGTGTTCTACGTGTCAGTACGAACGCGGTGATACCAAATTTATATAGTATTTGAAATGTTTTGATATTTTAAAAAAAATGATAAACTTTGCAAAATAGAAAAAAAAATTTGTGTCATCATATTCTAACACCTGTAACTTTTTCATATTTCCATGTATGGAGCTGGTTGTGGTGTCTTTTTATGCGGGACAAGATGACGTTTCTATTGATACCATTTGGGGAAAGATCTGATGGTTTGATCACTTCTTATTCAATTTTTTTATAGGAGGCAAAGTGTTGAAAAAAACGCTATTTGGCTATTTTTATTGCCGCTATGTTGTTCGCAGTACGGGATAAATGTTTTAATATTCTAATAGTTCGGGCATTTTGGAGCGCGGGGATACCTAATATGTTTATGTTTAATGTTCTTTAATTACTTTTATAGCTGATCTAGGGAAAGGGGGGTGATTTGAACTTTTATATTTTTTTAATTTTTTCAATACTTTTAAAAACTTTTTTTTTTTTTTTTTTTATTATACATTTATGATCAGACCCCTTAGGTACCTTGAAACCTAGGGAGTCTGATCGCTCATACTATTCACTGCAATACTACAGTATTGCAGTGAATAGGAAAATCCCAGCACTTCTATTAGACGATGCCTCTGGCATCGTCTAATAGATCTAGTGCAGAGACAAGCCTGGAAGCCTTCAATAGGCTTCCGGCTGTCATAGCAACTGATCACCGCCCTCATGTGACGTTCAGGAGGGCGGCGATCGGCAAAACATGGCGGCGCCCGTGCCGCCGTTTACACACTGCGGTCACGTTTGACCACAGTGTGTAAAGGGTTAACAGCAGCGATCGGCTCGGGCACCGACCGCTGCTGTTAGTGGCAGGTCCTGGCTGTATGATACAGCCGGCATCTACCGTGTATGGAGCGAGCTCAGCGTGTGAGCTCGCTCCATACATCCCCATCGCTAAGGGGTTAATATACATATGTGGTAGTCTTTAAGATCAAGTGTGGCACTTTGCTAGTATGTCATCTCACACCAGCAACAAGACAGTGCCATTTCGACTTAATTTTTGGACAATGCCTGCCTCCTCTTCCTCCTCCTACCCCCTGCTGCCTACAATTGGTAACAATGATGGCATAGTGGAAGAATATTCTATCCTAGTGGGGCCACAATGTCACAGTGGAACTCCATGGCAGTGTGGCTATTAGCTACCGCAGTCCCACTTCTCTCCGCATTATTTAAGTGGGTTTGGGGTTTGAAACCTCAAACGTAGATCAGATGCAGGTGTGAACGTAGCCTTAGTGCCAAAGCACTTGCTTCAAATTACCAAAGAGCTGAATCATATCCAATCCATTGGGGCTAATAACTGCAGGTTTTCACTGCTTTTATTCATTTAATTTATTTAATCACTGTTCCACAAATGTAATGACTATCTCTGTTCTGTAACATCAATGTGCCATAGAGGAGCTGCTGTGGCCCCCCACTATAATATTCCACCAATCATGGTCTTCATTGTGGGCAGTATGGCACATGAGGGAACGGAGAAGGCACCGCCCCAGTAATTTGTATGAATGCAAGGTAAATAATGGCAGGGACCTTCTGGCAATGTACATTATGTGATTTTCCTGGCAGCACAACACAGTAACACAAGAAGATTGCACAAGCACAAGCCACCATGATTGTTAACTACACCTTAAAGGAACATTAGTGAACAAACAAGTACACTAGGCCCATCTGAGCACACACAGTACATTTACAGAGAGGGTGTGGAGAATGAATGACAGCCACACAGGATTTTCATAGCTTAATAATGCTTATCTGTATTAGTCCATATTTCAAGCCAAATTAGGACACAACTAGAGAACTGCCATTTACTATAACTGCAGTAACAAGTGCAACCACATTTATGAGCAGGGCGCTATACTGATGTACACAATTAAGGGAACACAGATCTGTAGCCCCATTATCCTTCTGGTCGGTGGAGGTCCTGGGCAATATTGAATTCGGTATCCCTTAACCAGCACTTTCTCTTAAACTTATATCAAACCTATACTTACAGCTAGTATAGCTCGGTCCCTCTCAATAAGATCTGCCAACCTATTTATCAGGACTCCCCTTTGTGAGGCATCCGTTCTCCTCCATGGTGATCCCAACTTAAATGCATCTCGTGCAGCTTTCACCGCCTTGTCAACATCTGCCTAGAAAAGAAAATCATTGAACCAAGACCATTATTAAATAAATAAAAAGTTGTAAAAGCATACTCTATATTTACAGAAAAATAAAATGAGATTAGTATTTGCATGAAACAGGCATAATGTCATATAGTAAACCCCAATTTGTACTGTTAGCAAGTACTGCCACCTGAGGATTGGTTAGTACATGCATATTAATACTGATAGGCTTGATAAGAGAATTAAACCACACAATATCCTATTATAACAAGCTGAGTCGTATACAGTACCCGCAGCTACAATTTATAATAGAACAGATTTTTGGAAGTTGATAAAAACTACAGCTCAGTCACAGATAAAATACTATAATAACCATGTTGAACAATGGTTAGAAATTAGGTCCAACAACGGAAATAGAAGAACATGTGACAATAGCCAGATATGCTTTATCATCTCCGAAATCAAGATTGCAAGATAGCATTGTATAAGCAGCTTCATCAACAGCCAATACAATTCAGATTGGGCAGAGCTAGTCAAGTAACTTTCTGGGGTCTTCAAGGCAATGCCGTTTGGGACCCATCCAACTAAAGAATTGCCTCAATAGTTGGAAAGAAGCAATGGCAAAAGAGGTCTAAAGGATTCCAATAAGAGTTCGCATTTGTCCTGTTATAAAAGCTACAGATGGCAATGACAATTCTCATTTTTTGACTTGGCTTACGCTCTTTTCTTCTATCATGAGTGACTATATGGAAGGTTTTAAGGTTCTCCCTAGCAAAACTAATAGATGACTGGGAGACCCATTTTGTATAAACTTTGTATTGCCAGATACAGAATTTTCTACTTGGGTAGGCGGGGGTGTAATGGGTGTCACTTGAAATAGCTGTATCTCTGATTGAATTACTTATAAAACTCAGCCGTAAAGAAGTATACTAATGGAGGCCTATGGCTACACCTGACATATTCGCAGCTCCTGAGATAGATTTGAATTCCAATGCATTGAACAAATGTAAGTGTACTTTACCTTACAGAGATTAGAGGGTGGGGGAATTTACCTTTTGCTGCTCAAAAATGCCTCAAAGGGTAATATTCTGTTGGGAGGGTTAGTGATTTACTAACTATTAAAGAGTCAAGGCACTCCTATATACAGTAGTATGGTAATGCTGACAAGCCAGTGTAGGATTATAAAGGCAGAGTATGTTCACATATTTTACTCATTTACGTTGAACAAAAAAAATGGGATCTACAGACAAAAGTATAAGAAAGATTGCGCGCGTTTAACTCTCCCACTTCCGGGACCCCCTTCCCCCCTGCCTTTCTTCAGGCTCATATTACGGTTATACCCAAAGAGGGGAGGGACCCTCTGCTTTGTGCTAACTACAGACCAATCTCGCTCCTGAATACGGACGCTAAGCTATATGCCAAGTTAATTGCCATTCGTCTGGGCCCTTTCATGGGAGAACTTGTACATCCTGACCAAGTGGGGTTTATCCCTTGTAGGGAGGCCCGGGATAACACCCTGAGAGCCTTCTCTGCGATCCATCATGCACAGCGTTCGCGAACTCCCATGATGCTGCTATCTCTTGACGCGGAGAAGGCTTTTGATAGGGTGGATTGGAGGTTCCTAGAGGCCACCTTGGCTCAGATAGGTCTTGGACCCGCCATGATTATGCGTATTCAGGCTCTCTACAGCTCTCCTATGGCTCGGGTCCGGGTCAATGGCTCGCTCTCCTCCCCCTTCACTATTTATAATGGTACTAGGCAGGGTTGCCCGCTTTCCCCCCTCTTATATGCGCTAGTGATGGAGCACTTTTTAATCGCTATTAGGAATAACCCTGATATCCGAGGCCTGCAGATTCACAGTCGTCATCTAAAGGTGTCTGCTTTTGTGGATGACGTTCTGTTTGTCACTAGCCCGCTTACTTCGCTTCCCTCTATCCTTAAAGAGATTAGTGCTTACAGCTTCTTTAGCAATTATAAGATTAACCTGTCGAAGAGCACAGCCCTAGATGTTTCACTGCTGCCATCGGCCCTTGGTTCCTTGCGCTCTTCCT